>NC_136065.1:253119511-253784511 GCF_964261635.1 Lissotriton helveticus | reverse complement strand
TTTCCCGGCGCCTTGGATCTATGTTGCACATGGAGAGAGAAGGAGAAGCTCTATTGATTGAACAGCCATGCTTTAATTCCTTTCCGGAACCGAAGGTAGCATGGTTCTAGGCGTAAAGAGAGCGGAAGTGAGTTCCACAGTGCAGGGGCCAGATGGGCAAATGAGCCAAACAAAATGAATGTGTCCGTCTGTAATGTAACTGGTGCTCATGTAAAGCGCTCTGATACCTTCAGGTCGAGTTTGCGTGATATAAAACTCCAACAAAAATCTTTTTTTTAAATAAAAATGTTCATGTGTTTGGGCAACAGAATATATGAGAGTTTATGTATGCATCTACTAATCTACACTGGCATCACATCACCAGTTGGTGATGTGGAATTTGTAGGTCTATGAAGAGACCACATGGTTTCAGCAGGTCCTTGTCTCTTGCAGAAACGTTACGATTATCAGTATATGATAGGACATGCTCCCGGTGAGCATTGCATGAGTGAAAGGGGCAGCTCGCGTCCGCCATTAGGCTGTTAGTGTGCCATTCATATTTTTGTTCTGCCCACTGCAGCATCGGGCACATGGTCACCCCACTTCAGCCATTGACTCACCTCTTGTGAGTGATGGCTTCCTGGACAACGTGCACGTATTACACTAAAGACAGTCCCCTTGTATAGTTTTACAAATACCAATCACACAGAAAATAAACATTGGTAAAGCCATAAGTCGACCAATTGTCTTTAGAAATGGGCTTACTCTTTAGTTTTATGGATTAAACTAACACCACAATACAGACTAACACCATAATACATTAGACTCTTGTTGTATTCTGAAGAATCTTCCTAATTTAAAGTTGATTTTAGTGTTGAATATTGTCTAATAAAAACAAAGTCCTCAGTTTGGCTGATCTCTTTATGGAAATCATTCTTGGATAGCTTTAGAATTGTTCACTGACTTCTTAATCTCGGGTTCATGTTTTGTAGGCAGTTGTAAGTATTTTCAAATTTTAAACAGTTGCTTTATGGGCATTTTTACTTTTGTGCTTTCTGTTGGAATTGTAAGTCTTGAGCGCATCGCTGTTGCTTGTGAAATCTTTTGTTAACAAACAAAAAATTGAAGGGTGCTTTGAGCCTACCCATTACGTACCATTGGTTGGCTTCATCATCGCTTTTATTTCATTGCCTCTCATTGGTGAGCTCCTGTTGTTCTCACTTTCTTATTCGTGTATTTATCCCTTCGATGAAGCATTGACCAAGTACTGATTCATTTTTTTATCGTGTCCTGCAGCTGTTTGTGCTCCTGATTGAGGTACTTTTTTTCCTTGTTTGGTTTTTGTGGTCATTGCTTCTTGTTCCCTCCTCATTGTTGCTTCACCCTTCCCCCCTCCGCTTCGTTGTTATCCCATCCTTCCTCCCCCGTTGTTGCCACCGTCCCTCCCACTTCATTGCTTGTTGCTCTATCCCTGACCCCTCCACCCCATTGTCCATTTTATTTCAAAAGGTTTTTAATAATTGCATGAAATTACTACTACTGCTACACAGAGAACACATAGGGGACTACATTAATGAACATGTTGGGTTTCCTTCCTGAGGGTCATAAGAACATATACTATGGACGTATCACAGGATTAAGCCTATTAGGCATCCCAAAGCGCAGCCCTGCTATTTCGTTACATTTACAACTCAGCCTGGTTCAGTCGGTGGTACAGTATGCTGTTTTGCCACGCTTTGGAAAGGTGAACTTATGGCACACCCTTGTATGAGGGCAGAGAAGCCGTAACAAGAGATCGAAAGTGAAAATCAAGTTTTCCTGCTACGTTCAGCACCAAGCCCTTGTCTGCCATTTTGAAGACACAGGAAGATCCAATGCTGCAGAAACAAGCTTTGGCAAAGCCAATAGGTCTCACTTAAGCGAGATCTATTACCTTTGGCAGTGTTTTTTAGCCATATCGTATAGCAGCGTGGCTGCTGTGCAGGATGGCTGAAAGTTGTTTTTTTTAAGCGCTCAAACAGTCAACGCTATCCGTGTCATTGTTAATTTTCCTTTTCTTTTTTTTTTTATTTCAATCATGCTGCACAACAGCTATACTTCTGTACAACATGGTTAAAAACGTAAAAAATACATTTTAAAGCCAAATTGTTATCAATATGCTTTTTAGCCGTATTCTATAGCAGCATGGTTGAAACTTAAAAAAATTACAACGGTATGACGTGGTCCACATTGAACGTGTCATAGTCGTTTTTTTTTTTTTAATTTTTTTTTACTTGCAGCTATGCTGTATGTTCAACATTGCTAAAGAAACATTGAATAAGTCCATTCATCCTGCATAAGCTAGACTATTGGCTTTACCAGTGCTTGTTTGTTTTCATGATTTTCTTTCTGCATGTACCTCTCAGACGTCTGAAGTTCGCTTAATCCGAGCATCATTTGTTTTTTCCATTAATTTTTCCATTTTCACCGGCTGTTATCATTGCTTAGTGGGGCAGTTTGGTAATCCTTTTTTTTTTTAATTAAAATGTTTAGTGGGGAATGAAAGATAACCATTACCAAAATGGAAACCCTATACAGTCCAGTTAAATAAGGATGATTTATGGCTGCATATATATGTTGTATCCTTAATAAGAAATGGATTAAATATACCTAACGTTTTACAGTTCTGTCCTCTGTGTTTTTGGGGGGTAGGGTAGACTCTCTGGTTCATGTTAGTTACCTCTGTAACAAAGTCTGCGTTTCTGCCTGCCATTTCACACAGGCATGATATAGATGGGTGGATTCCTCCGTGCCTCTTCTCACTTGTTCACACCAAGTATTACTAAGGAGACTGGTAAAGCGATGTGTAGTATTGCCCTTTGCTGATTTATGCTGGTTTGCCACGATGCCACTGTGGCATAAGGCGCAGGAACTCTTCATTCACTAAGTTGCCTGTCTGGGCTCAATAAGTTGCCTGTATGGGCTTAATTGCCCCACTTGGCCCCTTGGTCATCTCCTCTTCACTGTGGAGGAACCTGCTAGAGTGGTGAGTGTGCATAACTCCCAAGGCATATATTTAATAGGCATTTGGTTAGAAGCCTCTGCTATTTGGTTTGACAGAATAGATTTCTTCCTATTGTTACAATGATTAACTCAGATTCGTTGGAACTGAAATACATGATGGCTTTTCTCGAAGCAGTGTACATGTTGTGATGCTTTGTATGGCAGTTGTTCTTTTTGTTCTTTGTAGACCGTATTCACTCTGATTTCTGTTACATATTTTGTGAAACAGCCAGTGCAGGATGAAATGCTTGTCCTCTCCACTACATTCAAGAAAACAACTTCTTCTGCTTGATGGTGCATGAGCAACATGAAACACCACTTGCTGGCTTCAAATTGCCTGGTTGTTTCAAGTGGATTGTCCTGTTCCGGTAGTTCTGAAGGTAGGGGGTATCTGTGATTTACATTTTTTGAGCTGCTGAGGCCCAGTCCATGGGGCAGATCCATCTCATACTTGTAATGCTTGGTCGGTTTCAGCAGTCTGGTTGTCCTGACATCCTTACTTGTAACTTTGCTGATTAACTGGATCCTAGTTTATCATTAACACAATAGAAGGCTATTCTCTGGAATATTGCCCGCCTGTGTGTTTGAAGAGCTGGAAATGGCTGGTGGGTTGTCTGTGATTGTACCCCTGGTAGTTGATATTATCTAATTGGAATAGATGTGCTTCTTCTGGCACCAGTGATTTAAGGGAGGATTTGCCTGAGTATCTAGGGCTGGTTTGCCAATGAGTTGAAGTGCTCTAACCAGTTCTCGCTATGTTTTAGTTTCGAAATAAATCCTCGTGTTCATTCATATCTTTCCTTGTCCATGTCCTCTAGTGTTCTGTGGTTGCTTAACCTCAGGCACATGTCTCTGGTTCTCACTATGTGTTTTGACATAATTCCTTGTCCCACCTGTGTCAGCGTTTCCTTGGATCTCACTTTGTCTGGAGATGGCATTTGTTGCCACCTTGCTTACCGGTGTCTTGTTTATAACAGTGACTCCCCTTGCTTGCCATGCGTCCCAGTGTCTAATTCTGTCTGTAGTGTCCCCAGCATCTTCTTCTAACGGGACTCAAACTGTCTCCTCCGTGTCTCTCCTGCGCCTCGCCCTTGCCTTCCTTCATGTTTCGCTCATGTCGCTGTGTCTCTACGTGCCCTTCTCCTCGCAGACCCCGGCTGTGCTCGGTGATACCCCACACTATCTCTGTCTTGCCAGTCTCTCTGTCGCTATTGGTTGTGATACCCGGTCTTAGATGACAACCTAGGCTACAGTTGTGCCAGATGGAACGGATTCCTGAGCTAACCTGGAAGCAATGTCAAAGGTCCTGATGGGGCTTATTGATGCGTAATAATCTGCTTAATTTATAATGTATTGATAAGTAATAATCTACTTAATGTGTAAAACATTTTGGGGGACCTTTTGCAGACCGAGTTACCGCCTTCATTCCTCTCGGGTATTTTCGCCCTGGTTGCTTCTCCATCTCTCCTTCATTTGCCACTATGTCTGTCAGGGCAATGTTCCGCCATTCATGCCTCCTTATGTTCATGTGTTTCCCAGTGTCTCTCTGTGTCTCTGCCTGAAAAATATTTCAGGGGGGGGGGGGTAATCCTTTCAACCATAGACAAAGTGACTCAAAGAAGGGGTGAAAACACACCAAACCTTAATTTACACGTAAATGGTCTTTTAAAGACCTGTTAAGCACTCGGGTGGGGGTCCTCCCCATTTCAGTGAGTAGGGGGAGGCAAGGAGGGAACGAAGATAGGCGGAGAGTGCATTATCCGTGATCTCAAAGGAGTGGGGGAGGAGGAAGGGCCCGAGGGAGAATGTGGCCTACCGGCTAGAGCGTCCGCCTCGGAGCTGGGATCCGGGTTCGAATTTTAGCAGGGTCGCTCAACATCCTGTGATTCTCGGAAAAAAGCGCATTCTCCCCCTGCCTGCCATAAATCAACGTGTCCATCTGTAACGCAGTTGGTGTTCATGTAAAGCGCTCTGATACCTTCCTTCGGGTCGAGTTCATACTGTATAACCCTCCTCCCCCCCCCCCCCCCACACACACATACACAAAAGGTGCAAGGGGACACTGCTGGAGATGTCCAAATCCAGTGATCCCTTATCGTGAGAGTAGGTCCACCGGAATATATGACGATACAACGAATTCCGTTGCAACGCATGCCTTTACCACGCATGCGTTACAACGGAATTCGTTTACCACGCATAAACTTTTCCTCGACTATTTGCGTGGTGACGTCATACGTCATTAAGAGAAAACGGCATTTTTTCCCGATTTCTCTTAAACGACTCTGATGCCGACGTGACTTCTGGTGAGTTGTTTTATTTGGGGGGGAGACCCCCCCAAACCCCCCTTTTTTTTTTTACCTTTACCACATATGCCTTTACTACAAACATCGTAGTAAAGGCATGCGTGGTAAAGGCATTAGTGGTAACCACGCATGCGTTGTACTGCATGCGTGGTTAAAGATTTCGTGGAAACGGCTTCGTTGTAAAGGCCGTTTCCCGGTCCACCGAGGCTAGGTCGTTGTTAGGTGTTCCAGAGAGTGGACGAGCCCTCACCTCCCTGCTGGGGCCGACCGGACATCGGGGTGTCCGCTTCAGCCACTGCCCATTTGATTTGTGTGATTCTTGAAGCCAAGTAAGTGCCGTGTGCGGCTGTGCCGCCTCCATGACAGGTTATCAACCTCCTGAGCAGGGCCGGAGCCAGGCCTGCCAGCCTCGGGTGGTATTTGGGGCGGGCGGTGATTCCTAGTAAACAAAGCAGAGGGTCCGGGTTAATGGGATGTCAACTACCGTGGAGATACATATTTCCAGCATCTGAGTCCAGACCCGCACGAGTGGGAGGCCTCACTGGCGTAACGAAAACTGAGGGGGCCTCTCTGCACGGTACGTAGAGGGCCCCCCTCTGGGCTCAATCATGAGCTCTCTGGCCAGAGTGCAGTGCCGAGGGGGGCCCCCCGCACCACGTGGGCTGCAGGGGCTGCTTGTGCCTGGGAGGCCTTCGAAACCATGTGTAGCGTAGCATCGGCATGTCGGCATCTGGGGCACGCGCACGGGGTCCCTGGGAGCATCGCATACAGCCTGTGTGGGACGAGGCACGTTTGGTGGAGATGGTTAAACTGTGTGGGTTTAAGGCGAGCATTTCGGGACTCACATTGTACATGCTCGAGTACCTTCATCCATTCTTTAACAGTGAGTGCGGTGCCTGGGTTTGCCTCCCATCGAGGTATTAAAATACAGCCATACTTTGAGTGCAGTGGGCTGCTAACTCCACTGGGTCCCGGTGCCACTGCACTATTAATAGCGCCTCTGAATATTGCATCAATCAATCAATCAATCAATCATGCCATTTGTATAGCGCACTACTCACCCGGGAGGGTCTCAAGGCGCTTGGGGGGAGGGGTATGCTACTGCTCGAACAGCCAGGTCTTGAGTTGCATCAGCCTGGTCACCAGGTACATAGCAGGGATGTCTAAATGACGTCTCGAGTCTGGTAACAGGAGTCCGAGTCAAAGCACGCAGCAGCAGCTGGACATTCACGCACACATCTGCAGCAGGCTCTCGGCCCACTGAGCTAGCCTGACGACCTCACCATGGCGGTGCTGCTTCCTCCCCCCAGTGTACACGCGGTTTCTATTCCTGGAGCCGCACGGTGTGAAGCTGCAGAGCAGCTGGGATAACACAAGGTAGCCTGGAGGTCTGGGCCTCTCATTAACCCCTACCTCTGCTGCGAGGTCAGACTCCATGCGAAGTGGTGGCGACTGCATTAAGAGCGCGCGCTCAGCATTCCCCTGCAACATGTGGTAATGATATTGGGCATTGACGTAGCAGGCACCATCCACCCATTTTTTCTTGGCGCTTGTATAATTTGTCTTGTGACTCAGCTCAGTGGTACTCGTTTTACTGCCGTCGAGAGGATGAAAAGTCGCATTGGCCATGTCCGAGCTTAAATCCATACCCTCCCCAGGTAACTGATAGATATGTGCCACCCCCCACAGAGCTGTCGTCTTAATTAAAGAGTTCACAGGGGCCCCGAACACTCAAACCCGCTGTCAATACACCTAGTAGGTATGTATTTGTTGTAGCAACAGGAGCACTTCGACCAGAAATCCTGTACCAAGTAGCATCAGATTCCATAGTTTTTAAAGACATATACTCTTATTTCTTTTTCTTATGAAATAGCTGCTACGCTATATGTACCACTCGATCTCAATAGCCTTGTTACTATTTACACTGCTTTGTTGTAAAGTGCTTCAATTCTCAGTACGTATAAAGGCAATTATGGATTGCAGATAAACCCACTGAACTGTCTTTCTGCTGTTCTGCAACATGCTTCAAAGTTTGCGTCATCATTCCGTCCTGATTTACTTATATGCGAGATGAATTTTACATTATTTTTATTCAGGCTCTTGTGCTGACTGCTCCAGTAAGTGCATTGTGTCAAAGCACTGAAAATGAAAATGACCGACTAATAAACAGAATGCTTGGAAAACTGGCATTGACAAAGCCAATAGGTTTAGATGTAGTTGTAGAACAGTCTGTGTGTGTATGAAAATATTCTCTAGTTAGGACCACGTTTCCGCAGGAAATAGTTTTTTTTGGGTTTGCTAATAATTTTCGTGCAATTTGACAAATCTTCATGAAACTTCCCAAAAATGTTCATTCACCTCTGCTCCTTTCTGGAAACATTTGGGGTGACCCTTCAAGTGGGAGACCATGAAAAGGGCATGGGGTATGAAAGCACATTTCCCCCATAGGAAAATTAGACACAGCTACAGCCAAAATGCCTGAACGGAATTATACCAAATTTGGTAGAAAGAGATTTTGATTCAGAATTGATGTAGTCTCTTGATGAGTGTGTGATGGGAAACGGTGTCGAAGGCTGCGGAGAGGTTGAGAAGGATCAGGGCAGCTGATTTTCCTCTGTTGATAGGGTGCGGATGTCGTTTGTGGCAGTGATCAGGGTGATCTCAGTGCTGTGGTTGGCTCAGAAGCGTGATTGGGAGAGGTCTAATAGGTTGGTTCTCACTAGGTGTTCTGTGAGATGATGGTTGATGGATTTCTGCAGAACTTTGGAGGGAAACGGGAGCAGCAAGATGGGGCAGTAGTTCTGAAGATCACTGGGGTCTGCAAAGGGTTTCTTGAGGAGAGGTCTGACCTCTGCGTGTTTCTATGTGCCGGGAAAGGTGGCTGTGGCAATTGATGCATTGAGGATTGTGGTGAGTTGGTGGCTGATCTCGTTGCTTCCTAGATTGTTGAGGCGGTGGGTGCTCCTGACTGGAATATAGAGGCTGGCTAGTGCTGTTTACTTTAAAAGCCGGTTTCTTCCACCGCCTACCACTTCCTGTTTCTTTATCTTATTAGAGCACATTCTTTTTATTCCCTTCTTTTTTGCTTCGTCAATGCATTCACATCTTTCTGTACATGCCACTCCTCCATTTTCTGCCTTACACTTTCTTGATTTGGGTCAAACTCTGATGATGAAAAATAAGGGCCAGTGCTCACGACCTGCATAAATGAAGCACTAGTTATAAGCCAACAAAGCACAGAACTAGTAAATCTCCCTCAGCTTCCTACTGCACAGGCTCGTGATTTATTTCACAACACCCTGCCCACATCTAAAGTGTTCTCCTTCCTCTATGCAGTAAACATAATTCCTCGACTTGGTTCAAGCTGAACATTTTATAACACAAACACACTTAAGCTACATTTTAGGACATTGTTACATCAACAGTGGGATTATCATTGCACACCAGCCGCAGAGTAATGTTCAAGCTGCGCGACCCATTTTTCAATCTTAGTAAGGTTGAGCTGGTCTTTATCATTATGAGGTAGATAAAGTAAGTGTCACTGAGATGCAGGAAAAATATTTGTTATTTTTATGCCATGCATACGTTCCGTTTCTGTTGTGCTTTACATAAGTGGTCTTGTCAAATCACCATGGTCGCTGTATCGAGTGCTGCGGTACCAATTGTGTTTGCATGAATATAGCTTGGGAAGGGACATATTTCACACTACACTACATCCTGTAGGGCTAAAAGATTGTATAATAATCCACAGATGAGAGGGGTGATTGGTACTGCCCATAAGATGGCTTCCTGATCACAGATCTCTGGTCACACTCTCCTCCTCCTTACCTTTGACATCTGAGTTCAGTGGGCTCTCACCCTGGACAGTAGATTGTAGAAGCATCCCAAAATATTCTGCACACAACCATCTGGGTGAACCAGGCTGCCTGGCTCAGTGCCCAGTAAACAGGCGAGATGGAGGTATGTCCACCTCTTGTGAGCAGAGAGACCTGATGTAGTGAGAGTGGTGAGGCCCCAGTATGTAGATGAGTAGGTGACAGAACCTTTCTCTGATCATTTTTTTCTTTTTTTTATCAATGCTTTTCATTGATTTATACTTTGCAGCACAATATCAACAAATACAAATTCCTAATAGCTAAACACTTCTTTGTGAAAATATGTACGTTTCTCATAAAATGGTATGTTCGTAACGTGTGTTTGTGAATACACACGCTTTGCGTGCTACTGCCATCTGTGTTTGGCTAAGATGTTTACAGGTTGTTTTTCTTCAAAGAAGCATTTGGAGTCACAAGATGCACTATGACTTCCACCGCCCCCTTAGTGGGTAATGCACATAGGCATAAAATACATGTTAGATTGAGTTTTCCCCTCATCTGGTTGGGACATACACTGAGAGGTTTTAGAGTCTTGATGTGATGCACTACACAACTTTTTGTGGGTGGAAACAGTTAGAATTTGACACAACAGTGCAGAGGAATCAGTCCACATTTGATGACTCCCGTTGCGTTCTTCGATAGACATCCTCCAAAGATCAACGCTCAAGTTCCACTCCTCCTCACAACTTTGAAGTGAACTTCAAGCCTTGACCCCGGAGAAAGTGGATCGCAATGGGGTGATGGAATGGATGCCATTCCAAAACTGTCCCTTGTGCTACCACAAGTACCTGTGGTTAGACCATCATTATGTCTGTAATTTGTGTCATTCTCTGGACCTTGACAACGGATGGGATCTTGGGTGCATTGCAAAATGAGGTAGCCACATCCTGCGAGATCCCTTTTTTCATTGTGAACAGGATTCCTTCAGCTCAGATGAAGGAAAAGGGTGTCAGCTCCTCTGGAATTCCCCCAGCCAACGTCCCTCCAAGTCTAGAGTCAGTCTCCTCCAGTGCCTCAGAACAAGAAGAGAACGTCGGACTGGCACTGAAGACCATCGGCCTTTGAACCATGACTGCTCTCATACATCCAGGGTCTTAAGTACTTTACATATGTCTGAGACTTCTTCAAAGCCTCACAAGAGACTGCCTCCTCCAGTGCCTCTGCCACCTTCCGGCTCTGGTCAACGCAGAGAGAAACCTTTGGAACCAAAGAAGGCTCTGCCCACGGGCATTGACCCCCACCAGCCTTACATGACTCAAGGGTGCTGAGCAGCCTCACCCGCATGCATAGCCTGTGCCAAGGACACCATCGCAGCCAGCAGTGAAGCCCAAAATGCCATCAATGTTGAAGATTCAGTCATTGCTGAAAGTACAGTTGATAATGTGGTCCAGGAATCTGAGCTGCCTATTCCATAGAGGCCCCAAGAAGAGCTTGATGGAAGGCAGAAGCACTTGTTCAATCATCCCATCACTGGGAAAATCTCAGCAAAACCACTTCTGCCGAAGCCAGCAGATACTCTAGCTTCCAATAGGAGCCTTTCCTTCAAGGAAGAACCTGCCCCAGACTCCCCTCCCCGAAGCATGACCGAAGATGCATAGAGATAGGGGCACCAGACCTTCCCCCTTTCTGCCTTCTCCACCACCGCCACCCCCACACTATACATACCACCCTCTCTGAATTCGCTAAAGTCACTTGAGGGGTTCCGCAACACCTTTTCAGGTCCAGATAGTCAATTTGTTCCTGTTGAAACCTATGACCAGCTCTTAGAGCCAGGGCCCACTCATGACCCCAAGGATGACTACAATATCGACTATGTCAGGGCTACCACAAGATCATCTAACTGACTGCTGCTTTCTACAAGACTGTCATGCATGTCCTCCATGAGGGATAAGACTTCCTTGTAGAGATGCTCCCAAAGATAGCGGTAAAAGTGCCGTTTTTACCAATGCTGAAGGGCATGCTTAAATCTGCCCCCGAGATCTTTAACGAGCTTGTAGAGACAAGTATAGTAAAAGCCAGGGATGTAAAAAGTACAACCCCTCACTCAGTGACCCTTTCTATATAAAGGGCCATATCCCCATAACTATCTGGTGGTCTGTACCATCATCAAAAGAGCTTCCGCTCAGGCTAGCGTTGATGTCCCGCCGCCAGACAAGGAGAGAAAGAAAATAGATAGAGTGGGCAAGAGGGTGTCCATTGGGACATTCACCCACTGGCGTATAGCCAAATCTGTTGGGCTCTTCTCTCCCGCTATTACACGTCCCAGTGGGAAGAGATACATGAACTTGTAAAGCACCTCCTGGGGCAGGTTACGGAGTGGGAAGAGCAAATGCTGTTTGAGGGCAAGGTTATATCTAAGGACAACATTCATTGTGCCTTTGATGCCACAGACAGCCTCTTGAGGCTTTAAGTAGTGTCCATCTCAGATGCTATGCAGGGCTCTGCATCTCTGGGTTTAAACTTGAGGTCCAACAGCTTATTTTCAACCTCCCTTTTGATGGGGTACACCCGTTTTGGCCACATCATAGTTCGATGCTGGAAATAAATCATGGGCACCGAGATAGCAAAATCTATGGGTGCCTTCCAAACTACAGCCACTAAGGGCTTCCGGAAACAACCGCAGATGAGGAGCCAAGGCCACTTCCCCCAAACAGCGGCAGCCTTACCAAAGACAGCAGCAGTCCTTCCACCAGCCGGAAGGGTGCATGCATGGGTTGCCTACAGGGTTCACAACAACAGTGGCAGGGATGGAGAAGACTGTCAGAGGGAGACTACAAGAGTTCTCCTGCCACGGGGAGGAATTCACATCAGATCAGTGGGTTTGAGCCGTGGTTTACCATTACCATTGGATAGAACTTCTCACAACGCCTGAACTTTCCGCCCCCACACAATCCACAGTTGGATTTGCCTCTTAGAGGAAGAAATACAAACACTTCTTCATAAAGGGGCAAAAGAGAGAGTCCCGCCATAACACCAGTGCAAGGAAGAACCTGCTGCAGAACCTCCCCTCTTTTTTTCCTCATTTACAAGAAGGATTGCATCCTCAAACCAATCCTGGACCTCAGGCCTCAAAAGATATGCAACCTGTCAGAACACTTTTATTTTCATATGGCAATCCTGCAGGACGTCATTTCTCAGCTCCGATTAAGGATGATGGCATTAGACCTTAAAGATGCCAACTTTCGTATACCCTGCCCACCAACTGTACCTTCGCTTTATGGTAAGTGGACAACACTACCACTTCAAAATCTTTCCCCTCAGGGTTACCTCCACCCTAAAGGTGTTGAAGAAGTCCCTACCGGTGGTCGACACTTATCCATTGAGAGGTGGTACTCATGTCTTTCCCTACCTCGACAATTGGCTGATCAAGAGTGTAAGTAGTTTTGTGCAGCCCACACACAAGCTGAAATCTCCTTGCTACACACCCTGGGGTCCACTATAAATACTACAAAGTCCCATCTTCAACCCCTACAGGTTCAGCCCTTCCTAAGTTTCATCCTTAACAGTCACAGGGATCTCTTACCCCAACCAACAAAGAGTGCTGGCATATCAGCAGCTCCTGCCTCTTTTTCAGCCCAGTCACCAACTTACAGTCAGGACTGTGATGCTCCTCCTAGGGATGAAAGCCTCCTGCCTGTATCACCATTGTACCTCGCACCAACCTCAACTTTCACCCATCACAAGAATGTCTCTTGGTATGGGGTTCCCAAGCTGGGTGTGACATATAACAGACATCTCTCATTCCACTCTGCTGTGGTGGAACAGTAACAATCTGTTGCAAGGCAGGCCTTTCTCAGACTCTTTGCTACAGGTGACCATTACCACAGACACCTCCCTCAGAGGCTGGTAGGCGCATCTCGACAATATGACTGGCCAGGGAGTGTGACACCTCAATATTCTCAGTGCTACTTCAATCACCTCAAGCTGTTGGCCTCTCATCTAGCTCTCAAAGTCTCATTTCAGGCTTTTCGAGCCAAGTAGTTCTCATCAATACAGACATGATGGCCATGTATTACCTCTAGAAATAAGGCAGCACACACTCTCCCTCGCTGCCAGCACGTGCACTGACAGAGATCTGCCACTGTATAACCTCCTGGCCGAGTTCCTTCCGGTGGTGGACAACTACTTTTCAGACCTGCTCGGCAGGACGAATTAACAAGTCCATGAGTGGGAACTCCACCACCAGTCCTTCACAGCTAATTCTGGTTCCCCCCTGGTTGGAGAGTTCATGCTACATGCGCACACTCAAAGCACTCTGGAAGGCAGTGGAGGAGAAAGAAGATGGGTCTGGGTCCTCTATCCCTTTTTCAGCATGTTTTATGTTTGTGGGTTGATTCCTGGAGTGCAGGGTATGATGTATGGAGAGTATAAGTGTGGTTGGATGCTCAATTTAAGGCTTTTATTTTGCTACATTTTCCTATGGCTCTTTCTACGAGACTTCTCAAACTATGGAGAGCACAGTGTCCCACTGGGAAATCGAAGAGCTCAGGGTAAAGGAGGAACCGCTGCTCAAAACCCCATTTATTAAGGATTTAAATGGTGGTGAGAGGGAGAGGAGTTGGCCTAACGGCTAGGGTTGTCGACCTCAAATCTGGGGAACCGGGTTCGAGTCTCGGCAATGACGCTGAACATCCTGTGATTCTGGGCAAATCACTTAGGGCCAGATGTAGGTAATCTCAATTTACCTATTGTTAAATACCGAATTTGACTGATTTGGCATTTAAGAATAGGTAAATGGGATGTAGATAATTTTTCGGTAAAAATTACCGAATCGG
The DNA here is from genome assembly GCF_964261635.1 of Lissotriton helveticus. Classification (NCBI taxonomy): domain Eukaryota; kingdom Metazoa; phylum Chordata; class Amphibia; order Caudata; family Salamandridae; genus Lissotriton; species Lissotriton helveticus. The sequence goes on along the minus strand of NC_136065.1, from coordinate 253,770,537 downwards.
TAAGATTCGGTAATTAAGAATTGGTATTTACCGATTTGGTATTTACCGAATCGGTAAATACCGATTCAGTAATTCCCATTCATTCCTATGGGCCTGGAGGCCATTAGGAATGAATGGGAATTACCAATTCGGTAACTATTGATTCGGTAAATGCCGAATCGGTAATAGGGGGAACCCTTTCAAGGGTGGCAGGGTGTCACATTGACACCCTGTTGCACCCCTGAATAGTGCATGGGTGCATGGGTGCACATGTGGCACACGTCTGCCACATGGCACTGAATAAAAAGCAAAAAATTGCTTTTTAAAAGGAATTCATTATTTACCACCAACTAATAGTTGGTGGTAAATAACGAATCCTTAAATGTAAGAAGCACTCACTTGAGTGCTCCCTACATTACAGATTCGGTAATTTACCGAATCAGTATTTTAAGAATTCGGTAATTTGCCGATTTCTTAAATTAACGATTCAGTAAATTACCGAATCCTGAAATGTGGCCTCCTACACCTGAAAAGCCTAATACCGGTCGGTAACTGCCGAAATGCGATAATTTCGGACGTTACCGACCGGTATTAGGCTTCCTACATCTCGCCCTTAATCTCCCCGTGCCTAACAAAAATCAATGTGTCCTCATGTAACGCAACTGGTGCTATGTAAAGCGCTCTGATACCCGTTACGGGGTCAAGTTCGCGCTATATAAAACTCCGTGAAAGAAAGAAAAGAAAGTGGTAGTGACTTGGACCTGATGCCCGGCAGAGGGAGATCGATTCCATTCTGGGATTTCAGCACATAGTGTTCCAGTAGTTGGATGGAAGGCTATGTGGACATAGAGTTATGAACATTTGGAAGTGATGTGGCATAATGTAAGGCAACCAATTTGAGAATAAAGAGAGGTATGCACGTTTGGCGGTCTAGTTCTGCTGAAGAAGCATGTGCAATTATTTGTTAGAGGTGGACATTGATGGGAGTCTGTAAATGTCACACAGATGGTTGTGCTGAATGGCTTCCACCTCAAACATCCCTCCCCTCTCCCCATGAAACGTACTTAAGCTGTAGGCCTGAGTTGTCTCAATGACAAGTCATGCTTTCTGGTGTACTTTGAGAGTCTGGCTCTTTGCCAAGAAACATTTCTTTTATAGCCTGTATTGAATTTTTAAATTAATATAGGCTGCATGTGGTATAGAATGTCGACTAATGTCCAACATGAACATCTGCAGTGTTCATGTACCCACATGGCGAACATCTGGGCATATTGGTGTTCAGAACCACACTAATCAGAATAACATGATGTTTTTATGTAGAGCTTTTTGCCACAAACGTATGAGCTTCCTCGCACTGTAAGTTATCAGTGATAATAGAGATCTTTCAGGGAAAAAATGAATTCTGAAGAAGTCAAAGTGGCTCTTTTAACTTCAGAAATCATGGTAGGTTGAGGTTCAGGCAATAGACCACTCCTATTGATAGTTTGTATCCAAACTTCTGGAGGGAACTCATCATTCACTCATATTATTCTGCAGGTGTGATATAGTTCATTGGCAGGTAATTACCAAGGTGAATTGTTAACCAATCAGGTGTGGTTGCCGCCTTCAGGCAACCCACCTCTTTGTGCAGGTGTGCAGCGTTGGCCAGCAGTGCAATTTTCAGGCCTAAGACTTACACAAAGTGTCCTTCCGGATGCAGTTTGTGATTTCGAATCAGACTCGTATTCTTTGGGTAAGGGACTTCCACTTTCTGCAGGGACGGAGGAAAGGAAATCAGAATCGGGACAGGGAAGAGAATGGAAGGCAGCAGCTTTGGTTACCCCTGTAACTTATGGATCACTCTCCAAATTTAGGGCCCACCGACTAACTGTGTGACCTTAACTGTGGGTACCCCACCACTCATATTTCTAAGCACTTTTGAAAGCATGCAGCTTAAACTTGGGCAAATCAGGATGTCCAGTCAGGACTGACTATGTAACTTTGATTGGGGAGAGCCAGTAGGCAATCTCGCCACTGTGCTGCATGTAAAAAAAGCTTTTAATGCATAACTATTGATCAGCTGCCAATGGTAGTCATTATATGGCCTGGCCTTGGAGGCAGAAGGCAACCGTAGTAGAAGGAATACAACTTTGTATCCTCCCCTTTTACCCAACTGAGTTTAGACTTTGTTGGTGGAATCTAAAATATTTAAAGCATTCCTGGGCTGGTTCAAGAGTCACAATACTAAGAATACGTACTGGGTTGTTCGGAATAAGAAAATGAGTAGCAGTATGGCATATGATACTGCTGTATGCTGAAAATAACATACTGTCACCTTACCAAGCAGGGTTTCGCCCCTTGACCAGTAGTGTCGATCAAGTTTTCTACTTTATAACAATCTTTTGGAGAAATGTCATCTTAAAAAAGGGCACACTATATGCTGTCTTTGTAGATCTAAAATCAGCCTTTGACCTGGTCCCAAGAGGAAAACTGTGGCAGACCCTGGCTGCTACTGGGTTAAGCCAGGAACTTCTTACCCTCTTAGTACGCCTTCATGAAAACAATTTTGCTAAGATCAGATGGGGCAAACAGGGAGAAGTGACTGAGTCTTTTCCAGTGGAGCGAGGAGTGAGGCAAGGTTGTGTCCTGGCCCCAACCTTGTTTTCAATTTACATTAATGGTATTGTTGACCAGCTGAAGAAATTCCCTACTGATGCACCAATTATTGCAGGCTCACACGTACCCGTATTAATGTTTGCGGATGATACGCTTCTACTCTCGCGTACACCGAGTGGTCTCCAAAAAGTGGTTGATGCCTTTGGTGAATTTTGTGATGGCAGGGGCCTTGAACTGAACACAACCAAGACCAAATTCATGTGCCTTAACTATCACTCTACGTTGAGGGGCGTGATAACATACAAGGGCACCCCACTTGAGAAAGTAGATGCTTTTTCTTATCTAGGAATAATCCTACAGGGAGACATGAAATGGAAATCGCACATTAATACGGCAGTACTAAAGTTTAACCAATTAGCAGGGGTGGTAGCCCTTAAACATCGGGCCTCATTGACAAAGCCGATTAACTGTGCTCTTGAAATCTATAACATGAAAGTACTGAGCTCCTGTTTGTATGGCTCCGAGCTTTGGGGCTTTTCAAATTTGAGTGACTTGGGGAGAGCAGAAAATAGATTTCTTCGAGGACTTGTAATGGCCCCACAGAGTACGCCCACAATCCCCTTGAAATTGGACCTTGGCAGGAAAAATGTGGAGGACATAGCTCGGCTTCGGCCTTTGTTATATTGGAGGCGCCTGATGGTGACCCCAGAGCTATCCCACTATCTAACAGCATTATTAGATGTAGTTAAGTGTGACCGATTCCATTGTATCACATGGCTAAAGGATTTGCGGGCTACTCTTGTAAAGCTGAAACTAGAATATTTGTGGGGTAATAGGGATGTGGCTTGTTTTCCGTCGAAAACCACACTGAAAGAATTGTATTGGGAGATGGTGCATTTAACAATGTATCAAAAGGGCACTTCATCTAATTTGTCATCTCGCTTTATGGACATTAAGATGCTCCCTTCGTGTGAAGACTATTGGGACTTAATCGAACGTCCTCATGACAGGAAATTATACTTTCAATTCCGGATTGGAAAACTTCCAGTGAATACCTTTATGAAACACTGGAACCCTTCACGGGAAGAACACTTGCGAGGACCAAATAGAGCATATCTCCCACTTATTGTTCTGCTGTCCATTATATGCCAGTCCAAGGCGCAAATGGCTCAAGCCAGTCTGTTTAAATATGGGTACTCGTTGCCAATCAACCGCACTTAGAATATTAAAATCTGATTGTTCTGCTCTAGTAGCGATTGCGGTAGCAAAATTCCTTGCTTGGGCCTGGGTAATCCGTTCACGCTCACTACTGTCAAATGTAACATAATGAAATAAGGTTGCCTTGTTTAAATTGCTCTCATATTTGAAACGCGTGTATATATTATTATAATTGTTATTTTAATTGTTCTTTTATGAATTGATAATAATTTTTAATTGTAAGAAGCATTCGACTGTCACTGTTTAATATGTCTTTTAAATGAAAAGTTTTAGTCATAGTATTTATTGTATAGGATAGGGATTGATGCTTTTATGACAAATGTCGAATAAAGCTTTGAAATTGAATTGACTGCTGTATGCACTTTCACTTCCACACTCTGCTCGTTTCCTTGGCCACAAATTCCTTGAGTACAAACCCTGTGCATGTCCTCCTGAGTACAAACACTGCTCGTGGTCCAAACGGAGTCTGTATATGCCACAAGGATCACAAATATTGTGCATGGCTTTCCGAACCTTTAACACAAGTCCCTTTGAATAAGAATATATTGCATGGCTGGTGAAGGAGACCCCTGTCTTCTGATCAGCACTTGCAGTTTTGAACACAAATGCTATTCATACCTTCCTGATCCTGGAACACAAACGCTTTGAATGGCCTCTAAGAGCACAGCCTCTGCTTATCATCTTGTGGGAGTCATGCAGCCTTCAACATAAATACTGGGCATGACCTGTGTGTAAACATTGTTCTTGTCCTTATGAGCATGAAAGTAAACATGAGTCCTGAGAGAGATGCCAAGCCTGTAGTCTCCACTTGCAACCTTGAACACACATACTGTGCATACCTTCTCGGCCCTTGAATACAAATCATGTGAATATCACCTCAATCGCATACTCTCATAAACACCAGTTCTGCTTCCAAGTTTGGTATCCCCGGGCTCAGTAGGATTCAGGGGGACAAAAATGGGGTTCAGCTCTTGACAAGGGATATGTTCATGAGGGAGATTTGAGAGAATTAGAGTGTTTTGGAAAAATACTAAAAAACAAAGGTCTCATTCACTGTGATATCCCGGTCATACATCCCCGGTGAGAGACATCTAGCTCCCGGCAATGGATACCTTAGGATTAGTGATCATATGAAAAATATTTGGTTGTGCTTTAAGTATATTTAGTCATGTCTTGAAAATGTTGCTGCACGAGGGAGACTGGAGCGAATTACAGTGTTATCGAAAACAAAATTGTTAAAAATCTGAAGAAAACATAAGGTTCAGCATGTTCAATTGGAATATGCTACCATCAACAAGCCCTTATCACCATACCCATGTAGGTCATAAATGCATTGTTTAATATAGCAGCATGTTATGGAAGGCCAGAATGAAATTGCAAACGCAACCGGTTCCCAACAGATCTTCACACTACTTGGAGTCCTTATAGGTTATTGGAACCTGGCTGCTCTAAAACTTAAGCCCTGCATTTGTAAAGGTGCACTTTTGCCTTCCCAAAGAGAAAGTCAAAGATTTATAGCTCATCCTGGTGGGGCCCTTATGGCTCTTGGTTTAAGGAGCCATACCGTATTCTTTGCTCTTTCTCACCCCTCCAAAGAGAAGAGACTGAATTGGGAGGACCCTAAGACAGCCTTCATCTTTTCTATCCATCACACCAAAGACCATTGAGTGGACAATCAGCTTTTTAGGGTAGTATGAAGTCACTGTGGATCCATATGGTGCCACCCACCAGCAAAAACCTCTGGATCCAGTCTGGCACCTGGGTATATTCTGAAAAGGAGGAATCTTCTGTTAGATACCGTACCCATCGGAAAGAGCATTACTGAAAAGCAAGTAACTTGTTCACCAGGTACTACTTTGTTTTTTGTTCAAAACTTCTGTGAAAGTGTATGTGTTTTAAAGATGTCTCCCTAGTGTACTTCTCTTCCCCCGTCCGCTCTCTGTGTTGCATTCTCTCTCTCGCTCCTGTGCTTCTCGTCCATTCCCATTGCTGTCTCACCCATTTACTTCTCGCCACCCCCCCACGCTCTACATTGCTTTCTCTCCCTGTTAGTTTGCTTCCCTCCCCACATCCTCCTGTTGCTTCACCCTGATTTCGCCCCGGCCCTCCATATTGCTTTCGCGTCCCGCGTTCCACGTTGCAGTCTCTCAACCGTGTTTCTCCCTTCAACACTAGACTCACAGAGAATCTGAGGATATTTGGATCTGTTTAGCCAGGGAGATGACCTGTGTTGCTTTTGGAACAACCTTGTCTCTGGGCAATTTCTGCAGCACCACATCTAAAGGCCAGCTCTGGAACCAAGAGCCCCGGGATCTACATTCACATCCAGGCGTGTCACAGTGGATGATGTCAGGCCCTCTGCTTTCTCTCACTGAAGTGCTTGACTCCATTCTCCGTCATGGAACACCAGCTGTGCTCCTGCTGTCCCAGAGACACTGCAGAGGGAGGGCCAAAGAGGAGCAAAGCGCTTGCTCCTGTTTTCTGCTCCAAAAGTTTTTGACTTGACTCCAAGGACAACATCATAATCTTTAGGTTTCACCTATAGGACAGCTTTTAGCTCTCAGTTTGCAAAAGGTAGGGAGTGCCACTAAAAAGCGTTTGGCCTAAGTAATTAAGTGCATGGCTTAAAACATGTGAACTACAATTCGGTGTTTACAAAGCATGCTGTCTGACCAGCATTTAGGTGCAGCATTGTGAGTTTTTTGGTATTGCATCGAGACTTTTCACATAACAAATTTATGCCTAAAACAAGCCAGAGTTACTGGCTTTGTAAATGCTTTTTAGCAGTTTGATATAAATGAGTAACAAGAAAGATTTGGTTGCATATAATTAGATTTGGCAATTGCAAATTGTATACATGTGACCATTACTATTTGCACACTGGAGACAATCCAAGGTTTCGAAGAGCATGTCATCTGAACAAACTAACACTGCCGTCAGCCTGGGCTCCAGAGCTGTCAATCATGCCCTATGACACCCTCACACAACCAGAACTCACCCAGACACCTAACGGTGATTCAGCTCGTACAAGCATTGGAAGACCCAATAGCTCAGCCTTTTGGAGCCAAGATATCTTAGCTCTGCCAATTCTTATTAACTTCCAATTATAAAACAAACTTGCACTAGAGCAAAGAAAGTTTACAAATGTTAACAACTTCAAAGTATTTGCTTGTGTAAAATAAGTAATGTATATACAGTAAAATACTGCAAACATCATTATTAAAGCAAAAAGGTCCCAAAGTCGAGACCGGTTGGCTTTGCCAATCCTTGGTTCACTTGACTTCCAAATATCCTAGTCACTCTGTAACAGATAAAAGTGCGTTGATGGTTTAAGAGCAAGATGAGGGGTAAGTCATGCGATGTCACCACCGGGCAATAGTTGCTTAATTGTCACTTCAATTTCCTCTTATAGTTTGATGAACTGTTTCACCATAAGTCTGTACCTTTGTGAGGAGGAGCTGGGGTCCAAGGGTGTGGTATAATGATGCCAAAAGGCAACTTGCACGCGCCTAATGAGAATCTCTCCTTATTAGCAGATGCTTCGAAAAGACATGTTGGAGCAAAGGGAGGGTCGATCATAGCTTAGTCGCGCTTGATGTGTGACTGACTCTGCCTCTGCCCTGTTCGTCTTTGAAAAACACTTGCCTGATGACAAATCTTTCCATCTCCTCATAGGGGAGGCGTTTTCTGAACACTTTATTGAGCTGTAGGACCCAGCAGGGATAGTTTCTGCTCCCTAACAAGCCCTCTAGGACCCAGCGGAAGGTGGCAGGGAGCATCGAACTGCCCACTGCCAGCCATGCTCTCTCTACATGAAAATACGTGTTACCTACGCAAGCTGCATTCAGCTGCATTGTCTCATTTCAGTTCACTTCGGGATTCAGGCCAAACGCCAAGATGTGAGGCAGGCTCCCCGGGGCTTGGGTTGCCTCCGAGTTAATCGGCGACTGGCTTCATTGCTAGCTGCTCACGAACCTGGGCGACCCAGCCAAGGCCTCCTCTGTCTCTCCTGCATTTTACACAGGGTTATATTATATCATGGAAAAGATGAAGACTGCTTTTGCCCCAACATTGTGTGCGTGTGTGAGAGAGACTCGCGTGCCCTCTTCTCGGTCGCATTACTTGCATGGTCTTGGACTGCCGGCCACCTCCCCCCTTGAACACCGACTGAATTACCCAATTCAACCAGTCAACACATGGGGGTCTTTGGAAGTCAAGGGGGGGTACGGGGCCCCCCCCCTGGCCGTATTTATTAAAATATAAAAACAAATCAAAATTTTAATCAAATAAACATTTCTGATAATTATTAAAATGCACACTTTTCAGAATATTAGATTGACATCCGTTTCGACATGGTATGATGGGCTAACCTTAACAAATAGCTAATACAGCGTGTCTCCTAACGTAATCTAATCATCCTGAAAATTAAACTGCATTCTAATATTTTTAATACTTTTCATAATTTTAATAAAGTCCTACGGCAAGGTCGCCAACCGGTGTCAGATCCTTTTACAGCTGCGCTCTCACGTTGAAGATGCGCATGCGCAACCCAGGGCACGTTTCACCCACGTGCGCTCCCCGAACTCCATTTAACCATAACAGGAGGGCCCAGACACTCGCGCACCTTAGTGACGTCATAGTGTTGTGAGGGGTGGCTACCAGCCTGAGGAAAGCGTAGACTCCCTCCCCCGCACCCTTTAAATTAATGGAGATCATATCCTGCCCCTGAAGTTCTGAGAGAGACCAAATGGCCCCTCCCGCGGGCGGCCCCTTTCGTGAATGGGTCCGCCGCCCCCGTAAGGACCTTAAAATGCTGCTCACCGATTAATGACCTTACACAGGGTTATATTATATCATGGAAAAGATGAAGACTGCTTTTGCCCCAACATTGTGTGCGTGTGTGAGAGAGACTCGCGTGCCCTCTTCTCGGTCGCATTACTTGTTCTCTCTGTGTGAGGGTACTGGCGCTGCTGCCATCCCAATAGTGGTATAGTTGCTTCAGCTATGATGCTGTACTTGTTCTCCGTGTGTGAGGGACAAGGACTCCTGCTAAGGATACCGTGTGAGGGAGCGCTGGTGATAGTTTGTGTGTAGGCTTTTGCTGCTGTTGCTCCCACTGAACCTGTTCTCTGTGTTTACTGTGCTGCATGCCAGCCTGCGCCTGTCCTGACTGTCAGGGAAGCTTTGCTTGAGCTGTACCTCTCCACTGCCTCCAGGGCTCTGCCTGAGCTGTACCTCTCCACTGCCTCCAGGGCTCTGCCTGAGCTGTACCTCTCCACTGCCTCCAGGGCTCTGCCTGAGCTGTACCTCTCCACTGCCTCCAGGGCTCTGCCTGAGCTGTACCTCTTCACTGGCACTTCTTGAGCCCTGCTTTTCCTGAGACAGGAATACTTTACCTGCAGCAGTTACAGTGCACGCCGTACGTCGTACGTCGCCTCATGTGAGGGACGCTTCGACGGCGGTGGCGTGGAACTCGTGCCCGCTGTGGCCCTGCTCCTGGTGCTGCACTCGCTCTGTGTCTGTGGAAAGCTCGGACTCTCTCTTTGTACGTCAGAGGAGGCTGCCCTGCTGTCTCCGCTGTAGTAGGGGATACTAGTGTGAAGAACGCATGCTCTTTAGTAGGCTTGTAGTTTACTTCTTCTTTGTGGTTATTCAAATAGTTTGCTTTGCCAATGTTTGTTAGTGTCGCTGAGGTGGGTGGTTGCTCCTTCAAACATTTTCATGGTCAGATTATAGGACCCAGAAGGCCTCCGTTTCCCATAACAGGAAGTACTGAAAAGCAACAGTTCACATAAAAGGAAGTGCATGGCTTTTTCACTACTTCCTGGCTCGTCATGTCTGTCTGCAGTAGCACTGATTGCAGTGAACGTGCCTGGGTTTCTGCTTGTGTTGTGTCTAGTGTGAGTCTGAGCGACTGCCTACTATAAGCATAAGAAATGAATAGCGCACTGATTAGTCTGCGTGTGACGTGCCCCGGTGTTCTGAGATAGCTGTTCTGTAAAATAAAACGTAAATCATATTCATAAGAAATACAACCAAATACAATGTGGACAGACCTTGTTCCTTCCCTTAAGCAAGTCCCCAACAACCTTAAAGGCTGGCCAGACTCCGAAAAAAATTTGGCAGTACACGTTATACAAATGCACATAGTATGTTAGTCAAGGTGTGGGCAAAGTTAGTGAATGTTAATAACGAAAAGATCATTACATTAGGGACTTTTCAGTTTGTACTAAAAAGATGTCTAGATAAAAATTCACTTCGTGGGAAAGAAGACTGAGGTAGCATTTCTTGTGTAATCTGGTTACATGATGTCATATATGTGCAAGCCTTGACTGACACATCTCATGCTTTCCTTGAGTAAATAAAAATTGCTTTTCTTTGGAGTTTTGTGCAGTTATTTCGTCAACAGTGCAGCAGCAGACTGTTCCCAGTCTTCTTTTGACCATTGTTTGCAAAGCCTGACCTCTGTGTTTTCCCACTCCTGCTTGTTTCGGAATCCATTTTGTTGTCTTTAAGCAGGGCTAGTGCTGCATGAAGGTCACCCTAGGCAACCTCCTATGGCAGTTCCGCAAGACGCACTGCAAGGCCACAGAGGGCTTGAAAATGGCCTTTTTGCAGGGCGAGTATCTAAGTGGAGAGCTGCCTTTTGTCTAAGGCTTCAAAAATGCTTTCAACTGAGTCTCTCTGATAGGTTCCTGCTACCAGTTTAATGCAGACAGCAACAGTACAACAACTAATGTTAAAACTGTTCCTGAGAAAATGGTCCATATTATCTTGTACGTTTTCTTATCTTCTTTTATCCTGAAAAATGAAATGATAAGCTTCTTAATTTACGGGAATGTCTCTGTTGCATGATTCCAGAGTTTTTGAATCAGTCTCGAAATTGAGGATTTCCCAAGTCTGCACTAATTCAAGTTCACCCAATAAAGTATCTACTACCATGAAAAGATTTAGCTTCAAGCACTCTGTGTCTTGCATGTTAATTCCTGACAGTGGTCTCACGCGTATGAAAAAATGGTGGAACCAACAGTGACTCGCTTTCAGCAAAACACCACTTTTTTTTACTATCTTGCCTTGTTTATTGTAATGGCTTTAACTCATTTGAATGGTCCATATAATTGACAGTTTATCTCATGAGAATAATAAACTTCTCGGTAACCTGGCTTTTGGTTCAAAACTATTCATTATGTGTTGTTTTATCTGGTCTTTAGGCATGTCTTAACAGCACATCTGTCTGCATGGTGTACTGTTGGGCTTTGGCTTCACCCAGATATATGCATGTGGTATTATTATTATGCAAACCTAGCCAAGAAGCAGCGGAGCGCTGTACAGTGTCAAAGACAAGCAAAAAGTCAACAAATGATGGGAGAGGTCGCTGGATTGTGGACTTTTTTAATGAATTGAGATGTGTTCTTCTTTACAGATGTGCATCTTTAACTCTTTCCTAAATTGGTACAGTCTTTGGCATTTCTGATGGATGCGGGATGTTTTGGATCCTGGGTGCATAGATGTAAAAGGTCTGATGTGTTGTTTTTTTCTTTTTTATGCATCTTAGTCTGCAGTCTGATGGCACCCTATTGGCAAGTGTGCTGAGAATGCCGAAAGTTGCTAGGTATGTCTGCAGGATAAGCAGGGGTGCTGGCCATGACGGCTTTGTAAATGGTGCAGCTGGTTTTGAAGCTGGTGTGAGCCTGGAAGAGGTGGCCAATGGAGTTCCATCGAGATGGGGGCAATATAATCATATTTCTTCAGGCCATGGGTGAGATGTGCTGTGGCGCGAGAATGCCCTGAAAGTGTGCAACAGCGGACTGTAGGAATCCAAGCAGCAGAGCATTTCCGTCATCCAGTTGCAAAAGTACAAGATCTTCTGAAGCCACTTTCCCCTCACGCTATCGGCTAATTGGTGCATCATTTCTTCTTCCAGGAAGTTCTTCCTTTGGAATGCATGAGCGACTAGTGTGCATCTGAAAAGTGCACTCAATTATCCTGCTGTTTGTCACATTCAATTTATATTCTCCTTATTCTTTAAAGAAAACAATACTCTTTTGTTCTTTCTTCCCCAGCACTGGCAATGCAGGGCAGGCTTTAATGTGGTAAGCAGCATTTCTGCATACAACATGTGCTTTATGAATGCCTTTGTTTACATATGTTGGCAAATTCAAGCCAGCCCCTTTGGCATTGCCAGTTTCAGATGCTTAACACTACTATGGAACAATGACTGTATAGTATGACTTGACTTGCTGGAAGTATTTGTACAACACTGCCACGAGGGCACAGTTCCTTCCAGGCACTGGTGTTCATCCATTCTCTCAAAAATAATAGAACCTGCTGGACCGTCTGTGACTAATATATAGCATTATAAAAATCCCTGCCATGGGAAATTATGCGCGAGCTGAGAGCTCCTCGGTCAATTGTACACCAGTACATATTACTAGCCATTAAAGTACTAAAGCAAGTTTCCATGTATATTAGAGGTGCTCGCACAATGTAGCCTTTCACGGCCAGGTAGCGCATTATGAAAATAGCCACCATTGTGTGACGTCTAATCTGTGTTTGTTTCTCAGTATTGACGGTAGAGCCGAGCATGAGCCAAGCGACCGCTCCCCTTCCTGGTTTTGAGCTGTGTTCCTGTGGTCTGTGGAATAATCAGGCGTGGTAGGCCATCGCAGCCGCATACCATGTATGGCTCCCTCTCGTAGGCGAAGTGACCTGTTTGCAAGGTACCTCGTGCAGGCTGATCCCGTTCCTCGCCACGCTTGTCGAGGCAGTATCTTTAAGTATTTGTGACTTTTTGGCTCTCGGCCCTTCGTTTGTCTTCAGTACCCTGCACCCGCACTCCTAAATGTGTGACCTCCTGTGTATGCTTCATCTCCCCCTCCACATATCTGAGTGTGCCCTGCTCTGTCTGCGCTGTTACTTTCTCTGAGTGTTGTCTCGTACGTCCTTTAAGTATGGTCACTCCACCCCAGGTAAGCTCTCACCTGCCACAGTTGTTCTGTTGTTGTTCTGTTGTCCTTCCCCAGGTTTCCTCGGGTCATCCCCGCATCCTGCTCCAGCGTACTGTTATCTTACCTGTATCAATTGTGCTCCCACCTCACACTAGTGTCCTTTCACCCACTTCTTGTGCTTTTCCCCCTCCCTCCAGGGCTGATGCCCCCAGCGCCTAGTGCTGTTGTCTCCCTTGTCACCCACAACACCCGAGTTGGTTGCCAACGTTTACTGTTTTTAAATGGCCCATCGAGGCGGGCATACAACTACTCTGGCCGCTGTCATTTGAAGGGTAAACATTTCATGATGGTCTTTTTTTTGGGTTTCCTTTCAAGAGAATATGTTACAGTAGTTGATTCTGGAGACAGTAATGGTGTGAGCGATAGTAGCCTGGTATGTGTATCTGATTAAAAAAGAGTTGAGTTCTTCTTAGTAGTTTCATAAGAAGAGGACACACAGTCATAACTTTTGCCCATCTTCATGGTGGAGTTGGGTATTATCTCATGGTTCTTTACATTCCCAGAAAGGGATTTTCTGGATCTGCCTACTAGCATGGTTTGTTAGCACAGCTGCCTCTCTTCACCTCTGCTGTGCTACTAAATACCCATGTGCATACCTGACTCTATCATCTTCCACTAAAAGACGGCGTCAGCTTTGTTTAGCTGACATGTATTTCACATGCATGTATATCACTGGTCTCTGGTCCATAACATGTGAGAGATTGTCATAAGATGTATCCTTCCTATATAGCACCTGCATAATTAGCCCATTTCTCCCCAGCTTCCAATAGTTCTGATGGGACGTGCACACTGAAAGGTCAGAACTACTCTTCTCAGACTGGGGGACATCAGGGCTGACCAGGAGATCACACAGGCTTTGGTGATGGGCAGCATTGTACATACTGCTGAATCAGGGCGACCAGTCGGGCTTAAAGACTCAGAACCCCTTTTTTTGCAAACTGTGACAGGCACCAGCGACTACCTAAGAGTAAAGAGAGGGCTTATTTTAGATTTTAGATTTTGTCGCTCAGATTTCTATAGAATGGTGGTTAATAAAAACTAATCCAGGGCAAAGCATTAAACGCTGTTGTCTTATTTGCACTTTCGGGGACAAGTAACTCCCCACAACATTTACCAACACTCTCATCACCCTCCCACAATGATAAATGCCACATCTCCATTTCCAACCCAAACAGTTTAGAGAAGAAGATGGTAATTAGGCACGTTTGTGCCCCTTTCATTCCAAGTGCTCTAGAGATCTTTCATGGTCAATTATAATTAAAAACCTTGGTTTTCAGTTTAAATAGAAGGATACACAGGATGTTTGGCTTTTGTTTCAACATGTTTGAAGAAATCCGGAATCAAAGCAGTCATGGGCTTGGTCTGCCTATTCCTGGCGCTGACAGGACCGGATTCCCACCACAGTATTTGCGCAATGACACCTGATATCTGGCTTGGTAGCTGTCTGATGAGACAAAACAACTGGCGCAGGAAATGCTTGATGGTGCCCTTGATACCCAATAACTTTATCATATGTCTTGAATACTGAAACAAAATTGGCAGACAGAGGTCCTCCTTTAGGTGTGATAATTGTCCAATGGGACTCAGTCATTACCACATTTACTATGTTGGGCCTGTATACATCAATTGTGATGGATGCATAATAAGTGCCTAGGGTAGGCCGGGGTGGAAATCGTGGAGAGTGACCAAAAAACTCCGCCTCACTATGCAGAGTTACGCAACCGAGAGAGTGCATTAGGTTGCGCTGTCCATGCTGATTTTTGGCGCTGAGTGTCTCGCTTTGGAAAATCAGTGCGAACGGCACCATGCACAGAGCAAGAGGGCCCTGCTTCTTTCTGCCGCCCGAGTCGGTGTTCTTCTCGAGCGGCAGCTTCCTCAACGCGAACAGAAGGTTTCTCAGCGCGAGCAATTGCGATCATCCGTGAGCGACTGCATTGAGGAATCTCGCTGGGAGGTGGTCTAACATTGGATTTTTCGCGCTCGCCAATTTAATGTTGGTGAGTGAGGAAAAACGTACTCCGCAGAGTGCGGACAACTCTGTGAATGAAGTACAGTTCACTTCCCAGTCCTACTAAAGGGATCGTAATTAGTGGCATAGCGAAACTTGAGGGTGCTCCCTGCAAGGTACGTGGAGGGGCCCCCTCTGGACTCAATCAGAAGCTCTCCAGCCAGGTTACTGTGCTGACGGGGGTCCCCTGAAGCTTAAGTGCCCATGTTAGATTTGGGGGTCTCTAGTTGGCACAGGTAGGTACTTGTGACAAATAGGGACCCTTGCCTCTAGTCAGGATAAGGGGATTACACTCCTAAAATAACTCCTGCTCACCCCCTTTGTAGCTTGGCACGAGCAGACAGGCTTATCTCAGAGGCAGTGTGTAAAACATTTGTGACGATTTTGGAAAAAGGGGGTGGTGATGGCAGAGTTTCTGAATGATGCAGAATACTCTTACCAAGTCAAGAGATCATGGTTTTAATCCATCACCGTTTTTTTTAGCTCATTGCACCATCCCAGCTCAGAACCTGGCTATATGCAAATTAGTCTGTTCCTGTCCCAGTGCATGATGGGAACAGGGCAAACCAAACTACCAATCCAATTCTTATACTGGGAAGGAGACAAGCTTCCGGGGACCGGTTTCTGGCATCACAGCCTTCGTCGGCCCGGCTTGCTTGAATCCTGATGGTGCAATGAGCAAGGGACTCACGTCTGAGTATACCCTCCCACACATAGTGTGGATAAAATCGATTTTGGAAAAAGGGGGTGGTGATGAACAGAGTTTCTGAATGATGCAGAATACTCTTACCAAGTCAAGAGATCATGGTTTTAATCCATCACCTGTTTTTTAGCTCATTGCACCATCCCAGCTCAGAACCTGGCTATATGCAAATTAGTCTGTTCCTGTCCCAGTGCACGATGGGAACAGGGCAAACCAAACTACCAAGCCAATTCTTATACTGGGAAGGAGACAAGCTTCCGGGGACCGGTTTCTGGCATCACAGCCTTCGTCGGCCCGGCTTGCTTGAATCCTGATGGTGCAATGAGCAAGGGACTCACGTCTGAGTATACCCTCCCACACATAGTGTGGATAAAATCGATTTTGGAAAAAGGGGGTGGTGATGGACAGAGTTTCTGAATGATGCAGAATACTCTTACCAAGTCAAGAGATCATGGTTTTAATCCATCACCTGTTGTTTAGCTCATTGCACCATCCCAGCTCAGAACCTGGCTATATGCAAATTAGTCTGTGCCTGTCCCAGTGCATGATGGGAACAGGGCAAACCAATCTACCAAGCCAATTCTTATACTGGGAAGGAGACAAGCTTCCGGGGACCGGTTTCTGGCATCACAGCCTTCGTCGGCCCGGCTTGCTTGAATCCTGATGGTGCAATGAGCAAGGGACTCACGTCTGAGTATACCCTTCCACCACATACAGAAACCCAGTGACAACACTACAGATGGACACCACACAAGGTTTTATATAAAAAATAAGTATACTTTATGTATACATTTACCACAAGACCATAAACGTCAAAAATGCACAATACTGTTACTTTAAAATTGTAGTTTTAGCTCAGTTTAGTTCAGTTCTTAAGATGCGACACTTTGCGTCAATGTACCTTACGATGCGTTGCGCTTCCACGACAAGCAATGTCGAAGCGAGGGAAATGCAGCAAAGTTCAGGTGCAAAGAAATAAAGACGTGAGGATCTTCCAGGATCTCCGGGGATGCAAGAAGTTCTCGGTTCGATGCGTGGAGTGCAGCGGCGACACCCTTGTTCAGAAGTGCGACGGCAACAGCCCCAACGGCGACACTCTTCTCCCACAATGCGTGAAGCTTCCGCACAATGCGACAACTACAGCGGCGACATCCTTGTTCAGAAATACGATGGCAGCAGCTCCGACGGTGGCGCGCTTCTCAAGGATGCAAGGCGCTTTCCTCGATGCGGTGCAATTCGACAGTTCCAGCGGCGACACCCTTGTTCAGAAGTGCGACGGTGACACGCTTGTACCTTGTTGCGAGACTCTTCTCTCGATGCGGTGCAGTGCGACAACTCCAGCGGTGACACCCTTGTTCAGGAGTGCGACGGCAGGCTGCAGCGACGGCGACAAGCTTCCTCTTCGTTGCGGCACGCTTCTCTCTATGCGGTGCAGTGCGACAACTCCAGTGGCGACACCTTTATTCAGAAGTGCGACGGCAGCAGCAGCGACGGTGACACGCTTCGTTCTCATTGAGTCGCGCTTCCAGCTCCTTGCGACACGCAGTCCCTCAGAAGGCCCAAACTAGCAGCAGGGATTTCCAAAAGAACTCTGGGGAGCTGGGGGTTGAAGTCTGTTGTCCCTGAGACTTCAGCAGGAGGCCTTCCTTCACAAGTTGAAAGAAAAGTACACAAAGTTCCTTTCTCCTTCCTTTGGCTGCACTGCAGGCCAATCCCCCATGCAGCACTTCAGCTTGGGAATAGTCTCTCCTCAGTTTCTTCAGGTTCCTCTCCTCAGTAAAGGTTTCTTCTTGTAGTCCAAAGTGATCTAATTTCTTGGGATCAGGGTCCCAATATTTATACCCCAAAATCCTTTGTTCTCTGAGGGGAGAGGGGCCTTTGCCCAGTTCAAACCAGTTCTGAAGCACTCTGTTTACGAGAAACATCAGACGCCCCACAGGAGGTGGAGCCAGCACTGTGGAAGGCAAGTACTGTCCTGGAGCACTTTGTTGACAGGACTCCTTCTCTTCTTTCAGTGTGCAGGGCAGAGACATCAGCCGCTCCCCAGAAGGTGGAGCCAGCATTGTGGAAGGCAGGCACAGCCCTATTCAAGGTTCAGGTGCAACTCCTTCCTCCCATCTAGATGCCGATCTCTCTATTCACCACTGAGCTGACTCATCCTGTCTCTTGGAATCCCCAAACCCTTTCACTCGCAAAACCAGACAAAGGAATACACAACCTAGCAGAGGCAGGCTTGAAAGGTTAGGCAAGCAAATACCTACTTTCTAAAAGTGGTATTTGCAAACACAGAATGTTAAACCCAACTTCACTAAACGATGCATTTTATCATTCTGAGTTCAGGCATACTAAACTCGAATTTCTACCATGTTCTCTGAGTCAGTTAGGATTATAAGATGTAATAATTCTAACAGCCCATTCTGGCCTATGGAGAAAAGGTAGCCTTCCAATAGTGAAAAACGAAAATGGCTGTAATTCACTATTAGAACATGACACACAAATCAGGGCTTGTCCTACCTTATACTTACAATGCACCCTGCCCTTGGGCCTACCATGGGGCGACTGATATGAAGAAAAGGGAAGGTTTAGGGACTGGCAAGTGGGTACACTTTCCCAGTCGGTATGACAGTACCAGACTGCACGCATGCTCTGCAATGGCAGACTTTAGACACATTTTACAAGGCTGCTTCCGAGGGTGGCACAACCAGTGCTGCAAGCCCACCAGCAGCATTTGGATTTACACGCCCTGGGCAACCTCAGTGCACTGTACTAGGGTCTGACAAGTAAACCCAATAGCCAAACATGGAACCACTGATTCATACATCAATTTACAATAGGGAGCACTTGCACTGTGGCACTGGACAGCAGTGGCACAGTGCCCAAAGCATAAAACACCAGCAAAAATACATGAGGCAACAGCAAAAATGGAAGGGAGACTCACGCCAATGGTGCCAGGTCTAACAGCCCCCGTACCACAGGGGCTGCGGGGCCCTGTGTTATGCCACTGGTCATAATACTAGCAGAGGATTTGCCTCATGGGCCTTTACATTGTCACAATAATTGTTGACGGGTGTAGCATTTTGGCACAATAAATGTAGCTGTTACATATGACCTGATTGCCAACACTATAACAATCCAAATGGATACTGATTGTGGCACAATCATTTTAACAAGGATTGGAAAGTGGGCAAGAACTGTCTGATGAGGCCGGAATACTTGCCAATAATTGTCTATGGGGTTGGAGGTCTAGAGCATTGCCGGTCAGATGAGACACAAATGCTGTCATAATTTCTTTTGGTTCGTATTGAGTACCTGCACCATAGCTAGTTCATGCGGCATAAGATCTGGCATTGTAGCTTTCAGCCATCTGTGGAGATCTAGTTTATTAGGAGCAGAAAATGCAATCGTTGCCTTTCTTTGTGTTTGAAGCAAGGTTGATGCATGAACTTACTGTGAAGTGTATTGTTAAAATGCATTAGGGCACTTGACATCCCTGAAAGGCACTTACTATGTCTGATAGAAGAGTCAGATTTTGATGACCTTGTAAAAATGGAGTGATCTTGGCTTTGATACACAAAGGACCATCAGACTCTGAAGTGGCATCAGAAATGTGAGTAGTTCAGAATCTAATAAACTCTTTAAATATAACGTAAAAAAATACCTTTCTAGAGAAATGATGGCTGTACAGAAAATACCTGGGGGTCTGAATATAGTTTCTGTCATGTGCCACTTCACTTGGTGGTGCAACTTTTGAAAAGATCTCAACGATTGTGGGGACTAGGTGAGAATTTGTCCCTAAATGTAGGAATTGGCAAATTGCTTTGTGGGTTGTTCAAAGCCTCTTAAGCTGAATCGATTGTTGATGGTCGGTGCATGGAGGGCATCTGCAGCCAGTGCAAGGTGGCCTTGCAGCCTTAATCTAAGGAGGAGTCTTGCTTCTGCCATCTCCAATTTTAGGAACAGTAACTGACTGATGGCTGGTGAGGCTTGCACACTGCTGGAATACCTGCAGCAATAGGTGGCCTAATGAAACATTCAAGCTTTTTAGGTACTTCTAGTCCACCATCATTCCACAGAGTGAGAATATGTCAAAAAGATATATTCCATACATTTAACAGCCCATTATGTTAACCCTCCTGAAACTGGTCATTGATTTCAGTAGGTCAAAAGACTGTCATCATGCAAGTATTTAGACCTGTGATCCTGAGGTATGTACAGATTCTGCATCTGATATATTAACAGTCCTTTCAGCTGTAGAGATCCTCTGTAACTTCATAATTGGTATTGCATCCTAGCAACGAAAATAAAATACAATGATATACCTTTTCAGAGGAAGTATATTATATATTGCTTTGAAGGTACCCTATCTTTACCCCCGGGGGTAGCATCCATGCTGAAGGGGGTATTGCATATTAACAGTGGAATAACTTATTCTAACAAGGGAGGTGGCACCACATCTTTCCAGTGGGTTATCATATAGTTACAATAACATATAGCCACAATATTGGTCTCATGTCTGTACTATAAGGGTACCGGAGCTTTACAGTCCGTACAGGCCTTTACTTAGACTTACATTGGTCATTCTTCCTATTGTGGGAGTTTCTTGTTGTACTATAGAGCTACCAATGTTGTATAGTGGGATGCAGATAAAGACAATATTCATTGAAAGTGCAGAGCTGCCAGAAGTATCGGTTGTAGTGGGGACGAGGGACTGCTTAATTACTTTTAAACATGGTGAAAACTGTTGGAGAAAAAACATGATTCTTAGAAAGCAATTTACGAGCCATAACATCATCACTCATTCACTTGTCATCTGTTTTGGAGCCTCGTAATCCACTGGAGCCAGTAACACGGCGGATCATTAGCCCATCAGCCATGCTGACAAGAACATTGCAAGAACACTTGCGAAATCCAGCAAAATAGTGAAGATGCCGTTCCAGCAGAGAGCATCCAAAATGTGAGCGAATAACACGATAAATTGAAGGCTCCGTGAGAGACTCCCTTAACTTATCACCTTCTAACTTGTTTGGCTGCTAAAGGCTCCCAGTAAAGCCAGGCAAGGCAACACCAGCAGTGCAGTGAAGGACCATACCAATCTGGGAGGTAATCTCATCCTTTGACATTTTAATGGAGGGACCCATGGGCGATACCCCTGTTTACCCCAACATATAGTGGGGACTCACAAAGCATTTTTCTGAGAGCACTTGTGTTTTACTTCTCACTTAGGTGTGACTTATTCATAAATGTTCAGAAGTAAGACAGACTTGCAGGTAAAAACATTGTGGATCAGTCTCGCTTTGCTGAGATAGTCTGACTGTCACATTAAGGTCAGGACAAGCAGCTGCGCTACTGGGCCACCTCAATAGGCCATATACAGTCACTGTGCTAGAAAACTGTCTCCAAACGAGCATGGGCAAAGCCAGTAGGTTTCACCTTTGTGAGCTACTGTCTTTGCCGATGTTTAGCCAAGCTGTACAGCACGCATGCTTATAAAATGACATAGGCATCAATCTTTTTTTTTTACAGTTCTAGATAGATTAGTGAATGTAAAAAATTGGAATAGTTTTCAGTGCGGGCTCGGAGGCAGGTTAGGATGGGGCTGGGCTGTCAGAGCAGGTGGAGGAGGAAATATGTGCACCATAAGTACGCATGTCAGTTTGGCCAGCCGGCCATCTTGGGCCGGCCAAACAGACATGCACACTTATCATTTCCCCTCCCGGCTGTGTTGCACAGCCATGTGGAGAACTGTCCCAGGCATGCCTGAGTCGGCCAAACGGCCACTCAGTTACCAATCACAATGCTGCTGTCATGTTGGTGACAGCAGCGTTGTGGTTGGCTTAAGGGAGTCAGGGAGCCTGTGGACTTCCGTTCCGTGCTGCTAGGAAGAGAAGAGGACAGAGGAGAGGCGGCGTCCGTTCGGAGGTAAGTGTTGTTTTTTTTTTTTAGCACACTACCCCGCCTCACCACCCCTGTACTGCAGCAGCCGCCACTGACTGAAAGGAGATGCCCAACACAGACTTTAGGAAAACAAGTAAGTACACATATAGGAGGATACTACCTTTCTGAATGTAGAGAAGCACTCCATCATGTAAAAAACAGTGTCAAGCTGAGAGGTGACAAGTAATCACGCTTTCAGGATGACCTTTCATCACTGAGAATAGGCACACACCATTTCTAGTTAGAAGAAACACCTCCAGGACAAGGGGACTCCCATGCCATTGCCTATAGGAAGACTCTGCCTGCACACACCCACAGACATGCATATATTTGTGTCGAAACATCTTATAGTGTGGAAGACCATTGCCACTTATGCCTTCCCAATCAAAAACCAGCCAGAGGAGATAACTACTTGTGCCTATCTATCAGGAATGTGCAAGAGGAGTCACTCAGTCACACCCTCACTTGCATAAGCCAAGGGTGAATAGCATTCACTTCCTTGGAACACCCTTCATAGCAAGGAATATATCTTGCAACAGAGGCTGAAACTAGGTGAGTGAAGGAAACCACCTCTGGCACAGTCTGATCTGGGGATCTCAAGACAGGATTGCAGTTTGAAAAACCTATTGGGAAGCCTTTTACTGTGGTCTTAGCAAGCTGGCGCGATGCTTATTGTTGTTGTTTATTTTTGTTTTACAAATATGTACCACAAATCTAAAAAGAAAGAAAGAATCAAAGCATGCTGCCACCTAAACATAGTGGTGATATGCGTGCAATAACAAAAATTGTAAAAGAAATTATCTACAGCATGTATTTTTAGTAGACCTTAACGTTTTCTTTTTTAAGCATGCAAGTGTACTTAAAACAGTTATGGAAACTCTTTTTTCATTTTTGCTTTTTTTATCAAACTTCCCTATTGGTGCAAACAAGTACTTTTGGTTTGAATTACTGTAATCTGAACACATAGTTCAAACACATCAGGATGACAAACATAAAAAAGAAAGAAAAAAACATCATCCAAGTATTGTCTCATCTGCCTTGGCTCTGACAAGCCCTGGCACTGACATGCACTTCTTTTTAGGTAGACTTGCACATGTGCTAAGGAGAAATGCCATCACTCTGGAGTGCAGGAGAGCCATTAGTTAAAGTGGGTCCCAGGCTGGTTGCTGTACTGGGCAGAAGCAACATGTGAATGGCTGTTTAACACACCAATAGCTCAATTGATGAAGCGGGCTCACCAAGAGCCTTCCATGTTTGTTTACATGTATGTATTTCTCTTGTTTATGAATATGTTTTAAATGAGGCTGATGAGACGCATACACTGTCTCTAGTCCAGACAGAAAAATATGAGAAACCAAGATGAATAAGCTACAGCTCTGTATTTCAGGTCTCTGGCTGCTGCACATGTTGCCTCCCCGCCCACAAACTACGATGTACCGTGTTTCCTCAACTATCCACATAGCAAGCTGTGTTTGCGCTTTATTTTGTGCAAAGTTTGGGGTCCATATAGCGCTACTCGATTAATCGAAATTCAAAACTGTGACTGTTCAACAAACCAATACATTTAAATAACGTGAAACACATTAGTCTCCCCTCGAAAGACAAAGAGTCATGACGTTTTAAAACCATGAATGTGCATTAAGGGTTAAATGTATACAGAAGGCAAAATCATCAAGTTAGTATCAATCAATATGAGTGCATCAATTAATATGGAGTTCAAATCAATTTAAGTCATACAAGAGGACGAATTAGCATAGTCACCTCAAAAGGAAAGGTTTAAAAAGTCAGTTCTTCCAAAGAGTGCCCTGCATGTCCTACTCTGCTCCAAGCTGCATCGAAAAACGGACAGCCTCATAATGTACTCTTCACTAACTTACATCACATTATTCTAACATTTGCTACACCTACACAAAGTTTTAGTGAACCCATCCTGTCAGGCTTAAGTGAAATGATAAATTCTTGTCCTCATGAACTTTTCAGGATCGACCACAATGCAGCCTTTCTAAGCATCCCTCAAACTCAAATACAGGGACCAGCCTATAGTCTATAGGTGTCTTCGTAACTATAAAACTGATTCTAACATTCCATGATTATCACTGTGAAAAGAAAACATTTCACAAGGGAAAATAAAGCGAAAGAACATTGCATTCGATAGTTAGGCCTCCATTAGCCATTTTAAAATGTAGGTCTACATTAGCTATCATCAGTCTAAAAGTGAATAAACACAAATTCTCTAATTCAATTAACATTTACGTCTCTTTGTGTTAATATTGATTTAATGCAAAACCCCCTTCAGCTGTTTTGCCTCTTGACCACAATGCCTCTGTTTTTGGTCATGCATCTCAAAGGGCATCAATCACTGGAATTCAGTCTGTCCCACTGGGCCTTCAGTTAGTTTGTTTGACCTCCCAATATTTTGGCTCCTTGCCTGGCTGCCTTGGTTTGGGTTTCAATTAAGCTGTTATTGAAACGGTTTATGGCCAGAAAAAACACTGTTCCCCCCCACCTGTAAAAGCAGAGGCGTGAACCATCAAAAGTTCTTAAAACAGCTGAGTCTTCTTTCTAACCAGAAAATGTATACTGCATTTCTCTCGAATCTCATAAAATGTAAAAACATTATGGAGCCTTTTACAACTAATAAATGCTGCAATACACTACAATACAATTAACAATGTTCCTTTGGCCTGCGGGAGGCCTTTGCGTTGTATATTGCATATTTCCCATTACATTTACATGGTTCTCCGTAGAATTAGATAGTGTCTTCCTTGGCATAGTGTATGATAACGTGGCTTTTACACTAGGTTTGAGTCCCTCACTGAGAGCCCTCCTCTTTCTCACGTGTTAGGTTTGAGGTGCAGGATTCGCATCGATCTGAGGTCTGTGCTCGCTCACCTTCTTAGGGTTTCGAACATTCAACTCATGACTCACCTACATGTGAGTTCTTTGAGCTCCTCACTGAACCCTCATCATTTTGAGGGCTCTGAGTAGAAAACTTAGGAATGACAGCTATCTGATGCATTGGCATCAGGGTAGCAGTCCACTTATGGGGCTTGCCATAGGTGGCCTCATCCCTTAAAGGGCTCAGACTGTCATTGCTCTGAGGTATTTAAGCACCCAGTAGAGACTCTACTCATCCTTTTGAGGAATAAAAGGGGTACATGCACATATCTGAGGGTGTATATCCCACTGAAGGCTTTCTACAAAGAAAGTAGGGTCAACTGTATCTAAGAACTCTGCCCGTGAGCACCACCTGAAGGTACAAAGCCCTCACAGGGCTTTGAGGATGAAGCTAAGAGACTCCTTCCCTCTGACGTCTGTGAGCACAGAGATTAGAGAGCCCATACATCCCTGAGAGCCCTGGGCACAGCTGTATATCCGCACACACCTCAGAGGGCTTTAGCCACTCAGTGGAGGGAGTCCTTACTCTTCTCAGGGCGCTGATCACAGAGTTCGGAGACCCCAGTTTCCTCTGTGGGCCCAGAGCACCACTATTACGCTTTACGTCGCTCTAAGGGCTGTAAGCACAGCGATCAGAGTTGATACCATCTGCAGGCCCTCGGGATAAGACCCCAAAGACACATATCCCTCTGTGGACCCTGTGCTCAGAGATCCCGGTGCGCCACCAACATATGAACCATATGCCCTGGGGTCTACTGGATTGACTTCTCCCAGACACAGTTCTGCCATCCAGGAATGACAGTAGATTCTGTTCATTGCATGGTCCTACGCCCACTTCTGTTTATTATGAAGATGGTGGACCCCGTCTCAGAGCCTGCGAGAAACTGTGGCATGGATGAAGCACAGGAATAGTGTTTGCTTGAGGGGATTAGGCTCAAAGGAGACTAGCACTCATTCCCAAAAGTTACAATGTATTACCCTTAAAATTAGCGAGTCTAATATTTTTGAGGTCTCAAAAAAGTCATTTTTACAAAGGATAGAGAATAAACATATTTTACTTAATTAAATCTATTATCTTCTGTAAATATAACATCCAAAGTGTATTATTATTGAATGCAATTCATTTATTGAAGTTTCTTTGACTAAAGAGATCCAAATGTGTTGGTGACTATTGAGTCCAGAGTACTTCATAGCCAAAAACATCCACAGTTTCAATCATCAGTTGGTCTGAATTACAAATCAAAGCCAACACGTGTTTCACGACTATTGTAGTTACATATGTTGCTTCTTCAGGGCTTCAATTTCAACAAATTACGCATGAGTAATTCTTAATTCAACCAATATAGTTAACATCTCCCACAGGCGTTAGACTTGCAGTGGGTCAAATTCCACTAGCTGGGGATTTAGGCAGCAAACTTCCCAGAGGCCCAATATAATATTAATATGGGGCAGTTACTGGCGGGTCTGGGGCAGTTGCTGGAGTTCTGAAACACATTGTCCGTTTTGATCGTGGGACAAATATCTCTTGTTAAAATAGTATACTTGTTACGCTGCCTGTATGTACCTCAAATTGTGTTGCTTCCGGCCCCTCTTAAATAATGTTTACAGCTAGACAAATTGTTGTGCGCACTGGGCTGGTGTGGGCTGGGAAGAGAAGTCGAGTAAAGCTGGAAATCCTGGATCTCCCCTGGGAGGTGGAGGGCTGGGACTCCAAGACCTCTTTCTGTATTATGTGACTACCCATCTCTAGTGTGCTGTGAGCTGGGCTGATGTTGACGCTAACTGGGAGAAGACTCTCCTGGCAGGAACGCATGATCCATACTCCCTCCCAGAACTACTCATGATGGGGAAGGGAGTCCCTAACGATCTCCCATATTTTATTCGCTTAACCGCGGAGGTGTGACATAGAGAGGTTTGCAAGATACTCCATCGGGTCCCCTTTGCTGAAGACCTGCTCCTTTGGGTGCTGACCATGAGCTGCTGGGATGAAGGTAGTTCTTGCATTATGCAAGACTGGCTCATGTTGTGTGGTGGATCTGGCCTTCCTTCAATGACAGGCTGCAGGAACATGCCATGGTGAGGCAGTTGCTGGAGTTGGCTGGATGTTGGCGATTGATGGCGCATTTGAAGGCGGCATTGGTGCTGGACAGGGGGAGATCCACGGACTGAAATGAAATGAATGAATGAAATGAAATGAAAAGAAGTCTTATTGAGCGCGATTGCTGCCCTCGGGCGTCCAATCGTTGAACGAGGGACTGGGCGAGGGAACAATGGATTGCCAATTGCCTTGAGGCGATAACCGAGACGGAGTGGAGGAGAACGTGTGAGCAGGCCTGCCATGTTTCTCCTAATGCCTGTTTCAAATTAATACAGTTTCACTACTTGCATAGATACGACCTATGTGATGCCAGCTAAGCTGACACATATGTCTTGACAGCCCTGGGGTTTGTAGCAGATGTGGGCTCCCCTCAGCTGATTTCCTACATATGATATGGTCCTGTCCTGTGCTGTTCGAATACTGGTGAGTTATCCTGGCTGCACTGGCGCAGATAGTGGGAGTGGAGGGCTCCAGAAAGCTGTGCTTGATGGGTGTGCGGCTCGTAGTGCACAATTCAAGATGCAGATGTGAATGGTGTCACTAGGGGTGGTGCTGGCAAGGAAGCAAGTTGCAATACATTATAAGGCAGCCACAGCCCCTACAGTAGTGGCTTGGTGGGTGGACTTACTGGAGTAGGTGCTGGCTGATGAGCTGCCTATGAAACTTACCCAGAGCAATGAGATGGGGAAAGGACCCGGCGACCTGGGATGAAATGCTTGGGAGGGTCATGGACCCTCTGCTGGAGGGAACTTATTGGGGGAATGCTGATTTAGTTATCATGTTCACCAGACAGACCTGCGAAGGTTGTAGGGGATTGCTGGGGGCTGGAGTGTATGTTGATTGGATTCTGATGCTATGTATGACAACCTTATCTCTTGTTCACAATCCTATTAAAAATACAGTGCTGTACTAGTCACTGTCTGAATCCCAATTAAATACAACTTCCCCCCAAAAATACGGAATATACTAAACATAATAGAATGCAAGTTTTAGGTGGAACCCATGGTGATAAGAAGAGGTACTCCTATTAGAGCTCCGACAACAAATATTTATGTGGACTGTGTTTTCAGCCTAAAAAGAACAGTAATTCACCAACCCTCTTTTAATGCAAATAAGATAAATCAAAGATTCTGACTATCCACAAATGGGAGAGGAATGCCGTCCTGTGGGAGGTCACATTCAGCAATTTCAAGACAAACTGAGAAAAACTGTGAAAGGTCAGTGGGTGATGAATATCATTCCGATAGGATATTTCAAAGAATTTGCCTCCAAGCCTCTGGAAGCAGCCTTACTCCCATGTCAAAGAACAGGGCAAAAACACCACATTAATGGTAGGAACTTCATAATTTTTAGAAAGAAAGCCATTGTTCCAGTGCCGTTGGAGGAAAGGGGTGGGGGTTATTACATCCTCTTTCTTGTGGTAAAGCTGTCGGGAGGATTACGACTGGTTCTGGCTTCGTGGTCAATTAGTGGATAAAAAAACATTCCTTTCAAATCTGACAGTCTTAAAAAGGCAATCCAAATGCCCATGGCAGAAGATTTCCTGATTGCCATAGATCTGAAAGACACTTCTCTACATATCCCCACTTTTCAAGGACTTCAAAAGTACCTGATATTTGATGTGCAAAATCTCCATTATCAGTTTGCAGGTCTCCCGTTTGCACTAAAATCAGCACCACAAGCCAGGAGGTCATATGTTGAGGCTCACTTTTTAGATTGAGATACTTCCCAACTGTTGAGTGCCTCCGCTTGGAGACAGGCATTTGGTGCAGTAGGTCACCAGTGATACAAGAGCGGTATGTGCTCCCACTGGGTCACTGTTGATCTTGAGTTAAGGGAAGAGCAGAGGTTTTGAGAATGACATTAAAGTAAATTACTAGGTAATTTGTGCAAAATGACAGAGTGAATTTGGATTTTATGAAACGGAAACGTAATTGGAAACATCTAACTTCCAGGTTATGTTGTCATTAAGACCTTAATGACAGGATGTGTTTTCCCTGTTTATCAAGAAATCGTTAAAAAAACTGTTGCTTTTATGTTTGTCCCATGTTAAATTCAATTGTACCAGGTGAAATTTTGCAACCCGAATATAAACCTCATATTTTTGCAACCCCAAATTTATGCAAACAAAGATATGTACAGTAAAGGGGCCTTGGGGAGAATACAACTACCAGAGAGAAATTGTGGCTTGTGTTTAAGGAAGAGAAATGCCGACCCTCTCCAAAAAAATTTAAACTGACATATAGTCATGGGAAGAAGACTCGGTGTGTTTTCATGTCGGCTCACTCTGTTCTGATGTATTTAATGTAATGGCTTTTTTATCAAGTCGTGCCAAACAATTAGTCTTTGCCTATGTATATGATGTAAATGAATGCAACGAATTGTTATTTTAAGATATAGTTCGGTCTAAACTGCAAATAAACTAAAATTTTATAATTGAACTTTATGACTCAATACTTTAGCTATATAGGAAGAGGATCTAATTACATCACACAACAGAAGATAGAGCAGTTCCTCGATTTAGTCCGTTTTACTATGTTATTGTCACTGCCCCAAATAGGCTATTGACATGTAAAGTTCCCAAATGAAGTTACACCCAAGATGGGATAAAATACCTTTCTAGGCAATATTGTTAAACTTAATGAAATTAGGTATAACAGCAGCAATAGTTCCCTTTGCCAAGGTTGAGGATGTTTCACCGTGCCATTCTTTTATGTCTACAAGTGTCAGTCTGCCCTGGATTCTCTCCGTGATGCAGGCTTTTATTTTCCACATACTAACAATAGAAAGAGTGCAAGTGCAGAGGACATGTTGGATGTGATACAATTGATCCAAGCTTAGATATGTTGGACAGTAAATATTCAAAGCAGTTTACAAATATTCTTTTAAAAAATGGTAGAATTCGTTTATTTAAACATATATGTATTTAGTTGAGTCGAAAGAGAGAGGTGAGGGTCTTGTTACTCAGGTTCCAGGTCACACACGTTTTTCCTTTTCTTCTTTAAACCTTACTTGACCAACACGTGTTTCATGAGTAAATCTCTTCTTCAGGGCCACATAATGTCATGTCACACAGTTTGTATCAAGCAGACTGATATCAGCAAAGGGGATCAATAATTTATACAAGTCTCTCTGCTTGCCTTGATCCTATGGTTATTTAGCATTTTCCAAACAGATATCAGTATATTAATGTCTTTATTTTAGGGTTGAGTTGTGTGCATTAGCCACAATACCTATGTTTATCATTACCATGGTTATCGATTCAGGGTTGAGGCATCCTTTTATGTCTTCTAACTGTATTGCTTCCTGCAAAATCCTTGAGATGTGCGCTTTTTGGGCATACATTTCACAACAATAGAAAGAGGGCCAGTATGGAAGAGCATACTGAGGATGTTGCAAACATGAATATCAGCCAGGATATTTGTTTGAGTACTCATTGTTAATATTTGCTCTAAAACATTTAGGAACATATCCAATGTAGTTATTAAAAAAAGGTTAATTTAGATAAGTGATTTTGCAAAAGGCAAAATATGGATTTTTCCTGATTATCTCAAAGAAACCTCCAATTGTTTAGTAGGTGCTTTGATTATAAACAGAAAGGAGCTGCAAAGTAGCAGAGAAGGCTGTTGTCGAGCAGGATGGTATGAGGAGAGGGGTATATGCCATGACCACCTTGACACAAGCATGAGAAGCCTGGATCAGTAGTTAGCACATAATAAGTCTTGACTGCTTCAGTGTTTCGGAAAAAATGGCGGGGAGATTGAAATTTGCCCATATTGCACAATTGAGAGCTTTTGCATTTGGGAGAGAGCAGAAAGAGCACTCCTGAAGGCCCTCAAGAAAGCAATTATAGTACTCCTATTTTCTCGTAAAAAGTGAATTAATGTTTGACTTGCCAGTGTGGAACTGAAGATAAGCACTAACTTTTGTTTTGGATTGAGGCAATGGAATCTGGTTCCGATGGCCTTGGCAGAAATGAGATTCAGAGGTATTGATGACTCGAATAGCACTTGAAGTTCTTTAGTGGGTGAGAAAGAAACAGGCAAGCCTGAAGGGTAAGGTTGTGAGGGCGTGGAAAATGTAACATTTTGGTTTTACACAGTTAGGCAAAAGACAGCAAAGGGTCGTCTATTGGTGGACAGGGTTCAGGCAGTTAGAATGATATGATAAAATAATTTGTGTGTTATCCACATAGAGGTAATAAATGGTGAAGGAGCCGTGAGATAAATAGTGTAAAGTGAGGAAAGTAAAAGGACCAGGATGGAGCATTATAGGATACCCACAGAAAGAAAGGTGGAGGATGGATTTGGCCAAGCATCAGCCAGTGACTAGAAGCATTTACGAGGAAAGCTATTTAAAGGGGCCATCCATTGAACCATGTCATTCCATTTCGATCCAAACTTTCCTCTTGCTATTTAATATTTACCTGGTCCCTCTAGCATCCTTATTCAATCTTTTAGTTTCTCTTTTTATCTATACTGGTGATAACACAAATCCCGTTTAGTATTGTAGGTGACATTAACCTATGTGCTCACACACTAGATAGCTGCTTCCAGCACATTAACGAATGAATTAGTTCTAATCAGTTGAAACTAAATGGTGGGAAAACTGGGATATTACTTCCCTTCAGAGCCAGTCAGATGTAGGACCGTTTTTCTGGCCTTGTTGTCTAAGTGACAAACCCACACCGGTTACTTGTGTTAATAACCTGGATGTGAGGTTAGAGGTCTACCTCACTCTCTATGATCAGATTAATGCAGTGATGAAATCCTGCCTTTTTCCGCCTTTAATATCGGAAGATATTCTTTATATGTCTTCCTTGTCCCATGATATTTTAATATAAAATTATTTTAGATGTGCCAGAATGGACTACTGCAATGCATCATATCTGGCTATTTCTGAAAAATCAATAAAAACATGTATTTGCTAAAACAATTAGCAGTGACACTTGTTCTTCATTTTTAAAAGACATTGGGGTAGATGTATCAACTGGATTTGTAGTCGGAATCGCTGCGATTCGCAAAAAAGCAGCGTTTGCGACTAAAAATCAGGAAAACGGGATGTATGAAGGAAATGGCATCGCAAAATTTCTTAAATGCTATGTAAGAAACATTTAAGATTTGTACAAGTTGGTGGTAATTTGCGATTAGTTTTAAATATGTGCTTTTTTGCATTTGTAAAGGTGCCATGTGGCGCTCATACATGCCCTTAGGGCATGTATGTGCGCCATAGGCGCACACATGTACATTTCAGGGGTGCAGCAGGGTGTCCTTAAGACACCCTTGCACCCTTGAAATTATTCTCAATTTGCGATTCGCAAATTGCGAATCGCTAATTGAGAATAACTTCACATTCATTCCTATGGGCCTCCTGGCCCATAGAAATGAATGGGACATTATTCCGTAATTGTGATTAGCAATTTGCTAATCGCAATTAAGGAATTATAAGAAATCGCTAAAAAAATGTGATTTTTTTATATACATACCATTTTGCAATTCTCAAATAGCAATTCTCAAAAAATCGCTATTTTAGAATCGCAAATAGGTATTTTGATACATCTGCCCCTGAGTCTTTTTCTTCTGGGCAAGCTACACCTCACTGCTGTCCAGTAAAGCAACAGGTTATTTTTAAATCACTCTTTTGACTTTAAAATGTCAGGATATGAGCCCAGGCAGATACGGTTGATACATATCTTTAGTGTTGTGTTCCCTAATTTCAAACATAGAACTATTGGCAGAATTGCTACCTCCATAGCTGATTCAAAACCCTGGAGTAGGCAATGAGCAGAGCTAAGAAGTGTTACTAAAATTCTTAGTTTTGGGAAAAAGTTGAAAACTTGGCTATTTTCCAGGTAAAACCTAGAGCAGTTTCTTCAACTCTGGTTTATATTTTTTTGCCTGTTCGGTCACCTAAATATTGACCTATTGGTGAAAGTTATGCTTTAGAATACCTATATTAAATAAACAAATGTTGACATCTCAGATTCCCAGGTGGCATCATCAAACAGACAAACGTTCTAGAATTCCTGTTGTTGGTGATTGTAAGAGATGCAGGACTGATTAGAGAGAACTTAAAGGTTCATTCATGAAAGCAATACTTCAAGTAAGAGGGTTGATTACACTAGCTTGGTCGATGGTACCTAGATCAAGGTCGATAAAAAACGATGAGAGGCAGTTGTCCAAATGTCTAGAAGTTAGTGGCGTAATATGCAGTTGCCTCTGCAGTATTAAGGTCTTGAAACCTAGAATTAAGGGAGCTGCGTTAATTTTGAGAGTAGACGTATTCAGTAGGATAGTTTGATATTAACAGCTGTAGAGTTGAAGAGAAGGGCAGCAGAGTATCAGTGCATTACCTCTACGTCCCTCGTCCTCGACCCAGTCATCACTCATGAGGTATTCCACACGACAGGAAACAAAACAGGAAACGCTTTCTGACTCCACCCACCCTCCTGTCAGGTGCTATAATACACCTCACCACCAGAAGCAAATCCGGTTTTGTTTCCTGTCGGTTGGATGCTGATGGGTGACGCTTGGGTGAGTGCCGGGCACTTACCTGCTTCGATTGTCCTGTGGTTTTCCTCCTTTGCTGGGCCTTGGGGGTGCTCATGGACCTCCGTGGGACTCTTTTGAAGGCGGGCTGCTGGGCTTCCTGCACTTCACTCGTGACGGGGACCCTGGGTTGCGGGGCTTCTCGGGTCCCCGTGGTTTCTGCCCCTGGATCCTGGACTCTTTGCTTGTCTCCGCGCGCATTTGGTGGCTGTTACCCTCGCGCCCTGCCCTTTGACGGACGCAGGGGCGTGGGCTCATTTGGTGGAGCACTCGCTTTGCTTGCGGTGGGTAGCGGACTGGCTGCCCGCGTTCTCCGTTCTCTTTAGGGCGGGGCGCACTCACCTCCTGGCTCCGGTTCCGTCCCCCCTTCGTTTGGCAGTGCGGGGGCCGTATTTATTCTTGTGTTGGGCCGCGTTGTCGAGGCTGGAGGCGGGATGCCGTTCTCGTCCTCGGATACTCATTTTTGCATGAGCGGGCACCCGGGTGGGCTCCGGGTTCCCTGACTTCCTTCCTGATTGGCTGCACGGCTCCTTGCGATGACGTCATCGTCTCCTTTCCGCCTTGATGACTCGGGGTGTTTTTCCTTCGTCGGAGCTCCTGGATGTCTCGTTTTTCTGCCCCTCCTTCTACATCCTCGGTTTCCAAGGGGCTGCAGCTGTGGGGTGAGTGTTTTCCTCCTATTTATGGCGGGATTCGTTTTCTTTTCTTCTGTGCCACTTGTGGAGTTGCTGTGCGTTCCGTGCTGCTTTGCTGGTTTGCTGTGTCTTGTGGATTTGCTGTTTACGGTGGGGAAACACCATAGGAAGAGAAAGCATGTCTCTCCTGTTGGGTCGTCCTCTTCCGACAGTGGTGATTCTGCCCCTGGTGGTCGGAGTGCTGGTCTGGGTGACTCGAAGAGGCTGAAGCTGCTGATTTTGGAGACGCTGTCCGAGCTCAAGGCTTCCAAGAAGGGTGCTGGGGGTCGCTCGGAGTCCCCTGCTCACCTTTATTCTGATATCTCCTCCTCTGCTTCCTCTGATGAGTCCGCTTTGGGTGCGGTGGATCTGCAGGGCAAGTACATTTCAAGGGAACTGTTGCCTGATATTCTTGGTCATGGTAGGGAGAATATGGGTTTCCCTGAGGTCTCTGTGCCCAGTACCTCCCAGGATGCTGTTCTGCCGCAGTTTCGGAGGCCTGAGTCTTCTTCCATGCCCGTCCACCCCTTTGTTATGGATGTCCTTCTTAAAGAGTGGAAAGACCCGGACCATATTTCTTTGCCCAGGTTCATGTCTAAATCCTTCTGTCCGCTCACCGGTTCCTCCTTGGAATCTCTCTTTGGTTCTGGGTGCCTTGCAGTCCCCTCCCTGTTGAAAATTAGTACGTTTTGGTGAACATTATCTGCGCCATCTTGCCTCTTCCCCTGATGCCACACTTTTGTCGTGCGCACCCGCCATCTTAGATGCCCCGATCAGAACGAACCCTTTTACATGCCGCTGGCCCCTGACATAGCCCTTCGCCTTCACTAAGCCTGCACGCTGACCACCCCCTGCTTGCACCTGCCTTGAGTCATAAACCCCTCTTCGGCGCTGCTCTGCCCCAGGCCCCCATCCTGTTCCCAGCGCGACACCTCCCTGCTTCCCTTTCATGATCTCCGGCCCTTAGATGCAAACCCCCTTTTCCCCGTGTGCCCGTTTTGTCTTCCCCGTTCCCAGGCCGACACCCGGCTCTGCCGATGCCATTCCTTGCCCCTCCCCGTACAATAGAAAGCGTCCCCCATCAAAGGATCCCCGGGTTGATCAAAGCCCCCACTCCATGAGACCCGATCAAACCCCCCCACATTCCGTGAATCGGCGGAATATCCAGCTGCGTGATACTCATCACCTGTTATGACTAGGGTGGGGATTTCAACTGTAAATGTGTGTGGGAACGGGCCCCAAAGGGGGATTCCGGGAATGTCTTTCCGTATATCAAAGCTTTGTCACATGTATGTAAACTGTAATAAAAACCACAACACTGTATATAAGGGGCCAGGCCTCAAACGTAAGTTAGAGCACCTCAGAACGATACCTTCTGTCCGTTTCGTTGTGTTCTCCTCCGGAGAGAATAAAAAAAACCTTGTTTCCTGCTTTCCAGTCTCCAGCGCCTGCCTCTTCATTTGATTAAATAACTAGAGGGTCACAGAGGCCATACCGCCGGGCAAATATCGATTGTCCCCGACCCGACTCAGGTTTTTACAATTGGCGCCCAGCGTGGGGCCCATCAGCGACTCGTGGATCCAGTGGGAGAGGTCCCGACGACAGAGTGAACGACTGCAACGATCGGGAGAGCTCTTGCCCAATAGACCCTCGTCTGGCAGCCGATCATCCGAACTTCACTAGTTCCGAACAGACCTCTCTCGAGTGATCTACGGTCCTGACTGGGAACCATCAGGAGTGCCGTGAGAAATACGAGAAAAAGAGGACGATCGGGCGCTGGATTCGGAAGACAAGAAACTGTCCATACGGTCCGGGTAAGGTCGTGTTACCACGACAAGTTGCGAAAAATTGCTTGATTGCTTGTTTGTTTAAAAATACTAGTATTGCTCCTTTTTATTTTATTTTGGAGATTCACTGTCTGCAAACGGAGAAACAACGGGCTCTCTCTCTTTGCAAGCAGTGGAGGATAGGTAGGGCAGCAACCGTGCTTATTTTTTTTCTCCCCCACTCAATAATTGCTTGAAACTGAACTGTTGTTCGCAAACTATTGTTTCCTGGAGATTCCCTGTCTGCAAACAGGGAAGAGACCACCCTTTTTGCAGATAGTGAAAAGGGTAGGTAACGCAGATCTTTGCGGACCTACTCATTCTCCCCATTGTTATTTATTGGTCGTTTGGTTTTTATCATTTTTTTTTTGATCCATGAGGTATTCACTGCCTGCAAACAACGTCGAATAGAAATATTCTGTACGGTCTTTGCACCTAGTGATAAGATAGGCAGTGCTGACTTTTTAGTCCCTCGTTACGAGCCGTCATGTCTGTCTTCTCCCCACTGATAAATAGCCTGTTTAGCCCGGACCGCGTATTAGAGGTGGACCATATAGCTCCATTAGAAGGCACCCCTAATAAGGACATGTTCATAAACTATGGATTAGTCACCATAGCCTATAATAAATTGTGGCACAAGTATACCGAAGAGAGTCAAGACAAACAGTGGCCACTGACAGGATCCTTTGACCTTGATAAAATAGAAGCGTTAGAAATAGCCCTTCGAAATAATAAGACAACGCCAATTATGCTCGACAGTCTCGGTATGTGGCGCAGAGAGGCTACCAAACGACAGAGAAAAGACGAGGACAAACCAAGTAGAGAAATATACCGACAGGACAACCCCAGGACACCGCTACCCACAACTTATCCCCCGACACTGTGCAAAAGACGACTAGACTTAGGGCCAGACCAATGCGCTTTTTGTAGGTATGTCGGACACTGGAAAGCCCAATGCCCGACTCTACTGAGCGTGAGTAAAGGCAAAGGGCCGACAGGAACGACAGACCGGCAGTACGGGAAAAAGCGCGAGACAAAGAAGAACCCGACTTACATAGACAGACCAGATAGAACCACCACGTTTGATTATGCCCGATGGCACAGATTTCGCCAGGAAAATCTCAGCGGCATGCTCAAGTTCTCCTAGGTCGGGCAATGTCAAGACGGGAACCCAGCCTCGTTTCAAATTCACAGACAGAAAGAGATAATTATGACCAATAACTGTTTTATATTCGTCTTGGGTCTTTGTATGTCGTACTTGTACTGTCCCCCGTCTGAGTTTGTGTGTATGTAATGTACAAATCTGCGTCATCCCTCTACACGTGTTTCCGTGTTACTCAACCTCTGTTAGCAGAAACTTAGCATAAAAGCAACCTTGAAAGAAAGAAATGGTAAAACAAAATCCGTAGACCATTAATGAACTTGAACTTTTAATTTAACACAACAAACAAGGAATAATAACGGTAAACTGTAGAAAATGAAAGTCAAACAGAACATTCGCCCCCCCCCCCCATTCTGGAACCTTCCAAAGTAGGGCAGGGTTACGGCTACGCCCAACCAACGGCAACCCATATAAGGCGGGCCTGGCCGCCAACTCTTGGTCAGGAAATCTTAACGTATGGGGGAGCCGGAGGAGAGGCAGGAGCCAGCAGCCGGGCTGTTGTAGGTAGTCCCGCCACATGTCCAGAGGAGAACGAGGCACCTTTTTTCCTTTTCTCTTCCGTAACAGCCGCAGCAGCTCTGGACGGCGGGATGTCCTGCACGTACCTCCACAACAATTTGTCCAAATAGGGCTGGGAGGGAGAGGCGACGCGGACGAGCCTCTCCCACCTCCACCGGTAGGAGGTTTCCCAGCCCCCGGCCCGACGCCGAACACCCCCAGTCAGGCGATGGTGCCCATACTTCCACAGCACCGAACACACCATGGTGGCACCCCAGTACTTGCGCAGCACCGAACGTGCAATGGTGGCCATACTCCCACAGCACCGAGCACAGGACTTGGGGAACACCGGATGTGGAGAAACCTTCACGCGGGGCGATGAAAAGGAGAGGCATGGAGTGCACCGGGAGAAGGAGACGATGCGAACCAGTCTCCCTTGCCCCCCAGGTGGGGGCATCACAGCTGCACCCCAGCCGAACGTCCCGCTTCCACAAAACAGGGACCTCTTCCTTTCACTCCGAAGGGTCTCTTCCACTCTTGCAAACTCGACGAGAGTGGCCCCGGTAGGGCCTCAAAATGGCGTCTGGGTCCGCTGGAAGACGGGCCCCGGCCACTAGAGTAACTTTGACCAGCCATGTAACTCGAACATTTGCCCCCTGGAGCACGAACCCCCATCTCCGACAGCATCTCCGCAGCCTTGAAGATCCTACAAAGGTCCCCGACGGAACCTTCGGCCTTTGCAGGTTTCCGGTAAGGGACGGCTGCCTTGATCGCCAACGAAACAAACATGACATTGCCACTCCTTCTGTTAGCATGAATTCTAGAACTGCCGAAAAGGACTCTGGTCCAAACTGCCAGTAATGGGAAACATTTCCCCCTGATGCTGCTTCCGGACTGAGCCGGCCCCGCCCAAAATGGCGCTGGTATCAATCGGAACTTACGAACACCTCGTGGTGTTCCTTCGCACTAATATAAACTTGACGTTCTGAGATTTTATATGATCCTTTGTACACTTGGCTAGAAAAGACAAGGAGAACTCACTCGACGAACAGTATGAAAGGATCCCCGTTACAAATGTTGATTACAAATGTACAATGTATTATATTTTTATAATTGATGTAAACCTCATTTACGACGCACACGTACGGTATGCATATAGGAAATCTGATTACAACTATTGTGATTATGCTTCTAAATTATGAAAATAAATGCCCCCGAACCCCCAGCCAATTAATAGACGTTTTAGTTTCTTACAAATGAAATGAGTAAAACTTTCCGATGTTTTTTGCTGCAAACGACACCCCCCACTGTAAGCACTTTAGCCGTTACCACGACCGGCCAAATACGACCGCACCCTCATAATCCACATGCTGAAATAATTTTACAAAATAAAGTTTTTGAAACTATGGACGGGTATTGCATGCTTTATTTTAAAAATGTGGGATCGGTGGGAAAGTTCTTTTCTGTGCACCCTACTCTGCTCTCTCTTTAAGGTTAAAAGAAGATGGTTGCCCAGCCCTGGAGGACGGATCGGATCGACAACACGACACTCCGCCTTCCAAGTACGCGACTGACTCATGAACTCTCGCGTAGAGGAAGACCTTGACTTCCAAGGATGGGTAAAACGAACGGTGTAAATGAGGGAATGTAAAAGAAGGGTGAAATGAAATAATGTAAATGTGATAAAGTACAACGTTCCAAAGTATCAGGGAACGGAGCTGACCCAAGAGCCGAAGAACCTTAGAACGCCACAGCGTTGAAAGAGGTTTAAGGACCCCGATAGTGAGATACATCCTTTGACTAGATACCTCGCACTAGGCACCTCTGGTTTCCTTTTTTACGTTTCCCCGCACACGACCTATATGGACACACTACCCCCCCCTCGACTCCAGAAACCATATCCCCGGGGACCCTGCCCCGAGGAGGAAAGACGAGTAAGAGGTAAGTAAAGGACTTATGAATCCATGTATTTGAATGCGCGCGAATGCTGTCTCCCCCACCCCCCTTTTTTCCTCCCTCTACAGGTTACATCAGAGATTACAGCCGAGGTGTGGCGAAGATCTGAAACCTTGCCATGTCTAATACACGAAGCGGACTAGCGCCGCAAGGTAGTGTCTGAGCACGCCTGCAAACTACTCACGTATCGAGCAAACCCGAAAGAAATTAGCACAACCTGATAAAAAGTGATCACCCTTAAACCAGACCGGACGAATGAACCCATGTCACGTATGATGCGAAACTATGAGGGAATGTGTGTGTGTGACTGAGGCGTCGACCCAACTGGTCGAAGGACCGAGAATGCGAGAAGTGCGACAAAATGGTACCTCCTTTCTTCTTTCCCTTTTTTCTCAAAGCACGTCCCCTCTACCCTGTCTAATGCTCAAACTGCATGATTACAAGATTCTAACGCAGACCCGTGAATGCCCTTTACTGTGTAATGCACTAAATAGCCTTTCTTGAATACACTGCCACCCTCTCTGTTGCACGTGTACTATTTAGCCTGCCGTTGCACTCTCTCTCTCTCTCTCTCTCTCTCTCTCTCTCTCTCTCTCTCTCTCTCTCTCTCTCTCTCTCTCTCTCTCTCCCTCTATTTTTGCACTCCCACTCTTCCGAGTGGTTAGCCCCGAAATTGGCAGACCGCCACCCCTAGCACACCACCTAATTGGCTTCAAATACCGTCAGTATTTGCACAAAAACTTGTCTTTAATACAATCACCCTGAGGCCGCGTCGTTACCTCTCCTTTTCCGCTAGAAGTCAATGAACCAAGGTTGGGCCGTAAGGGAAAGGACAGGTAAGACGACAGAAGTTCCCCAATCTGACCCGAAAATAAGGGAACTACATGTCAACGGCTCCTATGGTATAAAACAAGGACCTCAGAATACGCGACCCTCCCCTCCCCGAATTGTCGCAATACCCAAACCGGGAAAATGATCACCCCTGTTACCTCCCCTGTATCAGCCGCCCAAAACTGGAATTATGAAACCACCCCCCATTTTCCGGTTGTGAGAGATGGGTCGATTTATACCCTTACCACAAGTTTCCTATGTCCCTGGTTGTTTCCCATAAAACCCCTGTCCTTCCTAATTAAGTAATCGGGCTGTAAAAGGTTACGTAGGATCCAGAATGATGTGTTTACAAGGTTAACAGACTAGTCCAAGGTAAAGAAATCATCGAAACGAACCCCGCAGTAGTTGCAAAGCAGGATGCACCGATAGAAAGGAAATGTTTAGCCATGTTCGTCTCTCAGCAAAATACCTGTGTAGTACCATGTTGACGACTCACTGTACCCTTTTGTAAATTTAAAACTCTAGAGAACGGCATATCTTTGCCAGATTTGTCTCACGAAGGTGGGTTACCATCAGATGAACTGTCATGCCTGTAATAAATAATTATGAAGGAAAGTCATAGTAAATCCAACAGACCCGTCACCGGTCATTCATATGCCAGTTGTGACCACTAAATATAGCGGGCATTTTCATTCTTTGCCTGGAGCTGGGAGAGAAATAGACTTTTTGATTATCTTCATCTGCAAATTTTCTAAAGACTGTCTTTTCAAACTTGTTTAAGGGTACTGCTGTTGGAGGAGAGAAGGACCGGATGTGGGAGCACGAGGCCCGACTGCAGACTAAGGAACACCTGCGACATTAGCCAAGGCGAGACCACGACTGAAAAGAGCTGCAGGACGAGGCACTGTTTTCGACAACATGAGAAGAAAGGGTCGACCTGATGCCCCTGCTCGATGTCCAGTGCCTGTCGACAAGTCCCCGCTCTCTGAATTCGGTCACACGCCCGCCTATTCGAAGTCTCTCGTTCCCCTAGTTTGTTCCTGATTTGGCCTTGCTCCATCCCCCTTTTCCTCTGACCTACCCTATGGACTGTTTTGTACTCTCTTCTTCCATCTGAACTTTCTGACAATCACCTCAAAGGACACAGGGCGAAAAGGACCTTTCCGACCAGAAACGCGAGGAAAGGGTCGTGCCCTGCAACGCAGAACTTAGAACAGAGCTGGACTCGTAGCTCCACCGCCGGTGCTCAACAGCGCCAACGAAAGACAACAAAGAATGAACATTTGACATCCCCAATCGCCGTTTCTGCTAGACCTCATTTCTCTCCCAGCCGCCATTGTATTGATCATGCTCCAATATATGTAATCACTTGCCAGTATGAAATGTACTTGCTGCTCACGCTACAGAATCGTTTTTGTATTACATTCCTATGACTTTCCTGCTGAACAAGTTTTATCAAAGTTTATCAAATAGGCCCACCTCCTAAAAACTAGAAATGTTAAAATGTATTGTTTACAACTCTTTTTCATCTAGGGTTCCTACCGTTTTCTTTCTCAGGCCCACCACAGTAGAACCGAATAGAAAATGAACCAGCAAGATGTCTTGAATATGTTAAAGGGAGGACTGTTGAAAATTAGTACGTTTTGGTGAACATTATCTGCGCCATCTTGCCTCTTCCCCTGATGCCACACTTTTGTCGTGCGCACCCGCCATCTTAGATGCCCCGATCAGAACGAACCCTTTTACATGCCGCTGGCCCCTGACATAGCCCTTCGCCTTCACTAAGCCTGCACGCTGACCACCCCCTGCTTGCACCTGCCTTGAGTCATAAACCCCTCTTCGGCGCTGCTCTGCCCCAGGCCCCCATCCTGTTCCCAGCGCGACACCTCCCTGCTTCCCTTTCATGATCTCCGGCCCTTAGATGCAAACCCCCTTTTCCCCGTGTGCCCGTTTTGTCTTCCCCGTTCCCAGGCCGACACCCGGCTCTGCCGATGCCATTCCTTGCCCCTCCCCGTACAATAGAAAGCGTCCCCCATCAAAGGATCCCCGGGTTGATCAAAGCCCCCACTCCATGAGACCCGATCAAACCCCCCCACATTCCGTGAATCGGCGGAATATCCAGCTGCGTGATACTCATCACCTGTTATGACTAGGGTGGGGATTTCAACTGTAAATGTGTGTGGGAACGGGCCCCAAAGGGGGATTCCGGGAATGTCTTTCCGTATATCAAAGCTTTGTCACATGTATGTAAACTGTAATAAAAACCACAACACTGTATATAAGGGGCCAGGCCTCAAACGTAAGTTAGAGCACCTCAGAACGATACCTTCTGTCCGTTTCGTTGTGTTCTCCTCCGGAGAGAATAAAAAAAACCTTGTTTCCTGCTTTCCAGTCTCCAGCGCCTGCCTCTTCATTTGATTAAATAACTAGAGGGTCACAGAGGCCA
This sequence comes from Lissotriton helveticus, assembly GCF_964261635.1. Lineage (NCBI taxonomy): Eukaryota > Metazoa > Chordata > Amphibia > Caudata > Salamandridae > Lissotriton > Lissotriton helveticus. Next base: position 253,728,155 of record NC_136065.1, on the reverse strand, counting down.
TACCGCCGGGCAAATATCGATTGTCCCCGACCCGACTCAGGTTTTTACATCCCTTTGAGCCTTTGGATTCCGTGGAGTTGAAATTCCTGTCTTTCAAAGTTGCTTTTTTGGTGGCTGTTACATCTGCTCGGAGGTTGGGAGAGCTTACGGCTTTGCGTTGTTCTCCCCCCTTTTTAGGTCTCGCCTGTCGATGCGCATGCGCATCGAGCTTGCGAGCCTATTGCGGCTTAAACAACTTTTAACTGAGAAGCAAGGAATCGTGGCGATTCCTTGCAGTGCCCGTGACTTTTAAGCTCAATGCGCATGTGCATTGAGCTTAAAAGCGCGTGCACAGCCGCAATCGCCATCTGTTCCTCTCTCCCGCATTCCTCCGACACCTTTTGAAGTGAAGCTTAGCTTCACTTCAAAGGCCCGGCTTCTTAACACCCACATGCCGCTCTCCCCGCTCCGCCCCCTCCCCTGCCCGCCTTGTTTACGTAGGCCATGCATCTTAGAAAGGATTTCTAGTTACACTTTTTTTGGTCATTCCCTTTAGAGAACACACCTCAACTTTCACGAAAGTTACAGCACATTAACAATGAGAGCTGCATTAGTGAGCGCAGGACCCATGATCTTCAAATTGCACACAGTTCACCACTTACCCCCTACCCCCCAGCAATGCCAACACTGACGCCGTGCTCGGTGTTTCTCTTGTTATTGCATTGGTTTGAGTAAGCTGATTGTTTTGTAAAGCTCTCTGGCGCCCTGTTCGCGCAATGGAAAATCACAAAGATAAATGCATACCCTGCTCCCCCCTACCCCCCCTCCACCCTAGCAGGTTCTCTTCGTGCACTTACTCCTATTTATAGCCCTGAGACAGAATGATGTTGCCGTCTTGTTATTTTTTGGGTGTGCAATTTACAGCAGTATATTAAATAACGCACGTCCATTCGGACCGGCGAATTTTCACCCAGTAAGCTGCTCGCGATAGTCCGAACGCTCACAGGAGGCTCGCGGATCCAGAGAAAGTGAATGTACAATTTGTCCCACAACAATATTTTGGCCTGCTCTAAATAACAGGCACTTTCCGCTTCTCGTGATGTAGTTTCCAGCTACACTATATGCTTTCCTGAGATCCAAATCTTAGATTATATTTTCTCACGGATGGAGAGCCTGTGTTGAAAAAAATATGCTACCGCGCCATTATAACCAGCGAATCCTCCAAGATTAAAAGTTTCAAAAGCCAACGGGCCATGATTTTGCATCGACCACGTGGAGGTGATAAACGTTTTCTTGCAGACAAACCAAAAAAAAAAAAAAGAATCATGCCTGTTGTATATTACACACGACTTCAAGGTCACATAACAAATCGGTTACCATAAAGTCTACAAACACGCTAGGACTGTTCACGTTGCCTGCAAGACACGGCTTCACATACTCGACGTAGTAGATAGATACATTAACATGTATGAAGGTTGTCTAAGCGTGTGAGTGTGCTTGCAGGAAAATAAACATGAATGTAAACATGTATGTACACATATATAAATATATACACAGACACATGCATGCAACCCTAAATTGCATCAATGGGTATGCACGTTAAAAGTCGTGTGAAAAACAGATGTGTAAAGCAATGCATTTCGAAAATTAACTTTTTTATTCTATGTATTTTGCGACTCGTCCCATTTTAAATATTGGATTTTTCAAGAAAACTACAGTTTTTCAAATGATAACTGCTTTCAAGAAGAATGAAACCATGCGTATCAGTTTTTGAACAGTTGTGTGGCACATACTTTAAAGTTTTTTTTCGGTCCCGGTTTCTTTCTAGCTTGTGAAAACAGAAAGCTCTCTGCAGAACAAGACACACGATCAACCCCCACAATGTTTGTTGCATTACAATTCGGCCTGGAATAAGACGTGAGTGGTCGGGCCATTACGCGGTTGGCCCGGGCTTTTGATTACAAGTGTGAAAGCACAGATGAACAACGTTTCAGCAGCTGGAAGTGTGTACACTGTGTGTGTGGCGAAGTGGCCTTTCATTTCAGAGCCAATTGGCGCTCCAAGGTCTGAGGGAGCTCTCTGGTTTGCCAGCTGATGCCCTCTTCCCGCCACACTCACCCTCACACACACTCACACCCCCTCACACTCACACACACTCACACACCCTCACTCCCCTCAAAAAATAACACCCCTCACAACAAGCTCACACTCACTACACCGGACAGCCGCACCCACTCACACCCCTCACACTCTCTCACCATCAACACCCCTCAGCCTCACACAGCCTTACCCTCATCCCCTCACCCTCACACACCCTCAATCACCCTCACACCATCACCCTCACACACCCTAACTCTCACCTTCAACAACTCACACACACTCACACTCCCTCGCTCACACTCACCCTCACACACACACACACCCCCTCACCCTCACACCCCATCACCCTCACACCCCCTCACTCACACTCACTCACACTCAGCCTCACACACCCTCACGCTCACACACCGTCACACACCCTCTGCCTAACAACACCTCTCACCCTCAATCACCCTCACTCACACACCGTCACACACCCGAAACCTCACACCCTCAACCCCTCACTCACCCTCACCCTCACTCACCCCCTCACCCTCACTCACCCTCAACCCCTCACCCTCAACCCCTCACCCTCACTCACCCTCACTCACCCTCACTCACCCTCAACCACTCACCCTCACTCACCCTCAACCCCTCACCCTCACTCACCCTCAACCCCTCACCCTCACTCACCCTCAACCCCTCACCCTCACTCACCCTCACTCACCCTCAACCCCTCACCCTCACTCACCCTCACCCTCACTCACCCTCACTCACCCTCACTCATCCTCAAACCCCCACCCTCACTCACCCTCACCCTCACTCACCCTCAACCCCACTCACCCTCAACCCCTCACCCTCACTCACCCTCAACCCCTCACCCTCAACCCCTCACTCTCACTCATCCTCACTCACCCTCAACCCCTCACCCTCACCCTCACTCACCCTCACCCACCCTCAACCCCTCACACTCACCCTCACTCACCCTCACCCTCACTCTCACTCTCACCCTCACTCACCCTCACCCACCCTCAACACCTCATCCTCACTCACCCTCACTCACCCTCACTCACCCTCAACCCCTCACCCTCAACCCCTCACCCTCAATCCCTCACCCTCACCCTCACTCACCCTCACCCTCACTCACCCTCAACCCCTCACCCTCACTCACCCTCACCCACCCTCACCCACCCTCACCCTCACTCACCCTCACTCACCCTCACTCACCCTTACTCACCCTCACCCACCCTCACTCACCCTCACCCTCACTCTCACTCTCACCCTCACTCACCCTCACCCACCCTCAACACCTCATCCTCACTCACCCTCACTCACCCTCACTCACCCTCAACCCCTCACCCTCAACCCCTCACCCTCAATCCCTCACCCTCACCCTCACTCACCCTCACCCTCACTCACCCTCAACCCCTCACCCTCACTCACCCTCACCCACCCTCACCCACCCTCACCCTCACTCACCCTCACTCACCCTCACTCACCCTTACTCACCCTCACCCACCCTCACTCACCCTCAACCCCTCACCCACCCTCACTCACCCTCAACCCCTCACCCTCACTCACCCTCAACCCCTCACTCACCCTCACCCTCACTCACCCTCACTCACCCTCACCCACCCCCTCACCCTCACCCACCCTCAACCCCTCACCTTCACTCACCCTCACTCACCCTCACTCACCCTCAACCCCTCACCCTCAATCCCTCACCCTCACTCACCCTCACTCACCCCCTCACCCACCCTCAACCCCTCACCCTCACTCACCCTCAACCCCTCACCCTCACTCACCCTCACTCACCCTCAACCCCTCACCCTCAATCCCTCACCCTCACTCACCCTCACTCACCCCCTCACCCACCCTCAACCCCTCACCCTCACTCACCCTCAACCCCTCACCCTCACTCACCCTCACCCACCCTCACTCACCCTCACCCTCACTCACCCTCAACCCCACTCACCCTCAACCCCTCACCCTCACTCACCCTCAACCCCTCACCCTCAACCCCTCACTCTCACTCATCCTCACTCACCCTCAACCCCTCACCCTCACCCTCACTCACCCTCACCCACCCTCAACCCCTCACACTCACCCTCACTCACCCTCACCCTCACTCTCACTCTCACCCTCACTCACCCTCACCCACCCTCAACACCTCATCCTCACTCACCCTCACTCACCCTCACTCACCCTCAACCCCTCACACTCAACCCCTCACCCTCAATCCCTCACCCTCACCCTCACTCACCCTCACCCTCACCCTCACCCTCACTCACCCTCAACCCCTCACCCTCACTCACCCTCACCCACCCTCACCCACCCTCACCCTCTCACCCTCACTCACCCTCACTCACCCTTACTCACCCTCACCCACCCTCACTCACCCTCAACCCCTCACCCACCCTCACTCACCCTCAACCCCTCACCCTCACTCACCCTCAACCCCTCACTCACCCTCACCCTCACTCACCCTCACCCACCCTCAACCCCTCACCCTCACCCACCCTCAACCCCTCACCCTCACTCACTCACCCTCACTCACCCTCACTCACCCTCAACCCCTCAACCCCTCACCCTCAATCCCTCACCCTCACTCACCCTCACTCACCCCCTCACCCACCCTCAACCCCTCACCCTCACTCACCCTCAACCCCTCACCCTCACTCACCCTCACCCACCCTCACCCTCACTCACCCTCAACCCCTCACCCTCACTCACCCTCACTCACCCTCACTCACCCTCACTCACCCTTACTCACCCTCACTCACCCTTACTCACCCTCACTCACCCTCACCCACCCTCACTGACCCTCAACCCCTCACCCACCCTCACTCACCCTCAACCCCTCACCCTCACTCACCCTCAACCCCTCACTCACCCTCACCCTCACTCACCCTCACCCACCCTCACCCTCACTCACCCTCAACCCCTCACCCTCACTCACTCACCCTCACTCACCCTCACTCACCCTTACTCACCCTTACTCACCCTCACTCACCCTCAACCCCTCACCCACCCTCACTCACCCTCAACCCCTCACCCTCACTCACCCTCAATCCCTCACTCACCCTCAATCGCTCACTCACCCTCACTCACCCTCACTCAGCGCAACCACAGCATCTTCACTAAATATATTTAATAAACTTTAAGCTATTGGCAATATAAAATAAAATCCATTTTATTTACGTATTAATTATTAATTTTTTTTTTTAAGCCATTGATTTTTTTTATATCAATACATATAAGTCACATATAAGTCCCGTTAATACAAAACATGTTGCTTTACAAATGCTAGAGGTGTCACATTTACACAAATTATAACTATTGGCTTTGTAAAGAAGAAAGCTATTAATTTAGCTATTTAGAAAAAACAACACATAAATAAAAAACAAAAAAATAAATAACACCTATAGCTCAAACTTTACTACTGCGAGACCTATTGCATTTCCAATGCTTGTTGAGGTTTCTGGACGACGCTGTGGTCCTTTCCTTGGACCCCGGTTTTTTGCCAAAAATTCGTTCCTGTTTCCATTCCTCCCAGGAGTTGGTTCTTCCTTCTCTCTGTCCTTCTCCTTCCTCTCCTTCTGATGTCTTGCTACATTCTTTGGATGTGAGGAGGGCATTGTCTGTTTATGTTGCTCGTTCTGCTGGGTTTCGGTCTTCTGACTCCCTCTTCGTGAACTTTGGTTTGGCTGGTAGAGGTAAGGCTGCCTCTCGTCTTACTTTGGGTCGCTGGATCAAGGCTGTGATCTTGTTGGCTTACCAGGGCTCTGGTTTGCCTTGCCCGTCTGGGGTTCTGGCGAGGTCTACCAGGGGTGTGTCTGCTTCCTGGGCTGCCTTCCATGGGGTTCCCCTTGAGGAGATCTGTAGGGCGGGTACCTGGGCGTCCGAGTCCACGTTTGTGCGACATTATCGCTTGAATTGTGCTCTGTCTGGCCGCCCTAATTTTGGTTCTGGTGTGTTGCAAGCTGTGGGGATCCCCCCATCTGTTTGATTCTGTTTATTATTAAACTGTGTCTTGCTGCACTCCTTGGTGTCTGTTCTGTTTCTGTTTGTGGTGTGCCAAAGGCCTTTGTGGGGTTGCTTTGGTATGCCTCATGAGTGATGACTGGGTCGAGGACGAGGGACGTAGAGGTAATGCTATGATTACGTACGGTAATCCCCATTACTCTTAGTCCTACTCGTCCTCAACCCAGTCATACGACCCGCCCGCCCTCCTTTTCCAGGCCTTTGGTGCTTGGTACATCAGGATTTGCTTCTGGTGGTGAGGTGTATTATAGCACCTGACAGGAGGGTGGGTGGAGTCAGAAAGCGTTTTCCTGTTTTGTTTCCTGTCGTGTGGAATACCTCATGAGTGATGACTGGGTCGAGGACGAGTAGGACTAAGAGTAATGGGGATTACCGTACGTAATCATAGCAATGGTTGGGATCAGATGAAAACTCTGCTGGGGTTTTGAAATAAAATAATTAAGCACTGGCTTAAAAATATATGCCTTCAAAACTAGGGTGTATTAGCGACTGAGCAGGAAAAGACTAAATAATATAGGAAAAGGTGGGGACATGGGTGGAGAGATCCACAGATTTGATCATTTAAAGCAGTTGGCAGTTCTAAAATTAGGAAGAAACATGTTTGTAGGTGTAATCATGAGTAACTGGCTCAAATCTAGCATGTAACAAGTTTCACAAATTGTACTTAACACTCGGTGCTCCATTCCAAGCTTCAATGTAAAGCCCATCCAACCATAGACAGATAGTCCAGCAGCAAAGCACTCTTTCAGATTTTATTCTGTGGCATCAGTTTGCTTGTGGAAAGTATGCACTTTCAAGGCAGGAGGAAAAGTGAAAGAAGAATGGCAGCACGTGTACACAGGTCAGTGCATAAAAACGGATGTCCTCGTTATTCCTCATTCCCAGGTGTGAAACTTGTAATGGTGCAGGAAGGCTGCCCTAGGCTGTGTCTGAGGTACCGGTGCAGTGTAACAGAGCTACTTTTAGTGGGTTCAGCACCCACGGCGAACATCTCCGTGTAACCTGCGTGCCACAGTCTTAGAGATCCCAGTAGGTGTGACTGAGCTATTTATCCTTAGGAGGTAGATGAATTGCAGTGATTTTGATTAGTAAGGGGCAAATCAGGTTGTGGCGTGTGCTAAAAACTTGCCCCTTATTTATATTAATCAGAATTTGTGGAAGTCTCAGGAGTGCACATGGGTACAGAAATATGAGGAGTGCTGTGGATCGCTTGACCTTCTTGTACCCCAATTTATTTATTGTGCACTTGAACATCTCCCCGCTGCCTATGTGGCTAGGCTTCTGCTGTGCTCTGTCTATCTTGTAATCCTATGAATAATTATTATTTGTGTACCTCTTTCTCACTCCACCTTCTCCATCATACTTCTAGGTGTGGTGCCGTGGCACGGGGGTAGGAACACCTAGGCCGCAGAGTGGGGCCTAATCTATACTGTTGGCAAGGACCACACACGGACACTGGCTATAGCTACGGGCCGAAGACCACGAGCGGTCTCGTGCCCATTTATTTATACCCTTCGGGCGAGCCCGCCCTCAGGGTGCATGCGTGCGTGCGGGTGTGGACGGGCCGGGTGGCTCCGTCAGTACATCCCTCCAAACTTATAGATATATAGTTCATCTCATGGGGGCGCGTGTACAGGACCCAGTGTCCAGGCGTAGTCCTTTAGTCGCTGGCTGGGAGTCGGATTGGGTCGGCGGTTGTATCGCTGATTCCGCTGGCTCTCGGCACCTTCCCTCTCTCCAGCACACTCCTCAGAACTCACAGGCGCGCCTGTCGCACCTTCGCTGCTCGCGGTTGCCTCTTGTTCCGATCTTGCTTGGGAGGTGTCTTCCCTTGGTTGGCTCAGCAGTGTCTCGCCAGGGGCCTGATCTTCCGTCTCGCAGTCCGCATCTGCAGATGCGGGCCCGTCAGTCTCTCGACCTCTTGTAACTCGCTTGAACCAGGATACATTCCGCGTCACAGCTCTGTTTCCTCTGGTCGCGGACACCATGGTGCCTTGAACATTGACGATCTCCTACACTTCGGGTCCATATGCCGTGAGGTATTTCCAGTTGTGGTGTCGATTCTTAAAGATCACCTTGTCACCTACTATCAGGGACCTGGGTCTAGCCCTCCTTGACTGGCTTGCTCTTTCATTTGTACGTTGCCTTCTCAGCTGGGTAGCGTTTTGGTCCATTTTCGGAGGGTGCCAGGCGGGACCCGTCGGCACACAGTCTCTTGGAACCTTCCTAAACAGTAGATGCGCTGGTGCACATCTGGTGGTGCAATGGGGCGTCTGACGGTAAGCACTCAGAAACTGTGACAAACACTCCTCCGCTGCTTCTCCTCTCTCAACCCCAATCTGAAGGGCCTTGTTCAGCGTGCGCATGAACCTCTCCATCTCTCCGTTCGCCTGCGGCCACTGAGGCGTGATCTTCCTATGGCGGATGCCCCTTGCCATCAGATATGCCTGGAACTCTTTCCCTTGAAATGGTGGGCCGTTGTCTGACCGTATTTCGGTGGGTAGGCCCATCATGGCAAATGTTCGGTCCAGCGCTGCCTTGACGTGGGCAAACGCGGTGGATGGCACTATTTCAACCACGTGGAAGCGTGAGTGCGAGTCTATTATCACCAGGGTGTGTCTCCCGTCCGGGAAAGACCCAAAGTCAATGCTCAACTTCGTCCACGGCTCTGTGCATGGCTCCTCAGTGATGACCGGGTACGGGGCAGGGTCTTGGCCTGTGATGTTGCACGAATGGTAATTACGCACCTCTTCCTCGACTGCGAAGTCCATTCCTGGGAACCACACCTTGCTGCGCAGCCGCGCGTTGGTTTTCGACACCCCCTGGTGACCCTGGTGTGTGAGGCGCACCACTTCTTTCTGCAGACTCGTGGAGATCACAATGGCAGTGCCGCGCAGGACTATCCCGTGGGGCCCTTCGCTGAGTTCGCTTTGAGCCTTCCAGATCTGCTGATGAAAAGACTTCTCTTCGGCCGTGAGGGCACTGGCTCCATCCAGGAAGTGCTTCCAGCTGCAGTCCGCTAGTGTCGCTTTGGCTCGGCTGAGGCACTCTTCCTCCTCGGTGGCTTTCCCAATGTCCTCGAGCGTGAGGGCTTCGGGGAAAGCATCCTGCGAGAGCTTTTTTACGAACTCCTCCACCTCCTCTGTGTCCTCGTGAGCCGTCGTGGGGAAAACAACCTTTAGGTGCCGAGACAGAAAGTCCGCGGGGTTGTCTGCTCCCGGCCGGAAGATGACTTCGAATCTATATGTTTGCAGTTGGACAGCCCATCACTCTATCCTCGGGGGGGGGGCAAGCCTGTTCGTTCCTGTAAATAGGGGTACCAATGGCTTGTGGTCCGTGATGACCTTGAACTCGTGGCCATACAGGTACAGGTCGAAATGGTGGCAGGCCCATTTGATCGCTAAGGCTTCACGTTCAATCTGCGCGCAGGGCATTTCGGTGGCCGTGAGAGCACGACTGGCATATGCGGTGGGGACCCATTCGTGTGCCTCCATCTCTTGCATGAGCACCGCGCCGAGCCCGACGGGACTGGCGTCAACCACGACTTCTGTGCGATGATGAGGGCGAAAATAGGCCATGACTTTGTCATCGATTAGAGCATCTTTGATTGCTGAAAACGCACCATCTTCCTTCGCCGACCATGTCCAGGGTTGTCCGGCTTTGGTCAGTGCGCGCAGGGGTTCGGCGAGGGAGGCTAGGTTGGGGATGAAACGGCCACAATACGTCGCCATCCCAAGGAAACTCCTGACTTCGGTGGCCGATGTGGGTCGAGGCGCTGAGCGGATGGCCTCCGCTTTCTTCGGGTCAACACGCAGCCCTTCTCGGGAGAACACATATCCGAAAAATTCCACCGACTCCTGGTAGAAGGAGCATTTGGCGCGGTGCAGGGTAAGGCCGTGGTCCGCCAGACGCTGCAGGGTGGCCCTGAGGTGAGCATGGTGTTCCTCGAGCGTTTTTGAAAAGACGAGGATGTCATCGCTCAGGTTGATGACGCCGGTGAGTTCAGAGAGAGTCTCTTTGATTGCGTTCTGAAACACCTCGGCGGCCGAGGAGACACCGAAGCTCAGCCGTTTGTAGCGCCGTAGGCCGACGTGTGTTGAGAAGGTGGTGATATAACGGCTATCCGGGTGGAGCTCTAGTTGGTGGTACCCCGCATTCAGATCCAACTTCGAGAACCAGCGGGCCCCGTTTAGGTCCGCGACGATGTCGTCCATCGTGGGGGTAAGGTGCCTCTCTCTTTTGACGGCCTTGTTCGGGAGACGCATGTCCACACATAGACGAATGGCGCCGGGTTGTTTAGGCTTTGGGGGGGCGACTACGAGGGGGACCACCCAGGGCATCGGGCCAGAGACCTTCTCGATGACGCCGTGTTCCTCAAGCTTCCGTAGTTCCTCCTCTACCTGCGGCCGCAGGTGGAACGGTACCCTTCTGTGCCTCAGCGCCATCGGTCGCACTGTCCGATCTATGTGTAGTTTGAATGTCTTGCCCTTGAGGCGACCTAGGCCCCGGAAGAGGGTGGGAAAGTCCTTGAGCATCATGTCTGCGTGTAGCTCGTGCACCTGGTTGTCGAAAAACACCAGTTGAAGGTCTTCGGCTGTATGGCAGCTGAGCAGCGTGCCACGTTTTCCACCGGTGACGTGGAACTTCGTTTTCACCTCATGTCCTTTGCTGGATACCACCACATGAATTACTCCACGAAGGGGTAGCGGATCATCGCTGTCGTAGGTGCAGATTTTAGCCTTGGACGGAGAGAGGGATGGGCGAGGGGAGAGACGGTCATATTGAATGCTGTCCATGACGTTCACGGATGCCCCGGTGTCGATCAGAGCATGTACCGTGGCACATTGGTGGCGGCCGTCTTTGAGCACCATCTCTGCCGACGAAGGACACGAAGTACACCTCATCATCATCGTCTTCCAGACTAAACGCCTGGTGCCGTGGCACGGGGGTAGGAACACCTAGGCCGCAAAGTGGGGCCTAATCTATACTGTTGGCAAGGACCACACACGGACACTGGCTATAGCTACGGGCCGAAGACCACAAGCGGTCTCGCGCCCATTTATTTATACCCTTCGGGCGAGCCCGCCCTCAGGGTGCATGAGTGCGTGCATGCGTGTGTACGTGTGTGCGTGCGTGCGGGTGTGGGCGGGCCGGGGGGCTCCGTCAGTACACTAGGCGCTGCTCTCCAAGACAAGACCACCTCTCTCGTCCCTGACACACGACACTAAAGTGCTTCTTATGTAGGATCACAACAAATACTCTGCCAGCCACACACACTACATAGTGTTGTGTAGTATCTATCCAAAAATGTGTTTCGGCGAACTACAGAAGCGCTATATAAACACTACTGAAATATGTTTGTTAACTGTGGATACGGTCGCCAGGTAACCACTATGCGAACGTTTATCTCCAAATTTAGTTTTTCAACCTTTTATTGTCTGACCTTTTATTTCCAATATTTCATTTGAAGTGAACCCACCTTCCAAGTGCTATGAGGACAAGTTCTCGAGCAAGGCTTTTCTTTTCAGCATCCAAGGTCATCACCTGCAGGCGGATACGTTGCCAGGGCAATGGAAAGTAAATAAAAAATCGCTTTGCTGAAGATGCCTCAGATTTATTCCTGTACTCCCAGAATGCACTGGTTTGTTAAATGATAAACCAGGAGAGAAAACATGGCACCCCTTGTGAAATGGAACGAAGTAAGCAAACACGCGCTCACTGTCCGGTCCATAACTTTTCAATGACCTCACGAGGCGCGCGCAGAGGCCGAGGAGTGAAATGTGCCCGCACCCCCAGGGAAGGGTGATTTGTCGTCTCCGTGCCCAGCCAGCTGGAGAGGAGCTCAGTGAGCAACGAAATACCCCCAGTCCCTCGGGTTCGAAAAGACAAACAGATCTGTTGCCAGGAAAACCACAGGCCGGGCTTTTAAGGTGAGTTCATCCCTCGAGCTGCCCGTGCGCCGTGTTGATGTTTTGTGGTCGAGCGGCCGACGAGGAGGAAATTCAGAGAGAATTAAAAAATCGTCGAAGAAGCTTAGCAGGAGCAAGACACGTTGTGGTTGTTATTCTTCAAATTTAGCCATCTGTGTTGGGAAGGTGCGAAGGTAATCTAGCAAAATAGCTCAGTGGGTAGCGCACGAGCTAGCGATACTCTTGTGCAGGGCTTATTATGGAATTATGCGGCAGGGGAGGACCAAATTATGCGGCAAGAAAAGGAAAATGATATGGCGTAATGCGACGCATTATGCATTATTTCTTTTTTATAAATGTTTAACACTGGGCAAAAGTTTCACCTCATTACTAACAGTTCAACGCTCAAATACAGCAAGAGGCAAATGAAAGGTGACCAGTACATTTTGTGAAGGGCCTTCCACTGCGCGACATGTCACTGAGTTTTCTAGTAATTTATAATCAGTCTGAGACAGGATTTTTTTTGTCAAATTTGCAAATCATGCAGCAGGTGTATTGTGTAGCAAATGCAGAAAATCCATTACCTTGCTGAAAATGCTGCGGCACCAATAGCGCATCATTCCAGTTACCATGACCTTGTGTAATCCACCGATCACAACATTGGATCGAAGTGATCCTCTTTCCAACCAGGGCCGGATTTGGAGCTAAAAGAGGCCTTGATAATGCGTTCATTGCAGCCCCCATTATACCAGGTATGAGTGAGTTGCTCTGCTGTATCCGCATTTTGGGTGAGGGGAGGGGGTTATATTGTGTCTACAAGACAATTGTGTGCCTTCCTCAGAGCTGGTCGCCAGGCTGGATAGATGGTGAATTCTCCCCCTAAAAGCTGCACCGGGGTATTGTTGGGAGGGGGGGGGTGATGAAGGGGGGGGTGTCCTGTCTCATACAGCCAGTGCAGGGTCCTTTACATGCCAAGAAAGGGTTTTCTGTACAGTGGACTCTGTAGGGAATCGAGTACACACCTACTCCCATTGGATGATAATAACAAAGAGTATCTTCCAACAGCAACAACTGAAGGTGGGTGTGGCCAGATGTTCTCTGCAAGAATTCTTTTATCCTTTGAAGCAGTGGGGCGGGTCATCAGGGAGTTGGGCTTCCGGCAGTTCTCATTTGGCGGCTCAAGCAGAAAACAAGGCGTGCTTTGGAAGGGTGGCTGATGTGACTTCTGTTAAGTTACAAGTACTTAACTGTCAGAGGGCACTCCAGACGGTTTAGATTGAATGTTACTATATATTTTAAAATCTGAATGTTGGGAATCTAGCTCCGTTAAGCTAGGCAGAGGTGAGAGGAAGATGGCTGAAAAGCACAAATTAGTGAATGTTGCCTTGGTGGAGGACAATTCAAGAAACAGCAGTAAAAGAAAAAAGTTATATTTATGTGACTGGAAATGTTTCAGGTTTGGCAATACCCTTCTGACCGAGCATCAGATAAAAAATAGCATGCGTCCAAAGACAGTTCAGCGTTGAAACCTCTCCGGGTGGATGTAAGCAGGATCCAACAAAAGCAATCATTCAACTTTCAGGCTCCACTCGCAGTTCTTTGTTTGCTTTCGTGGTTTACCAAGTTTGAATCCTGACCGCCTCCCACTGTGGCTGCTGAGTATTTGGTCTCGGTCACGGGGCGAGCAGTCTGACCGGGCGATGCTCCGGAAACCTTCAGGGTGATCCAGTTGGCTGTAAAGGTTGATGTGCTTTCACCAAGGCCATTATTTAAACACTTCAGAAATGCAGATGATTGGTAAGATTGTTAAGATTGTTCAGTAATTATGCCATTTTGGCCTTTTGGCTACATTTAATCACTACCGGTAATGTCTCATGGTGATGTCTGCTAACAGATACCAGTAGCCGCAAGCTGCCAATAAACAGCAAGGTAAAGATGCCGACGCTACCAGTGGTAACCATGCCACTGTGGGATATTCACCATCTTTACTGACAAAGCCCTGAATACTGTGGTAATGCATTTTCGGAAGAAGGGCCTATTCTCGGTGTTTCGCCAATTGCTAAATGCTTTAGCCTGCTTTGCAAGAGTGATGTACCCCAAACTTTTCTGGCCATCTGAGAGGAAATGCAACCTCTGGGTGGTCTCTGAAATTAGGGACCAGAGTGTGCCAAGTCCATGGTAATTCATCAGTGCCCTGATCCTCTGCCTAGGAGCTGATGACCCGTGTGGCTCCACCAATATCTGGAACCAGAGATCAAGGATCTTCTGCTGCACGGCCTTCACTGTGCTGCCAGCGTCGATGCCAATGCAAGGCCTGGAGATGTCTGTAGGTTCTTGCTGACTCATGGGGAAGGAGTGAGACCGCCTTAGCATTATGGGGAATCTTGCATGAAGCTGAAACCACCACTGTGGGGTTCACGTTAGTTCCAATTCTAATCCTTTATAGGACCGGAATTGAGATCTTTTATCAACACTAAGCATTGAGACAAATAAGAATTTGAGTCATTCACCAGAAATGTAACCCCTGTTGAATCCTTCGGATTGGATTCCTTTTTGAGGCCAGTAAGAAACTCTGGGCAGGCACAGGAGTCCACCAAGCAGTGCCAAGGAATCTATCCACATGGTTCCTTGAGAAGGAGCAGCGTTCTTGCAAGTGAATAGAGTGGGAGAGCCTCAGAAATGGATGACCCAGTGAGGAACAAGGAAGTGACTGCTTTTCATAGTCAAATGCTACACACAAGTACACCCACAGCTACTCAGCTCACAGCCCCTGTCACTCACTCAGCCCAGCAGGCTGTAAGAACCGAATGTGACCAACTGGTGGCACTGAAAGCTCAACCTCTGTGCTACAGGAAGGAGAGAGGCGGCCAAGAGTGGATCATATGCTTCTGTAAATGTCTGCAATATCTTAAGATGCCACCAGCCCTCAGCGTAGAACTGCATGCATGCATACAGGCTCGTAGAGAGCCTATATAAAGCATTACTGGGGTCCTTCTTGCTACAGTGGAGCAGCTCCAATTGATTTAAAAATGCAGCTAAAAATGGTGCAGACATATGGATTCTGGTCTCTAGCAAAAACTTATTTTTATGGCTTCATCTGACAGTGCATCTGCCGCCAGACAATAATGTGAGCATCATTGAAGAGAGTCTTTAACTCCACCCTAATGATAGCAGTCAGGAGTACATGTTTTGATTGGGCCGAAGCTGTGTACCTCCTCAAAAAAGCGATTTCTCTTCACACACCTATGGTCATTTTGTTTATTTATCCTGCTACCTGAACTTGAACTTTCAGGGGCACCCAAATGACATTGTAATGCTATAAAAGTGTTTTAAATAACTAGATAATTTACAATGTTTTTTTCTGGCAGCATCACAGATGGGAGGAGGGCAGTCATTAACTTACATGGATTTTTAGGTCTGGTTGACAGTGCAACTGTCACCTGACCGTTTTACCTACAATAATAATATTCTACAGTTCCTTACTTCCCCACGCATAAATATCCATTCCCCTTCTACTTCACTCCTTTAAAGCCAGACTTATTGGCATTGCGATTGCTTATTTAAACCTGAAACTATTCGTTTAGTGATGCTATCTCCGTAGATGGTCTGTGACCTTCACAGCGTTTTGCCACTGGTCTCAAGTAGCCTTCTGGGATCGCTGCCGCTATCGTCCTTACATCTCGACTTTGCGCCGACCCTCCTAGCTCTTATATTAAGTCCTCACTGATCAAACAGTGCCTCTCTGGCTCACGTGTGCCAGGGAGTTCATCTGGATTTAGCATGAAGCTTGCTATAAAGTCAACCATAACACTCCCAGTTCATGTCTTTCCAGTTGGGGAACCACTCGCTCCATGGATGGGAAATTAACTGTGAATGCCCGTATCTAAATATATGTGTCGTGTAAATATTTCAGATCTTGTTTCAGTCAGTACTTAGTTCACATTGGTGAAAACCTTCGTGAAAAGTGACCTCGCATTTTAACTCATAGATTGTTGTTTTCTGAGAAGGTGAAGTAAACGCTCGGCTCCCCATTCACAGTTTTCTCTCGACTGTCGTACCTTTCCCAGTGCCAGGCCAGTTTAAATGTTATTTCCTTCAAGTTCCTTGAAACTTTGTGGAATCACGGAGCCCACCTGCAATACTTCAACCTAAGACCTCTCATCCAACTCATCAAGACAGCTCCTGCCCCACTCAAGTGCTCTTTCTAGATCTCTGTGTGCGCACATCCATGCACACATATAACACATGCACACACATACGCCTACTCCACTCTTCTCAAATCCCTCTTTTTTCCTCCTCCTGCTCTTTCACTTGATCTTTCTCCTCTCTCTCTCACCTGGTCCCTATGTCTCCCCCTCTTTCCCTCTCCCTCTCTCTCTCTCTCTCTCTCTCTCTCTCTCTCTCTCTCTCTCTGACTCTCTTTCTCTTCTCTCTTTCTCTCTGTCCATTTTCTTGAAGCAAGTGCTTCAAAGAGCCAACTAGAATACTTACCTAGTAAAGGCAACATACATGATTTTCCACAAGCTCAAACAAACTCCTTACTAAAGCGACATCTAGTGAAGCCCTATTTATGAAGCATATTAGTGCAGGGAACCCTGTCCATAAACGGACCCGCCCATGATAGTCTGTAATGTACAAAAGCGGACATAAATATAGATAGGGTTATGTTCAATGAGGAGTGGATGTTGGCTTTTAACTAATGTTGGATCCAACACACGCCAATTTCAGACTTTTGCTGTTGACCATCTTTTTCCAGATGAGGCATTCAGTATTCGCCATTAATGCATTGTTAACCATTTTTAATGCATGGTCAGTTTTCTTTGAATCACCAACCATGCTTCTGTATCCAAATCTCCCCTGAAACTACATTTGCAAAAGTGCTCTGGGAAATTAACTCCAGCTTTTCATTTCACCTCCCCCAAGCTTCCCCGTGTCCCTTGAAAGCTGCCTTGCCTTTTGTGGTGTGCTGCTCATGGGTTTATGGATGTTTGGGCATAATTCCCAGGTGCTGCAGAGGCCAGCCCCAGTGACTACCATTTCCAGGAGTCACAAAGTTAAGTGCTTGCTGTTTGGTGCACACTCCAGCTGTGGGCATCTTTCTTATCTGAGTGGCAAGCTTAGAATATCCGGAGGTACTTGTATTTAGTAGAGCTTGCAACCCTCGCTGCTATTGGTCCCACCAATAAGATATGCATGGCCAAGATTACACCTCCGGAGTGTTCAGGTGTTAAGGTTTACCACATCCTGGCTGATCTTCAGTAAGTATGTGAAGTTCCTGCTTCTAAGAGCTTTCCTAGGGAGTTGAGTTTTTGAGGCAAAGTCGCTGTATTTCATTTTCTGTTGTCATGCTTTTTGAGGTATGTGTTTTGGGACTGTTTACTCTTGTGGATAACATTGATGCAATATACTCTTGTTATTGCAGGGCTTTGCAACCTGTTACATTTTATTTGCATACCTGACTTGTGGCTCAGTAGATAACCTAGCGATACAAAAGGGGATGATGGACGGAGCGTTTGAGTCAATCAAACACTCACCCCCAGTCAACAGATCTGGGTTTAATCCATCACCATTCTTTAGCCCACTCAGCCACCCCATTTCAGACATGGCTATATGCAAATCAGTCTGACCCTGTGCCTCATGGGAACAGTGCAGCCCGAACTGCCAAGCCATGTCTTCCATGGACCGGAAACAAGCATCCTGGGACCGGTTTCGGATTCATAATCCTCATCAGCCAGGCTATCTTGAATCCAGTGGCCAAGTGAGCAAGGGACTCACTTCTGAGCATACCCTGCCACTCTTAGGGCGAACAAAGCGATACAAAAGGGGATGATGGACGGAGCGTTTGAGTCAATCAAACACTCACCCCCAGTCAACAGATCTGGGTTTAATCCGTCACCATTCTTTAGCCCACTCAGCCACCCCATTTCAGACATGGCTATATGCAAATCAGTCTGACCCTGTGCCTCATGGGAACAGTGCAGCCCGAACTGCCAAGCCATGTCTTCCATGGACCGGAAACAAGCATCCTGGGACCGGTTTCGGATTCATAATCCTCATCAGCCAGGCTATCTTGAATCCAGTGGCCAAGTGAGCAAGGGACTCACGTCTGAGCATACCCTGCCACTCTTAGGGCGAACAAAGCGATACAAAAGGGGATGATGGACGGAGCGTTTGAGTCAATCAAACACTCACCCCCAGTCAACAGATCTGGGTTTAATCCATCACCATTCTTTAGCCCACTCAGCCACCCCATTTCAGACATGGCTATATGCAAATCAGTCTGACCATGTGCCTCATGGGAACAGTGCAGCCCGAACTGCCAAGCCATGTCTTCCATGGACCGGAAACAAGCATCCTGGGACCGGTTTCGGATTCATAATCCTCATCAGCCAGGCTATCTTGAATCCAGTGGCCAAGTGAGCAAGGGACTCACGTCTGAGCATACCCTGCCACTCTTAGGGCGAACAAAGCGATACAAAAGGGGATGATGGGCGGAGCGTTTGAGTCAATCAAACACTCACCCCCAGTCAACAGATCTGGGTTTAATCCATCACCATTCTTTAGCCCACTCAGCCACCCCATTTCAGACATGGCTATATGCAAATCAGTCTGACCCTGTGCCTCATGGGAACAGTGCAGCCCGAACTGCCAAGCCATGTCTTCCATGGACCGGAAACAAGCATCCTGGGACCGGTTTCGGATTCATAATCCTCATCAGCCAGGCTATCTTGAATCCAGTGGCCAAGTGAGCAAGGGACTCACGTCTGAGCATACCCTGCCACTCTTAGGGCGAACAAAGCGATACAAAAGGGGATGATGGACGGAGCGTTTGAGTCAATCAAACACTCACCCCCAGTCAACAGATCTGGGTTTAATCCATCACCATTCTTTAGCCCACTCAGCCACCCCATTTCAGACATGGCTATATGCAAATCAGTCTGACCCTGTGCCTCATGGGAACAGTGCAGCCCGAACTGCCAAGCCATGTCTTCCATGGACCGGAAACAAGCATCCTGGGACCGGTTTCGGATTCATAATCCTCATCAGCCAGGCTATCTTGAATCCAGTGGCCAAGTGAGCAAGGGACTCACTTCTGAGCATACCCTGCCACTCTTAGGGCGAACAAAGCGATACAAAAGGGGATGATGGACGGAGCGTTTGAGTCAATCAAACACTCACCCCCAGTCAACAGATCTGGGTTTAATCCGTCACCATTCTTTAGCCCACTCAGCCACCCCATTTCAGACATGGCTATATGCAAATCAGTCTGACCCTGTGCCTCATGGGAACAGTGCAGCCCGAACTGCCAAGCCATGTCTTCCATGGACCGGAAACAAGCATCCTGGGACCGGTTTCGGATTCATAATCCTCATCAGCCAGGCTATCTTGAATCCAGTGGCCAAGTGAGCAAGGGACTCACGTCTGAGCATACCCTGCCACTCTTAGGGCGAACAAAGCGATACAAAAGGGGATGATGGACGGAGCGTTTGAGTCAATCAAACACTCACCCCCAGTCAACAGATCTGGGTTTAATCCATCACCATTCTTTAGCCCACTCAGCCACCCCATTTCAGACATGGCTATATGCAAATCAGTCTGACCATGTGCCTCATGGGAACAGTGCAGCCCGAACTGCCAAGCCATGTCTTCCATGGACCGGAAACAAGCATCCTGGGACCGGTTTCGGATTCATAATCCTCATCAGCCAGGCTATCTTGAATCCAGTGGCCAAGTGAGCAAGGGACTCACGTCTGAGCATACCCTGCCACTCTTAGGGCGAACAAAGCGATACAAAAGGGGATGATGGGCGGAGCGTTTGAGTCAATCAAACACTCACCCCCAGTCAACAGATCTGGGTTTAATCCATCACCATTCTTTAGCCCACTCAGCCACCCCATTTCAGACATGGCTATATGCAAATCAGTCTGACCCTGTGCCTCATGGGAACAGTGCAGCCCGAACTGCCAAGCCATGTCTTCCATGGACCGGAAACAAGCATCCTGGGACCGGTTTCGGATTCATAATCCTCATCAGCCAGGCTATCTTGAATCCAGTGGCCAAGTGAGCAAGGGACTCACGTCTGAGCATACCCTGCCACTCTTAGGGCGAACAAAGCGATACAAAAGGGGATGATGGACGGAGCGTTTGAGTCAATCAAACACTCACCCCCAGTCAACAGATCTGGGTTTAATCCATCACCATTCTTTAGCCCACTCAGCCACCCCATTTCAGACATGGCTATATGCAAATCAGTCTGACCCTGTGCCTCATGGGAACAGTGCAGCCCGAACTGCCAAGCCATGTCTTCCATGGACCGGAAACAAGCATCCTGGGACCGGTTTCGGATTCATAATCCTCATCAGCCAGGCTATCTTGAATCCAGTGGCCAAGTGAGCAAGGGACTCACGTCTGAGCATACCCTGCCACTCTTAGGGCGAACAAAGCGATACAAAAGGGGATGATGGACGGAGCGTTTGAGTCAATCAAACACTCACCCCCAGTCAACAGATCTGGGTTTAATCCATCACCATTCTTTAGCCCACTCAGCCACCCCATTTCAGACATGGCTATATGCAATATAGCCATGTCTAAACTCTTTTGACTGGGTGTGAGTGTTTGATTGATTCAGATGCTCCGTCCATCACCACCCCCTTTTGTACCCCCATCAGTAGATAACCTGACTGGCACATGAATTACATATTTACAAGTGACCAGCTGTGTTGGAGCCACATTCACGTAATAAGAAGCATCTTCTTAAAATACATGACTATTAAGAATGCTTTCAGCCTTTAAAACTATGAGCACTGCAGTTGCGCCCGGGGGTGGTTCCCATCCTACGCTATTCATGTTTGATATTTCTATTATCATGGTTCTAATTCCCTGTCATTGTGCTTCCCTTCCTTAATTGCAGTTCTAATTGTATGGTCTCTGGAACGGTGCCAGACCTTTCCACCCCCACTGCAAACCTCCCATGTCCTACATGTTACCGCCACCTTCTCCTGAGCCCCATAAGGCCATTAAGTGTCTGAGCGTGCCAGCTCCGCCCCACAAGGCATCATTGGCGTTTCTGCCTTCCTAATGCACAGATGTGATTGCTCGGTAATGGCTCACTGCCTCTCATTGGGTGGGCGCATACTAAAATTGTTCTTTTTCATTTATCCGTGCAGGCCAGAAGCTTTGCCGTCTGCGTGTTCTCAGCCACGGATTGGGTCGGTGACTGTTTGAGGTAGGTGGACATTCTGAAAAACATACACATGTAAAATCCTAAGAATTTGTAGGAAGCTTGGCTTTTTTTTGTGCTGGTTTTCAGAAACTATTTTAGATGGATTTGTTACAGCACTGGTGATCGCTTGCACCAATGACCAGCTGTCTGTTGATCATTACCGTAAGGTTAGCTGCAGGCACCTCGCGGAGACGGAAAGCATGCTGGAAAGCCCCCATGTTTCTTGCTTGAGGTGGTTGGTTGGTGGACTTTGAGAGATGGTCGCTGCGGGGTCTGTCTAGTACGGCTCACAGCGAGAACCTGCCTAAGGTATGAGTAATCTGTAAGTCTTTCTAGTAAGACTCACAGTGATAATGCTAGAGTGCTAGGAACCTTTGACTTGGTTTAAACTCTTGTATGTGGCTGCATCAGTAGGTCTGTCTAGTAAGTTGGAACTGCCCAATGATAAGGATAATGTGTGGGTCTCCCTAGGAAGGTTTGCAGTGAAAACTGCCCAGCGATAAGGGTTGCAAGAAGATTTGCCTTGATTTAACCTCTATTCTAGTAGTGTTCTTGTTAGGGATTGTCTTCTGAGCGACAAGAACGCTTGCAGCACACCATCCTTTATAGAAAGGAGCGGTCACTACATCGGGACAGTGTAAGTTGTTGAGCTGGCCAAATGGGACTTTTTGTTGCAAATGAAAGTACGAGCCTGAACACGTTGTATACCATGTTAGCAGGTGCCCTACATTCATTGTAATCCATGCAAAGACAAGGAGTGTTTGATTTGTGTCATGTGAAGGAACGATCCTCTTTCATTGACTATCACTCCCATGTGCTATGTCCAGTGCCCCAACATGTAAGGCATTTGTTGTGTGGCGTTCAGTAGCTTGAATGACCTAGGTCCCGCGCCATTTAAGGTTAAGCATTCATTTAACGTATTGAGTGTGAGATCATGCATTGCAGTCACTGCAAGAATATAAACAACAATTGTTATGTGCCATGGAAGGACATACATCGCATTCACTTTAACGCATTCATTGTATGCCAGTCGCGGTCATTTTGTTGTTCTAGGCTATGTTATATGTGCTGTGTGATTTTGCGTTGCAACCATTTGTAAAGTGTGCTTCTACCGACTGCATGGCACCATAACACTGGAATCTGGTGCTCTGTCGTCAGTTTTGTTTGGCTACTAAAGATTGATTTGTCTAGTGTATTCTTAATAATGGTTCATGTTAGGTAATGTGAAAAACTGGATGAGTCTGATTCCATAAAGGATGCACATTGTGCACTGTGGGTATAGATGTGTGTGCCAAAGGGCTTTCATTCAGTGGGCCAGTAAAGGATTTTGCATTGCTTGGCTGGGTCAGACGTCTCCAGAATTACAGCACTAGAAGATGGTAAAGCTCTCATTCATTGTTGTGGGAATGCGGTTGTGGTGTGTTTAAGCTAGCTTGTTCTGATTCGTTCCGAGATGTATGTTTGTGTGGTGAGCATCATGAGTTGATGGATTGGGAGCACTTTGCTGTCTTGTACGTCTTTGGTGCTGTATTTTACTCATGCATGTGTTTGGCAGTCTGTGTAACGTGTTCTGCTTTGTAATAGTGCTTTATAATTATATCTGTGCATGATTGAATAATGTGCATTGTTGATGGTTAAGTGCTACTGCTATAAGTAAGTTAGATAATATTTATTTATTTATTTATTTTTGACATTTCTATAGCGCGCTGCTACCCAGAGGTGTCCTGGCGCTAATACAAACTAAATGGTATATATGAAGCCAAATGGGTGTGTGTGATAAGGTAGTAGTCTCTGGTGTTTACGTTTGGGTGGCTGGGTTGTATTTCTTGCTTTTAGGTGCTGTGTATAACATTATGATAGCATGTATTGCACGCCATATGAAGACATAAATCACATGCATTAAATACATTGCATTCATTGGGTGATACAAGCTGCAACCCATCTATAGTGTATACAAATATTGCCCCTCTAAATAATGTGTGTTGAGCACAGGATTGCTTTTGGCAGGAGTGGAAGCTTTCTTATAGTCCGACATAAGCTGGAAATGGTCACAAGTTTTGTACAGATTACTGCTTCCATTTAGAAAGCCCAGTGTTTAATTCTTTGACTAAACATCACTGATGACAGAGATGTCAACAAAATATAGAGCCCAGGAAGCTGGGTTGGGCCTGTTAATGACATTTTAAGAAGAAAAACCCATGATGTGACTATGCAATACATAAATACACAATTGGCAGCACATTTCTACATTGAAAGCATCTACTATTTATTTATTTATTTTGAAAGTTTTATATAGCGCGAACAAGATCTTTGCAGATATCAGAGCGCTTTACAAAGCCGGGAATACCAAAAAGCGAGTGAATTTAAACATAATAAGTGGGAGGGGTAGGTACGTGAGGGAGCAAATTAGTACAGCAAATCAATAATAAAAATATAACAGTTAAAAGTGTGCATAGCTGGTCAGTAGCGTCAATAATACAGGTGAAATACATAGTCATAGAGTTCGAACATAATAATACAGGTCTGTGTAGAGTCTTTATAGATCCATGCTCATAGGTCAGGTGTATTTGGCCATAAAAATAGCTTTCACTTCTTTCTTAAAAAGTGTAGTGGAGGAGATGAGCCTAGTTTCAGGAGGGAGTGAGTTCCAGATCCTGGGTGCCATTCCTGAGAAAGAGCGTTTATAAGTTTTTTCCTTCCGGAATCTTCGAGGTTTTAGCAGAAGATTGTTTGTGCCTCTGGTGTTTCTAGAGCCGCCAGAGATTGACAGCTTCTGAGTGAGGTATCCGGGAGAGCTCAGGTGTAGAGCCTTGTGTGTCATGCAGGCGATTTTCAGATGTATTCTGGCTTCAAAAGGCAGCCAGTCTAGTGATTTCAGGTCAGGAGAGATATGAGAGTGCTTTTTGGATCCAGTGATGAGTCTCGCTGCAGCGTTTAGAGAGGCTCTTAGGGGTGCAGTAGTGGTTAACGGGAGACCGCAGAGGGCGGTGCTGCCGTATTCAGATCGCGGGATGACCAGTGCTTGTACTGCAGTTTGGAAGTCTTTGGCTGGTAGGAAGGGTTTAAGTTTCCTTAGGGTATTGATTTGGAAGTTCGCTCCCTTAGTAACCTTGCTGATATGGTGCTGCATGTTGAGATTGGAGTCAAGAGTTATGCCTAGGGATTTCGCTGAATCCACTATGGTGGGTTGGACATTGAGTGCAGTTAGCTGTTTAAGCCAGGTTTGAGTGGTAGAGATCTTAGCTGGAGGTGAGATCAGCAGGAATTCTGTTTTCAGAGCATTGAGTTTGAGATGATTATCAGCAAGCCAGGATTGGGTGCTTCTGATCGTAGAGTTCAGGAGTACGATGTCATTGAGGGATTGTAATTTGAGATATAGTTGAGTGTCATCTGCGTACATGTGAAAAAGTACATTGGATGCTTGAAGCAAGGTGGTGAGAGGTTCCATAACTAAGTTGAACAATGTTGGTGAAAGGGAGGATCCTTGGGGGACACCTAACGAAACAGGTATTGGAGAGGACATCAGGTTGTTGCTCTTGAATTTCTGTGACCTGTTGTGTAGAAAGGAGGTGAACCACTTGAGAACAGTCCCGGAAAGACCCATTCTTGTGTTCAACAGATCGAGTAATTTCTCATGTTTAACAGTGTCGAACGCTGAAGAGAGATCAAGAAGGATGAGGAGGCAGGTATCCCCTTGATCTAGGATTTGAAGGGCGTCGTCGATTATGTGAGTCATAGCAGTTTCGGTGCTGTGACCTGCTCGGAAGCCTGATTGATGAAGGTTAAGGAGATCAAACAGATCAATGTGTTTAGTCAGTTGTAGTTGAGCGCATTTTTCCAATAATTTGGCGAGAGTGGGAATATTGGTAATGGGACGGTAGTTGTTTAGGTCGGATGGGTCGGCAGTAGGTTTCTTTAGCAGAGGGGTGACTTGTCCAACTTTAAGGGAGTCAGGGATGGTTCCTTCTTGGAGTGAGCTGTTGATAATCTTAGTCCAGAGTGGAAGGAGTAGTGGGATGAAATCTTTGACAGCGTTAGCAGGGAGGGGATCCGTGAGGTGATTGGAAGGTTTCAGGGTGCTGAGCAGTTTGCCTATTTCTTCTTCGGAGTAGGTTTCAAAGGTTGACCATGTAGCATTGTTTTTAGGTCCGGTGGGTGTTATGCAGTTGAGTGTGGTGTGGAGTCTTGCGTCAGCGCGGAGATCACTCTTTATGTTGTCAGTTTTTTGGGTAAAGAAAGCGGCGAAGTCTTCAGAGGAGGGTGATTCATGCAATGTACTGAGAGGTTGGGGTTGTTCCTTGGTTTGTGTTCTGATGAACTCAAACAGTTTTCTTGGGCGGTTTTTTGCTTGGTCGAGCTGGAGGCTGAAGAAGTTTGCTTTTGAGCGCTTTATTTTCCTGAAGTAGGCGTTTCTCTTTTTCTTCTGGGTTTTCAGGTGCAGTGCAGAGGGAGCTGCCCTCCAGGTGCGCTCTGCCATTCGCATGGCTCGTCTATCTTCATTGAGACTCCCGTCGTACCATGGATTGGAGATTTTAGCGGAGACTCTTTTTAGCTGCATAGGAGCAGCCTCATTGATTATTGAGGTCATGGCGTTGAGATAGTGGTCAGTCAGGGATTGTACATCTGTAGCTCCCGTGGGCGGGAGTAGGATGTCGCGACTGTTCGGGGGTAGGGAGACTGGGTTGAGTTTTTTCAGGTCTCTTTTCCAGACTTTAGTTCTGGAGGGTTGAACCGGGTTGAGTTTGACTTTTTCATTGATGAAGAATGTGACAGTATGATGGTCTGACCAGTCACAGGGTTGGATAGACTCAAGTTGAGCAGCGTCCTCTCTGGCGATGATAAGGTCGAGGATAGAACCTTTCTCGTGGGTCGGGCTGTTGGATAATTGCGTGAGATCGAGGGCGCTGAGGAAGCTTTTGAAACTATTAACCACCGCATCATTGGGATCGTTCCAATGGAGGTTGAAGTCACCAAGGTATATTTGGGTGAGCTGTCGTCCGGCATTGGTTGAAATCAAGTCCATCATTTGTTGGGCGAAGAGGAGGTTGTCTCTAGGTGGGTGGTAAATGCCATGAAGAGAGCATATCGGTTTGCCATCACTGATGATATCGAGGCAAATGTATTCATAGCAAGTTGGAGAGGGTAGGGAAGGCTCGGAGACTTTCAGCACAGAAAGGCTGTTCCTGTATATGCATGCGATTCCGCCGCCTATCTTGCCAGACCTGTCAAGCCTAATAATGTGGTAGTTGGGGGGAACCAGAATGTCCATTATAGGTGTAGAAGATTCGGTTAGCCAGGTTTCAGTCAGGAAGATTAGGTCAAGGTCCAATGATAAGATGAGGTCAGCGATGGCGGAGGAGTGTCTAGAAGCCGACCTACAGTTTAGGAGAGAGCATTTGAGACGGGGTGTGTCAGGGGAGGAGGAGGGAACTAGAGAGAGGGGGACTTTTCTAAGGTTATTCGGGACGGATATTCTGTTGTTTAGAGTGGAGGGTCTATGGGGATTTGAGAGTAATGTGGGAATGGGGTGGTGCGAGGTCGAGGTGGTTGTGAGGTTTAGGGGTGCAGGGTCGTAGGAGCGGAGGAGGGAGAGAGTGTCGAGATCTGAAAGAGGGTTGCATGTGCGACGGGGGCGGTTGTTGCGATTGTGGGCAGGGATCGCGGTCCAGTGAGAACGGCGGGTGCGGTTGTTGCGATTGTGGGCATGGATCGCGGTCCTGTGTGAGGGACGTAGCTTAGGCTCGTCATCGGGACGGGAGGAGAGCAAATTGAGAGGGGGGGTGGTGGTGAGTGAGGTGAGTCTAGGGGGTGTGGTGAGTAGCTCTTTTATGGTGTGCATGTCTTCTTTGATGGTGTGAATTTCTTCTTTGAGTTGTAGGAGGGAGGCCATAATTTTGTCCAGCGTGGGATAAGTGTTTGTGCTGGGGGTGGAAGTCATGAGTGGGTGGCTGACCTGGGACTTATCGTGCGGGTGGGGTGGAGGGTTGGTGTTCATGCAGGGCTCCGTGATGTCATCGTACGGGATGGTGTTAGGGAGGAGGGGGGGTAAGGGGGTGATGAGAGTGGATGGAGTACGGCGGAGGTTGGTGGCGTAGAGGAAGGAATTCGTGGTAGGCGGAGAGAGCGGGTGGAAGTGGAGTGTATGATGGTGGTGATGGGGGAGCCTGAAGGGTAGTGAGGGCTGAGAATGGGGGGGAGCTAGGGTTGTAGATGGTCCTGTCATGGGGAGGGGGAGTTAAGATGGTAGAGGTGATGTGGTCTGCATGGTTAGTTCGTGTGTGGGAGTGGGGGCTGAGAGAAGGGGGGGACAGAGTGTGGGAATTGTCGCTATGTGTGTCGTTCTGGCGCTGAGCTAGGTTAGGGGGGTTGTGGGCGGGGTCTGGGGGGAGAGGAGGAGTGGGAGTGTTATGGGTGGGGGTCCCCGGGACGGAGGTGTGGGGGCGGCTAGTGTAAGATGGGGAGCTAATTGTGTCTGTGATCGCGGAGTGTGGGGTGGTTACAGACGGTGGGTGATTGACTGGTGTGGTGGGGGAAGTGGTGATGTGCATGTCGTTCTGGTGCTGAGCTAGGTTAGAAGCGTTGTCGGTGGGGGCTGTGAAGTCCGGGGTGATGTTACTGGAGGGGATGTGAGTGGAAGTATGATGGTTGGAGAGGTTCTCTTTGAAAGTGGGGAACAGGTTGTCTAGTAGTTCCAAGTTCCTGTCTGTGGATTGAATTAGGACAATCCCGTTATTGTAGATCGTAATGGTAGTTCTGCCTAGGAAGAGTTGGGATGGTGTGATGGAGAGAGTTAAGCTATGCGCGGATTTCCTGGTGGTGGAGACAGTGAGTAGGGTGAGGAACGTTTTTCTCCATTGAGCTCTGCGAGAGGTGTGAAAGATGATATCGATGTTCAGGGATCCATTGACCGGAGAGAAGTAGGTGTCAACAAAGGGGGTTTCAGGGTGGGACCTCAGGAAGTTGTGTTTAAAGCGTTTAGCGGCTTTTTTGGTGAGTGCGGGTGGGTAGTTGATTTTATATGTGTGCTTGCCGATGGGCTCCATGTTACTAGAAGTATTTGCTGGTTTCTTTAGTTTCCCGTAAACTGATGGAAGTAGCTGGCATGAACATTAGAAACACATATAAATCTGAAACAGGTTACCGGTTTGTATTCAGAACTTAAGTTAGTAGGATAAACCATAATTCTCACTTAAAAATACATTGCACAGAGTATATTTAAGCTATAACCCCCATGATGTTGTTCTGAAAAAATAGGTAGGAGGGCAAAACAAACCACACTATGGCTGGGGGTTTCACCCATGAAATAAAACGTAAGAAGTTAAATTCACTTATCCTGCAAGAAAAACTGGAAGAGGGTGGACCTATCAAAGTCCAAATGTTGAAGTGAACATTGTTGACGAAAAAGAATGATTGACGGGAGGAAGGACTCATGCAGGTGAAGGTTTCAAAATTGGAAAAAAGCATTTAGATTGCTTAATGGTGTAAAACATGCACTATTCAACATTTTATATCCTGAATTACCTCTGCCTGTTTACCACATGTAGAATTTCAAGGCTAATGGTAACAGAAATAAAGCAGTTTGTGTGGGATGACATGGGGTGCAGCTACGTTCTCCACCCTTATTTGTTTATTTATTTATGTATTTATTTGTAACGTCTTATAAAGTGCGAACATGACCTTTGCGGGGTTCCGAGTACTGTACACAAGGTGAAAGCATGAATAAATTCCATACAGTAGAGGTCACCACTGTGAAACAACAAGGAGTACACAATCAGGATCAGGGACCTGATAGAGGCCACACTAGATCAAATTCTCCTAGAGTGCAAAACATTTCCTGTAACATTCAGCAAAACAATCAAAAGTGAACTCGTAACTTGAGAACAACCACAAGTAAACACAGTTTATGGGCACTTCCAGATTTGTCCATTGTAATGTACTAGCCACAACACAAGTGTTCATACGTGACAGAGTCAAGGCAGGGATTGAAAGACAGGAAATATCATAATTAACAAACATTTATGAATGGATATCTACCACCAGTTGATATCACGCCCCACTCTAGAGAAAATCTTGCAGTGTCTCTCGTGGTGATATTTACTTAATTAAACAAATTGTCCTGCATGAATGGCCTTGATGATGAACCTTTTCTAGAGATGCTTGACTGTCCGACTGTGGGATTTAATTCAGAGGTGAAGCTGATGTCTTCCTTCATAAGGTTACCAGAGGACTCCATGTTATATGGGAATCCACTTAACATTTCTGGGTTTTCCCTTAATATATTGCTTCTAAGTAGTTGCATTCCAGGTTCATATAAATTAAAGGCAATTGGACAAAGACACATGAAATCGAAGATTTGAAGAGGTAAAGCCTAGAAGGTAACATGGTGTGCATGAACATGTCGCCATCTAGAAACCCCATATCACAATGAATTTTGGTTCTTGTACTACAGTAATATTTCTGCACAAGACACACGTATTCTGATGGATATGTCTAACCACAGATTCCTCACCTTTAAAATATCCCTAGGCACTAGACTGAATATGGATTATTTTCAGTATATCCCACCACTCCACTCTAGAAGTGACAGCTGGAGCCATATATAGGTGCTAACCAAGCACATTGTAGAGACTGTTGTAAAAATATGTCTGTGACAGATCCCTGCATAGGGAATCTGGTGTACCACGACTCCGAGTCATACGATGCGTGTTCCCTGATGCACCTGAAGGTGATCCAGGAATGGAAAGCCAAGCTGTATGTCACCAATCACTGCAGGAAGTCACTTAAGGGCAGCTCCTGACTAAAGTCATGGACACATACCTGTTCCCACTCTTGGGGTTGGTCCCACAACAGGTCATCATTGCGATCAAAGTCTTTTGGTAAGTCCAACATTTAAAAGAAGCACAAGAGGTTTAAGCTACCCTGTGGTCTTGCTCCTGGTCACTTACCTAGCAGCCGATTCAGCAGCTGATCTCGATGTACCCCAAGTTCCCCGGTCCAATGGTGATGCCACAATAGATTGAGACATTTAAGAAAGCCATTCTCTGCATTGTTTGCACCATTCTAGCTCCCTGAGGTATAGCTTGGGCCCAGTGGGTCCATGTGGGTATCCACTCTGGTTGCAGCCAGAGAGGCTGTTGTTGGTGAAGTTTGTACCTCTTGAACCCGCTTCGGGTTCAGCTCTAACTTCAGAGTCGACTCCACACCCGGCACCACGATCCATGCTGGTTCCTGCCACTCCAGCACCAATGCTGCAGGTGGAGGATGTTGATCTTACTCTCATGTCTGACTCTGAACGGAATTCGGCTTGACCTCCGTCAAAGCCCCATTCTGACACAGTCCGAATGCACCCAGGTCTAAGACAGTGCCTTTGCCTAGGAGCTGCCCTCCCCCCAGTGCTTCAGTCGGTTCCAATTGGACTCTGACCAGAGCCAGCCAGCTTTTGGTGAGGATGGTGATGGTAGTAGTTAGGGTGAATTCTTCCTGCAGTCTAATGATGCCATTTTATTCTCGACCTACAAAAGCCCACTTAGCTGGACGCTTCCCCTGACACAGGGCTGGTTTCCCACCCATGGCATTCCACAGAAGAGTTTGCTTCATTTGCCATGGTCATAGAAGGTTTCCAGTTGCCATTCGTTAAGGTAAAAATCAACATCCTCATGGAAGTGTTACAAACCAGATAGTCCTCATTTGAACCCTTATTGCCACTCAAGAAAACCCTGACTGACCCCCTCATGGACACTTGGGATAAACACTGTTTCTGCCCACCTGTACACAGACTGCCCTCCTGACACAGCATGCTACTCCTGAGAGTCTGGTAGTAAAGACCTCCACGAGTAGGATCATTCTTCCTATGTTCTTTACCCACCTCACCCACCTAAACAGGAGAAGGCACTCCATCGCCTGGACCCTAGAAGGCCGCTTAGCTTCTACACTGATGTAGAACGAAGGACGATCAGCTCTTTGTGGGGTTTTCTGGGGCAAAGAATGGAAAGGTAGGCCCTTATATAGGTGGATAGTACTCTGCACCACGGTCTAAGGGTTGGCCCAGAAGCAGCCTATGGAAGGATTGAGGGCTCACTCCACTAGGGCCAAGGCTGCCATCATCTCACTATCACTTGGAGTGCCTGCCTTGCATGTTTGCCAGGCTGCTACATGGGCATCAGTGCAATGCTCACAAAACATTATTATCTTGACAGCCAGGTCTGATGGGAAGGAAATATTGACCATTCGGTCCTAAAGGATATATATATATATATATCTCCATCCATCCATCCCTCCCTCCATCCATCCATCCCTCCATCCACCCATTCATCCCTACATCCCTCCATCCCTTTAGGAGAGATGCCATATCCAGTTAGGGAGTGCTAGCCTAAGGCTGAAAAAAGCATACCGCAGCTCACCTCCATTTAAGCGTTATTTATTTAATTACATAAAGTGCAGCAAGATGCTCTGGATACAGCGACAAGGAGAAGTTGGAATATATCTATATATATATAATGAGAGAGAGAGGACACTGCCACATGCATGCAGCGTTAAAGCACTGCAAATATAACATAAAGTATATAAATAAAAGAGACGGCTTGAGATCTAGGATAGGATAGGCCTCTGAGCACTGCCTTGACTTGTCTTAGCAGATCATGTGCCATTTCTTCTTGGGAGGAGTTTTTACATGTGTGGAATTGCATAATTGTACTGCCTTTTTCCTAACCAAGGCCCACTTCCAAAGAGCTGAAAAAATTAATGAATTGATATGGTTGAGCCAACGCTTCATGTAACCACTCGCAATTGCTTTGGGTACAATCTTATGCCATTGGTTTTACATTTCCTCATATAGCGGTGCAGTGGTAATATGGCACAACATACTAAAGTGATGTTAAGAGGTGCCTCAGGATCATAGAAGTGAGTTTGAGACCAGTATTAAGCTTTACGCTAAGAAAACATTAGTGCAGCTAAGTAACTGTGTTATTTTATTGCTGTGCATTGGGCTTTGTGCCTAATGCTGTTAGCAAGGCTAATTGATTCCAGCTATACAAATAGAGGCTTTCAGTGGACTTTAGCAAAGAATTGGCATCATGGAGAGTAAGTCTCCTACTCCCCCTGCCTCTAGGTTTGTTACTTTTTTCAGTGATACTTTTATGGAATTCCTCCTGTGCTAGTG
Source organism: Lissotriton helveticus (assembly GCF_964261635.1). Taxonomy (NCBI): domain Eukaryota; kingdom Metazoa; phylum Chordata; class Amphibia; order Caudata; family Salamandridae; genus Lissotriton; species Lissotriton helveticus. Next base: position 253,695,763 of record NC_136065.1, on the reverse strand, counting down.
ATTCTAAGGCTATGAGTGATGCTGCGGACAGTGACCGGGGTAATCAAGTGAAACAGCCTGTGCATTAGCAGAGGATATGACCAGCCAATTACAAGCCAATTTTATGATCGTGAATAAAATTGGCGTGTAGGAGGCTCTGTTGTGGATCTCTTGCCAGGCTTGGGGCCAGGCCTCCTGTTATATCAGAACCTAGTCTGCCCATCACAATTTGGCTGTTTGATGGTCTTTTCCCACAGCAAGTGGCAGGAGCTCGGCCTTGTTCAAATTTCCCAATTTGTAGCTTTCTTATGTGGCAAAAGACAGGGGCAAATTTAGACATCTTAAAGCGAGTAAGGTGTGAGGAGAGACATATTCAGTTTTGCAGAGCGACAATTGTTTTACTACAGGAAAATATGAAAAAATATAAAATATAAGTCCTGCCAGTTATCCCTTCCCCTGCCCCAAATCGAGAATGTGCCGTATTCCTCTACCCCCTCCTACTAACACTGGCCCTTCCTAGTCTTTGTGAGAGAAAAGCATGACAGGCAGATGACATGTTCTGTTGGTCAACCTATGTGAAAGAAGCTTGCACTGCTTTAAGCTATGGTGTAGATGTCATATGCAAATATTTATTGTACCTTTACTGGTATTTCTATTAGGGGGACGTGAAGCTTGCACAGTGCTTTTCAACCCATGCCTCACAATTCCAGCACTACTGAACTTGGTTAATGAAAGCTTGCATAGCTTTTGTCCATCTCTTATCCATTCAAACCTATTGTGGCTATCAGAGCAAGACCTGATTACAATGTATCCTGCAGTTGCAACTTGCACTTGAATCATCTATGCTGTCCATGCTCAATGTGAAATGAGGGGACATTGCACTTGCTGTTGCGTGTGTAATTCTGCACTTGTTGTCAATTTCGAAGTGAAATTTGTATGTCCCAGTAACCTTTGGTTTTTATATAAATTTCTAAGGTTTTTTAATTTGTAATTCTTCACTGTAATGTTTGAGAATGATTATGGAGTGGGTGCATGAGTATCTCAGTGGGTGTGTGAGGGAGTGCCTGAGTGTCTCAGTGGGTTTGTGAGTATGTGTATGGGTCTGGCAGTGGCTGCATAGGTGTCTAACTGGGTGCGTGAGTGTCTGAGTGGGTCTCTGAATGGATGCTCTATTCTCTAAGTGGGTTTGTGAGTAGATGTATGGGTCTGTGAGTGAGTGTAACTATCAGTGGGTTGTGAATACCTGTGTGTGAGTGGGTATCTAAGTGTCTGGGTGGGTGTGTCAGTAGCTGTGTGAGTGTCTCGGCTACAAAGGAACAGCACCTGTCCTTTTATCCAACAAGAGTCCACAGTTTGCCAAAATTATCTACTCAAGTGGAGTATTTTCTTCTGGCTAATTAGTAACTGCTACATTGTTGGGTAAATATCCAGTGCATATTCTACATTACATCTGTGTAATGGACCATCAAGAAATGTCTCCAGTGACATTGTCTGTTCTGTGTTAACATGAATCCTCCCATAGAGAGGACAACAGGCTTACAAAGAGGTAAATCTCCACCACACAACTGTCCTTCCTCTTATCTATGTGAAGTAAGTGCTTCTTTGTTTTGTAGAGATGTCCTCATATTTCTCGGCATCAAGAAAGCATCACCAAAATTGGCATGAAACGCATTGGGGGACCTGTTGGTAAGCTGTTCATCATCCTTGCAACAGGCAGTAAGACCTTTGCATACAACTAAAGTGGGCGGGGAGACCTGGCCAATTATTAGAAGAGGAGGACAGCCACGTGGCTCCACTTCCTGGGCTGATTTTGGCCCCGGGGACCCCATTCCTTGGGGCCCAGCCACATACAGTGGAGCAGCCAGGCTGCACGTCCTCCCTCCCCATGCCTATTGCAGCCCGGGACCCAATCTTCTGGTGCCTGGCCATGACTCCTTGGGAGCCCTGGATCCCACCAAGGGCACCCAGTGTGCTTTGGGACCGTGCGGGAGCCTCAAGACCCCCAAGGTCCCCACCGCTGCTGAATGGAGGGAACTGCTGGAAATGCAGCTCCCTGCGTGCAGGAGCAATAGTTTAATCTTGTTGCCTGCACGCATGTCTGTGGGCAGGGAAAGAGATGAAACCTCTGCTTTCAGCAAGTTGGAGCGGTTTGACAGCTCCTTCTTGCCGGAAGCGGAGTGTTTGCTCTTACTTAACCATACTTGATGACAGCAACCACCTTGGACCATTTTTTGTAGCATGGATATTCTGATGTGGGAGTGGGAGCAGTGGCATCATTGTGCTCTCTGGCACAGTATTTTTAAAACAAACTTGTGTTATTTCTTTTGGCACTGGATAGGCCATGGACAATGCCAGATTATCTTTTGTGGCATAAGCATTTGCCTGCTGTGCTCGAAAGTGTATCTCCAGCAGCAGAGGTGTAATGCACTTGGGTAGCATGCCGGGGAGTGAAGTATTGGGTTAAAGTGACATGAAAGTTGCCCATTTTATTTATATTATGTATTTATTTATTTTTGTATTTGTTTATCAATCATAACATTTTAGCCTCAGATGTTTTACAAGAGAAATAGCTATATATAGAATGTGGAAATGGCGATTAACATTATGCCAAAGTGATCATACGTGATATGGATTAAATGTTCCATTTGTATGAAAATTGTTTTCATAGCGTGACTCTCATCTAAATAAACATATATAACAAATAAGGCATTAAGGAATCTATATAATGAAGTTGACAAGTGGCTGTTGGTGTATTTCTAATTGTAGGAATGACCTTTCAGTGCTTATTTGATTCTTTACGGGAATGGGGTTGCCTGAATGCTTTGTGGTAGACCGCTCCAGCGAAGTGGCCATACAAGGTAAAGGGATAGCAACTTCAACGTGGTTAATGGTGGCTTGGATGCTACAAGGAGATTCTGGTTAGCAGATCTTACATTCTAGTTGGGTTGTAGCAGGACATGAATTTCTATTCGCTTCTTAGAATAGAAGCCTCTGTAGTGTTTACATGACTTTGTTGTTGGCCGAGAGCTAGCCAGCCTCGAGGCAATAGTATGAAGTAGGATTATGCTTCTGAAGATTATACAAGTCTCTGCTAGTGAAGTATGGGACCTTGGTAAATGGGGTGAATGTATATTGGGGAAGGCCCACTGTGATCCTGTTACAGGAATCGATTATACTGAATACCGAAAATTGGTCTGTTTACAGTGCGTCGTTGGCTGTAATAACTATGAAGGATTCAATCTTCATAGATTGACTGAAGAGAAGTACAAGTTTATTGGCAGAAGAGGGAAACTTCAGAATGATCAAGGGAAGTGGATACGTTAGAGAGAATGATGCTGATGAGGAGGGAATTACATGATCTCCGTTTAACAAGTTATGATAATCAAAGTTAGTTAGAGAGCGTTCCTCAAGGATGGGTGAAAAAGTGAGACATGAAGAATAGATATGGGTTGATGGAATAAGATGAAGTTGATTGTGAAAAAAATTGGCCTGGGATTTTGGAGGGATGAATTTAGACTTGAACTTGAGGAGGTAAACTTGCCTATGCTTTTTGGTGTGACATATTAGGATATCTTTGAAGTGGATGACATTGGTCTGTGTTCATTTGCCGGTAAACTCAGCTCTTGTTTATTTGAGGGGCCAAAGATCCCTGTGATTGTTTGTGAGATGCGGGGGATAGTTGTAGTTATGTGCAGGGTGAAATTAGGCTGTCAAAGTGGAAGGGGTGGCGGTCATGGTTGGGTGGAAGATGGTGGCCCTGTGGTCAGTTAGAGCATGAGGTCAAAAAGTGAACTTTGAGAAATAAAATTGAGCAAAGATTTAAAGGGGGTGGTTTGTCTGTGAAAATGTGGCTACGTAGTTGGGCTAGGAGTATTTTAGAAAGGGGTGAGTATGGGTAAAGCGATGAGGATTGAAGTTTAATTGTGAATGTTGTGAATAAAAATGGGTTGTGTGGAGGAAATCGAGGGTGATAGTCTGTGTGGAGATTATGTGAAGCTGTGGTTGTGTGTGGACATCTTGGGCTGTCATTATTTGGATTTTAAGTTAGGCATATTGTAAGATGAGTCTGGAATGTGATTGTTTGGAGGTAAAGTTTGGTTGTGTTTGGTTGGGGAGCGTTTGGCTTGGGGATGAGCCTTATGTTTTGGCTCTACTGTTTAGGGGTCTGAATGTGTGTTATTGTTTTTCTGGTCCGAAGGAACTATGATTAGTAATCTGCAATCGTTATTATGTTTGGGTAAAAGGAGGCGACGTTTAATGTAATAATGAGATGAAATTGGCTGTTATTTTTCGGGAGAGGTGTGTTGAAATTGAGTTCGGTTCTGATTAATTGAGATGGCATTTGCTTCTGATTAATTGAGGTGGAATTTGCCTATGATTATAGGGGAAGTTTTGTGTTTTGTTTGGAACCAAATGTTGTTTTGTCTATTTGAGGATATGCAAATGGGCTGTAACTGTTGACAGGAAAATTCTAATGCAGAGTTTCACCCTGAGATAAGAACAGCCACTTCCTATGAGCTATTAAAAAAAAAGCTAAAATCCTCTTTGCTAGTACATTACCTGTATCCTTTTTACATCCGATCACCAGCGTTACAGAAGAATAATGGACTTTTAGCCGAAGCCATGTACTACTCATTGGAATCTCCCGTAGGCTGTGCTTCATTTCCTTGCACATTTGTCCACCGACTGTTATTTGGTGAAACTACGTTCTCCCGGCCACCCATGTGCGCGGTATATAATGAACCCCTTGCGATTCCATAACCCCTCTACATGTGTGTTCACTTTTCATTTACTTTTAAATTATTTAAACTTTTGCAACAATAAAGCGCTCTGATACCAGGGTCTTGCCAGCGCTATACAAAATAAATCGGTGAAATAAGGATATAATTCTCATGTGGGGGAATTCCTGGGTGGATTTCCTTGGGCAGTGATTGTCTGGAAAGGGGACTGGGTTGAGTCACTCACATGTGAGCAGTTCATGCGTGTGAAGCCAGCTCCTGACCAAAGGAGTTTCTTGTGCTGGTTGCGAATGTTGACCATTTTTTGGAGAGACAGGTACAGTAAAGAATTTTTGGGCATATTTCCAAGCTATAGCGATAATTATCGCTAAGCTTGGTTAGCGGGCAAAATTATATCGCCGCGCTTCGTCTATTTTTATCGCTTAGGAGCCTTGATATTATCAAGGTTTATCTCCTAAGCAAAAAAAATCGCCCGAAATGCATGAATATCGCTGAAAAGTCAGCGATATTCATGCATTACCGAGCAAATGCTCTTAGCCATGTTATCCACCTACCATTGGATAACATGGCTAAGAACTGCTCTGGGCAGGCGTTCGCTTTTGGAGATAATCGCGCTTAGCTTGATTATTTCCAAAAGTTGGTAATAGGGGTTTTGCAGCGTGAATCTTTCTGGATTCACTATGCTGTGCATTATTCCGCGGTCTTGTGGTTGGGTCCGGATTCGTAGTCTTTTCTTTGTTTTTTTTTTTTTTTTTTTCTTTGCCCAGGTGGGCGTCGGCGTCACACCCCCTTTGGGTGTATTTCCGGTGACGTCGGCATGCTTCCTGCGGAAGCTCCCACTCTTGGGCGCCATCTTCAGATTCTTTTTTTCCGCGGTCGGGTCTGGATCGTTCCCGTTTGGGCTCCAGACATTTTTGGAGAAAGAAGAAAGAAAATACAGAAAAGACGAGGAGAAGTCATCTGAAGACTCCAGGGGACTTCACCGACGAAAGACAAGCAAAGATAAGGCGTTTTCCATCCAGATCTTCGACGAAAGTCGACGAACACGCGACCAGAGAGGCCCTGGACGCTCGAGGATGGACAACACGCCGTTCAAGTTCTGCCGGAACTGCCACCACAAGTACGCGCAGAAAGACCAGCACCCGGTATGCAACCTTTGCCTACCGGTGGACCACGAAAGCGGAGACTGCAACGCCTGTTCCGCCTTCACCCCGAAGACCCTTCGTGTGAGAGAGAGGCAGAGGGTAGCACACGCCACCCTGCAGGGGAAGGCCCCGACCCCGTCGCTCTACGAGCTGGGGATGTCCTCCGAGGAAGGAGACAACGCTGCCGCCGAAGACGACTGCTACACGGTCGTAGAGACCGATTACACGAAGACTTCTGACAAGGTAGGAGGCTCTTCGGCCCCCAAGAACCCGAGAGACTCTGAGTCTCGAAAAATCGAGGGCAAGACCCCGAAAGCGCCGACGCCAAAAAAGGCGGCGTCCGCGACTACTCCCAGGCCCAGCGGATCCTCAGAGAAGGAGTCCCCGGCGCCGAGAGCTGCTGATCAGCAGAAGACGTCGAAAATCGTCCCCGAAAAGGATCGATCGACGAGGGAGAAAGACCCGAAACTGTCGACGACGACCAGAGACCCGATATCCGGTTCGACGTCGAAAACTTCGACTCCGAGAGGCACGGCGACGAGCCATCCGTCGAAGAGACCGGCGGAACCATCCGACGCGGAACACGCGGCCGAGATGGAAAAAAAAAGAAGGCGCCTCGAGGCAGAAGTGGAGAACTTCATGCAGCGGAAAAAAGATTTCGACGCAAGGATGAAGGCCTTCACGATCCCTCAGAAGACCAAGCCACCAGTGCTGGAGGCGGTCGAGGAGGAAGAAGAGGAGGTCGCCGAAGTCACCGAGCAAGACCGGGACGTCGAGGTGTTCGACGACCAGGAGGAGTACGAGAATCCCCACGAGAGCTACAGCTATGGGGAGGAAGATGAGGGCAGGACAGACACAGAGTCGGCGCCCTATGACCTTCAGGATGTGGATTACATCGATGTCGAGACCGACAGCCCGGAGGAGGTGGTCGACACCTACCCCTCGAGGCCCTCGCCGCCGGACGACATCGGGGCCTACAACGCGGTGATACAATCTGCCGCAGCAGCTTTCAAGCTCAAGCTCGACGAAGAGAAGCAGAAAGCAGACTTTCTTCTGGAAACATTGCTCCCAACACAAACGAGGAGCCAGTTCCTCCCGATGCTCGAGAGCGTCTTGGCTCAGGGGAAGGAAGCTTTCAGGGAGCCCGCAACATGCAAGGCAGTGACTCCCAGAACTGAGAAGAAGTACAAGCATGCCGCAAAGGACCCGGCCTACATTCAGGGCACGGTCTCCGCAGACTCCATTATCACGGCCACAGCAAGGAGGAGGGCTAACGTACCCACTACCTCGGGCCCGCCACCGGATAAAGAGAGCAAAAGGATGGATCTGGTGGGCAGAAGGATCGAACGGAATGCCGCGACCCACTGGCGCATGGCTAATTCCAACGCCCTGGTGAACAGACACATGTACCAAATCATGGAGGGACTGGGACAGTTGGTGAAGGACTTGCCCCAGGATGCCAAGCAGAAAGCCGAAAAGCTAATTGAAGAGGGGAAGAATGCTGCAAATTCTTGCCTTAAGACGGCTCTGGATGGGGCAGACACGGCCAGCAGGCTCATGATGATGGGCGTCACGGAAAGGAGACACGCCTGGCTCAGGATATCCGGTTTCAAACCGGAGGTGCAACACAGCATCCTGAACACCCCGTTCAACGGCAGTACGCTTTTCGGACAAACAGTTGATGAGCAACTCAGCCAACTTAAGAAGGATAACGAAACAGCAAGATCCATGGGAGCATTGCAGTTCAGAGGGAACAAGAGGGGCACCCCGTCACGGAGGCCTGGCGGGAGAGGTGGAAACCAGCCAGGTACTTCACACCAGGCTTTCCAGCAAACGCACCAGGCAGACTCGCAGGGTCAGCAGGGCCATCAGAAACAGCCCTGGCAGTACCAACAAAGAGGCCAGTCCTTTCGAGGGAGAAATGGACGAGGACAAAATAGAAGAGGGGGCCAGCAGCCCACCTCCAAGTGACTTCGAAAAAACCCGTGTGCCCACCCACAAAAAAGATCCCAGGGGGCAGCACGTACAGATGGGTCAAGACAAACTAGACACCCACGACCACAGGACACCAGTGGGAGGGAGATTAAGATTCCACCTCCAGGAGTGGAGAGGAATCACATCAGACAAATGGATCCTCAACATTATCCAATTCGGATACTGCATAGAGTTGGAGGCGAGGCCAACAAGCAGAAAACCAAGAAGAAAGCCGCTAGCAAGCAAGCAGCTGCAGTGCCTTCAGGAAGAAGCAAAAGAACTCCTGCGGAAGCAGGCCATAGAAAGGGTACCCTTCAAAGAAAGAAACACAGGAGTATACTCAACATACTTCCTGGTACCAAAAGTAGACGAGACAATGAGGCCCATTCTCGATTTACGGTTCGTGAACCGATTCATAAGAACGCAAAAATTCAAAATGACCTCCCTGCAAGAGGTGCTCCCACAGTTGCAGACCGGGGACTTCATGGTCACTATAGACCTCAAAGACGCATACCTGCACATCCCAATGAACAGGAAGCACAAGCACATGCTCAGGTTCACCGTCGGAGAAAGCCACTACCAGTTCACGACACTGGCCTTCGGTCTAAAATCGGCACCAAGAGTTTTCACAAAGTGCCTCGCAGCAGTCGCGGCGCACCTAAGAAGGCAGGGGATACATGTATACCCTTACCTGGACGACTGGCTGGTGAAAGCAAACTCATACCAGAAAGGCAAGCTGCACGCACATACAGTGACCAGCACGCTCATAAACCTGGGGTTCTCCATCCATTGGAAGAAATCATCAATGGAGCCGGAACAAGTGAAGATCTTCCTGGGAGCACAGATCAACACCTTACAGGGCAAGGTGTTCCCCAGCGAGAAGAGGGCGAGGGCGCTGGTGAAGGAAACTCGCCTCTACCGGAAGGGACAAGCTCGGACAGTGAGGACGGCGAGCAAGATCATGGGGATGATGGCATCATGCATCCACCTGGTACCGAATGTACGACTCCACATGAGACCCATTCAAGAATGGCTACAGGAGCAATGGTCACAAGCTACAGGCAGTTGGGAGGATCTAGTGGTTGTAACGCACGCAGTGCAGAAGGAGATGACATGGTGGACCATGGAGAACATAGCAAGGGGAAAGCCTCTAACGCCCCCAACGCCAACAGTGACCATCACCACAGACGCATCCCTGAAGGGATGGGGCGCTCACATGGAGGAGCTCAAGGTGAGGGGACTGTGGACACCGACGGATGCCACAAAGCACATCAATTACTTAGAATTGAAGACAATCTTCCTTGCACTGAAGGCCTTTCAAACAAGACTGTACAAGCACAAGGTATTGATACAAACAGACAACACCACTGCGATGTTCTACATCAACAAGCAGGGGGGCACACAGTCCGCACCGCTTTCAACGCTGGCGCAGGAGATATGGAGATGGGCCATCCCTCTCAAGATAGACCTGCTAGCCATACACCTACCAGGGAAGGACAACATACAAGCCGATTGGCTCAGCAGGCAGACATCGGCATCCCACGAGTGGGAGCTCAATGCTCAGGAGACAAGATACCTGTTCGACAGGTGGGGGACACCATCGGTGGACCTGTTTGCCACACGCCAGAATGCAAAATGCCAAAACTTCGCATCCAGGCAGCCCGAGGAGGGGACACTGGGGAATGCCCTATGGATAGATTGGTCAAGGACATTTGCCTACGCCTTTCCCCCGATACCACTGATGCACAGAGTACTGAGCAAATGCAGAGCGAGCAACATGACACTGATACTGGTCGCACCGCAGTGGGCGAGGCAGACCTGGTACTCGCAGATCATGGAGATGACACAGTGTGCACCCCACAGATTCAGCAGGAGGAAAGATCTACTGTCCATGCAGAACGGAGAGGTACTGCATCCAGAGCCAGAGAGCATGAGCCTAGTAGCGTGGCTCCTGAGGACATAGAGTTCGCACATTTGAGACTACCAGAAAGCACCCTGAGGGTACTTCGGGAGGCACGAAGGCCCAGCACTCGAAAGTGCTACGTTGCGAAATGGAAAAGATTCACAATATGGTGCAGACAGGAAAGACTCCACAATAAGATGAAGAGGGACTCCACAGTGCTAAGGTACCTGACGCACTTACTGGAGAAGAACCTTAGCTCATCCTCGTTAAGAGTTCACTTGGCAGCGATAGTAGCCTACACAAGGGGAGAAACGTGCAGGAGCTTCTTCACATCACAGGTGGTGAAGAGATTCCTAGAAGGAGCGAAAAGGATCGCAGCACCCAAGCGGGTGCCGCCACCTGCATGGAACTTGAACACAGTCCTAACGGAACTCATGAAAGAGCCCTTTGAACCACTTCACAAGGCCTCCCTAAAGATGCTAACTATGAAAACAGCCTTCCTGGTTGCGATAACGTCCTTACGCAGAGTAAGCGAGCTTCAAGCGCTGACGCTACAAGAACCATACATACAAATACACAACGATAGAGTTGTGATGAGGACTGACCCACACTTCATGCCGAAGGTGGTATCCAATTTTCACATGAACCAGTCGATACAGATACCGAGTTTTTTCCAAAAACCCACAACCAGCGCAGAGAGAGCTCTGCACACCCTGGACGCCAGAAGGGCAGTCATGCACTACATTGAAAGGACAAAGGGGCACAGGAAAACGAAACAGTTTTTTGTGTCCTTCGCAAACAGCTTCATGGGCAAAGCAGTAACCAAAAGGACCATTGCACGATGGATCGCACAAACAATCCAACTCTGCCACAAACGGGCAGGACAGGAACTGGCTGAGGGGACGCGTGCCCACTCCACCAGGAAGAAGGGCGCTACAATAGCCTTCCTGGCTAACACACCCATAGAGGACATATGCCTGGCGGCAACATGGGCTTCGGTGCACACGTTCACGAAGCACTACTGTGTGGACATACAAATGAACAAGGAAGCTCAAGTGGGACAGAAGGTGCTACGGCACATATTCAACACCCAACGCTCATCTTCCACCCAGCCGCCACAGAGATGAGAAACCGCTACAAAATCTATGCACAGCATAGTGAATCCAGAAAGATTCACGCTGCAAAACGAATAGTTTTCTTACCTGTCGGTGTAGTTTTGCAGCTTGAAGATCTTTCTGGATTCACTAGCGAACCCACCCACCTCCGCCAGAAAGATGAGGCTGGAGAGAGAAGAGGTGGTTAACTAAAGAATAGACTTTGAAAGTACAAAGCGGTAAATACAAACTAAGATGAACATTGCCATTACTTCGGAAACGAAAGAAACACGGAAAAAAAGAACCCGAAGATGGCGCCCAAGAGTGGGAGCTTCCGCAGGAAGCATGCCGACGTCACCGGAAATACACCCAAAGGGGGTGTGACGCCGACGCCCACCTGGGCAAAGAAAAAAAAAAAAAAAAAACAAAGAAAAGACTACGAATCCGGACCCAACCACAAGACCGCGGAATAATGCACAGCATAGTGAATCCAGAAAGATCTTCAAGCTGCAAAACTACACCGACAGGTAAGAAAACTATTCGATAGCGATGTTAGTGACTGTTTCCAGTCGCTAACATCTTGGCACGCCCACTTTGCATGTCATTAGCGATAACTATCGCTGACATGCAAAGTAGGCCCCTAAATGCCCGCTATCGCCTATTAGCTGTCGCTAACTGGTGTTAGCGACAGCTAGGTAATAGGGCGATAAAATTATTGCCGCTTTAACGGGAAAAATTCCCGCTAAAGCGGCGATAAGGCCCTTGGTAATATGCCCCTTTGTATTCTAGATCTGAGCGTGTTAGGGGGTGGTCATTGTAACATGCACTTACATTTTATTTTACTGCGCAGACATATCCTTTATGCTCAGGTTTTTTTCAGCAGTACTGTATGTGGGATGAAGTTGCAGTAAGTTTTGCTCCTTGTATTAAGCCTGAAGCAGCAGGGGAATGTATCCGGAAAGGTCCTGTTGAGTCTGACTCTCTTCCCTCCTCTTCTCTTTAGGTGCAGCATCCTTTAAACCACACTCCTTGACTTCCTCCCTTCTCAGCGGTTTCCTGACTCTTCTTAGCACCTTCCTCCTTCTTCCTGTCGCTCGCCTCCTTGTCGTTTTTCCTAGCGCCTGCCTTCAGTACCTTCCCTCCTCCCCCGTTTCCCGTCTATGGTGCTAAATAGAGCTTATGTGACTCACTTTCTTACAATGATTTTGTTTAACAATAGACATTTGTGCATCTGTGATATCAGCTAAGTGCTGCCTAAGGAGAGCACACCGTCTCCTCTGCTGCTGGAAGAGCTCCGAACATGCACATAAAGAACCGCTGTAGGAAAAGACCGTATTTTTGCATTTTTTAATCATGTTTATTTATAGAAATGTAGTTCACGAGACCACTAGCACATTGGAGTGGATTACACGGGTACTTACATTTGGGATCTATCATGATTTGCTTTTAGTCTCTGTGAGGGAGAGGGGTGAATGGGATTTAGTGAATAGAGAGAATCCAAGGACGAGTCCCAAGGGGCTCAAAAGAACTGAACCACGAGGGGGCGCAGAGTCCCCGGGGTGCATCAATCAGACGAAGGTTAGGAGAACTTGGGAGCATGGTAGAGGGTGGTCAGCGACTACTTTGGAAAGATCTGGAGTAATAACCAGTAGAGCTTTAAGTAACAGGATGAACATCTTCCCACCATTTTAGCCAAGAATTTACCAGGTTGGTGTTGTTGGAAGAAGCTAGGCGCTGTTCTGGGCAGGTTAAATAGTGTTGAGGTGGTGACACTGATGCCCGTGTCATAGGATGTCAAGAAAGGGATCCATCAGTTAACATGGTCTGGGTTGTTGTTTACTGATTGTCAGCAATCCCCATTTAAATGGCTGGTATTTACCATCTTCATCCCAGTGGCAGTGGATACTATCAAGGATTCCAGTTGTATGTTAGATTTTACTAGTACTCCTAGCTTCCTGGCTTGGAAGAGGGTGTTAAGATGTCCTGAGAAAGGAGACAGAAGAGAGGTGAAGGTTTCTGAAGTAGAGCTGTAATGGATTTGTGCCTTGAAGGAGTTTGTGGTTAGTGTTGGGAAAGCCATCCTATTGTCGCTTGGCTCTTAGACCCTGCAGAATGTTTAGAGAAGGAGCAAAAGCAAAGGGAAGGAAAACATTTGGGTGCCTAGGATGGCCACAGATTTAAAACCATTTTCTATTGGATGAACACAGTTAAGTATAGAAAGATTCGTAGGAAAAGAAGTTTGGTTATCAGCCCAGAGGAAGTGGGTGGTAGATGGCGTGGGTGGGAGGTAAAAAGGCTTCAGAGTGAGTTTATGGTAGGCGATATTTTGTATTAAAATTAGAAATCCAAGTAAGGGAGTTTATTATGTAGAATAGTTTCGGGGTGAGCGGCCGATGTGCATAAACCAGTTATCATAACTGTGAGCCTCAAACTAATTGGGGCATAGCTAAAAATAACAAAATATTCTCTAACTATTTTGTTGACCTTCAGCTCCAGATAGCTGCATATAACATGAAATGTATGAACATTAAATAAAAAATATTTGGAAGTGAAATAATCCATGGGAAATTCTTTGTGCTGACAGGAAAGCTCAGTTGGTTAATGCAAACACTTGAGATGCCTGTGTGGGTAGCTGAAGGGACATTGGTCTGAATACTTCTTGGTGGACTGTAGAATAATGGTGTGTGTTTATAACGTTATGAGGTTCTGGCCCCTGACATAAAGCACTGTGAATATGTAATTCATTTGTTAAAACATATATTAGGCTGCCACAGTTAGAACATGTACTACACAGGGTGTACGGTAGAGTGCAGACAGTATAGGACGGGCTATTACAAAATATGCAAAAGAGTCAGTTTAAATGCTTGCAGTGATTTCATAAGTTATTTTGTTAGCAATAGGCAATCAAACTGTACCTAGTACAATGTTTTTATAGGTTTCCATTTAAAGGTCTCAGTCCAGAACTGATAGCCTCCAAGTACCTCCCAAAAGGAAGAACTATGCCACCTTGAAGCTTCAAGTGGTTCTCTTCATTAAAACCCGCATCAACTCTGATGCAGATTTTGGATTTGATGATTAACCAATTGCCCACCTTTACATTTCTTTCAGGAGGACAGCACTTTGGAGCGAAGGCTTGTTTCGTCTTTTGCTGCCGGTCCTTTCTCTCACTTCGAAGCATGGGAACCCTTTGCTTCCCTTTCAGCTTGATACAATTCAAGGCGGCATTAACATCCATGCAGGAAGTTTTTTTTTCTTTTCTTTTTTTAACCAAAGTATGGGAATCATTTAGGTGCAATCAAAAAAGCTTGGGAATGTCGTTCCTAGTAGAAATCACCCACTTCGACCTCAGGGGTTGACAGAGGAGACAGCTCTAAGGTAGTACACTGATGTGGAAGAGGTCAGTACACTGAAAGCCATCAGAGTTGTGATGCTCCTTGGTGCAGGAATTTTGCCATCTGTATTCATTTGTACACATTTGTGTCTTGAGGGCAATGGATTGTAGTTTGGTGCTGTAGGTGAGAGGCAGATGGGATAGTGAAAGGTGAAAGCTGCTTTTGAAGAGAAAGTACATTATTTTGCTGGTGTGTGGGGTAAATTGGTCCTGAATTTGCTGATAGGGCTACAGATTGATCCAGCTGGAGTGTTACTCTTGGAGGTAGGGATTGCAGAGGTGGAAGATATATGAAATAGTGTGGAATAGGGAGTGGTTAGAGGGAGACAGTGTGGAGTGAATTGGAGAGTAGGATGAGAGTAGGTAGACTGTCGTCAGATAGAGCACATAGCATATGCATTAAATAATGAATGGTGAAATAATAAATTACAATTCTGATCAGATTACTCAGGACCAAGAAGAGAATAAGATGTTGAAGCTAAGCTAGTATGGAGTCAAAGTACTCGAAAAAGGGATTGCTGGCGTTTGGCAGTAATAGAATGTGAAGCTGGAAAGTTGCACTAGTGTGATGGATTTCATCTGCTGGTGGGGATTGTGTGGGTCTGGTTGCTCAGGGGACTAGTGCGTCCACTGCAGGGGCCTATGCGACGTCATGGTCACAGCTTGGAATCCCGGCTGAGTGCCTTTCATCATCATTCTGAGGTCTAAAAAATGAGTACCATTCAGTTGGGTAACAAGAAACATATGTTATTCAGCTCCAAGATGCCAATAACGGAACTTGCCCTTACACATTGTTATGTTTAAGACGATCCCAACAACTCAGATGTTCTTCATATGTGGTGTGGCCAGCTTGTAGCACAGCTGTGCAGCTTTGTTCTTTTCATTGACCTATGCTTCAATGATAGCAATAGAGCGAACAAGAGGGAAGAGGGAGCACAAGTCTGAAAAAAGTATGAGGTTTTTATGCATGTAGTACCACTGATCCACAGGCAGCATGACACACTGAGATGGATATGCTGAGTCGTAGTATGCTATGCTATGCTTCTATGCGCTGTAATGAGATTCCTTAACACCACTGTGGTACTCTATGCATTGCTGTGGGTTGCAGTGCAACTACATTGTTGTAACATACCTTGCAATGGATGCAGTAAAACTACAGTAGGTTTTTATACCTATATTTTAATTGACTTTCAGTATAAATTACATGCGGACCATAACTTGGATTTTGAGAATTTGTCACACATTCATGACAGCTCAGATTAAAAGGCCTCTGACTCAGATATAGTTATACAGTACCAATTTCATATACCATGTGCCCAGAGGCGTCTTCCAAAAAGGAAATAAAACATCAACCATAGCAGTTGGTTATGACCATAAAATGGGAAATTGTTTACAAGGACAAGGGGTCGCTTTTTTGTTGCATTTGTAAATCTCCAAGCAGCATTCAATCTTGTCCCCCGGTAAAAACCCTGGGAGGTCCTTGGGAAAATTGGGTTCCCGACTAGTACATTGTCACTGATCCAGCAAACTGGATACAGGCAATTTTGCTACCGTTAGATGCGACCCGAGGGTCGAAACCAAAGGAGATTTTCTTAGCAGGTGAGGTTTCCACCAGGGATGTGTTGTGGTATCTACACTATTTCTATTGTTCATCAATGGATGCATCACATATCTACATGACTGTGTGAATGACTCCCCTAGAATCGCAGGATCTACAGCGGCGGGCCTGCTATTTACAGATGAAACACTTCTCCTTTCAAAAACATCTCAGAGTTTAAATACCCTTTTGGGGAAGTTCAGCCTATTCTCCAAAGACCACGGCCTAGAAATACCAAAACGAAATATATGGTATTTAGCCTTCGGAAAAAGGTTAAGGGGAATATGGTGTTGGAGGGAGCTAGCCTAGACAGGGTCTCCAAATTTGATTATCTAGGGGTGCAACTCAATGACTCCCACAGCGGGTCCCCCCCAAATTGAAAAAAGCACTATGATTCTTAAACACAGAGTTGGGTCTATTGTCAGGTTCACTTACAGGGCTTCTTCATACCCCATTTCACCTGCACTGGAGATATATAAAGCCCAAGCATGCGTAGCAAACCTGTACGGGGTGGATCTGTGGGGTCATTGCAATCTCAACCTACTTGACAGAAGTGAAAACTCTTGCATTACATTCCTATTGAGCCTACCGGAAAGTGCCTCCTTAGTCCCACTAAGGTGTGATTTAAATGCTAAACAAATATCAGATATAGCTTGTCTTAATCCTATCTTATATTGTCAGGTCCTGGATGACAGAGGAACTGGCCACATATAAAGATTGCTTCATGGATATAGTGGCTAATCACCGTGCACATGTACCTGGCTGATACAGGCGAGGATTATCTGAATATTGGCTGCATCCCACTTCAATACCAAAAAAATGCTAGAGAAAATGTGAAAATATTTTATTGAAATGTTGTCTTTTGTACCAAAATCTCAACTGTATCTTTGAGTAGTCTGTCAGATTCTTCTTTGTCTTTTAAATGCAGCCCACAATTTGAAGAATTTATGGACCAAATAAATGTCTTATTTCCAAGATCCCTTTTTTATCAAATTTAGGTTATGGATTTTGCCTATTGAATCCTTTATGTGCTCATCGAATAAAAATAACATCTCAACTAACCTATGACCCGGGGGCGCATGCTGTTGAAAATAAAGAACATTTACAATTTTTTTGCTGCACATATGCAAAACAGCGTACACTTTGGATTATTGCTCTTTGTAGGTTTCTAGGCTTAAAGATCGACATTATGCCCTTAGAGTCTTCAAGTCAGATAGTAGGAGCAGTATAGCATACTCAGTCTCAAACTACTTGTGTTCAATCTGGCACATTAGTTCAAGAGAAATTGTGAAACGAATTTTATCTTAAGAGCATGTTTTGCTATTTTTAGTGTTTTATAAATATTCCCTTTATGGTCTTAATTGACTCATTGCACTGTTCACCTTGAGTCCATCTGTGACAGCCAGTTCATTTGAGCTACCCTTCACTGGCTATTATACTACTGAATAGCACTACGTAAAATACCATTCCAGAGAAAAACACTACCTTAACTTAGCTAAATACAAGTATAAGTGAATTTTGAGGCGTTCCAGACACCAAATAACTTATAAGAATTTATAAATTGGACACTACTAAATCTATGAATTTTGCTATCTAGGTTTTTATTTTCAGCTTGGAATATTTGGGCAGGTATATTACATTGGCCTAATGAGTTAATGCTCTCTGTTGTGGTTTTTATCACTATCTCCTTTAGTTGTGAAAGTACATTATGTTTAAGATAATACATGTGGAAAATACATAGTTTTTTTACCAGAGCATATTTTTTGCAGACTCTTAGGGCCTCATTACAATGTCGGTCATATCGCAACCGACACTCCGTCAGTTGTGGTCCGACAGGAATCTAGTGCCGCTGTCTTACCGCCGTATTATGATGCTGGCAGTTGGAGGCAGCGGGCAGAGGGACTGACCAAAACTTCAGTCAGACCGCCAGTCGGTGCTTAATACGCTACAATAGGGGTTGTGCCTGCTCAGGCACTGCCATGGGATTACAATGTCCCTTTCAGACAGCCTTTCAATGGTGGTCCGACCGCCATAGAAAGACTGTCGGAAACTGACTTTGGGGGTCCTTAGCAGGGCCCCTATCCCCCAGCGGCCTCTGCTATGAGACTTGGGGGGCACCTGTGGATGGGTGTTTGAAAACATACATTTTTCCAATATGGTTTTTTCTGCAATGCTTTTTCTGGCCGCAACACAAGCCACGATGGAAAAATGGATGGAACCGCCAACTACTAGTCGCGCTGTTTCCATTACGAAACGATGTCAATTGGACGCGCGTCCGACCGGCATCGTAATAAGGCCCTATATGTCTTTTTAGTTAACATTTCATAGTATAACTCCTTGATCTGTCCTTGAAAGGCTTCCTGAACAAACAAATGGTTACACTTCAATCAGGAATTGTGTATTTGGTCAAATATTAGTCCAAAGTAGATTTTGATTATGGGCTCAGGTTAATTTGCAATTCCATTGTATGCACTTGTACATATTGATGGTATTTTTAAATGTTATTGTAGTTTTCCTTTTTTCCTTTTTATGTTTTAAACATTCATATTTTTATTCTTATGCAAGATTTGTAAATTATTTGAAATAAAGTCTGTCTTGATGTAATACTTTACACAACCTTAATTCTTACCCTAATCCTACACAGGATAAGACTGTCCTATACCCATAACCTAATCCAACTCTTAACCCGTCCATAAGCCTAACACTATCCCTTACCGTAACCTTACAATTAAACCGTGTTTCCTACCCTAAACCCATGTCTAATACAAAGCCAAACACTACCTCTTACCCTACCCCTTACCCTAAAACTAACATTACACATACCATATGCTTAAACATAATAATACCCTGTACTACAGAACTTTCATGTATGCCTACACTTTACTACTTCATTCACTGAATTGTCATTCTCTGTAATGGTAGTGTTGACTGCAGTAATTTTGATCTAATGGTACGTTGATGTTAATGTATTCTTAGTTGTATGGGGTGCATCAAGGTAGTGCTCCTGGATTTGCAGTGCATAGAGTAACAGTGATGAGAGGATGTAGCCTAACAGTTAGGGCGTTCGACTTCAAAGCTGCGGAACCGGGTTCGAGTCTTGGCAAGGGCACTCAACATCCTGTGATTCTGGGCAAATCACATAATCTCCCCGTGCTTAACAAAAAAAAAACACACAAAAATGAATGTGTTCATCTGTAAAACAACTGGTGATTATGTAAAGAGCTCTGATACCTGCGGGTCTAGTTTGTGCTATATAGAACTCCCCCCAAAAAAACCAGTAAAGTAGAACCGCGTACCTTGCAGAAATATATAGTTGTAGTTTACTTCTTCCAGTAAGGTGTAGTAAACCAGTGGTAGCTTCAAACACTTGGCAGTGTGATGTAGTAAAGCTTTCCTTTAGTGTTAGGTCTTGAAATGAGGCAGTAAAACTTGAGTAGTGTTCTCTACCTTGCAGAATGACATAGTAAACCTGGGGTAGCGGTTTACACCTTTCAGTATGCTGTAGTAAAACAATGGAAGCATTTAGCTCTCCTCAAGGAGACGGAGTAAATTGTTGGTGAAGTGTTATTTCTTTAAGCGAAATAACCCAAATACTATGGCAGATTTTGATTAATTGGCGTGCAAATCTGTGATATTATTCGGAAATCAATGTACTATTATTTAAATTGCATTATTGACTGCTGATTTCCATGCAGCGGAGAAAAAACATTGAGGTGTTTTTTAAATATGCACAATGTCACTAAGCTTATTTTATCTGTAGCTTGTCATATACAGGGCACTCACAGACTAATTATCACTTGATGTCATAATAGAAAATGAGCTGTTAATGTCAAGTCCTTTGCAGCGTTTTCCGTTTGTAGTATAGATCCTAAAACCTACTTGCTTTCATCTTTTCAGCTTTACCACCCCCCCCCCCCCCATCCATTAGGCAGACTTCATTGTCCCTAGAGCAAAGGGAATCGCAATTTGGAATTTGTCCAAATGCTTCCTCCAATTATGTTGCTTGAAACAAAATGTGGCAGACAGATGGGGTGTTTTCTCACAGAGCACAATATTGGACAGGCCTGAGAATTTAAGCACCACATGTGTCTGGCAGATGACAACCAGTCCTATTAGATAAGAATACATACTCCAGCTGACCTGAAGTAATTATCCTCGCCATTCGGAAATATGTTTTTTTTAAGAGGCAAAAAGCCCAACTCTATAAGAATTTCTGCGTGAACACTCCGGGCATCATTAGGATGGCGGGCAGACTTTGTCCGTCCGCCATCCTCACGGTAAAAGGGACCGCCCGCCATAATGGCGGGGGTCCCGTGGGGGCAATTAGGATGCGCCCGCCACAGTGGCGGGCGCTTCCTGCATTCCTGGCATTGTGCGGGCGGTGCACTCCGCACCGCCCGCCACAATGCCAGGAAGGCATGTTGTGCACTTCCATGCACAACATGACAGGCACCGCGTGGAAATGGGTGGCGGGCGGGGCGGATCCGCCCGTGATCCTAATGGTCCCCCTGATGTTTAAAAATGTGGTGCCTCGGACCAGGCCCTAATAATAAAATTCAGCTTCCACCCAGTTGCAAGCTAAGCACCATGCCAAGCATGGAGTGTAGGTAGCCAGAAACCACAGGAGCCTCCATTTTAAAAAGTGAAATGCAGGAATTTATGCCCAGAAACACATAATGTTAATTAACATTACGGGAATTATTTGAAGAAAGAACACATCCAGGTTTCTATTCCTGCTACCCTAAAAGATTTTGAAAATATTTTGAGGAGTCAGCAAAGATGAACTGTGCTTATAATAAATAAAAAGCAAATATACAGAATTCGAATCTTCCGTACATACATATAATCTCGTGAATTTCTATTTATTTAGGAGTTTTATAAACCACTGGTTCACATTTTTTCTTAACTTTGAACTACTGTTATGGAATAACATAGAGATACAATACTTTATTGTCGTGGTTCACACAAAAATCTCTATCCAAAGACAAGGAAATAGCAGACAAATTGGATGGATTTCTTGCCCCGTTAGTTTTCATAACAACACAACCACAGCTCGATTGATTTAGAAGCCAAATTATTCAGGACAGAAAGCAAATGTAACAATCCGGGCCCAGATGTAGAAATCCACTTTGCTATCGCAAACCCTGCACATTTAAGTACTACTGCATCTCGTTTCATGGGAAATGGAGCCACGGGTGGCTAGGATGATGGACTTGTCACATGATGTTTGCCTCCTTCCAAAAAGGCAAACACAAAATTACATTTGGAAGCATCTAAATGATGGATGTTCATTGGTGTTCATTTATGCCACTTGGAATTGATTTTGTACACTCTCTGCCATTAGTAGGGCATGGCAGTGCTTTTGTTAGTCTGGCACTAACGGGGACCTGTTCACATTTCTCAGTCCCTCATTTTGCTCGTTGTGCTTAGTGTCATATCTTATATTAACCAGTGTATTTGTACCAAGCCTCTTAGTATTGCATCCGCTTTAAAGGTTTTAAACGAAGTTATCCTCTACAATCAGTTCATCCCAAATACACAATAGAGGTAAAGGTCTAAAAAATAAGTCCACTTGAATGTGACGTTTTTCCTCTCTTTTGAATATGTGTGATATTGTATGACAAGGATGTGGTAGGAGCGAGGTTGATTCATTTTGTGAAAGAGTTCCATATGAAGGGTTTGCTGTGGATCGCCGCGGCTTTGGATACATAGCAGGTCATAGGAGATGTGAATGAATGCCCAATACCATCTCTTCCGACTCCTCACACAAGTGGAGTGGTGTGGCTCACTGGTTAGAGGCGGCAGACCTGTAAGCAGAGAATGGCCCGGGTTCAATTCCCGACGCGGCAGGGTCGTGGACCAGGGTCAAAACGGACTCGATAATTCTCACCTCGGTGCCTACTCTAACCAGGGAACACACTCGGCAACTCTGGGCATTAAGCTTGCCTCATCTCTACTACGGCCCCCCACAGACGCCAGGGATGCCTGGTTTCACCTTGGAGATACCCAGAAAGGGACCATCCCACAGGGAAAACCAGGACGGGTTCCCCAGCGGTCTTCAGCGCCAGGATACTCCATGGAGTCGCAGTGCGCTATACAAGTACACCCACATTCACATTCACAAGGTGCTCTGCCCAGCATCATCATACCTTCTCAAGGCGATGCCCTATGGATTCTTATTAAGTCTCCCCGACTCCCGGCTTTCCAGCTGACACTCATACACACACCTGTAGCGTCTTTCTCCTGGCTCTGCCTTCATAAGACCTCTGACCATGGGTAGCAAGAACAGTGTAAGAGTACCAGAGAGGAAGGTAATGATAGGAGCTGTTACTCCTGGCTTCCCTTCTTTGATGTCCTGTCTATGCTTACACCAATGTCTATGGACATCTCACATGGCCCGAAGAACTCCATTTTCAGTTCAAGAGCCTCCTTGCTCTTTAGTTTGATGCTGTTCGACCCCTTCCCCAGCTCCCCCTTGCTTCCCTGCCCCACTTGGATATTTTCACATTCATGAAACAACTGGAAAGAAAAAGATGTCCATCCGCTCTGCCTCTTTAAGGCTTGGAAACCAACAGAGCCAGCAAAGCACACAGCCCCCAGCTGCCAAGAGGCTGAGGAGGGGGTCGACTTTAATCACAGCCTTTTCTTGAGCACCAGAGCCATTCCTGCCACAGGGGCTCCTCGTGGCTGAAGGGGGTGAGTGGGATGCCGGAGATTTTCTTGCCCTGCTCCAGTCACCAGTGGAATTGCCTTGTAATAAGCTCCTTTAGGAATTTGCTTGGCCTGGTGTCAGCACTTCTGGGCCCGCAGCCAAGCATGCCGTGCATCTGGAGTGGAGAAATTTCCGGAAAGAAATTGGGAGTTTGTGCAGCATTGGCAAGAGGGACTGGGCGGGAGCGGAGCTGGGTAAAGTTGCTTCTCGCGAAGGGAAGTTTTTCTTAACTCTTTCCTGCTCTTTGCTGTAGTATTGGTCTTTAGTTCAAATAGCACAGAGAATTAGGCCTATCATCTGCAGCTGGGTACCATGAATCCTACCATGAAGGCAAATGACTGTGGGTTCCACTGAGGACACTTCAGCTTCTCTACCAGGTCATTTTATTGGCAACCGACACGCGTTTGTTTTTGCTGCAACCGAGCAGAACCACCACTGAACTATGCCTTGGCGAAATTTAAATTGCACTGCTGAAATTTGTGAATTTCTCATTATGTATAAATGGTAAAATATCTTGAAATCTCACATTATGCAGTTTTTACTTAATTCTCGTCTGAGGGATACTGATCCGGGTGGGAGACATTCATTATCTGTTCGAAGTAGTCTCCTGCTGGCATGCCCTGGGACTTTTTTACGTGAGAAATACTGTTGTGTGGGAAAAATGTCAAACAGCATACCGCCAAATCACATTTGGCTCTAAAAGTGTAGTGTCAAAGCATTTTCATGAAATTTTGTGAAATTTCACCTCAAAAAGTATGCAAATTCTCACACCTCTGAGCAGAACCCTCCTTGCAGCACGGTTGCTCTCTCAATCGACAAATGTACGTACCAACTACCATTGGCCCTCCTCATGCGCAGCTCCATTCTTAAAGTCCTGCCCTCCAATTGAGAGACCTCAGTATGCTGTCCTGGGGCTGGAGTTACTCGTGCACATTCTCAACATTGTCGTGTTGGGGCTCCCGAGGGCATACATATGTCTGTGGTTGCTAAATTTTTTCCATCCCGATTTACGTAATGGTATGTTTATGAGTTCTTTAATTTCCTCATAAGGAACTTGTTTACCTCTAATGAACCAAAGGGGAGTTGTTTGTATACTGGCCAAGTGATTTTCCTTGAATGACTCGGTTTCTAGATTTTATAAAGCCATTTTTTACGACTAAGAAGTATCTTATTTTTATTATGCTGGGACTCGTTACACTTTGAAAAGTTAACTGAGAAATCCACACTTGTAAATCCTACACAAGGGATGGAAATGTGACATTCAAATGGCATTGTTTGCCTTGAAAGTTTTGAAATACCCACAAACATTGACTTTTATTGACATTAACCTCTGATCCGACCCCTTTCCACCCTTGAATCTGTCGGAACTTTACTTTGAGGATTTGTTCCTCGAACTGGTGGAGTAACAAGTCCCCTTTCTGGAAGAGAAAGGGAATAGATCATCCCCCGATTTGCTGGGTGTGTCGATGAAGGGATTTTTCCACAGGCAAAATAGTTTCCTCGTGGACGAAAAAGTGAGTGTTTGCACAGAGGACACCATTTCGCGAATGCAATCTACTTCCCTATAGAGAACTTAGCACAGACAGAAGAGGACCCCACAGAAAGAGTAACCTGACAATCCAAGTAGAGCTCCCGGTGCAACTTTTAAGGCCTTTTTTTTTAGGGATATTGATGTTACCTAAAGCAGTAAATTCACGCTCACATATACGCATAAATTTATGGGTGCAGATTTACTCGTTTTTTCATGAATCTGGCATATTGCAACAGTTACAGAAATATCACCCATTGACTTTAATAATAGAAAGTCTGCACCAAATTAGACAAAGTATTGGTAGATGCTATTTATGGCATGATGTTTATGTCAGACAATGATTTTGTCAATGATATTCTGAAATTCAACATTATGAAGATAGCACCAAACATTAAGCTACCCAATACAGTTTAATTAATAGGTATATCAAAATGGTTCAGCTTAATGGTACTCCTTTCATTAGTCCTAGTCAGAAACAAGGCTCCGTAAGTCTTATTGAGTTCAACCCTCTAACTGACACGGTGAAATGGCCTTGAAACACTATTTTTAAAGAGTCTAACAAAAGTTGTTGAGCTTCTTACATGATATGTGCTTCTAGACATCAATGAGGAGTTATTGTTTGATGTTTGTGCAAATATTCAAATGAGGGGGCCCAAAGACCCTTATGTGCTGTACCCCCTCATATGCTAGACTAGCTCAGCATTCAAAAGTTCAATGTGTTAATGTGTGTTATATCTTAGGAAGTAATGTTTTATACCACCAATGTCAAGCGCTCTCATCCTGACGTCGCCCTCTGCTTCGGATGCTTTGGACTAGTGGCGCGTTAGTACAACTAAGCAGAAACTAATGGAGTTCATATTTCAAGAAATGGACTACTCCGAAGGCAATATCTTTTGGATTCATCACAAATTCCTTTCATACAATTGTGTGCCCTTCCACTTTTTAACAAGCATTTGCAATGCAATAGGTCTCGCATTTGCGAGAGCTTAAGCTATTGGCATTGTAAACGACAATGCCTGTTATTTATGTTTTAAAAACCAACATGTAAATAAAAGGCATTGTCATTTACAATGCCAACAACTCAAACTCTCGCAAATGCGAGACCTATTGCGTTGCAAATGCTTGTTGTTTAACCAGGTTTCCTGGAAGAGACAAATAACGAGCTGGTCAATAAAAAGACACCCATCTATGTTGTCTAGTTTAGTACTTAAGCCCACGACTTCCAAGGCAAGAACCTTAAGGTGGAATTGGGATCTACAACTCCTGAGACATTTTTGTCGCTTACTCATTCAGCCATGTGTGACACACAATGCGATTTAAGCCTCACAATACTGACTGCGAGAAACACACCGAAATAGTGTCAGCAGGACAAAAATAAACCACTTTGGTTGGGGTGCCAGAGCATCCTATCTCTAAACCCCTCAGTGGTGTAACACAAATCGTCCCCCCCTCGACTCCGCCCCTGCAGAATTGGATGATGGGCCCATGAGTCTCCCATATCTCATTTATATGTATTTGTATTGGGCTGAAAGGAGCCCCCGTTGAATATTTAGTATCCCCCGTCCCCCATGGAGACTGGAAGCCCCTCTGCAAGCGCTTGTATTGCGCACCTGGATCTCCTCCCCATGTATGTGGCGCTCTCATAAATAATATCACAACACAACACGGGTAGCGGAACATCGCATAATGTAGTTAGTTATATCATAGTGCAACATAACACAACACAGCTTAGCATGTAAAATGTCAGCCCACGTGCACCCTGTTTGCCGCAAAAAATACTCTTGTGCATGTACCGCTCAACTTAAAAATAGCAAAATATCAAAACTACACACACATGAAGCAAAGTATAGCATAACACACACACAACATAGCATAGCACTATCACTATATATAGTGACACAATAAAACATAACACAACATATCGTAACTGCATGGTATGCCATGCTACAAAGTAGAAAAACGTAACGCAACATAACAGCCCAGCACAACATAAGAATAACAGCCCAGCACAACATAAGAATGTGTGAGCTACATTTCATCCTGCTCACCGCTCCAACACAATCTGGGCCGAGGAGGAGACCTGGGAGGGCTAGGACTGCCCGCGCATGCGCGGTACCTGTAACTTCTGTGTGTCCTGCGGCTCGTGCGCACTTCAGAAGCCGCCGGAGTTTAATGAGTGCAGCGAGGCTTGTGCGGCCCAGGGAGGGGACCGCCAAAGTGCCCAGGGCAGCAAAAAAAAGTACAGTCAGGAAGTCCGGCGGGAGCCCACCCCGCCTTTGTGAATGCTGCATGGTGCAACCAAAGCAAGATTTCAGGCGGGGCTCCTGTGATCAAGACGGAGCCCAGTGTGTTGCTGCAGGGTCCCCACAAGAGCCGGTAAGTGGGGCATGCTGTACGTGCAAAGCGTGCTGTGCCCAGAGAGCACTGTTATTGTAGTGCTATGTGTGGTGTATATGTAGTGAGTGAAAGGGTCAGGGGTGAATGGGATCAGTGGCTTAAAAAGTATTTGGCCTTTTAGACTAAAGACACTTTATTCGGTCATAGGCTGGCACTGTTAAAAAGGTGGTTCGGAGATATCTCGCACAACGAAGCCGCGGGATGGCGAGAGAAGAGGCGAGGACTTCACGACCCTGAAATACAGTGTCAATTACCTCTCCACCCGAAAAAGAAGGCTTATGGAGCACTGACTCCTACCGTTTCTAGATTATTTTCAGAAATACTGACAGAGATTACATGATAACAATACCAAATGGGTACCTTATTTTAAACATCACTTTCTGTATATATTCACATATTTATTCACATATTGATAGCAACATAGTGAGCACAAAAGGGATCATCTTCAGTCCTGATGAAGAAGCCTTATTGCTTCGAAACATGTTGACATATCGAGGAGAATCAGCACATTAAAGCGAGATATCTCCGAACCACCTTTTTAACAGTGCCAGCCTATGACCGAATAAAGTGTCTTTAGTCTATAAGGCCAGGTACTTTTTAAGCCACTGATCCCATTCACCCCTGACTTTTTCACTCACTACATATACACCACACATAGCACTACAATAACAGTGCTCCAGCATATTCGCTAGTCATAGCACGCCCCGTCTCGCAGCGGGGCGGGAAGACCCGTATGATGAAGCATGACACCAAGGGCCCTTTTGGTGTGTGAGAGGTATTTTAACAAACGCAGTGTAGGCCCGAGCAAACCTTTGGTCATACTTCCTTTCCGACCTCTTTGAGGTGGATCCTTTTGTTTGTTAAGTAATCGTACTGAGGAGGTCACATCCACCCCAGTGCCCTTGAAGGGCACTACCTCTTCACTCCCTATCTTGTTTTCTTGTATACAAGTTCTTTTATGAGCCGCATGCATGGTTGCCTTAATCTTTATTAATATATTTTTGCAAATCGACCACAATTCATTTTAAACAACGCAACCTCTCCTTCCTTGAAAGTCATGCACCTGCAACCTAACATTACACTGTGCTTCTATTAACCCCACCTTCCTCCCCACTCAGCTCCCAGCACACCAGCCTAACTAATGATCAGAACTTCTTTAAATTTAATCTACCACAAAGAAACTGTAGTGCACGCATGGAATGGTGTTGCTAGAGCGCAGTGAACTAAACCCTGTAGCCAGCAATAACCAATGACACTGAATTACCCACTAACCTTGAGTTTCGGAGAGGCGTACTACCCAACGTAAAGCGCTTCAATGCTTTATCATGGCTAATAAGCACTATATAAATGCTATTACAGTGAAACACAGTTCTGAGTTGCAGCATTCTGAGAGGAGAGTATACCGTTATTTTGATGGGCATGCTTCATTTGACATTCACATGGAGCTATGAAGTCTTGGAATTCTATGATTTGTGCATCCTGTTGTGCCCTTTCAGAGAGGAATTTAATTGATGTTTAGTTTAATGAACTAGCATTGTCAGGCAAAAGTCACAATTTTAGCTTACTTGTCCTTTCAATTACCCAAGGGGTCCCTTTTTAGGTCTCACGCCTAGCGCCCCAGTGCACAGCACTGTTCGCGCAGAGCGAGACACCTTGTATGGGCTTCAGAAAGCTAACCACACTCTTGTGCGTTTGGTTTTGCTTTCGCAGGCTGACATTGGCTGTGACGTGCTTTTAAAAAATAAAACGGCACACAATTGGACAAAGGCGGGCGCATGTCCCGCCTTTGCTCCGCCCATTCCCGTCCGTGTCTAGGACGCGCTTCAGCACGCGGCACAGATGACAGGCTCCCTCGCCCCCCCCCACTCCTCTGTGGTGCGCGTGCACCACTGCTTTTGATTCCCGCCCCGCCCCCCCTGTGGTGCCCGCGCACCACTGGTTTACTCGGTACGTGCAACATACTGCTTTTGGAAATGCCGTGAATTTCACCGTTTTCCATTCCGGAAGCACGAAGCTCCTCGTTCACTCCCTAGCTCTGCATTGAAATGGAATGTATGCACTCTAGTCTTACCTGGGAGAATTTAAACAAGTCCGTGTAGAAGCTAGAATTTACTTCCGGGGCACCAGCTGCTGCGTTCGGACTACACTTCCCAGGACTCTCCACGGCCGCTGGTACCTGGCTCCTGCAGATGTGAGTAACTGGTTGTTTTCATTTCTCCGGTTCTTCTGCCTGCTACCCTCCAAGATGCCGATGAAGGGGCGCTTCCCGATCCGCCGCACCTTAGCCTACCTGCAAGAGGGCAAGATCGTCTTCAAGAGCTCGGTGAAGGTCATGACTGTCAATTGCAACACGCACGGGGAGCTTGCGGAGGGCTCCAGGTAAGGCTCTACCACTAGCATGGGAGGTTGTGAAGTGACCATCACAAACAGGGGGGACGGTTGTTGCTGGTTTATGGGGGATAAAGTGCCACTGCATCTCACTATGCAGCGTTCCCTGGTGCACCATAATTTTGCAGAAATGGGGGGATTTTAGAATAAGATACCCTTTAGAGTTTTTCTATTGGCCGTTCAAATTTCATTTGAAAAGTAGTTTTAGAGTTTGAAATCTTGAACTGTATAAGAGTTGCACTTTCTTGTGCTGTTTGGTAATGTGAGACATTGAGCCGAAACCCGGATGCAGTTCTCAGAGGTTTGAGGGTAGGGTATGTGGAATTCAGTGCAACCTTTTACACTACAGTGCAGACTTTTAATTGATGATCTACCCAAAGTAGATTTACCTTCCTGACTAAGGATGGATCAGGTGAGACTGTCCCTTGAGAACAGGCATTCATTGAATTATTACTAAATGAGGGAGTGGGGACCTAGAGAGACTTTAATAAGATTAAAATGCCAGTTCATGGTTATCAAAGAAGTTGATGGGCTTGAGCAGGGAAATGCCATTGTTATGTTAGCTGGGTTGTAAGGCATGGCTTATCCTCTTGGGTACCCAGAAGATATGCGTGTTTGCGGGAGTGGTGAGTTAGTCTGCCATGGGTAAATAGTAGAAGAGCTATGTCTTCAGCTTTTTGCAGAATTTAATCTGCGAGGAGGAAGCCCTACTGTGCAGAGGGATTACAGAGCGAGAGGGGGGATGTACACTTCTGCTCTTGGTGGAGGCACATGAGACTGGACCATTGGTGCTATAAAGAGCATTTACATGCAAGTTACAACAATCTGTCAAAACTCAGGAAGGGTCACACATGAAGCTACTGCCACAAGTGTGAAGGAAGCAATGGTCGAGGACATCCCATGTTCTACTGGATATCACTTGTTTTATCTTGTGAACTAGGTTCTAGCAGTACTGGGCTATAGGCTTGTTTTATTCAAAGCAGAAGCATTTCGCTAAGGTGAATATAAAACTTTAATGCTAGCAAGTGCCCACCTAAAATATCACTTATTCCCAGAGAGTCATAACCAAGTCACATGAAATGATTAACAGGGGCTTCAACCCAATATCAGTAGTATGGCCTGTATTGGAAAGGATATTTCCAGTGTTTCATGTAGCGTTTGAAGACCGATTTGAAGTGTGCACTATTGTCCATCAGCTAAAGGACCCAAGACACAGTCACATGCTGTGATGTGCCCAGGACCTCACCTTGCTAGCTGTTAAGGGTTTTAAGGATACAATTCACATAACAGCCATTGGGGTCCCCTTTTCAATTATGTGCACCGGTGCTCTTTTCTGCTCAAGTAATTTTTTGAGAGCTTTTTATAGAGCTAACTGGACACAATGGCATTACAGCGCTTTACAGTACACACTGACTTCTGTGGTTTTTAACCACACGAACATTGTGACTTGTCTAGAATCAAAGGGTGCTCATCTGAGATTTTGAGGCAAAAGTGATTTTCCACTTTTAATGTCGGCAGACCGGGCCATTAGGCTACATATTTAGTGTACAAAATCACTTCATAAACAATACAGGACAACATGCACTTTTTCCTCTAATAATAACTAGGGCTCCCGGTTTTATGGTATTTATTTTTGGGACATTTCCGTCTGTATTTATCCATATTTATTTTTTGGTAATTTTATCTGTATTTATCCATATTTATTTTGGGTTGTATGGAAAAATGTAGCTGAAATGAGTATATTTCCACATTTATTTAACCGGTAATTATGCACTCATGCTTGAATGCCTATCATGTTTCAGTGCTGTAAACACCCACAGAAGATACATCAATGCGCTTATAAGAAAATATGGAAATTTCAGAATCAACCTTGTGCATATCTACTGCTGTTAAAGCCTCTTTACTAAAATTCCTTTCTTTTTTAGCCCCCTTACCTATCAATCCACACAACTATTGGCCTGGCAGTCATGGCAGACAGTATTTGGAATTACTCAAAAAGCAACCCAATTTCCGTTTTTATCCACATCTAAAAATAAATACAGACAAGAAAATAAATGTTTTCTGTCTGTATTTATCTGTTAAAATCTGTAAAAACGGAAAACAGGGAGCCTTAACAATAACACTACTGCAAGCAAGCATTTGCAATGCAATATGCTCTTGCATTACTGTAAGTTAGGACTATTGATGTTGCATTACTATTAGCAACGCCAATAGCTCAAACTTTCAGTAATGCGAGACCTATTGCATTGCAAATGCTTGTTTTCCTTGAAGCAAGTGGATCTCTTTTTTCTGCATTTCTTCTTCCCAGCTCCATCGTAACACCCCTGCTCCTAAACGTCACCTAGTCCAGTTCACCTCCTTCCTGTCCCACTAGTGCAGTCACCTCTTTCCCACTACATCATGTGCTTTTATTTCTCATGACTTCTTGCTGACTGCTTTCTCACGTGTCCATCGTGCTGTTTTTCTTTTTCTTTCTTTCTTATCCTCTTAAATGCCATCCTTCTTGCATCCCCCCACCCCCGCCTCATTCCCTGTCAAAGCCCTGCTTTCTCACACTTCCAGCTGAGTGTTGGGGCTTTTTAACAGGCGGTGTGGGGGGATTGTTTTCTCTGCTCCCCAAGTGGTTATAACATGATTTCCTTCTGACGCCCAGCTGGTAATAGTTAGGAAATGATCCATGTAGGCCTATACAACATGGGCTAATGCGTTTCTCGCTCCTTCCAGGGTCTGCCGTATGGTTCCACCGTTTCGAGTGTGAGCTTCATGGCAGATGCTCCCATGACACCCATTACAAAGCAATGCTGCTTGAAGTCAGGATCCATGGGAAAGCAGGGGAGGCCTTTAGTATAGGGCCAAGGACGGGAATTGAAGTGATGAAGATTACTATTAAATAACTGGCGCAGTGCTTCACTGCTGGGCTGTGGGTTGATCGTCTGTTTCCAGCCAAGCTTTCCCAATTATGCGCCTAGAGCACATTAAACTCTATGATCTCAGTGCTTTTGATGCTGATGTTACTGGACTGATGGGAAATCTTGCAATTTTGCAACATTTGTCTGAGAATCGAGGATTTCGCAAAAATGTGTTTATTTGTATTTCCAAATCAAAAACTAACAAAATGGCTCCTCGAAGATATTTATGCTCAGAAAACTGTTAGCAGAGGGAGAATCTAAGCAAGACAGTGGCAGACAAAACGCAGCAAACACTTTCCATTGTGAACAGAAAAGCTCACAGTAGGTGAAGAAACAAAGATCTGTATGTTTCCACTTTGGCTGGGTTAGATTAGAGTCAGAATTATTGTCTTTTAATGCAGTGCAGATTATTTTGCAATGCACAGAAAAACTTAGCAGAGGCGAAGACACGCCAGGAAACTGCAAGCTTGGAAAAAGTTGAAAATTAGGGCCAAAATCTATAGTTTTCTACTGGCTCACTATTACCACTCAAGTCCCCCAGCTCACACACCGCTGCACTGCTCCCCTCGCCTCTCAAGGCTTGTAGTTATGCCTACTATTACCATTCAAGCTCCCCAGCTCACTCACTCCTCTCAAGGCTTGTAGCCACACCCAATATTACCACTCAAGCTCCCCAGCTCACACACCCATGCACAGCTCGCCACGCCTCGCCTCTCAAGACTTGTAGTCACGTCCACTATTACCATTCAAGCTCCCCAGCTCACACACCATGCACAGCTCGCCACGCCTTGCCTCTCAAGACTTGTAGTCACGTCCACTATTACCATTCAAGCTCCCCAGCTCACTCCCCCGTGTACGGCTCGCCACTCCTCTCAAGGCTTGTAGTCACGTCCACTATTACCACTCAAGCTCCCCAGCGCACACACCCATGCACAGCTCGCCACGCCTCGCCTCGCCTCTCAAGGCTTGTAGCCACACCCAATATTACCACTCAAGCTCCCCAGCTCACACACCCATGCACAGCTCGCCACGCCTCGCCTCTCAAGACTTGTAGTCACGTCCACTATTACCATTCAAGCTCCCCAGCTCACACACCATGCACAGCTCGCCACGCCTTGCCTCTCAAGACTTGTAGTCACGTCCACTATTACCATTCAAGCTCCCCAGCTCACTCCCCCGTGTACGGCTCGCCACTCCTCTCAAGGCTTGTAGTCACGTCCACTATTACCACTCAAGCTCCCCAGCGCACACACCCATGCACAGCTCGCCACGCCTCGCCTAGCCTAGCCTCTCAAGGCTTGTAGTCACGTCCACTATTACCACTCAAGCTCCCCAGCGCACACACCCATGCACAGCTCGCCACGCCTCGCCTAGCCTAGCCTCTCAAGGCTTGTAGTCACGTCCACTATTACCACTCAAGCTCCCCAGCGCACACACCCATGCACAGCTCGCCTCGCCTCTCAAGGCTTGTAGTTAGTCCACTATTACCACTCAAGCTCCCCAGCTCACACACCATGCACAGCTCGCCTCGCCTCGCCTCTCAAGGCTTGTAGTCACGTCCACTATTACCACTCAAGCTCCCCAGCTCACACACCCATGCACAGCTCGCCTCGCCTCTCAAGGCTTGTAGTCACGTCCCCTATTACCACTCAAGCTCCCCAGCTCACACACCCATGCACAGCTCGCCTCGCCTCTCAAGACTTGTAGTCACGTCCACTATTACCACTCAAGCTCCCCAGCTCATACACCCATGCACAGCTCGCCACGCCTCGCCTCTCACGGCTTGTAGTCACGTTCACTATTACCACTCAAGCTCCCCAGCTCACACACCCATGCACAGCTCGCCACGCCTCGCCTCGCCTCTCAAGGCTTGTAGTCACGTCCACTATTACCACTCAAGCTCCCCAGCTCACACACCCATGCACAGCTCGCCACGCCTCGCCTCTCAAGGCTTGTAGTCACGTCCACTATTACCACTCAAGCTCCCCAGCTCATACACCCATGCACAGCTCACCTCGCCTCGCCTCTCAAGGCTTGTAGTCACGTCCACTATTACCACTCAAGCTCCCCAGCTCACACACCCATGCACAGCTCGCCTCGCCTCTCAAGGCTTGTAGTTAGTCCACTATTACCACTCAAGCTCCCCAGCTCACACACCGATGCACAGCTCGCCTCGCCTCGCCTCTCAAGGCTTGTAGTCACGTCCACTATTACCACTCAAGCTCCCCAGCTCATACACCCAAGCACAGCTCGCCACGCCTCGCCTCTCACGGCTTGTAGTCACGTTCACTATTACCACTCAAGCTCCCCAGCTCACACACCCATGCACAGCTCGCCACGCCTCGCCTAGCCTCTCAAGGCTTGTAGTCACGTCCACTATTACCACTCAAGCTCCCCAGCTCACACACCCATGCACAGCTCGCCACGCCTCGCCTCTCAAGGCTTGTAGTCACGTTCACTATTACCACTCATACTCCGCAGTTCACACACCCATGCACAGCTCGCCTCGCCTCTCAAGGCTTGTAGTCACGTTCACTATTACCACTCATACTCCGCAGTTCACACACCCATGCACAGCTCGCCACGCCTCGCCTAGCCTCTCAAGGCTTGTAGTCACGTCCACTATTACCACTCAAGCTCCCCAGTTCACACACCCATGCACAGCTCGCCTCGCCTCTCAAGGCTTGTAGTTAGTCCACTATTACCACTCAAGCTCCCCAGCTCACACACCCATGCACAGCTCGCCACGCCTCGCCTCTCAAGGCTTGTAGTCACGTCCACTATTACCACTCAAGCTCCCCAGTTCACACACCCATGCACAGCTCGCCACGCCTCGCCTCGCCTCTCAAGGCTTGTAGTCACGTCCACTATTACCACTCAAGCTCCCCAGCTCACACACCCATGCACAGCTCGCCACGCCTCGCCTCGCCTCTCAAGGCTTGTAGTCACGTCCACTATTACCACTCAAGCTCCCCAGTTCACACACCCATGCACAGCTCGCCACGCCTCGCCTCGCCTCTCAAGGCTTGTAGTCACGTCCACTATTACCACTCAAGCTCCCCAGCTCACACACCCATGCACAGCTCGCCTCGCCTCGCCTCGCCTCTCAAGGCTTGTAGTCACGTCCACTATTACCACTCAAGCTCCCCAGCTCACACACCCATGCACAGCTCGCCACGCCTCGCCTCTCAAGGCTTGTAGTCACGTTCACTATTACCACTCATACTCCGCAGTTCACACACCCATGCACAGCTCGCCTCGCCTCTCAAGGCTTGTAGTCACGTTCACTATTACCACTCATACTCCGCAGTTCACACACCCATGCACAGCTCGCCACGCCTCGCCTAGCCTCTCAAGGCTTGTAGTCACGTCCACTATTACCACTCAAGCTCCCCAGTTCACACACCCATGCACAGCTCGCCTCGCCTCTCAAGGCTTGTAGTTAGTCCACTATTACCACTCAAGCTCCCCAGCTCACACACCCATGCACAGCTCGCCACGCCTCGCCTCTCAAGGCTTGTAGTCACGTCCACTATTACCACTCAAGCTCCCCAGCTCACACACCCATGCACAGCTCGCCACGCCTCGCCTCGCCTCGCCTCTCAAGGCTTGTAGTCACGTCCACTATTACCACTCAAGCTCCCCAGCTCACACACCCATGCACAGCTCGCCACGCCTCGCCTCGCCTCTCAAGGCTTGTAGTCACGTCCACTATTACCACTCAAGCTCCCCAGTTCACACACCCATGCACAGCTCGCCACGCCTCGCCTCGCCTCTCAAGGCTTGTAGTCACGTCCACTATTACCACTCAAGCTCCCCAGCTCACACACCCATGCACAGCTCGCCTCGCCTCGCCTCGCCTCTCAAGGCTTGTAGTCACGTCCACTATTACCACTCAAGCTCCCCAGCTCACACACCCATGCACAGCTCGCCTCGCCTCTCAAGGCTTGTAGTCACGTCCCCTATTACCACTTAAGCTCCCCAGCTCACACCCCCATGCACAGCTCACCTCGCCTCTCAAGGCTTGTAGTCACGTCCCCTATTACCACTCAAGCTCCCCAGCTCACACACCCATGCACAGCTCGCCACGCCTCGCCTCTCAAGGCTTGTAGTCACGTTCACTATTACCACTCATACTCCGCAGTTCACACACCCATGCACAGCTCGCCTCGCCTCTCAAGGCTTGTAGTGAAAGGACATGAAATTAAATGAGAGAGATTTATAAAGCGTGATACAATTACCCGAAGGTGTCAAGGCGCTAGCCACGCCCACTATGACCACTCATGGTCCACACCTGACCCTCTCATGTACAGGTCCCCTCTCTTCTTCCTAATGGACGTATCCTGGCCAACTGTTACCAGTCAAGGGCCGAGCTCGCACTCCCATACACTGCTCACATCCCAAGCCCCCCTTCCCGTGCTCTGTTGAAAATCTTCGAGTGCTGCAGACCCCCTCTTTCCAGCCCAGTTCACTCTAGCGCCCTGCAGCGGGCTCCATAGCTCACACTGCCAGGCCTCACTGGTGCATGATGCTCAGGCAGCGTGGCACTGACACACTCTTTCCAGCCGGGCTTGCCTGCTCGCACTCCCCGGTCTTGGCCTGCCTGTGCTGTAATGCTGCCCTAGAGAGCTGCTCGACTATGTCATTCTGTGGGAAATGAACACCTGTAGCTCATCAACTCAGCTTGTGGACTTGTGGGGCACAGTGAAACCCAACACACTGCATCAGGAATGTTTCCAGCGATGGATGTGTGCAGGCGGGAGTGGTTCCTGTCTGGTGAAGCATGGCAGGCCAGAGAGGGGCAGTGGAGATATGGAAGACTGCTAAACCTGATGAGGGGCAGGCTGCTTCTGCTCTGGCTATTCTACAATTTATTGTTCTTGTGCTCAGTCTGGGATTGTTTTAGCACCAAGAAGTCCTCCTGTATGTTTGAAGACTGCAAAAATCCTATTGTACTATAATGTAACACCATTTGCATAGCGCTACATACTCCTGATGTTTCCCTAAAGTGATGGTGGGTGGACAAGTAGAAATTCATAGATTTGTACAGCTGCACAATCCCCAGTGCTAGAGGGCGATATGAGCAAAGCCTTTGCTATGACCGCCGTACAACAGTCCAGCAGAACCATGTCATGTCAAAGGTTCTTATATAGCGCCTTATCACCGCAAGGTCTCAAGGTGCTAGCTTTGGGAACCCGTCCTGGCTTTTCCCTGTGAGATAACCCCTACTGGGCATCCCCAAGGTGAAAGCCAGGCATCCCGCCGCGGGGGGGCCGTAGTGGAGATTAAGCAAGCTATTGCCCAGAGTTGCAGAGTGTGAACCCGTGATTCGAGTAGGCACTGAAGCGAGAATTATCGAGTCCGTGGACATTTGGGCTCGAGACCCTGCCGTGTCGGGAATTGAACTCTGGTCCCGGGTCTGACCTCTGCTTCAGGGTCTGCCTCCTCTAACCAGCGAGCCACACTTCTCAACTATACCAGTGGGATCTCTGACTGCAGGGTGCCAACGTCCCATTGGGCCAAAAATGGGGGCAGCACAGACCACAGACTAGCTTTTTGGTGTGAAAAAGGCCGCTTTATTGGAAACAGGTGCACCTTACATACAAGTTCCCTTGGCCTGTGCCGTACAAAACTAAACCTCACTAAATACTGTCTTCCTACTTTACCCCCAACCCCCTCCCTTAAACATGTTCCTCCGTGCAACAATTATAACCACAACTTGCAATTTCCTAACCTTTCTACAACTACCTAACTAGGTAAACTTCTTATGTTCTTTCATAACTGTAACTATACATCATTATACCACAACTGACCTAGGAAAAACGCCCCATAGAAACATAGCGCACCACACCAAAATCTGTTCCAGCGACAACCCCAATACACAACCCCACCCCCATGCACCTGCTCCCATGAAAACTACCTAGCTGAAAAAGTAATGAGCTATCTAACAACAAACTCTGCAAAAACCAGCCGGAAGCTCGTTCCCTAGGGAGGGAGGGCAGGACAAAGCTAAACTGCCCAGTGTCCTCCCTGACCGGCTGTTGTGTCACAAACATCAAAATGGTGGCTTGTGACACAAGATGGCCGGTTATAAAACCCCCACGCCCAAAACTAGCCCAACCCAAGCCCAACACCAGCCCAATGGAGCCCAATCAGCCGAATGGGCTCTGGCTTCCCCCAGGCCACCCGCTGGTTGCCACCGACCCTTCCCCCCCTTCCCCCCCAAGCCCTATTGTCTATTGCCAGGCAGGAAGTCTGGTAAATGGCTGGAACCGCGGCATAAGTGTTCCTACAGCATAGCGCCTGTGGAAATCTACGTGGCCCATGCCACTGTACTAGTGGCCATCAGCTCACTATAACTTACACTTGATCATCCAGCACACTGCTATGCGCTGCGTCTCGGAACGCGATAACTGCACCTCGGTGGTCATCACGCATGCATGCTTCCCAACACACAGCCACAAGGTGAATTGTACTACTCATGTAGGCAAGCGCTTCTGCCGCCCACATGAGGGGGGTAAGTGCTTTAAAAATGCTGCAATACAATATACTTCTATCTGCCTATTGTTGCCAAGGAAACACTGATAAGTGCTGGACATCTGGTTTTATTGTGGTTGGACTCAGGATTAATTTGAGGGTACGACTGACTCTTACACATGGTAGATTAGTAGGTTTACGCTGCAGCATTCAGCTGCTTCACTTCAGTCTCCTCACTCACAAGGCTGACATGGAGAGCTTTAAAGTGGTATTTGAGTTGCAAAATAGTTTTTTAATAACCAACAACATTTGGGGCTTGCGTTTTCTCTTTGAAAAACCAGCTGCACAGTTGCCCCTGGACGTGTGTTTCAGGAGTCCCAATCACTGGTGCAAGATTCAGTTGGAGGAATTACTTTAATGGGAACCGCGACCACTAGGCCCCTCGTACTGGGAATCATTTTCTAGGTGGGGATTAAACAAAGATCTATTGTGTCATCCTCCAGTGCGTTCTGTCCCCCTGCTTTATGGTTTGTTTGCTATGTGTCCCCAGAGGTCCTGGAATGGGCAAGGGCTTAAACGTGGAAATTAGGCCTTACTGCAATAGGCCATTATTGGCTTGAATGGCATGGGGTTGGGCCTAGCTTTTGGGTGGGGGGAGAGTCACAAAGAGGCCCAAGATGTTGCAGGTAGTGTGGTTACAGTGTGGGACAGCTCCTGGCAGCCTTTCAGTAGGGTGTAGACAGACAACAACGAGGCTGGGAAGGACCGAAGCCTGTGAAGGTCTCTGAGTGAGCATCATACTCCAAAAGGCGTAAGACACTGTGGGGCATATTATCAAGGACAGGCGATACATGTTCACATCTAACATAGGCTTCGATTGGAATTCATAGAGCATATTATCAAGGCCATTATCGCCGCTTTATCGGCAGTTTCCTGCCGATAAAAGCGGCGATAATGTATCGCCTGTCCTTGATAATATGCCCCTGAGTCCAATAACTGTGGGGAAGATCTAGTCACACAGTTATTCTAGATGCTAAGCAAAGCACAAGAGACTAATTTAATTTTCCACTTGTCAAATCTGTAATATTTTCAATTTGGACTAATTCAAACGCAGTGTTAGCATATTCGGGGTGCAGGATGCGGCGAAAAACTGTTAACCCCTTGCATGCTGATGACGGCCCCCATCCGTCATGCACTACGGCGCTCGTGTGCTGATGACGGCTGGGGGCCGTCATGAACCCGCCCACTCGCGATTTTGCCGCAGAGGCGCAGAATCGCGGCAGCATGCAAGGGGATAAACCTTTGCCCTGGGACATCAGAGTACCTTGCAGCCATTTGCGGGTGCATTCGCTGGCACTGAGGGCACATAGGTTTTCAGAGCTGCAGTGCATCAGCTTCCCTTCATAGTCTTCCGTGATGCTCAGGTGTGCCACCCATTGTTGGTTCACCTTGACTACCCAGTTGCTGCGACACACCACCTTCCCTGTCCTATCAGTACAGCTGTCCCTTGGATCTGATGGGCAGCCTCTTCACCAAACTCTTTTACCTGGGTAAATTCCATGTACTATGTTTGTCTGTAAGTTCTGGTGCTGCCCTGCTTCTCTTTCCACACTCCAAGCCATTGTTGATTTGTAGAGCATTTTGCAGGTTCTAACGCATGCTGCTTGTCTACAAATTGCCATCCTGAGGACTTTGGGGTCTGGTTCTCGCTGACATGCAGAATAATGACTCTCTTGGCAATGATAATCCCCATTTGTTTGCAAACTCTATTTGCACTTGTATCTAGATTGCAGAATGCGTGCCAATTAGGCACTGACCATGACGATTTCCCCACACAAAATCCACCGGGTAAAATCTGGCAACATTTTACAGGTTAAAGCCACAGCATTCTGAGTTATGTAGCTTGGAATCGGTCAAATCCCGCAGTATCAGTAATTCTCCATGTGGAATTACCACTTCATTTTTCTGGCCCGATCACATTGAGGGCCCAAGTGTCTTTTTGTGGACTCACATCACCAGGTTATAGAGCGAAGTTCCATCTCTAGACCCGGCTCATGGCAAAGGTTCTTGTACAACAACCGTACATTGATCTAATAATTCTATTTATTTACTGTTAACTGTTTTAATCCCTTCCTTATCAACTCCCTGCACTGGAATTTTTCTAGGGTGTTTAATTTTCCTTGTTTTCTGTGA
This sequence comes from Lissotriton helveticus, assembly GCF_964261635.1. Taxonomy (NCBI): domain Eukaryota; kingdom Metazoa; phylum Chordata; class Amphibia; order Caudata; family Salamandridae; genus Lissotriton; species Lissotriton helveticus. Next base: position 253,655,334 of record NC_136065.1, on the reverse strand, counting down.
GATTAAATATATAGGTCACGTGAGCTCTAGTGGGTGAATAATAATAATTCCTATTTGTGAAGCGCAAACATATCACCCCCTGAAGGGTTTCGAGGCGCAGGGGGCCATCGGGGAGATTAAGTGAGATAGTATCCAGAGTCACATGATGCTGAGCCGCACCCTTGGAGTTAGCCACTCTGGACGCTGCGCCACACCTCTCTATTTTGAGTTGGTTGGGCAGCCTATGCGTTGTACCACTGAAGACACCAGTCTCCAGATAGCTGGGAAACGTGTGAAATACCCCCTTTTCTCATTAGGTAATGCTACTTATGCCATCTATGAAGCAAGCTCATTAACCAGACGAGAGCTATCGTTCCAAGTCCATGGAGTTTCTTGTAGTGATCTATTGTAAAGGAATGCTTGCATTGAGCAGGGATCATGGCAATTGGAAACTCTAATGAAAAAGAAGACCACATGAGTGTTTAATTAGTGGCCTTGTGGCCCAGGTTAACTTTGATTGACTTTAAAAGCTTGCTGGCTACTAGCAGTGCCCAGAAGCCCACAGTCATTCATAGGGGTTATACATTGTCGGCTCTGCAGCCAACACTCTGAAGGCAAAATTGGAGGGTGTGCTATGACCGTCAGGAAAGAAGACTTTTTGGGTAAGACCAAGAGCTCCAAGAAACAGAGTGTGACATTAACACAAAGAAAGAACAAATGGCAGTGGGCATGACAAGGGACCAAACTCCAGACCAGGAAATCATGTAAACAGACATGAGTTTTAAGTGGTCGGTCACGATGATGCACCTGCTGGGGGCATAGATGGTGAGGTGCCAAGTGCCACTGCAATAGATGCTCATGACATACTTCCAGCAGTTTGTTCTTAGCTGCTTGTTGTGTTTTGAGTGTATGCTACCTCAAGTTGAACTCAATAACAGCTAGATTACTGCAGGAATGCCCCGGAGGGAACACTTAAATGACACTAGGGGGCTGGGATCTGACAAGCTTGGAGCATTCATTTGTCATCTGTGATCCATTTTCTTCCAATAATCCATTTTGCTTCGGCTTTGAGCCAATCATGAGGTTTCTGTTTTCGTGAAGGGGAAAGAAAATATGTTTTCTAGAAATAAATAATATATTTCTCCCATCACAACAAAGCAGCATTTATTCAGGCAAAGTTTCTAATAAAATGGGCTTCAACAAATTGCCATCAAAGCTCTTAATTTGAAATTAGTATTAGGTTTATTCAGAGCAGTAGTGAATCACAGGGTTGTCGACAGACATGAGAATTTAAGAACAAGCTTGCCCTCCTTTTTCTGCTGGCCTCGAACCTTAATAATGGATACTCAAAACAAAGGACGCTACCCAAACAAGGCAAGCCGGAACTAAGCATCAGTCTCAAATTTGCTGTTGATGTAAGGGACATAGAGCCAGATGTACGCACATTGAATTTTGTGACTCGCAAATTGCGACTCGCAAAATTCAATGTGCAGCAGTGTCTCAGACACTGTGTGCGATTCCCACTGGGGTCGCAAATTGCATGCCCCATGAATATTAATGAGGCTGGCACAATTTGCTACCCCATTGGGAATGGCTGGCACTCCCAGGAATGGTGGCCTGCTGGGGTCAGCAGACCACCATTTCTGGGACTGCTTTGTCAATAAAGCAGTTCTAATTTTTTTTAATACAGTCCGTTTTCCTTAAAGGAAAACGGGATGCATTTAAAAAAGCAAAAAACTTTTCCGTTTCATTATTTAAGGGCAGGCAGTGGCCCCTTGGACCACTGCCTGCTCTTAAAAAATATTTGCGCATCCATTCACAAAGGGGAAGGGGTCCCCTGGAGACCCCTTCACATTTGCGAGTAGCTTACCACCCTTCTGAGAAGGGGGGTAAACTGCGAGTGTTACGGGTTCAAAACAATCATACATTGGGTATTGACTCGCTATTAGGAAGGGACGTCCTTGGCATACCCCATCCTAACGGCGAGTCGCTAACCCTATTTTACGAGTCACTAATAGATTATCGACTCGCAAAATAGGGTTAGTAGATTGTGCATCCGTTTTTTGCAGTCGCAAACAAGCCAAATGCCCCTTTGCGACTGCAAAAAACAGTTGTACATCTGGCCCAAAATCCAGTTTACGGTACGTGACACTCACTGCACTGATAACTTTCCATGTTCACAGTATGGGAGCCTATTTCTTGGCCAGCTGCTGGTAGCACTGCCCCAGTAGCTGGCTGGTTATCTTCGCCAGACATGCTACTACTACCACTGAAAGTGACCCTGATGGTTAGCCCAACCCTATTGACACAAACAAACAATTATATTCTTGGTATACAAGACAACGTTAATTACATGAATGGGGCAGTTCTCAGAGTTGTCAATTCTTGGAAAACTGCTTAACCTATGGTGGTATTACTGTTACACACTTGTTTACATTTTCAATAGTACTCCAAATCCTTATCCAGTTCATTTAAAATGGCTGAACCCAACTTATAATGTAATATATCTGCTGAATTAGTGTTATTGGTTTAGTGTTGTGAATACATTCTTGGAAACGCTACATAACCTGAGAGTACAGGAGGCAACTGTGCCCAAGTACTAGAGTATCGCAAGTGGGGGTCTTACCTCTCCTGTGGATGCGACCCTTACTTAGGTCTGCCTCAAATGCAGCATCCTGCCTTCTACTACAGCAAAGGTCCTGTGCACACGTTAGGTTAGATTTCTACAAATGTCTATCAGAAACAAAATAATGTTTAGGCAGGAAATGAAAACAAGGTCGACACCATTGGATGTTTTTCTTGGGTGAAATCTATTGTAAACTTTCTTCAAAGGAAAACCAGCCGACACGTGTTTCGTCAATCCTGCAGTAACCCGTGGCTCTTCAGGGCTGAGAGAAACAAACTAAACAAGGGATCGTGTGACCGGTGATATTTCCAGCCCGGCCAGAGCGGGTTCCATAAACAATGGGAAGACCAGTAACGGCAACGGGCGGGTGCAGACAGTCCCCGTGGGTTTCTCTTGAGTGGAAATAAAGTAGGTACATTGCTCTTTCCGCATCCGGAAAGAGCAACTTACCTACTTTATTTCCACTCGAGAGGAACCCACGGGGACTGTCTGCACCCGCCCGTCGCCCGTTGTTGCTGCTCGATAGGGAGGAGACTTACCCGTCCTCCCCTCGCTTCCCCAGAACCATCCTTGCCGTTACTGGCCTTCCCATTGTTTATGGAACCCACTCTGGCCGGGTTGGAAATATCACATTTCAAATCAAACTCCTAAGACTTTTCTAGTTGATGCACTGATCTCATGAGCCCCGAGATAGATCTTACTTGGTGATCAGAATAACTTATGAACAAGAAGAACATTGAGTCCCAAATGACACCATGGAGACCCGCACACAATGTTCAAGCCAGTTTTAGTAGTGTGTCCATTCATGGATGTCCCCCATGTCAGTGTTCCAAATCCGCGGACAGCCCGTCCACTCTGTTGTGTAATGCCTTGTAGAGAAGGGTGATGAAATCCCACTGAAACAAAATATGCTTTTTACCCTTTACTGTCCATCACCTTCCAAGAGGCAGGCTCGACCTATGCCGTGGGGCGCGGGATGATGGTCTGGGTAGGAAACAGCGCCTTGAAACTACTCTCTCGATGTATGCTTGAAAGAATGACAAGCTGGAACACTGACTTTTAAGTGAGCTTCTTGTGTGCAGTACCATTGTGGGTTCTTGTGAGATTTTGGTGACCCCAGCACATATCTGCCCCTCGACAGGTTTTTAGCAGCCTCACCAGTACTCAAAGCACTTGATTTTATAAGCCAGGTGTGGCTCATTACATTAATGACCCTCTTGCTTTAAGGCATCCACGACAACTTAAAAACCCTCTTTCAGCACACAAGAGAAATTAAATGACCTCACAATTTGGCTTCTTCATGGCGCGTGTTCTTTGTTACACAACACTATTTAATACACTGTCCAGTGCGGACACAGAATAATTTGAGACATAGCTCCAGCTGCCTGAGCTACCAATTCAAAAGACCTGTACATACAAAGGAAATTCTCTACTGCCTGTGGCAGAGGCTGTAAAAATTGATATTTCGGGGGCTAGCTCTGCTGTTTAAAGTAAAATCCTGGAAATGTACGTCTGAGATGTTTAGGGCCACAAACGACAGTGACTGTTGTGGCACAGAATGGATCAAACCACTCTAAAAGGTAATAAACACAACACACACCAGTTTACGTGACCCTAAACTTCAATTTATCCCACGCACTAAGGAACCAAAGCCTTCCAGATGGAAAGGGTCACTCTCTAAAATTCAAACTGCACATCACATACAAGTGTAGGAACTACACAATTTGGTAGATGATTGAAATGTGAATTGCTTTCCTTTCGGCTCTGTATTGTATCTTGTGCGTAGCTCTTTTTAGGTCGAGCAGACTACTCTCAATGCGTGAGCATTGAGAGTCTGCTACAGACCTAATGTGGCCCGTATTCAGGAGAGTGGACACGACTCAGACGCGCGCTTTTGCAGTCTCAGTTTTGACCGTGGGAGCGCGCGTCTGAGCCGCGCCTGCGCAGATGAACTCCCAGCCCCTACTTTCGCGTCGCTCTGCTCTCATGCATTAATGGCACATACACAGCCAGCCCCCACCCCTCTGCATGCACACACATACAGGGGCGCGCACACATAGACAGACAGACACACGCAGACAGACACACACACGCAGACACACGCACACACACATACGCGCGCGCACCCCCTCCCCCCACACTTACCGGGGTCTTTTCGTGTGTCCCTGTCTCCCTCGGCAGCCTGCGGGTCAGTCTTGACAACAGGCGGGGCTCTCCACGACCACGGGAGCTCCGCTAGTTCACAGGCAAATCTTCCGGCTGACTACAGAAGCGCGGGGCTCCCGTCCGCTTCCTGTTTGCGGCCCCGCCCCCGTCCCAAAACAAGTTGCCTGGCTTCCGTTCTAATCCGGACTGCAGACATAAAGCCCACAGGTAGGTCCCCGGGTTTCCTTTCACGGGTAATACCTTGTTAACATTTGCCAATGTGTGTTCCTTCTATAAAGTGCAACATGAAATAATACAACTTACATTTGTGCATAGCTTGCGAAAGAGCCTGGCAGTGACGAATGCTCAATTAAGTACCGGAAACGTATTTAAAAAGAAAAAAAAAAAGCCCTGAGGCGGACGTTCCTACATGACGAATTTTCTATCTGAAGCAACGGGCAGAGAAAGTACCGAGTGCGTTTGTGTTAATGATGGTTGTTGCTCAGAAATTGGCTGACATAAATGCAAATCCACAACCGTTGCTGTCTGGGAGAATCAGCCCACGCGCCAAATCATCGTGGAAGTGACTCATCTGTCAGCGGATGTGTTTGCGTCATTAATTACACTGGCCAAGTGGCCCGGAAGTCTTCCTATCGGATGATTCAAATGCATAGAAAAAGTACAGTTAAGTAACAGATATGGTCAGACGGCGTCCACATATATGTATCTAATGTAGATGGCGGGCTGGTTGTTATATAAGTCAACATGGAGACTCATGGGAGAATAGTAAAGCATGGCAATTAAACTCATTGTTTTGACAAATGAGATATCTTTATGTCGGCTTATAGGTTGACTGGCGAGTATCAAATGTGCACCGCTAGCAGCTAATAGTAGAGCTTATACACTTTTTTGTAATGATGTGTTGCTCTGTTTTATTATCTTTTATTGTGAAATGTATATATGACCTTGGCACCTTGTAACCAGGGCCACTGGAATTACACAGCGCAATGCAGCACATTTCTGAAAGTATTACTTCATTACTTTGTTATTTTTACTCTTGTTATCACCGAACGGGCCCAGTGTTCACCTCATTATTACTGGTTTAACAGCAAACACAGCAATAAGCAACTGAAAGGGAACCAGTCAACCTTGGCGAAGGGCCTTCCACTGTTCAACAACAGTTGCTGTGCGTTTTAAGTAGCTTTTAAACTATTCAAACTACAAACATTTTTTTCATCAAATCTACAGATTGGTCACACGATAATGGATTATGTTGCAAATGCGGCCAATCCATAATTATGTGTAAAACACTGCAAGCCACAGACTCACATAATTACAGTGGACCTGCTTATATAACCTACAACATGCTTGAATAACAAACAGGGTGCTGCATTTTGTTTTTAGGGCAGTAAACTGTGGAGTGGTGTAACAAAACTTGAGCCCCCCCCTCGCAAAGAATATGCAAGCCCCCCCATGCTCTAGACCCAGTCTGGAGATCTCAGGCCAGGGACCTGCCAGTGGCACAGGAGCCCCTGGAGCCCCAGAGCTTGATACGCCACTGAAATTGTGCGAGGGGTCTGTTTTTCTTCTTTTTAGGTCGAGCCTAGAGTCAGCGTGCATGCACTGCTCTGCAAGACTTATTGTAGTGGAGTAGGGAATAGAAGCCCCGCCCACTCTCTGCCCATATTTACCATTGGCTTGTGTCATTGTCCTTCCTAAATGCTGGCTTCTGATTCATAAATAGGGTTGTTAGTCCTTCCTTAGTACAGCCTTGTCTTCATTTGTAATCTCCCATGGTGACTGGCCCTTTTACTTCAGTTGTTACACGGTACGTGTTATTAGTCTGTAACCACTATTTTCTTTATCGAGTTTCTCTTACTGCAGGCACGATGTGCTTTGCATACATTCAGTCTGTGGTGTCATTGTCTGTGCCTTCTTTACCGCTCACCCTCCCTCCCTCCCTCCCATTGCCCGTGCCTTCTTTACCCCCCTCTGCCCTCTCTCCTCCCGTTGACCATGGTGCCTTCTTCAGCCCCCCATCCTTCCGTTGTCCGTTTTCCCTGTTGCCTAGCTATTGGCTATGACAATGCTTTTTAAAATTTGTATTGATATGGTAAATGAGGGGGTTGCGCATCTCGCTGCACGCAACTCACCCAACTTTAGTTTCTCTTTTTTTTTTATTTACATGCTAATGCATGAGGTTGCCCTTTGCATGATGTCCGCAGCAGCTTCAACCGTTTACCTAAATTGTGCAATACTCACGATACAAACAACAGTCCATTTCAATGTTGACGCCCCCTTCTCTGTTTGCCAAAAGCTCTTTGATAATCCCCGCTCGAAGGTGGTCCCTATATTTACATGCTCCCAGGCATAGTGAGGATAGTCCTACTTTTGTTTTGTTAACCAGGAAGTACAAATGGTTTCGTAAGCTCCTCCCAGCTGTCGCCAGTGGGGAGGATTCCACAGTGTGGGCTGCGTCTTTTCAGTCTAAGTTTATTTGGGGACAATTTCCTTATATGCCCTCTGATATATGGGATAAGGGGCGCAAGGTGCTGCCAGCTAAGTCTGTCGCTCCCTTTGAACTGACCTGGACCATGTCATTTCCACCATCTACCCTGAGGCACAGATGGGGAGGCTGAAGTGAGACTCGCAGGACTGCAGTGATCCAGGAAGCCCCCTGGTGCACTGAAGGAGTCTGACCGGAGGCTCCCAGATCTCCAGCACAGTAAGGAGCCTGCATCAGGAACTTTCTAACAGCTAGCGAACCGTTAGCCAGATCGAGCATGACTCCCCACACCTTCTGCTGGTCAGGATCCGCTTCCTCCAGGACTGCTCACCTGCTTCTGAGGGGGGCAGCCCCTGCCCAAGGCTCTGTGCTATGTGCCCTCCGAGGTCCACTACAAGATCTGCAAGGATTCCTCCTCGCCCTCTTCTTCCTCGGCGAGCAGGGGCATCTTACTGCCGGTCTTTGCGACTCCATCCGACTGCAAGCAAAACCAGAAGAATCTGTCCCGGGGCAGCATTGAGTTGAAGGAAGGCGGGTGCATCCGTGCCACTGGGGATGCATACTGCAACAGCTATAGGCTCTGGGTCAAGCTGAATAAGGTACCCCATCAATTACTCCATGTTCTTAACAGCAAGTGCTCAGCATACCTGTCAACTTTTAATGTGAGAAAGGAGATACTTTGCAAACACTGTGTTGTTGCCTGTGTATCAGAAAGAGCTTGCGTGGAGCACATTTAAAACAAGTGGTGCACTTTACAGCCGTTGTCAGGATAGCGTGTAATTTCAAGTGTATAATTTCAAGAACACTCTTTACTAAAACTACTAGATGTTTTTACCATGCATAATTTTTAGAATTGGATCACTTGATGGGAGTCAGAAGTACAACTCACTACTCGTTGGACACACCTCCTCTAGTGGAACTCGTAGAATAAGTTATGCATTCAAAATCCCGGACAAGAGGATGGGTTTTGGGCCTGCCAGTTTAATTTTAGAATTTTGTGAAGTGGTGCATTTCATAGTATTTCAGTTTATTTATTAACTGTTTAATTAATTAAAATCATTACAATAAAAGATATACAACTATTCCCCCCCACCATCTCATGGATAGTAAGGATGTGGTGCCCAACCTCAGGCAAACCCATAAGGCAGCATGAGTTGCACTTGAAGTTGTTAAACTCAATGAGTGTGGATGCCAACTCTTCCATGTTATGGGCATAGTCTCATATGTAACTAACTATATGACCTAAAAGTAAATATATCACATCCTAAATCCAATAAATAAGCGAAGACTTAGAAGTCCATAATATTTTTTTCAAACAGAATATCAATTAAGGCCCTTGTCCCTTGTTTTTCTGCTCTTCTGCACACTGTTAGACTCGTTTTTTGTGCCTTTCTGCCCTCTGCATCACCACATCATCACTCTGCGCTACCCCAGCATCATTCAGCACCACCACATTATCTCTCAGCACCACCACAGCACCACTCAGCACCACCACATTATCACTCAGCACCACCACATTATCACTCAGCACCACCACATTATCACCACCACAGCACCACCACTCAGCACCACCACAACATCACTCAGCAGCACCACTCAGCACCACCACATTATCACTCAGCACCACCACATTTTCACTCAGCACCACCACAGCATCATTCAGCAGCACCACTCAGCACCACCACATTATCATTCAGCAGCACCACATTATCACTCAGCACCACCACAGCACCACTCAGCACCACCACAGCACCACTCAGCAGCACCACAGCACCACTCAGCGCAACCACAGCATCACTCAGCACAACCACAGCATCACTCAGTGCAACCACAGCATCACTCAGTGCAACCACAGCATCACTCAGTGCAACCACAGCATCACTCAGTGCAACCACAGCATCACTCAGTGCAACCACAGCATCACTCAGCGCAACCACAGCATCACTCAGCACCACCACAGCATCACTGGTTCAAATATGTTCTCTCAATGTTTCAAGCTTTATTACAAATGTCACAAAAAGATGTTAATATTTCACTTCTGTTCTTGGATTTTCGTCACAATAAAATACACTGATCATAATCTTCACAAAAGTTATTTACAAAAGTTTAAGCTATTGCCATTATAAATTACAATCACTTTTATTTAAGTATTAATTATTTAAAAAAATTAAAAGCCATTGTTATTTTGTAATATCAATACATCTACGTCACGTAAATACAAAACATGTTGCATTACAAATGCTATAGGCGTCACATTAGCGAAAGTTATAACTATTGGCATTGTAAATGACAAAGCTATTAATGTAGCTATTTTCAAAAACAACACATAAATAAAAAAAATTGTCATTTACAAGACCAATAGCTCAAACTTTCCTAATGCGAGACCTATTGCATTGTAAATGCTTGTTATATTCCTAATATGGACTCAACGCTTTTTTTACGAAGTCCTGTAAGCGGACATCCAGATTATTGTGCATAGTTGGTAGTGAAGTTTATGTGGCACATATTTCGGTTTCAATCATGAGGTGCTGAGCCGTTTTCCAAATATATTGCAGCAAACTTGCAGCTGCCTGCACTCATGCTAGCGTGAAGCACAAAGAAGTGTGAGAGAGTTCCATATGCTTACCTTGCTTACCTTGCCCTACATAATCTTTGTTTCTTCTGTTCACTTTGTGGGAAATTACCACTACAGTTGTGCTGCTGGGTAGGCGTGGGATTGTAGTCTAGTAGAAAAAAAAGTCTGCACTAATGCAGCAGACAGGGCATGCTATAACCCAGAAGTTCAAGAAACACTATTCGTGTGTGGGCACCACCCAGATGCAAAGATGCTATTACCCAGAAAATCAAGACACCACTCTTCACTTGGGGGTACTACGGGATCCTCGCAGATGTGGACATCCTCTCACTCAGAAACATCAGTGAACACAATTCATGCATGAGCACATGGACTGCTCCCAGGAGCAGTATCTCCATATCAGAGAAGAGTCATTAGACACAGTAAAGTCAATGGATACTATGAAAATATGGGCTGTACTCAGGAGGGGTCAATAATCTCTATTCAATACAGGAGGCACCACTCCACCCAAGAGTGGAGATACAATGTCTCCAGGGATCAAGAGTCCTAGGAAGAAACCACAAAAATTCTGTAAGTACAGAGATCTATTCTAATTGTGTACAATCTCGTGCACAGTTGGAATTGGGGGACGGAAGGAAATTTGTTTCCAGTGAATAGTACATTTCTGTTCTTTCATTGGTCACTCAGACTAGAGTTTAGACTATTTGGATAAGATAGGGCAGTATCTACTGAATGAATAAGAACTGATCCATTTTAAATTTTTCTAAAGCGAGTATCTTTGTGACGGCATCTGCAGGTGACTAGGGTCACATCAGCTTAGAGCCTGCAGACAAAATAAAGGGTTTAGGGTTTTTGTTTGATTCCACCTTGTTGCCTGCCAAACATGTAAAGCAAACTGTAGAGTCATGTTCATATTATTTGAACATAATTGCAATATTTGTACTTCGCTTGGGAAACCCATAGCACTGTTGCTAGGGCCGTCATGTTTCTGAAAGTGGCTAAAATTAGTTGGCTATCATAGTGCCAATCTACTCGTAAGCACTTCCAAAAAGAACATTAAAAAACTGCAAGTATTCCAGATCTCTGCAGCAAGGGTTGTGATAAAGACGTGAGTCAAACAATATTTTGCCATTCTTACTTTGCAATGTTTCCTTTTTTAACCTCAATTTCAGCTGTGGTAATGTTTTCTGTACAGTGCAAGATAATTTTCACCACATTGCAAGACCATTCTCAGTGTAACCTAGCAATGGCAAATGTATGCAGAAGGTTTCTCTGCAAGCTTACCTCTTGCAACAAATGGTGGGTGGCAGACTGCACATTTTTCTTAGATCTGTGCGAAGTCTATGAGAATACGAACTTTTAAAAACGTGGACCTCTAATCAAGGTACAGACATATCACCCCTTTTTTTCTGAAGATTGCACCAATCCAAGCAGATGTTGAATTTAAGGCTTTGGCCATTGTGCATAGAACAGCACATCAGCAAGTCCTTACATTTCCAAAGATGAGACTTTTACTATTGAATACCACCTGGAATGTATGGTAGGGTAGATAATGCCAGGTTGTTATCCCATGAATAAAAATAGTATTTGATCAATCATTTGATTTTCAAGCAGAAAAGTTGTAAGCGTCATTGTCAATGTCCTTTTTGGAGATCAAAAGCCTTCCTAAACCTAAATCTTTTTCTTCTGATGACTGTTTTACTTGTGTATTCCAGTCCAAGAGCTCTGCTGGGCAGCTGGCTTTGTTTAGTACCTTATAAGAAATCTTATGATGATTGAGTATTGGGGGATTCTGGGTAAGTTGTAAGTACGTTAAGAGGTTGAGTGATGCTAAAGGAATATCGTAGACCTGGCGTCTACCTCTGAGCACTTGGGGGTTGACATGGCGAATGGCCACCATCTGCTTTTCATTGTCTTTTTTTTTTCACTCACGAGATCTTTCCAAGAATTCTCCCTTTGAATGAAAAACCAACAACATGCAGGAAAGTGCATAAATAAGTGTACAGTGCGGTGAGGAGGGGGGATGGAGAACATGGAGGCGGAGACGCGCAGGAGGATTTTTGTTCCTCGATGTGGAACGTGATTGTTGGCAGATGCCTCTCATGACGCATGGAATTTGTTAAAACACATTTTTTTAATAGTAATTCCTGGATGGAAACATGGAGGAATATTGGTAAAGAGGCAATGGACTTGCAAAACATACTTTTTTAAAGGTAGGACTTTGTGAGAGGTAAAACTCCCTAGTCTGACTTGACTCTGCCACTCTAGAGCGGAGCATGGAGGATGGTACAACGGAATATCGACACCAACAATATTGTGGCATACTAATATCGAGGGTCAAAATATCGCTGCTTGATCACGGTAACCGTGATCAAGCAGCGGATGCTGTGAAACGCGTTGGTAAAGCTGTTGCTGTAATGGCATAATAATAAACCTGCAAGAAATCATATTCCTGGTGGAGTGCGAGTAATCATTCTTTTGGTGAGAAATATATATATATATATATATTTATACTTTCTACTTACCCGCTGAATGAGTAAGTAGGCTCTTATAAATGTGGCCATTTTGGGCTGACATAGAGGAGCATCACTAAGTCCTAAGACTGCTACCTTCTTAACTCCAGGAGAGTCATCCTGTGCGTTGGAAGTAAGTGAGGGAAAGATAAGTGTACTTCACTAGCAGTAGGCTAATAGGAGAATGCATTGCAATGGGCAGTGATGCAACCCCTTTACCCACACCTGAATATTTTGATTTTGTGAAAATACTTGCACAGGAGTCTGGACAGGCTCAGTAGGCTTCTAGAAAACCTAAATGGGTTGGTATGGTTGAGGTGGTGCAGCAGGACTGGTGCAGTGGGTTTGGTTTGGTGTGGTGATGACAACTGATTTGGTGGGGTGGGGTGGCAACTAAGTATTAGCCAGTCAGGCTAGTATTAAGAGGAAGGCCGGACATTATACAGTCTACAAATTAATCAGTGGGCTTGCCGGGGCAAGTAGTGTTTTGAGCGGAGTCAAAATTGGAAATGGGAGTCGAGTGACAAACAAAATTGATACCAAAAATGGCCTTAAGCAGGGACGTGCTTTGGCTTCTAGTCTGTTTAATTTATACCTTGCAGATCTTGCATGCGTACTACCACAAGATAACTGCCACCCACCAAGCCTGGCTCCAGAGAAATTAGGCTGTCTTCAATATGTGGACGATATCTTACTATTAAGCCAAACTCCAATAGGCCTGCAATGTAGTATGAATTTCCTAAAGGATATATGGGCAAGCAGAGCATGAGCTAAACTTGAATAAAACGAAAGTAGTACTGTTGGTTGATTTTAAATACAAAGCACACTCCTGGTTTATGGAAGGGCAAAACGTCGAGGTAGGAGCCACTTATACCTAGGATTTAATGTAGAACATCAAAGGCTTTTTAAACATAACTTAGCCGCCATTCAAGCAAAAGCTCAGTCTTTAAATTATGGTTTTAATTTATTAAATTGAGCTATCCAAAATGTATTAAATGGAGCTATCCATCATTTAGTCACCTGCTCACATCTGTGCATGCTCAGCTAATGCCAGCAGTGACCTATGGCATGGAAATCCTGCAGGGGCACGAAGCAGCCACTTTTAATAAGATCCAAACGAAAGTATACAAAACTGTGTTTCACAGCCCAAAAACAGTCTCACCAGCCCAGGTACCCCTCGAGTTTGCCTTGAAAAATCAAATATTTCAATGCAAGAGTTCCTATATTAAACTGTGCAGTAGACTGCGCCCCTCTGAGAGAGGCTCCATCAATAACATATGCTGGCAGGAAATCGAGGAGCAAACACACACCATATATGCTCTTAGGTGGGTCATAGTGCCCACCTAAGAGCATATATAGGGCACTATGACCCACCTAAGAGCATATATGGTGTGAGTAATTTTTTATGTCAGAAGGTTTCACAGCCCAGAATAAATCATGAGTGGCCAGTGAACTCTTCTGTTTTAATTGTGTGAGATTTACGTTTCTTTCTCACTGGGGGTTTCTTGGTTTTGTGTTTTGTGTTATTTGTACACAAAAGTACAGCAAGGGCAATACGTTGACTTGTTTTGTTTGGAACTATCAGCAGATTGTGGGGCTGATATCGAGAAAACACTGTTACATGTTGTTAGTTTTTAGGTTTCGACCTGGCGATCTGCGCAAGCAGTTCGCGCAGGTGAAATCTTTTGTTTACCATATTGGCTATCGGAACGTCCCCCACCTCCCATTAGCTAGCTCCATAAATGGAGGCTAGCCATTGGGAGCCGGATCTGTCCGTCAAGGCCGGACCAGATTCGGGGGCGTTCCCGCGATTTTTTCCCTCTCCGCCTCTGCGATGTCGTCATCGCGGCGGTGGGCGGAGTTTCGTTTTTTTTCCTTCTGTGTTTGTTTTGGTCATTCCATGCGAGGAAGCGCAGGTGAGTGCTTGTTTTTTAGTGGTGGAGCACGTGAATTCAGTGTACGTTGGTTAAAAATACATGATGAAGACACAGGCCACGATCTGGCTGTTCATCAAGTGCATGGGCGAGAGTGCATAGGGAGTGCAGAGTGGAGAGTGCAGAGTGCTTAGAGAGTGGAGAGTGCATAGGGAGTGCAGAGTGGAGAGTGCATAGGGAGTGGAGAGTGGAGAGTGCATAGGGGGTGGAGAGTGCAGAGTGCATAGGGAGTGCATAGGGAGTGCAGAGTGCATAGGGAGTGCATAGGGAGTGCAGAGTGCATAGGGAGTGAAGAGTGCATAGGGAGTGAAGAGTGCATAGAGAGTGAAGAGTGCATAGGGAGTGAAGAGTGCATAGGGAGTGGAGAGTGAAGAGTGCATAGGGAGTGGAGAGTGAAGAGTGCATAGGGAGTGCAGAGTGCATAGGGAGTGGAGTGGAGAGTGGAGAATGCATAGGGAGTGGAGAGTGCATAGGGAGTGGAGAGTGCATAGGGAGTGGAGAGTGCATAGGGAGTGCATAGGGAGTGCAGAGTGGAGAGTGCATAGGGAGTGGAGAGTGCATAGGGGGTGGAGAGTGCAGAGTGCATAGGGAGTGCAGAGTGCATAGGGAGTGAAGAGTGCATAGGGAGTGAAGAGTACATAGGGAGTGAAGAGTGCATAGGGAGTGAAGAGTGCATAGAGAGTGAAGAGTGCATAGGGAGTGAAGAGTGCATAGGGAGTGGAGAGTGAAGAGTGCATAGGGAGTGCAGAGTGCATAGGGAGTGGAGTGGAGAGTGGAGAGTGCATAGGGAGTGGAGAGTGCATAGGGAGTGGAGAGTGCATAGGGAGTGGAGAGTGCATAGGGAGTGGAGAGTGCATAGGGAGTGGAGAGTGGAGAGTGCAGAGTGCATAGGGAGTGGAGAGTGGAGAGTGCATAGGGAGTGGAGAGTGGAGAGTGCATAGGGAGTGGAGAGTGCATAGGGAGTGGAGAGTGCATAGGGAGTGGAGAGTGCATAGGGAGTGCAGCTCGAGGGAGTGGAGAGTGCATAGGGAGTGGAGAGTGCATAGGGAGTGGAGAGTGGGGAGTGGAGAGTGCATAGGGAGTGGAGAGTGCATAGGGAGTGGAGAGTGGAGAGTGCATAGGGGTGGAGAGTGCAGAGTGCATAGGGAGTGCATAGGGAGTGCAGAGTGCATAGGGAGTGAAGAGTGCATAGAGAGTGAAGAGTGCATAGGGAGTGAAGAGTGCATAGGGAGTGGAGAGTGAAGAGTGCATAGGGAGTGGAGAGTGCATAGGGAGTGGAGAGTGAAGAGTGCATAGGGAGTGCAGAGTGCATAGGGAGTGGAGAGTGGAGAGTGCATAGGGAGTGGAGAGTGCATAGGGAGTGGAGAGTGCATAGGGAGTGCATAGGGAGTGCAGAGTGGAGAGTGCATAGGGAGTGCAGAGTGCATAGGGAGTGGAGTGGAGAGTGGAGAGTGCATAGGGAGTGGAGAGTGCATAGGGAGTGAAGAGTGCATAGGGAGTGGAGAGTGAAGAGTGCATAGGGAGTGCAGAGTGCATAGGGAGTGGAGTGGAGAGTGGAGAGTGCATAGGGAGTGGAGAGTGCATAGGGAGTGGAGAGTGCATAGGGAGTGGAGAGTGCATAGGGAGTGGAGAGTGCATAGGGAGTGGAGAGTGCATAGGGAGTGGAGAGTGGAGAGTGCAGAGTGCATAGGGAGTGGGGAGTGGAGAGTGCATAGGGAGTGGAGAGTGGAGAGTGCATAGGGAGTGGAGAGTGCTAAGGGAGTGCAGCTCGAGGGAGTGGAGAGTGCATAGGGAGTGGAGAGTGCATAGGGAGTGGAGAGTGGGGAGTGGAGAGTGCATAGGGAGTGGAGAGTGCATAGGGAGTGCAGAGTGGAGAGTGCATAGGGAATGGAGAGTGGAGAGTGCATAGGGAGTGGAGAGTGCATAGGGAGTGGAGAGTGCATAGGGAGTGGAGAGTGCATAGGGAGTGGAGAGTGCATAGGGAGTGGAGAGTGCATAGGGAGTGCAGCTCGGAGAGTGCATAGGGAGTGGAGAGTGCATAGGGAGTGCAGAGTGGGGAGTGCATAGGGAGTGGAGAGTGGGGAGTGCATAGTGCATAGGGAGTGGAGAGTGGGGAGTGCATAGGGAGTGGAGAGTGGGGAGTGCATAGTGCATAGGGAGTGGAGAGTGTAGAGTGCATAGGGAGTGTAGAGTGCATAGGGAGTGGAGAGTGCATAGGGAGTGGAGAGTGCATAGGGAGTGGAGAGTGCATAGTGCATAGGGAGTGGAGAGTGCATAGTGCATAGGGAGTGGAGAGTGCATAGGGAGTGGAGAGTGGGGAGTGCATAGTGCATAGGGAGTGGAGAGTGCATAGTGCATAGGGAGTGGAGAGTGCATAGTGCATAGGGAGTGGAGAGTGCATAGGGAGTGGAGAGTGCATAGGGAGTGGAGAGTGCATAGGGAGTGGAGAGTGGAGAGTGCATAGGGAGTGGAGAGTGGAGAGTGCATAGGGAGTGCAGAGTGCATAGAGAGTGAAGAGTGGAGAGTACATAGGGAGTGCAGAGTGCATAGAGAGTGCAGAGTGGAGAGTGCATAGAGAGTGCAGAGTGGAGAGTGCATAGGGAGTGCAGAGTGCATGGAGAGTGCATAGGGAGTGGAGAGTGCAGAGTGCATAGGGAGTGGAGAGTGCATAGGGAGTGGAGAGTGCATAGGGAGTGCAGAGTGCATGGAGAGTGCATAGGGAGTGGAGAGTGGAGAGTGCATAGGGAGTGGAGAGTGCATAGGGAGTGGAGAGTGGAGAGTGCATAGGGAGTGCAGAGTGCATAGAGAGTGAAGAGTGGAGAGTACATAGGGAGTGCAGAGTGCATAGAGAGTGCAGAGTGGAGAGTGCATAGAGAGTGCAGAGTGGAGAGTGCATAGGGAGTGCAGAGTGCATGGAGAGTGCATAGGGAGTGGAGAGTGCAGAGTGCATAGGGAGTGGAGAGTGCATAGGGAGTGCAGAGTGCATGGAGAGTGCATAGGGAGTGGAGAGTGGAGAGTGCATATGGAGTGGAGAGTGGAGAGTGCATAGGGAGTGCAGAGTGCATAGAGAGTGAAGAGTGGAGAGTACATAGGGAGTGCAGAGTGCATAGAGAGTGCAGAGTGGAGAGTGCATAGAGAGTGCAGAGTGGAGAGTGCATAGGGAGTGCAGAGTGCATAGGGAGTGGAGAGTGGAGAGTGCATAGGGAGTGGAGAGTGCATAGGGAGTGGAGAGTGCATAGGGAGTGGAGAGTGCATAGGGAGTGGAGAGTGCATAGAGAGTGGAGAGTGGATAGGGAGTGCAGAGTGCATAGAGAGTGAAGAGTGGAGAGTACATAGGGAGTGCAGAGTGCATAGAGAGTGCAGAGTGGAAAGTGCATAGGGAGTGCAGAGTGCATGGAGAGTGGAGAGTGCAGAGTGCATAGGGAGTGGAGAGTGCAGAGTGCATAGGGAGTGGAGAGTGCAGAGTGCATAGGGAGTGCAGAGTGCATAGGGAGTGGAGAGTGCATAGGGAGTGGAGAGTGCATAGGGAGTGGAGAGTGCATAGGGAGTGGAGAGTGCATAGGGAGTGGAGAGTGCATAGGGAGTGGAGAGTGCATAGGGAGTGGAGAGTGCAGAGTGCATAGGGAGTGGAGAGTGCATAGGGAGTGGAGAGTGCATAGGGAGTGGAGAGTGCATAGTGAGTGGAGAGTGCATAGGGAGTGGAGAGTGCATAGGGAGTGGAGAGTGCATAGGGACTGCAGAGTGGGGAGTGGAGAGTGCATAGGGAGTGCAGAATAGGGAGTGGAGAGTGCATAGGGAGTGGAGAGTGCAGAGTGCATAGGGAGTGGAGAGTGCAGAGTGCATAGGGAGTGGAGAGTGCAGAGTGCATAGGGAGTGGAGAGTGCAGAGTGCATAGGGAGTGGAGAGTGCAGAGTGCATAGGGAGTGGAGAGTGCAGAGTGCATAGGGAGTGGAGAGTGGAGAGTGCATAGGGAGTGGAGAGTGGAGAGTGCATAGGGAGTGGAGAGTGCATAGGGAGTGGAGAGTGCATAGGGAGTGGAGAGTGCATAGGGAGTGGAGAGTGCATAGGGAGTGCAGAGTGCATAGGGAGTGGAGAGTGCAGAGTGCATAGGGAGTGGAGAGTGGAGAGTGCATAGGGAGTGGAGAGTGCATAGTGCATAGGGAGTGGAGAGTGCATAATGCATAGGGAGTGTAGAGTGCATAGGGAGTGGAGAGTGCATAGGGAGTGGAGAGTGCATAGGGAGTGGAGAGTGGAGAGTGCATAGGGAGTGGAGAGTGGAGAGTGCATAGGGAGTGCAGAGTGCATAGAGAGTGAAGAGTGGAGAGTACATAGGGAGTGCAGAGTGCATAGAGAGTGCAGAGTGGAGAGTGCATAGAGAGTGCAGAGTGGAGAGTGCATAGGGAGTGGAGAGTGGAGAGTGCATAGGGAGTGCAGAGTGCATAGGGAGTGCAGAGTGTAGAGTGCATAGGGAGTGGAGAGTGCATAGGGAGTGGAGAGTGCATAGGGAGTGGAGAGTGCATAGGGAGTGGAGAGTGCATAGGGAGTAGAGTGGAGAGTGCATAGGGAGTAGAGAGTGGAGAGTGCATAGGGAGTAGAGAGTGGAGAGTGCATAGGGAGTAGAGAGTGGAGAGTGCATAGGGAGTAGAGAGTGGAGAGTGCATAGGGAGTAGAGAGTGCAGAGTGCATAGGGAATGGAGAGTGGAGAGTGCATAGGGAGTGGAGAGTGCATAGGGAGTTGAGAGTGCATAGGGAGTGCAGAGTGGAGAGTGCATAGGGAGTGGAGAGTGCATAGGGAGTGGAGAGTGGATAGGGAGTGGAGAGTGCATAGGGAGTGGAGAGTGCATAGGGAGTGGAGAGTGCATAGGGAGTGGAGAGTGCATAGGGAGTGGAGAGTGCATAGGGAGTGGAGAGTGCATAGGGAGTGGAGAGTGCATAGGGAGTGGAGAGTGGAGAGTGCATAGTGAGTGGAGAGTGGAGAGTGCATAGGGAGTGGAGAGTGGAGAGTGCATAGGGAGTGGAGAGTGGAGAGTGCATAGGGAGTGGAGAGTGGAGAGTGCATAGGGAGTGGAGAGTGCATAGGGAGTGGAGAGTGCATAGGGAGTGCAGAGTGCATAGGGAGTGGAGAGTGCATAGGGAGTGCAGAGTGCATAGGGAGTGCAGAGTGCATAGAGAGTGGAGAGTGCATAGGGAGTGGAGAGTGGAGAGTGCATAGGGAGTGGAGAGTGGAGTGCATAGGGAGTGGAGAGTGGAGAGTGCATAGGGAGTGCAGAGTGGAGAGTGCATAGGGAGTGGAGAGTGCATAGGGAGTGGAGAGTGCATAGGGAGTGGAGAGTGCATAGGGAGTGGAGAGTGCATAGGGAGTAGAGTGGAGAGTGCATAGGGAGTAGAGAGTGGAGAGTGCATAGGGAGTAGAGAGTGGAGAGTGCATAGGGAGTAGAGAGTGCAGAGTGCATAGGGAATGGAGAGTGGAGAGTGCATAGGGAGTGGAGAGTGCATAGGGAGTTGAGAGTGCATAGGGAGTGCAGAGTGGAGAGTGCATAGGGAGTGGAGAGTGGATAGGGAGTGGAGAGTGCATAGGGAGTGGAGCGTGCATAGGGAGTGGAGAGTGGATAGGGAGTGGAGAGTGCATAGGGAGTGGAGAGTGCATAGGGAGTGGAGAGTGCATAGGGAGTGGAGAGTGCATAGGGAGTGGAGAGTGCATAGGGAGTGGAGAGTGCATAGGGAGTGGAGAGTGCATAGGGAGTGGAGAGTGCATAGGGAGTGGAGAGTGCATAGGGAGTGGAGAGTGCATAGGGAGTGGAGAGTGGAGAGTGCATAGGGAGTGGAGAGTGGAGAGTGCATAGGGAGTGGAGAGTGGAGAGTGCATAGGGAGTGGAGAGTGGAGAGTGCATAGGGAGTGGAGAGTGCATAGGGAGTGGAGAGTGCATAGGGAGTGGAGAGTGCATAGGGAGTGGAGAGTGCATAGGGAGTGCAGAGTGGAGAGTGCATAGGGAGTGGAGAGTGCATAGGGAGTGGAGAGTGCAGAGTGCATAGGGAGTGCAGAGTGGATAGGGAGTGGAGAGTGGAGAGTGCGTAGGGAGTGGAGAGTGGAGAGTGCGTAGGGAGTGGAGAGTGGAGAGTGCGTAGGGAGTGGATAGTGCATACGGAGTGGAGAGTGCATAGGGAGTGGAGAGTGCATAGGGAATGGAGAGTGCATCCCCTCTACTTCTCTTCTATGGACACTTGTACTTCTTCTACTTCTCCACCAGCACAGTGTGTGTTTCCACTCGCCCGTGGCACTGGAGACTGAAGCACATCCTTCTTAGGGTGAAAACCGTCTTGCTGGTCATTATGGACACTCTTTCCAGTTCTGTACTTTTATGTGATCACACTATGCATTATGGGGGGTGTAGTGTTGCTTTGATTCCATTAGAACACAGCTGAAAACAATGATTTGTAGATAAAAACTCTAGTCCCACTAAATCTTGGAAGTGCTTATTCACACGCACACATGCATGCACGCACATATGCAAACACACTCTCTCTCCCTCAACAGGTGCACTACCTCCTCACAAGCACGGACACATGTTTGTAAAACAGGTTCTTTAACCCACCATGCCATCCCATAATGCAGTTCGGTTGGCTAGCACACCGTGGCTGACTGAAGATGCGCACTAGGATGGCGCCGGCACTTGACAGCCAGGCACAGAGAGGCGCGTGATTGACAATGGGCGACAAGAAGAGCGTGACTGAGAGCAGACGCCAACTGAAATGTCCAACCCTTAAAAAGGAAAGATTTAATGACGGTATTTTTTGTGGAACTGGTGGCGAGCTTCCTGTTTCAAGATGAGTGAGTGGACCATGTCCAAAAAGACTGACACTCCAGTAGGGTAGTGTAGTGCTTTCAGCAAGCGTTGCCTTAATGTGCCACCCCAGCACGATTTAACCCCCTCAGCTGTCAATTGGGCATCTGTCACGTGACACCTGCAGACCAGACTCTGAATTTCTTCAGTGAAATCCAGTAGGGTACAATAGGTCTTACATTTGCAAGAGATTAAGCTGTTGGCAATGTAAATGACAATGCCATTTATTTATCTGTTTTCAAAACCAACACATAAATAAAAATATTGTCATTTACAATGCCAATAGCTCTAACTTTGGCAAAGGCGAAACCGTTGCATTGTAAATGCTTGTTTTCTGTTCCCTTTTCCCACTGTCATGAGAGTGAGTCACCAATGATGATAATTGGGTACACTGGCAATTGTGAGTCAGATAACCCGATTGGCGGTTCTTCCGTGAGGGGCTCACTCTCTTCTTCACACTTTTTCCACAAGTAGTGTCTGGTGGGTGGTGGTATCACGACAGATTGTTTGTTTACCATGGCTGTACCGCATTAATGTTTGACACCTGGCTGGATTTGAATCACCAGAAAAATTGAGGGGTGGTGATAATACATATAGTTTATTGGTATCACCATTATCCATGCCATTTTAGTATTTTCCTAAGAGTGTCTTGGGTGACAGGCCTATCGTTGTGTGTTATGGTTCGAGTGGGGGGCGGCCTGTGCCCTTTTCTTCTCCCCCCTTAGACTCCTTTTGTTTGGACATTAACATTTTCTAAATCAATCTTTAAATAAATAGAAAAAGTGAAAGAATAATTTGCCACCTGGGTGAAAAAATTTAGTAAGGTTGTTTTATACTAGACAGCAGAATTTTACAAAGCATTTGCACTTTACTTGTCATTAAGCTGTTACTTAATTTAATGACAAATCGCTACTCTCTAGGGTTGCACAAGGCACCTGCACTTTAAAAGTGAGTAAGCACAGGTACATTTCCTACTGCTAAAGGGAAAAATGAATTAGTAGGGCGAGATAATGGGTTGTGTTTACTGGCTCACTCAAGTTTATATGTTTACTGGGGTAATAGAGGTTAATAGAGGACATACTATATATTTGCTCTTATATAGGATTGCACAAGCAGTTAAAAAGAGAGCACGGGCGGGGTAACTCATCCGCTATTAAGGGGAAAATGGCTAAGTAAAGAGAGAAGATGGGTTTTTTCAGTGGTTTATTCAAGATGGCATGCTTTCAGGATTAATACCAGTCAACAATGCACATGACTCTCTATATGTAATTCATAATGTACCTTTACTTACAAATCAATCCATTTCTAATTGCCCTTTTTGTACATTTTTTATTTTTCTCGTCTTAGTCAATTAATGTCAATTTTAATGTGCTTTTATGGCTGTAAAGCCGAAATAAAATATTTTTGACTGACAAATCAATTTTAAAGGCAGGACAACCTGCAAAATGTAAAACAAAATCCTTTCCTGATGTTAGAGTAATGGTTTTTAGAATTGCAATCTTGTATTTTAAACAAATGTATCAGTATGGTTTTCGTTGTATGTAATGTTTTTTACTAACTATGCAAATAAACTTGACTTTGAGCAGAGTCAAGAGGTGAAAAGTTCCCAAGTAAATATTGTAACAATTTTGAAATGAAGTATTAATTTACTTTTGGTATGCCAATGTTATTGTCGCTCTGATGATCTCAAATTAGAGGGAAACACTTATCGAGGATTGCATTGACAGAGACTGTTAAACACTGTAACAGCCAGTGCAAACACTGTAACCTTCAGTGCAGTATGCCTTAAATGGATACAAAATTGAAAGGAAAGACCAACATCATTATAACCATATGCCAGAACAATATTTAAGGACTACAACGTCCATAATGCTGTGCATGATAGAATAACTAGGCTACTTATTACTAGTCACATCACACCAGACCATAAAAAGTATGTTAAATTGTTGGGCTACCATGACCATTGGGCCGAACAAGCAAGGAGAATGTCTTGGCACCGTTAAACTGTGGGCAAACATTCCGAATTCCAAACCTGTGATAGCATGCTCAGGAAATGGACTACCCATGAAACAGATTAACCGACCAAGAGAAACTTTTCAACAACAAAGTCAAACTAAGTAATGTCCATTGTTTTGAAGCTTAGCAGGTGTGTAAGGCAGACGCCATCTTTGATTACAAGCAGTCACGCGCTACACACACTGTGGCTGTCCTCTCTTAAGGACATCTTAAGATCATGTAAATTCTACTGCACTTACTCCACCATCAGTTTTTTAGAGATCAGATTGCAGAACATGGGGCTCTCCGAAAATGCATTGCATGGTTGGTATTCGGGATAAGTACAGGAACCCGAATTACCATATATATTTTGAATCCCACGGGCACACTTAAGCGTTTAACACCACATTTCATCATCGCCAGCTCCGCGGCATCTTAGGTTCTCACAACCACTTCCTGTGTGTTATACTGATTAAAGCATGGGGGCACCGATGTGAGGACTGTGATATGCTTTATTTACTCTTAGCTTTAAAGTTCGGACTACACCTCTGTTAAATTCATCAGCCATTTTAAGACGAGTAATTGGAGATTTGTGTACGCCTTTTACACATGTTATTTTTATTGGCTGAAAAGTTAGCAAATCAGATTTTCAATTAGTACATCAGAATTCCAGAATTAGTATGTTGTCTTATGTGCAGCCCTTTAACCAATCATGATAGGGTTTGCAAAGTTGATCCTGTATGGCGAGTGGGCCACTGGGAAGTTGTGGAGATCACTAAGTGTGGTTTGCTATGTGGTGTTCGCAGTAAAATTAAATCCATTTGCTGATTGGGAAACCCTGAGTAGAAGGACTGGATGACTCAAACTACCTTGTGGAATATCTTTCTTGCAGCCCGACACAATGTCAGCATGAGCTGTGCATAGTCCTGAGGGACCAGCATTTGATTATTTATTTTGTAACTTTTATAAAAGTTTTGCTTCACCTTGCAGTGGAGTGCTTAATGTTTCCGTGGTAAAGGGGATAGGAGAAAGACAGTACAAAAGATATCCTGGAAAAGCAGCATTAGATATATTTTCTACAAATAACACATTCTTCAGAGACTCCAATTGTTACAAATTACAGCTGTGTGGCTGGTTCTTGGTATGCTCCGTCGATAACCTTGCTGCCAAGCTATGCCCAATGCCCTTAAAAGTTGCCCAATTGACAATCATTTGGCCTTTTGGAGTGCTGTAATAGGCTAGCTGTTTTTTTCCCTTGGACTCTTAATTCTGGACATCATTCTCCTGAGCAGTGCCTAGTGCCGAGCACTGGGATGCCTTCCGTGGTCTCTGTGTACCCTGCAACTGAATCTTATTCAGAACGTCATTGACCTGCCGGAACAGGTTGGGGTTTACTGACAGCTCGCATGCAGCTAAAGTCCTAGGTTCTGCAAGCCTTCAAAATTCCCATATGAGTAAAAGATATACCGACAATATTCTTCTTAGCATAGCGGTGTTACACATGCATTATTACCCTGTTGCTGGTGAGTTTGTAGGCCTGTGAGTGCAAAAATTGGGAGCTGAGAAGGCCTGTTGCATTTCCTTCCTGATTGCCCAGAAGAAGTGTGGCTCCTCCCAGTAGTCACAAAACAAGCCTCCGCAGATTAGTGCATGCAGAAGGCACCCAGTGACTCCCTAGATAGGTCTCATTTAGAAGGCTACCCCCCAAAAAAGAGTGAAATACCTCCTTGGCAATTTTCTAAGTCATGATTTAAGATGGAGATTAGTATTGAAGAAATTAGCAAGGAAGCATGCATTTCTTGACATCAGGAAGGGGGCAGAAACAGACAAAATACCCAGATGTAGATCCAGTAGAAAGTGTCAACTACAAGGAGAAGATTGGGGCCATCTAAAGAAACATAAAGTGCATTGTGCGCAATGTCTTTCACCCCTGCTGTACATGTATGATATACTTCTTGATTAGGCATGGGGTCAGTGCCCACAGGTTGGTGAGAATATTTTCAAGAAGTGAGAGAAGAGTGCAGAGTTTATGCACCTTCAATGGGTAGGCAAGACTCCTAGCAGTTTGTTCAAGGCAGAATGTTCTAATTGTAGGAGGTGTGTTTTAAAAAAATGTGGATTTATGGACTGCTCTGCAAAAGAAATGGGAACGCCTGACATCCAGACTCCTGACCCTTAGAAGAGTTGGTGGTTGGCTGCTGGGACCTGGGCTCAGCACCTTGGAGCTGTCGGATACTCATCCTCGTAAACTAAGCTATAAGTCGTGTTTACCCAACAGAATGTTTACCTTCTGATGAGTCCACAAGGGCAATCGTTTGCTTTTTTGAGGAGTCCAAAAAGACGATACATTGGTGTCAAAGGCTGTAAAACATTGGCTGCACTGTAAGACTCAGCTAAGACAACCACACTGTGAGTAAGGTCTGCATTTACCATGATGCATTTCTTTACAATGCCTGCAACAGGCTTGTGACCTTTGCACTATGTCTTCGGACCAGAGATAAACTAGATAAGTAGAATCATCTGCCACTTGTCATAGAGAGTACTGATGCATTTTGCATTTGTAGAACACATTGCTACATTCTGTGTGGCTTGATATCATTGTTTAGACTTTGTGTGCCTTGTTCCTAGCGGGAGCCTGCAGACATGCTTGGAAAATGCATGTTTGGAAGGGCGCACGGCTGCTGGGTGTCTTATGTATGAATTGTCTTATGTTGTGGGAGAGGACCGGAGCAATGCGTCATTGTTGTAGCTGCATAAGCATGCTTATATTTCCAAAGGCTGGTTTAGCTCTTTGAATACATACCTCCACCTGCTAAGTCCATGGGTTGCATTCGAGTAAACTTTTCAGAATCCTTGTTATTTTTACATGGTACAATTGTTGTGCGTGGTACTTGATATCGATGCAAGTATCTAGATGCTGGTAGTAGAAACCTGTGTTTCATAAGGAACATCCAGGACTTTATAGCTATGCAGGATTTAGGGTGGAAAGAGTGAATTCGTATTTAGGTTGTAAGGGCTTTCAAAGCTTGGCAGTTTGAGCTGAGAAATTTGTACCCATATTCTACACTGTTGGTACTTTGAATGAATGGGCAAAGGTGGTGACTTTGCCAGTGAAAAAAGTGTGGTAACTTCTAAGGAGCCATGATCTCACAACACACACAACCATGGTATAAACTACAGATTGCCCTAGGCATCTACATCTATATCATACACGAATATTGTATTATTCTTCAGGGGTTAAAAGAGAAATGGATTGTCGGTTTCTTTATCGTTGTTATTTTCATTCCACCCAGTGGTGATTAGGTGTGGTGTATGTCGGTGCCATTAAAGGCTTCCATTTTACCATGGCGCTTAATAAATAATACCAGTGAGATTGGAGCTAGAAACTCTGTTATTTGCCAAATAAATTCTTCAGCGGTTTAGTACTATATGAAGCATCGCAGCATTCTGCACTCTACAAAAGCCATTATGTATATGAATTGATCATGTTCTTTGTTTTGTTTCGAGTGAACAGAGTATTAAAGGTCCTCCAAGCTTTAAACATTATTATTGGTAGTAGAAACATTTTGCATTTCTGTTAGTGTAGTTATTGTTCAATGTGTTGCAACAGGACTACAGAGCTAATCTCTACACTTTGATCAGGGATTTGATATGTATTTGTAAGACTGCGGTGAGGAGGCTGGGCTCTCTGAAAGGAGAAACTGGCTTTTTTTGCGCATACCTGTTAGATTACAAGTGGAGGGCATTACAAATAAACTACTCTTATGTGGTTCATTTTGCAATCGGGAGATAAACATTATGCGTCATTCCAGGAACAGCAGACAGAATGTATCCAAGCCATGTCAGATGGCGTAGACATAGTGTATCCTCAGCTCTACGGGCATAAATGACATAATGTATCCTTATTTCACCAGACACAGTAGACACAGTGTATCCTCATCTCAACAGATTTAGTAGCCACAATGTATCCTCGCATCAACCACAATAGACAGTCTAGCCTCATGTCACCAGATGTCATTGACACCAGGTATTGTTTTCCTACCGTATCTATCCTATACGATTGTTTCCTAGCTGTAGCCTTTTGAAGTAGCTGAAAGAAATCCAACCGTAGAAGCTGTTTATGCAAATAATGAATGAAGAGTGCCCATAAAACTAAATTGTCTTCGGTTTTGACAGGAAATGTTGAACTGCACCTGACATGTTCTTCTCGGTTGGTCAGCGTCAGGAATTTGATGGAGTTTGCTGGTTGGGAAATGGTCCAGTCAGGGGCAGCTCCTCCACGAGGGCGGAGGAGCGTCGCCCCACTGCTTTCTCGCAGTGCGAGAAGCCGAAACATAAAATGGTAATAACTTTCAGTTATTACCATTTTAGATTTGGTTGCGGGCAGGTGGGTGGGTGGGGCTTCTCTGTGGGCAGGTGAGGAGTGGTGTGCCCGCCCACTCCTGAGTGCGCAAAGACTTCTTGGTCGGTCCCCTAGGGCCGCCCAAACCAGTAATGCGCACTCTGCCCATGGAGAACATGGCCTCCCCATAAGCCCCTGGCTGGGCAGCATCCTTACCAATCACAATGCTGCTTGTGATTGGCTTAGGGGTGGGAGCCTAACTACCTGCTTCTGCTTCCTGTTCCTGCCGGAGGAAAGGTAAGTTTAATTATTTTTTAAATGATTATTAATATTAAATTACAGCCCCATCCGAACCCGCTCCACCCCCTGCCTCCCCCCACCAGAGAGCTATGCCGTCCGCGACTGGTTCCGGTACAACTGACATGCTGTTAGTTGGTTAGCTTCAGGGATTTGCTGGAGTCTGTTGGTTGGGTCTGTCTACTTGCTTCTAAGAATGGATGGGCTGACTGTCATCCGAGGCCTCCAGTCCCTCCTTAGATGCCACCCCTTTTCCCAAGTCAGTGTTGCGGGAATGTGTAGGACCGAGAAGTACTTGATCAACTACTCATACTCCAACGGTAACTCACCAAAATTATCCTTATTCTGCCTGTAACACTAGAGGGTCCGTCCCAGCTTATCCGTTGAAGCAGTACCTGATTCTACTGGTGCAGCAAGCTGTGGGAGCAAAGCGCAGAAATCAACAGAAAACCCCAGAGGCCCCCTGAGGACCCCGCCCAGCAGACCCGGCAGCAAGAAAGCCCCATGGTTCACCGACGAACTCAAGAACTCCAAGAAGAACTGCCGAGCCCTCGAGAGAACCTGGCGCAGAGACCCAACTCCGGACAACATGGCTGCCCTCAAGCTCGCCACCCGAAAGCACCACCAACTCATCCGCGCCACCAAGAAAACTGCATTCAAGGAACGACTGGACAACAACGCACACAACAGCAAGGAACTCTTCAACATCGTCAAAGAGCTCTCCAACCCCAACGCCGGAAACAACGACATCACCCCTTCGCAAGACCTCTGCAACTCCCTCGCCTCCTACTTCCACAACAAGATCGCGGACATACACAACAGCTTCAGCACTCAACCGACGCACGCCACAACCGAACCCCCGCCCCCCACCACCACCCTCCGCGCCTGTACCCCGATCAACACCGAAGACACCATCCGCACGATGAACTCCATCCACTCCGGATCTCCGACCGACCCCTGCCCTCACCACGTCTTCAACAAGGCCGACGCTGTCATCGCACCCCACCTGCGGGACATCATCAACACCTCCTTCGACACCGCTACCTTCCCGGAGAGCTGGAAGCACGCCGAACTCAGCGCCCTACTCAAGAAGCCTTCAGCCGACCCCACCGACCTCAAGAACTACCGCCCCATATCGCTGCTCCCGTTTCCTGCAAAAGTCATCGAGAAGACCGTCAACAAGCAGCTGGCCGCCTTCCTCGAGACGAACGGATCCCTCGACCCCTCGCAGTCTGGCTTCCGGGCAAACCACAGCACCGAGACCGCCCTGATCGCAGCCACCGATGACATCCGTGCCCTGCTCGACAACGGAGAAACAGCGGCCCTCATCCTCCTAGACCTCTCCGCGGCCTTCGACACTATCTGCCACCGTACCCTAGTACAGCGCCTCAGCAACGTCGGAGTCCAGGATAAGGCACTGGAGTGGATCATCTCCTTCCTCGCCGGGAGAACACAGAGAGTCCGCCTCCCTCCGTTCAGATCGGAAGCCACCGAAGTAATCTGCGGCGTTCCTCAAGGCTCCTCGCTCAGTCCAACCCTCTTCAATGTCTACATGGGCCCCCTCGCTGACATCGCACGCCAGCACAACCTCAACATCATCTCCTACGCCGACGACACCCAGCTGATCCTCTCCCTCACCAACGACCCCGCCACCGCCAGAGACAACCTACACGAAGGGATGATAGAGGTAGCCGAATGGATGAAGAACAGCCGCCTGAAACTGAACTCGGACAAGACGGAAGTCCTCATCCTAGGATCCTCACCCTCCGCCTGGGACGACTCCTGGTGGCCCCCCGCCCTGGGCAACGCACCCCAACCCACAGACCACGCACGCAACCTGGGCTTCATCCTGGACTCCTCCCTCTCCATGACCAGTCAAGTCAACGCCGTCTCCTCGTCGTGCTTCAACATCCTGCGCATGCTACGTAAGATCTTCCGGTGGATCCCCACCGAGACCAGGAAGACGGTCACCCAGGCCCTCGTCACCAGCCGTCTGGACTACGGCAACTCCCTTTACGCCGGAACCACCGCCAAACTCCAGAAGAGACTCCAGCGGATCCAGAACGCCTCAGCACGTCTCATCCTGGACATCCCCCGGCGCAGCCACATCTCCGGACACCTGAGAGACCTGCACTGGCTCCCGGTCAACAAGAGAATCACCTTCCGACTCCTCACCCACGCACACAAAGCCCTACACAACCAAGGCCCGGGATACCTCAACAGCCGCCTCAACTTCTACGCTCCCAAACGCCAGCTTCGATCGACCGGCCACGCCCTCGCCGCCGTCCCCCGCATCCGAAGAGCCACCACAGGAGGACGGTCCTTCTCCTACCTCGCCGCCAAGACATGGAACTCCCTCCCGACCCACCTCCGCCGGACCCAGGACCACCTCACCTTCAGGAAGCAACTCAAGACCTGGCTGTTCGAGCAGTAGCGGACCCCCCCTCCCTAGCGCCTTGAGACCCTTTGGGTGAGTAGTGCGCTTTATAAATGCCGTGATTGATTGATTGATTGAATTAGTGGACGGATCCTGGGGCCGGACGGATCCTGGGGCCGGACTGACACCTGCTGCTATGTTTAGTTTCAATATTGCAAGCATATGCCTTTTGTGTTTAAATAACAGCATGTTTTTATTTTTTATTTTTGTACTTGTAGGCGTAATATTTCTTGCATATGCTTTTGAGTTTGTATTTCTTTTATTGCAGATGTGTCAGAGGTTAAATGTAAGAATGAGTCAGTGGATGGATGAATGGATGCATAAGTGCAAAGCTGAGAGACAGAGTTCATGTATGATGATTTAGTGATTACCTTAACCAACCAGTGACACAAAAGGCATTCCCATTTATGAGCAAGATCTATTTTCATTGCCAATGCTTGTTTAAGGTACATGTGCTTGTTGTTGTGGGTTGTGTCTGGGCACAATAACAGAAAACTCACAGCAAAAACGAGATGTTCTCGCCGACTGAAAATAAAACCGATTGGAAGACAAGGGTTATGATGTGAAAGTGCAGTTTGACTCCCAGTCGTAATGCATTTCGTGAGAACGAGAACTGCGTGCAGTTTGTTGCGCGCCCTGATATCGAAGGGATGTACAGTTTTGGTAAATCAACCCGTGATGATCGTAAACAGACTAAACGAGCGAGATGTCAGCAGTGACCTCCAGTGTGGATGTCATTTGAAAACGATGTTGATTTGTATCGTGTTAAGTGCCACAAATAACTTTTAAAATTAGGGTGCGATATTATTTATTTAATGGTTGCGTGCTGCCACCTAGTGGAATGGTACGTTACTCTCGGCATTAAAAATGTAATTTGGAGATTCGTTTTGTGCAGTCTTGACCTTATACAAATATTTATTAGTAAAATATAAATATCTTATATGACTTTTGAAAGCAATCTCTTCAAGTTTATAGTTCCTTTGTTTCCACTGTGCCCTCATCATAACTGCATTGGGATTTCCTCTGTGACAATTACGCAGCCGGATTTACGGACACCATCGACACCATGTGGCATGGTCACGGACTGCAAAATTGCCTTGGCTTAACAGGTATTCCCCCATGAAAGGACCAGGACTTAAATTGTGCCAGAATTTTTTCTCGGGCGGCTGTGACCACGCCCAAAACGTATGCACCCAATTTCCACTACTGATGCAGGCCCACTTTGCAAGTCCCTGTAATGTCCTCTATAGATCCCTTCTATTCTATTCGGTATACAACCTTTACAACGAAACTTTTACAACGACCTACCATTAAAACGCATATTTTACAACGCAAACTATTACAAAGCATTGCTCTGGGGGGCGCTCTAGGATAGGGAATAGGTTCATTTACTATCGAATAACCTTCCCTACTATCCACGGGGACTGGAGTTGGAATAGTAAATTAAACTATTCACTATCCAGCACCCCAAAGCGCTATGCGTTGTAATGGTATGCGTGGTAAAAACCGCGTTGTAAAGGTAGGCGTTGTAAAAGTATGCGTTGTAACGTCATACATCCATTCTATACTCCCCTCTGTATCTGGATGATCCATGATGCTCTGTCCCCTCCCTTAATTTCCTCAATGCACACCTTCTTTTCTTGTGCTGCTTGCTCTGGCATTCTGTTGTTTAATCATTTTTCTCCCTCCTTGAACCCGCACCTCCCTTGTTCAATTTATTCTTCCTTTACTTTTACCATCTGTTCATTCCTTTATGCTTTACGATTTTCCTTCCTCCTCCTTTATGTTCATTCATTCTCTTTCTTTTCCTCTTTACTTTTTTCATTTCTGTTTCTCCTTTTAACTTCTTTATTCTGCTGCCCTCTTACCTTACTTCTTTCTCTTCACCATGGTGAGGTCCACCAGGGATAAAAATTATCAAGTGGAACCTAGCGAATGTGTCCCCGCAAAAAAAAGAAAGCGATGAGAAA
This sequence comes from Lissotriton helveticus, assembly GCF_964261635.1. Lineage (NCBI taxonomy): Eukaryota > Metazoa > Chordata > Amphibia > Caudata > Salamandridae > Lissotriton > Lissotriton helveticus. Next base: position 253,623,173 of record NC_136065.1, on the reverse strand, counting down.
TAATTTAGTGAGTGTAAACTTTAACTCCCAGGGAATGTCATGAAGAACATCTTGTAAAACCTGTCCTTATCTTTGCAGTTAGCACATAATTAGGAAAGAACAGCCAGCATTTTTTTATGAGATTCATTTTGTCATTCTTGTGTGGTATATAAATAAATAATACCGGATCTATTTTTGAATGAATAACAGATAGCTCAATAAATAAGAGTCAAGATTCGAGGTAGTGGGAGTTTTGCAGGTTTATTACAGCATAAGGACAGGAACAGGACAACCTGCATAGGAATAGGATGACAGGGCCCAGCAGCTGCTGGGGCTGGATCTGGGATGAGCGCGCTAACTTTTAATAACAATACATGAGCATATATACATAGCGCAAACACATAGCATTACATTGCAGTAGGCGTAGCAGTGGGTGGAGCAATAGCGGTGATGCGTAGCAGTCGCGAAAGATAAGGGATAAAGAAGGCGTAACTCAGACATGTGATGTAAACGTAACAGAATATGTCACAAATGGGCGGAAACATTGGAGGGGGCTACCTAAGGAGCCGGGACCTCTAACCTGGTGGTGCGCGCAAACTGGCAATGACGTGTTACTAGGAGAAGCTGGGGGCTATGAACTCTGTGCTGGGAGCAGAGACTAAAGTCTGGAGGGTCGGAGCGACATGTACCTAAACCCTATCTGGTATCTAATGTTTAGGGAACATGTTGATATAAACTAGAAGTCATGAGGGGAAAAGCTAACGAACTCTAAGACTGAAGCATGAATTTATTCTACATGTAGTGCGTGATGAAGAATATTAAATGACCATTAAATACAGTATTTCTCTTAACATGGAGCCGCATAGGCTAGACAATGACGGAAACTATTGATGCAGTTCAGTAGCTTAGGAATGCAGAAAAGGAGGACTAAACTGATAGCTGGAATCATAACATAGTCTTGGCAGACTCAGAGGCAGAGCCAAGCTGCACCGGGCACTGCAAGGCAGGAAATAAGTGAAAGGTCGAGGATACAGGTGGGGGCTGGATCGCTCCTCAGCGAGGCTCAGGAGACAGGAGCTGAATCTGATGTCCGGGCCCTGTTGAGGCCTGGAAACGGGGACTTTATAATGAAATAACGTGCACACTGAGAAACGTGGCCACATAACTTTACATAGGCCTGATACTCATATTACTCATGAGGACTAGGAAATGACATACCAGAGGTGGACACAACTATAATTGCGTCTTTAATCGGACATGGGGAATGCATATGCATATTGATCATGCACACATAACATGTGATGGATGACACGTAGTGACACAGAACATGACAAAATTTACTTTTCCACATTCCCTCCTTGTCACTACGTTTCCATCAGGAAACATCAATACTCATGATACCATCTATCATTTCATACAGTACCATTTGTTCATCTCGAATTGTCTTGGAACGAGATTTAGAACGGGGCTTGGGACTAGGAATACAAGAGGTAGCACACATGCCGCAAATCGCAGGGCCACATTGTATACAGAGGCAGCAGCTGAATATGATCGCTACTGCAATACCTAGAAAGGACAGGACTTTCCATCCCCATGCAGAAATTATATTCCAGAACCAACCGGACCATGTCCAGGTGCCTGAATCTTGGTGTAACAGATGGGCAAGTTTATGAAGTCTGGTTATAGCTGAATAAACAGACGGCGCGTTATTTGGAATGAAAATGCAGCAACTGGATCCGATGAGTCTACAGGCCCCGCCCCTATCGGCCAGTATGACGTCAAGGACGAGACGATTCTGGAGCACAACAATTCTCATAAAGGATTGCTCTTCGGTTAAGTTACCTAGAGCGGAGGCAGTCTCATCTACTACAGCTTCAAGGGTTCTTGTTAACCTACGAATTAGCTTACTGTTTACAACTGTACCTAAATAAGGGAACACACCTTTATCAATGTCAATGAATTGCTCTGCAGCAGTTTCAGTATAATCGACAATCGGGAGATTTCTCTTGTGTCTGGTATGTACTAGGAAGGAATTCCTATGGTAGTCTGGTGGGGCTAGAAAAACAGGTGGCAGTAGGAAGGCAAGGTAACAGGTTCCCTCCCAATCGAGGGGCAGACGAACATATGCAGTTTGACCACAAACAAAATAAGAATGACGTGAAGCTTTGAAAATAGATTTCCCACTGTCACTATACTTGATAATAGTAGTACAATCACTATGTCCTACGTGTACAGAACCATGATTTCGGACACATAATTCGCCTTTGACAGGTAATACTGAAATAGCAGGTGAGTCTGGAGTAGTATCAGACTGAACATTCAGGACCATGAAGTTCGAAGAATAGTTACCTAAATTATACACTTCATTTTCTAGATCTAAACCTGTTCTGTGGGGGAGACCTTGCTTGTCTGGGAAACATGTGCTGTTAAGAAAAGACATATCTGTTGAGGATGACGTTAACGTGGACCATGCTCCACACGAACCATTATGGGAAAAAGGATAAGGAAAAAGTGGCAGAACTGCCTTTGACGTCTGGAAAGGGGGGAGTCGCCCACACACCCAACAATTAGTGGCATTGCTGGTCTGGTGTGAATAATGCAACATGCGGATAAATGTATTGTTACGCATAGCGAGGCGGTATGAATATTCGTGAGGAGGCAGATCACTAAACGTGTGCTCTACGGTAACATTAGAATGCTTATTTACATGAGGAACTGGAAAACACAGGAAAAATGCGTAACTAGTGCAGGAAATCATTATGCTGATGAATAATATGAAACTTAGAAAAACGATACATCGAATTGAGTTTTGACTGACTCTCTCACTTTGGGGGTCTATTTTATACATGTCAGAAACAGTCTAACCGTTTCACCTAGGGGAGGACTTAGACAATCAAACTGACTGACTTATTTTACTAGACCGGAGTTTTTGCTTATACTCCTGCTGCGGAGTTTTCTCTACCAAGGGAGGGGTTGTAGCAATGTCTTTTGCGGGACAGTCCTTAGGAACAATGTTTTGACAAGTCTTTAAGTCCTGGGAAATGTTCTTGGATACCGGTTTTAATCCGTAGAATTTCTTGACGTGCGAAAGGTGCACCCAGCCGCGGCGTCCTTCCAATTTCACAGCTGTACGGGTGGTGAGGAGGACCTGACGGGGCTCCTTCCAACGTGGCTCCAGCGGACTTGATCTGTCGAAGTTCCGGACGAGCACCATCGAACCTGGAACGATTTCATGCGGTGCCACCTCGGTATTGTCTGGAAATGTGGCGGCAACCTGTGAACGACATGAGTTGAGGGCAGACATCAAGGAAGCTAGGTAATCTGTCAGCATATTACATGAAACATCAGTAATACTTCGGGGTCTAGGAGTACCCCACATGTTAGGGGGGCGGCCGAATACGACCTCATACGGGGACAGACCTGATCTGGAATGTGCGACCATGCGCATGTAAAACAAAGCAACTGGCAGAGCTACTAGCCAGTCCACACCCTTATCTTTACATATTTTGGCAATTCGGATTTTCAGAGTCTGATTATGTCTCTCGACTAGACCAGCTGCTTCAGGATGGCGTACACAATGAAACTTCCACTGGTACCCTAACAACAGGGAAACGTGCTTCATGAGTTCAGATGAGAATGGCTGACCGTTATCAGAATATACGACTCTAGGGAGTCCATATCGAGGGAAAAACTCACGAACCAACTGCTTGGCAGTGGTCGCGGCTGTGTAATCTGGGACTGGATATGCTTCTGTCCATCTGGACAAAGCGCATACAACTACAAGGACATACTTGAAACCTCGACATCGCTCCATCTGAATATAATCCATCTGGAGGACCTCAAAAGGATGGTCAGGAGGCTGGAATCCCCCTTGTTCCACCGGGACACTTTTACCTGGATTAAACTGACAACATATCATACAGGTACGGACTTTCTGCTTGGCTGCAGCTCGTAAATGCTTGTTGAACCAAATGTTCTGGATACTGTCTAACATTGCTTTTTCTCCTAAATGTGCTGGACTATGTGCGGTATTAATGATGACTTGAACCATAGAGTCGGGGAGAAACCATGCGGTCCTACCCTTTGTCACCCATCCTTGATCTGTCTGGACCCCTCCTTGTTCAGACCATTTCTTGATTTCATCGGGAGTAGCATGTAACTGGATATCTATGACATCTTGGGTGGGGTCCTTAACTGTCATACATGTAGTCGGATCTGGAGTATGTGTCTGTGTCGGATTAACTTGAATGTCTGGAGTCTGAGCTGTAAGCTTGGCTGTGCGATCTGCTAGATCATTACCTTGAGAAATAATGTCAGTGACTTTCGTATGTGCTTTGCATTTCATGATAGCGATAGATGTCGGTAAATGTATGGCATCTAACAGAGCTTGAATAAGGAGACCATGCTGAATCTTGGTTCCATGAGAAGTCATGAAACCTCTCTCCTGCCAGAGCACTCCAAAGTCGTGTACAACTCCAAATGCGTAACGTGAATCTGTGTAAACATTAACTTTCAGGTTCTTGGCGTGTATACAGGCTTGTGTCAGAGCAACTAGCTCTGCTGCTTGAGCGGACAGAGTGTCAATGCGGTGTGTCTTAATAACTTCAGTGTCAGTAGTCACTGCATATGCGGCAACTAAATCTCCTGTACTAGTTCTCATACATGACCCATCCACATAAAGTGTCAGGTCAGGGTCTGGTAACGGAATATCTGTCAGATCTTGTCTTGGCTTTGTCGTAATGTTGACTACTTCCACACAGTCGTGTGTGGCAGAATTTGAATTAACTGATGGTAACAGTGTAGCAGGGTTCAGAACGTTGCAGCGTCTGATTTCTATGTGTGGCTGGAACAGTGTCAATTCATAACCTGTTAAACGTGCAATTGTCAAGTGCTGTGTTTGTGTTCTATTTAAAAGAACTTCCACGGAGTGTGGAACGTGTACTGTCAGGGAGTGTCCTAAAACTATGGAATCACTTTGTCTGATAGCTAGTGCTGTGGCTGCAACTGACTTGAGGCACGCAGGCAACGCCTGGGCGACTGGATCTAGTGTGCTAGAAAAATAAGCACAAGGCTTGTATTGTCCTGCTTGATCTTGTGTGAGAACAGATAATGCTGTACCTTCACGTTCAGTGACGAAAAGTGTAAAAGGCTTACTGTAGTTCGGTGTGGCTAGAACTGGAGCTTGGCATAAAGCTTTCTTTAACTCGTTGAAACTAAGTGTATGTTCAGATGTCCAAGGGAGGACAGTCGATACGGCTGCCTCCTGTGTCGTTAACTGTATCAGTGGCTTGGCTAGAAATGCATACTGAGGAATCCATTGTCTACAATAAGAAGTAAGGCCGATAAAGGCACGTACCTCCTTCTGGGTTCTGGGCTGGGGAAGACTCGCTATCAACTGGATGCGGTCTGGTGTCAACTGCCTACCCCTCTTGGACAGTAAGTGTCCTAAGTAAACCACTTGCTGGACACAGAATTGAAGCTTCGAAGGGGACACCTTGTGCCCCATCTCGGCTAGGAAATACAAAACCGTCAGTGACGCTCGCTCGCAGTCACGTTCAGAACGGGCTGTGATCAGTAGATCATCGACATACTGGAGCAGGGCAGTGTCAGTTGGCATGTGAATGTTGTCTAGTTGTCTCTTGAGTGCTTGACTGTAAATACTAGGACTTTCTGTGAAACCTTGAGGAGCGCGTGTGAACATATAGCTCCTTCCATTTAAACAGAATCCGAAAAGAAACTGGCTGTCTGGATGAATCGGAACACTAAAAAATGCGTTCTTGAGGTCTATGACAGTGAAGAACATGGCTTCGGAATCAATAGCAGTTAACAGGGAAGAGATATCTGGGACAACTGGGTACTGAGGAATAATACATTTGTTAAGCTCTCGTAAATCAATCACTAATCGATATACTGGGGGTGCATTTGGATCAGTACGTTTCATAACTGGAATGATCGGAGAGTTACATACATTGGAGTCAGTTTCTACAACTACTCCTTGAGCCATGAGCTCGTCAATAATTTTGGATAAGGCTGCTACAGCCTCAGGTGGCAATCTATACTGCCTGATTCGTGGTAACACTACACCTGGTTTGAGAGTCACACGATGGGGTGTGATTTGCATGTAACCTACATCAGTTGGACCTTGCGCCCATAAATGCTGCGGAACTTTAGACAGTCTGGGATCAAAATCTCGTAATACATAGTGACCCTTAAAGTCACGTAGGAACAGACGTATTCCCTCCGGGGAACAACATATAACTGCACCTAACTCTTTCAGTGTTTTAATGCCTAATAGATTTTCTGGACATGACTTAGTAAGTAACAGATCAGTAGTACGGGACAATGGACCTACTTCTAGAGTGACTGGCTTTGAAATCTCATTAACGATAGGCTTTCCTGAAAATCCAAGGGAAACATTTCTTGAGCCTGAGAGCGGAGCCCCTGGAACTTCGGCGTGACTAATTGTAGTCCTACTTGCCCCTGTATCAATCAAAAACTTTCTGTCTTTCCCTAATACTTGACTGTGAACATAGGGACCTTCTTGATCTACAGGTATCTCGATGAGAGGCAAGCCTACCTCCCTCTCTAGGCTGTTTCATGAATACTGCTGGTACTCTGGATACTCAGACTGTGCATACTGGTACATCTGCGATGTAACATGCTGTGTTGCAGCAATAGGCTGCGGTGCTGTAACTGTCTGTGGTGCATTCTGTGACTGAGGAGTCTGTGAAACTTGTTCTTGTCTAGGCGGACGTGGTCTTTCTTTAGTCTTACCAGTAGCTATGTTATGTTTCAGAACCGTACACTCGTTTATGAAATGACCTGGTTGTTTACAATAATTGCAGTTCCCTTTAACGGGTGCTGCAGGATGACTGGCTTGATTCGGACCCCTCTTCTGACTGTCTTGAGGAACAGATTGTGCAACTAGCACTTTCATTTTCGTGTCTTTCATACGTTTTCTCTCGTGTTCTTGCTCTTCCCTGATTCTATTCTGGTGATACTGGAGCATCTGGAGCATCTGGGACGGAGTATTTGCTTGCCAGGTGCTTTCGACTTTCAAAACTCGATTTTTAACTTGTGGGCTTGAATTCTCGACTAATTTAGTAACAAAAAGGTGAGGGTATGACTCACTACTTGTCTTGAGACCACTGTTAATACTAAAGCACTTTTCAAACCTAGAATAAAAATCACTAATATCTTCATCTTGTTTCTGTTTACAGGCTGAGATTGCATCCCAGTCTTCCTTTTTCGTTGTTAATAATCTGGGTAAAACTTGAATCAATAATTCTGGTAATTCTTTACATTTATCTCCGAGACCAGTACCTGGTACTCGTATCTTATCTTCAGCTTCTAGGACTGCCCAATCGATCTTTTTCTCTCCCACCTCCCATTCTTTTTCTTTAAGCTTTTCATACACCCCTGCGGGCAACAGAACCTTTAACATTTTAATTATATCCGGGTATGTGTATTCTCCCATACGGAGCATGTCCTTTAATTCTCTATGGAACCCTGCTGGATCTTTGTCATGACAGGGAATTAATTTCTTCATCTCTAGAAGTTCCATCTTTGTTATCGGAGTGTATACAAACACTCGCTGCATTTCGCCACCCGCTCCTCTGACTGGGTGGACTTCTCGTAACGGATTCTGTCTGTCTATGTAGAATGATTTACTTTCTGGGGGTGAGACATGAACAAAATGCGGGTTCAAGAATGTTCTATATTTGTGGCGCTGTTCTAAAATGACACTAATTAAATCGGTACCTAGACCTCTCCATCTGTACTGGAGTAACTCGTTCAGGATATCATGTAACGGGCCTGGATCAGAGTGCTGACCCTCATACAATGTAATGAGGTGCTGAATCATATACATACCCACCAGTCGTTGCTCGGCCGGGGGCAGTTTCAGAAACATTTGTGCCACTATTTCGTCTGGAAAAGTGGTAGAATCAGTAATCCATCTGACTGCTGATCGGACTAGTTCCTGTTCATGCATAGTACTTAACTCACTATAACCGATTCGTGATTTCAGAATGTGATCGGTAGCTTGGAATACTTGTTCTAGGGAACCTTGTTCTGGTGCTGTATGATGGAAAATAGACTTGGGTTCTAGACGTAAATGGCGATCTGGAAATCTAGGTTTTCCTACATACGCTATTCTGGCAGTATTCTCGTCGTCTTCCTCTTCAGGGTCAGAGATACTTTCTTTCTCGCTTACTTGTGCTGCTTTACGCTGTTCGTGTATCTTTATTATCTCTCTACGGATTTTCTTGTACATGCTTTCCATGGCACCAATAGTATTGTGCCTACCTTCGGCTATATTATCACTCCACTTTGTTAGAGTTTTCATTTCTTCCGGGTCTTTAGACGGGTAATCCTGTTCTCTTATTAGACAGTTAATTAAGAACTTTAATATCATACGCTGAATCTCGGCTTTCCTTTGAGACATGGCATCACTAATACTTTGTGGGTCATCCCCTGTACGGATGAAACGATATATCCTGTCTAGATCTTCTTTCATACCTGGCAGGGTGACTAGATACTCGGTCACCCTCCTTACGCGTACGGAATATAAAACCATATTAAACTCGCCTGGAACTGGGTCATAGACACATTCGCCAAGGGTTTGCCTGATTTCTGCAACAGACTTATTACTCTTAGGAGTACGCTGTGATGCTTGAGCATGTAATTCGAGTGCTGATAAACGCTTGTATGGCGGCGGGGTTTGAGGAGGACCTCCTCCTGCGGCCCCTAAACTAGAATCATCAACTGATGCTTTTCGTCCTGGCAGAGTCGGTAATTGTAACGTGGGCTGGACTTGTATGGCGGGCTGACCCGGGGGAGCTGTTAAGGGCACCCCGGTGTCTGGAGGAGCAGGAATTACCTGATTTACAGGGACTGGCGGAGTGCGAACAGGATTTGCATATTCTGGGACTGTGTCGTCCAGATAGGACGAAATAAAGATATCAGCTGCGGTCGGTGTGTGACGTAGCTTGGTCGGAACTAATGGTGGCGGAAAATTACTGGATGCCTCCGGGGTCGCTTTTGGCAAGCCCTCGGCAAGAAGAGGATACATACCCTTAATGAGGGCATTCCTCCGTCTGTCTGATTGTTCAGCTTTGACTTGTTCACCTATCTCGATCAATTCTCTTTCTTGGGCTCGTTCTTGGGATTCTCTACTTAATTCTGACTTTCTGATTTCTTTTTCGGTTCTTTTATGAGCTTCTTTGCGCCATAACTCGATGGCGTCTTTCTGGGACTGTCTGGCTTTCTTTTTCCATAATGCCTCCTCTACTCTCATGATGCACTCGGCATCCCATGTACCCGATACGGGCCATCTATACTTTTCTTCTAACTGTTTGGTATACTCTACCCATAAATCTAGATACAATATGGCACTTATGCCATGTTTCTGATACATAAAATGACCTGGACTGTCCCTAGGCGGGACGGGAACTGCTGCTTCCAGCAGACCCTTTCTAGTTTTTAACTGACGTAACTTTGAGAAGAGCGGCATGACTGGACTCTAATCTGGACAAAATACAATACACAATGAAAACACGAAATCACGTCGCACTCATACCACAACATTAAAATACATGAAGAACATTTAAAAATAACAGTTCGAACAGAATACTACCTGAAAATACCGTGAACAGAACACTTGAAATTTCTCGAGAACAGAACTGACTAGAACAGAAACTAGATGCACTGCTGAAACAGTACGAAACTTACCGGTCTCTTAAAGAGACACGTCAGGACCCGTATCCACCGAAGTGAACACTTCGTTTTGTGGGACTGTGTACCACCAACCCACAGACCAGAGTCAATTAAATTGACCCTGTCTAGATACCACCCCAGTAACGGTACTCACCGGGCAGCAAGAACGGAAGGCCTCGGACTGGACTGGACTGCTACGACGATGACGACGAACTTCGGACTTCGGACTTCAGTTACGGGTGGACCTCCGGATACCTCGGACCTTGGACTCTTGGCTTGGGCTCTGGTCGGGACTCGCCGCGTTCCTCCACCGTCTCGTCTGGATGCTGGACCGCCTCCTCCGTCTCCTCCGTGGGCCTGAGGGATACTTGAGCAGAAATATCTGCCACTGCGCAGAAGAGTTCCGTCACGACTGCAGAGGGTCAGGGGGTCGGCGTGGCTTCACCGACGCGTGGGGAAAGGGCAAGTCCCTATTCGGGCGCCATTATGTGGTATATAAATAAATAATACCGGATCTATTTTTGAATGAATGAATGAATAACAGATAGCTCAATAAATAAGAGTCAAGATTCGAGGTAGTGGGAGTTTTGCAGGTTTATTACAGCATAAGGACAGGAACAGGACAACCTGCATAGGAATAGGATGACAGGGCCCAGCAGCTGCTGGGGCTGGATCTGGGATGAGCGCGCTAACTTTTAATAACAATACATGAGCATATATACATAGCGCAAACACATAGCATTACATTGCAGTAGGCGTAGCAGTGGGTGGAGCAATAGCGGTGATGCGTAGCAGTCGCGAAAGATAAGGGATAAAGAAGGCGTAACTCAGACATGTGATGTAAACGTAACAGAATATGTCACAAATGGGCGGAAACATTGGAGGGGGCTACCTAAGGAGCCGGGACCTCTAACCTGGTGGTGCGCGCAAACTGGCAATGACGTGTTACTAGGAGAAGCTGGGGGCTATGAACTCTGTGCTGGGAGCAGAGACTAAAGTCTGGAGGGTCGGAGCGACATGTACCTAAACCCTATCTGGTATCTAATGTTTAGGGAACATGTTGATATAAACTAGAAGTCATGAGGGGAAAAGCTAACGAACTCTAAGACTGAAGCATGAATTTATTCTACATGTAGTGCGTGATGAAGAATATTAAATGACCATTAAATACAGTATTTCTCTTAACATGGAGCCGCATAGGCTAGACAATGACGGAAACTATTGATGCAGTTCAGTAGCTTAGGAATGCAGAAAAGGAGGACTAAACTGATAGCTGGAATCATAACATAGTCTTGGCAGACTCAGAGGCAGAGCCAAGCTGCACCGGGCACTGCAAGGCAGGAAATAAGTGAAAGGTCGAGGATACAGGTGGGGGGCTGGATCGCTCCTCAGCGAGGCTCAGGAGACAGGAGCTGAATCTGATGTCCGGGCCCTGTTGAGGCCTGGAAACGGGGACTTTATAATGAAATAACGTGCACACTGAGAAACGTGGCCACATAACTTTACATAGGCCTGATACTCATATTACTCATGAGGACTAGGAAATGACATACCAGAGGTGGACACAACTATAATTGCGTCTTTAATCGGACATGGGGAATGCATATGCATATTGATCATGCACACATAACATGTGATGGATGACACGTAGTGACACAGAACATGACAAAATTTACTTTTCCACACTTGATGCACACGATTTGAAGCAAATCCCCATTCAGAAATGTTTTCTACTTTGGCACCTATGTTTTCCATTGGTACGGAAAAAGTATATTAAAAATAAATTAAAAAATCGGTCTATCAGGTTACCCAACAAAAATGATTAAAGCATTCAGGGATTAGTGGAGGATTGTTTGTTTGTTTGTTTTGGATGTGCCTGTATTGACCTCGCCTTCCTTCATACCTTTCAGTTCCTTGACATCTTTATGTGGAAATGGCGGCATATTCCCTCCATCTGTTGGCCCTTCTGATGCCGGTATTTGCCTGTCTATGTTGTTCATCATTAAAAGCGCATTCACCATTGTACCACCGTGAAGGGCAGTGGTCAAAGAGCTTTTCTTGGTGGATTCAGGCTGTTTATGGTCAGGCCTCTGGGCCCATGTGCTGCTGCAGGTGGTGAGCTGAGGGAGGCTACCATGCTCTTGAAGACAGTAGCCATCAGGCATGGCTGCCGGCCATACTGATGAAGGGGGTCAGCTTAAGGCTTTATCTCATTAATTCTAGCCGGGCTGTCTGTTCTTCTATATCATGAAAGTCGGTGTCTTTAGGACATCTGCGTATTGATTCCAATTGGACAGGCTTGCAAGACTGTCAAAACGTGGGGTGAGTTCAGGAAGCTTCCAGATACCTTCTGGTTGGCAGAGGTAGCCACAATGACCATGAGAGAGCTTGGGGAGATTACTGATGGATCCGGGATGATGAAACCTACGCTCATAAAGCTGAAAGCGATTGAAATTTCCTGATAAATCCTGCTAGTTGGTTGGTGTGATCTATTATGTTGACGAAGGGGGCGAGCTTAGTGCATTTCCAGTGGGCTCTGGTTGGTGGCGCCATGCTATTGTGAGTACATGACATCTCCTGGTTGATCTTAGTTGGTTGTGGTTTGGCCACTGTGCTCAGTTAGTCACACATTCACATCTCAGCAATTGTCCAGGTTGATTTAGTTGATAAATTCCAGTTATTCCTGTATAAATATAAATCACATGGTTTCCCTGCACTTTGCAGAAATCTTACTATAAAACGGACACACAATATCAAGTCAGAATTTTAAAGTTGTGGACAAATCTTATTATTTTTAGGAGAGGCTTGCTACTAGCTTTGTCCACCAAACATCTAACATTGATTCCGATAATCAGAAAGGATCCGGTGCAATAAATAGTTGATCAAAACAAGTAAAGCATGTCACACGTTAACTCATAATTTCTTTACTTACCATCTTGCTAGCAGATTTTGTACAATTCACAAAGTCGTTTTCAGATTCAAATTTCTTCATTGGTCCTCACATCATTCATGAAGGGAAATACAATAGTGTGTCTAAATGACATTATCAGGAGTATAATTCCATAAAGAGATAAACACTTTATCCCTATATGTTATATAATAACCACATTGCTTCAGTTAATTTCATAGTTATGGAAACCATTGTGTGTCAATACGTTTCAGCCTTCTAGCATTGCATGGCTTCTTCATGACATACAAAGAACACTGCATCGGGTTCACAATACGTAGTCCATCAACATGCGTTGCTCTTTTTTTAACCACTTGGCTGCTAAGGGGTGTGCATGTAGGTCCATTGACTTTCCATTGAAATCAATGGGCCCTACATGACGAGTTACCCTTGTCATTAGCACTGAAGGGGTTAACTAGTGACATGCTTCATAATTATAGAGCAACTTTTCCTGGGAGCTAGATAGGGTCCTACTTTATATATTGAGGCAGAGTCTCCAAGATTATGTGAAGGGTTCATCCATAAATTCAGTTGATACTCCTCTGTGAATAGTCCTCTTCCATCAAACTATATATAGTTGGCGAGTAAGTTTATGTCCTCTCGCTCCGCAGTCATAAATTGCTCCTACAGCTCCTGTCCTTCAATGGTTTGGATATGGATTGCTTCCTCATCATGTGGTTGGGTAAGAGAATACTTTTGCAGTTCAGACTTGACAAATCGTACTCCTATGGATTGCTCTCTTTGCTTATTCCCAACTATGGGTGCGACAGGGATTGTTTCCTTTTGGACTTTCCAGATTTTTTTCATGGGTTTCTCCCGTAGCATGTATCCTTCTATAATTGATTCAGGGATTGTACCAGAGCTTCTACTCTTTGAAGGTCTGGCCAGAGCTTTCGGAACTTGCACTGCCCTCCGATAGGACAATGGGTCCCGTTGTAGCTTGTACCCTTCTACCTGCTTCCATAGCATGCACCCTTCTACATTTGAGTCATGCATTGCTCCTCCAATTGGTATCCTTCTAACGTTTGGTCCTAGATTGCAGACAGAGCGTGTGGACTTCTAGAATCTGGTTATTCCCCCTCCCACCTACGCCCCCTCCAAAGTTGTACAGTATTCAGGTTAGGTTAGGAGATTGGTGTTCTCCTCTTATTGATAGTTTTGTTGTAAATTATATTCCTGCTTTCTGATGTGTTACTGGCTGTCTCTCATTCAGGTTATTAACTATCTTATTCTGTTGTGCAAGATGTCCATATGTACCGTGTGCTCTGCAGCTTTCTTTTAATTAGTCGCATTGAAAGTGACCACTATTTTGAATTATGATTTTACCTTACAAATAAAAAAAATCCTCTTCAGTTGTTTCTTCACCATCTAGTGCCTTCAAATGCAAAAGGGATGTTCTTATCCAGACCCTGCTCTTCCAGCTGCAGCATTTTTGCTAGAGTTGTTCTTCTGCACCAATCAGCAGTAGATTGACCCTAAGCCCAGCCATGCTCTGAATTAGATCTGATCTGTGATGTGGAGTTGGGTGGCGCCTTGTGGGCTAGTAGTATCACTGTCAGTGTCTACCTGCTCCAGTATGTCTTACAAGAAGTCCCGCCTACAGAAAATGTTGCTGACCAGCTTTGCTAGCCACACTATTCATAATTGAATAAAGTGCTCACCTGGAGATTATTTCTGAGAGGCACACAGCTTGGCAAAAGCATTGGCTGGTGGTGTGACTAAAACAATAATATTTGTGGTGGTTTTTGTGGAAATGACATTAATGATGATGCTAATGCCTTCAGGCTGCTGCATTTGTAACTTAAATGCTTTATGTATGAATATTAGGGCCTGTCAAACCTCATTCTGACTGGTGAAATGTAAAATAAACCTGTTTGACAAACCTGCTATTGGTATTGTTTTTCTCTTAGAAATGTAGATGTCTGGGTGGGACGTGGAGCACTTGCCCTGAACTGACGGACCCTCGCCCGTTCTCGCCCGCGCACCATGTTTTTCGGCTGGCTGCTGTTCGCGCTCCTACCTGGAAGATCGGCGGCGGAAGTCATCGCTGGTAAGGAAAGCCTGACTCTCCCTCCTCTGCTTCTTTGGCAGAAGGGGAATTGGCTTTTTTTAAGGTGTTGAGGGCCGACTATAGAAAGATATTGAGTTATGAGAGAGTGGAGTTGCTTCTTTGAGATTACCTCTTATGGCTGTCCATGTCTGCAGACATGCATGACCTCTTTGCATTTCTTGCAGCTACTTCTTGGGTGGCACAAATCGTTTCCAGGAATAGTGCTGCCTGTTACCTGAGATTGCGAACTAGAGGAGGTACAGAGTGCACAGAGTGAGCAGAAACCATATTAGTCTCACAATTGTAATGAGCCAGTAATGACATTCAAATGCGTTAAATGACAGGACTTTTAATTGTAACTGATGTCACTGCATAATCCTATTTAAACCAGAGGTGTCCATGAGGTCTAGCAGTAGACTCCTTATGATCCCCTAATGAGCCACACGGGCTAGTCTGGACAAGGTTACAGACTGTGCACCTCTTCTGGTTTTATCAATTTTAAATAAGCCTCCAATGGGTGTCAGGCAGCTTTCTTATAATATGTTTAGTAACCGGGCTCCTCAAGCCTAAGCACCGCACAGAGAGCATTCTTGCTGGTTGTGGTGGGTCTGTCGGATGCTCACAAAGTTGAACTTCAGCTGCTAACTTTTTTGAAATTTTGAGACGTTGTTGGCAAGTCTTGTTCACGTCTTGTTGCAAGCCTTTAAAATGCTTTATGGACACAGGGTTGTGTCACTAACATGTGGCATCACTTGCAACCCACGTTCAGCTGATCCCAGGTTAGCTTCCTTTGGGGTTAACTAGCTCCTTTCTTCAAGTATGTCTGTCCTGTCGGTTAATGTTTGTGTATTCTGCCAGTTAACCTGTTGTGTGATATGTTTAGTTCTGTATTTAACATCACAGCTGTTTAAACAGGCCTATTATTTGAAATAAGCTTACCATACGGGCTGTTCTTCAGCCTATTTCCCTCACATCTCAGACCAGAAGAATAATTCATTTTCACCAAATGCCATTCGCTTTTTGAGTGTATTCAGTGGTGTATATGCGTTGAATTTCAAGAGAGACTATTTTACATTTACCTACTTCTCCCTCCATTGGCTCCTCACTGCTTCTGTGGTCACAAATGCACATTTGTGGATGCCTTTCTGAACATGTTAAGACATTAAATCCAGACGTGTGAGCTTTGCCAATGCCTGTTTTATTTTATTTTCTTGATCATGAATTTGTAAACACTGCTGCCTTACCCTGGCCTAATTCATGCATAGAAAAATGATCAGTTAGGCCTTCAACCTTACAGGTTTGCCCTGTACCTGCCCCATGTACATGTCCAACACCTACATCTACTAAAGGGATTTTGCTGTGGCATTGATTCTTGAGATACCTGTCCTAGTATGGTATTACACACTACTGACCTTGTCCTTTTATCTTCTCCACAGCACAATGCAGGTACCCTCTGGGGATGTATGACCGTACCATCCGCGATGAGGACATCACTGCTTCCAGCCACTGGCATGAATCCACTGGACCTCAGTACGCAAGGTAATGTGTGGGTCAAACTATCTTTGCACGTTCCTGAGGAAAGTCTGCAGGGTACAACTGCCATATTGCACGTCTAGAGCAGAGGTGTCAGTGGTAGCCCATGAGAGCCACATCCATGACCGGTTGGAGGATAGCCCCATGAAACACTTTAACACACAGTGAAAGGAAGGTGAATCACTGAGTTAGTTCTTCTTTGCATCTTTGACGTTGTGATTCTGAGAGCCCAGGGGTTGGATATTGATCGGCCTAGTCAAGTAGGATGGAGTATGCAGCATCCATACATGAAAGGATGGCACATCTCAAGATTGTACCTTCTCCTTGAATTTCTCATACCCAATTTTCAAAAGGATTGTATAAGTACCTGAAGCAATAACATCTGTTCTATTGCATTTTCTTATAAATGTAATTCTTATATGTGCACTAGAGTATACAAAAAAAGTAATGGATGGAATGTTTTAATTAGGACTGACTATATTCATATGGACACAGAACTAATATATATTTTTTTTAAAACAACCCAGAAATAAAATCTCATGATGCTAGCGCAATTGAAAATATCAATTTAGTAAAAGCATGGAAGAACTTTGTACACGCTGCCACTTAGTGGACACGAAATGTGCAGCATTTCAAGGGGAAACGGCCTTTACAACGAAGCCGTTTCCCCGAAATCTTTAACCACGCATGCAGTACAACGCATGCGTGGTTACCACTAATGCCTTTACCACGCATACCTTTACTACGATGTTTGTAGTAAAGGTATATGTGGTAAAGGTAAAAAGAAAAAAGGGGGGCTTGGGGGGGTCTCCCCCCCAAATAAAACAACTCACCATATGTCACGTCGGCGTCAGCGTCGTTTAAGAGAAATCGGAAAAAAATGCCGTTTTCTCTTAACGACGTATGACGTCACCACGCAATTATTAGAGGAAAAATGTATCCGTGGTAAACGAATTCCGTTGTAACGCATGCGTGGTAAAGGCATGCGTTGCAACGGAATTCGTTGTATCATCATATATTCCATTTCAAGTAGGTTTATATGGATACATCACAGCCGAAAAGAATTGTTCGAAGATGGCAAGGCGCTATAAACAATGCCAACTGAAGCAGCCACGCAAATGTTACAGTTAATGTACATACAAATTATTTTACTTTTAAAAATGAGTAATCCATCCAAATTTCAATATAAGCATTGAAACACTAGTGTGAACTCCTGCCTTGTTTCAAAGAGATAAAGTCAATTCACCAAGTATCCATATTCCAAAAGCAATTATTTTTCAAACTTAATTCACTGAAGCGCAGCTTGACAGTTAAAAAATGATTATATTGTTTGGCATTTTTCTACAATTCGGCGTTTTCGGTCAAAATGAGTAAACAGTGTTTTTCCATATTTAGAGGTTCTTAGATTGAAATGAGTGTTTGTGTTTTAGAAACTGTAGTTTTATCATTCCTCCCTGCAAATATATCTGCCACTGCATTGTGGGAAACCTAGGTCTGCACTTTACCTAATCCGCTCGAGGTGGCTGAGGTGTCTGTGTGTGTGTGTAGGTGAATGCATTTGTCAGTGTTCGTGTATATATGCAAGCGGTGTAATGGAAGGTGGCTGAGCATCAACATTTCCAGAACCCTCTCAGTACGCGTTTGGAATGCACAATAATACTTTTCTTCAACAGAACCTTGGCAAGCATCGTGAGCGCCACTTTAAAAAAATGTGGGTTCAGGTGCTCTTCCCTGAGAATCTTCGGAAAAATTTGTGCAAAATAATTAATTTTCACATAAATGGATTTAACAATTCAGAGTTTTTGAACAGGCAGCTATAGCATCACACACATTGTGTCGTTATCAAACTCTCCTCATGGGTGATTAGTGCTTACTCAAATCTTACAGTCACATACCATAGACAGCAGAGCTGGACTAATGCAACTACTCAATTATCTAATATATATATATATATATATATATAACACATTTTGGGACCCCCCTTTTTTCTCGGCCCCCACTTCACGGAACCCCCCAAAACTTGCAGGGAAAGAGCAGAGCGGAGCTGGCCTAAATTTTGGAAAATTACACACAAATTCCTCAACCGGCGCCAAAGTTATTCCCAATAGAATGTTGCGGATTTCCTATGGTAGCTAGGTCCTAACTATAACTACCTACTGGCGACCGCCAGTAGGTAATATATATATATATATATATATATATATATATATATATATATATATAATGCAGTTTTTCGACCGAAACACGTCAGGGCTTTCTAGTGAAATAAATTCTTGGTGTCCAATTATCCACGGTGTCAGTGCCTGTTTCTTTGCCTAGGAGCAGGAATGGTTATATATATATACTAGCACCCCGTCCCGACGTTGTCCGGGTATGAATTGCTGCCGGCCAGTAGTATATTGTTTTGTAGGATTTCGTTTTGATAGCATTTCTATCTATGACAGGCCTGTGAAACGCTCCGATTCACAGTGCACTGCTGATTCACTTAAGAGTGCGCGTTCAGTAGTGTGTGAACTCGAGTTTCCCTACTTTATTTTTCCTTGCAATATTATATAGCGCAAACTCGACAACATGGCATGAGCACAATTTACATTCCAGAAGAACACATTCATTTGTGGTAGGCACGGGGAGACAAAGCGATTTGCCTGGAATCACAGGATGTTGAGCTGATGCCGAGATTAGAATGTAGCTCCCCAGCTCTAAAGTTCTCAATTCTAGAACTTGTGGCGGGAGGTGTGTCTAAAAGTGTATGTCGGTGCTGGTCATCAATGAGAGAGACCTGTGCATTTTTCAAATGGGTGGTGAAAAAATATGAGTATGTTGCTGGAGATGTGGGCTGCCGTGCCACCAATGTACTTACTGGGGGAGGGTAAACACCCATTATTCTGCAACTTTCTTTCCGCATACCATGACTCCGCATACTTTCATTACGAAAGTACCATGACTCCGCAATGCCATTATAACGCATGGCATTACATTACATTTTATATGCTTTTACCACGCATACATTTACAACGAAATTCGTTGTAAATGCATGAATGGTAAAAACATGTTTTTTTTATGTTTGGATAAGGTAAGTATGGGTATAGGGGTATATGTTTTGGGGTACTGAGGTATATGTTTTGGGGTGTTTGGGTATTTTAAGGGTTCAGATATAGTTTTGGGTTATGGGGTACGGGGGTAGTTTTAGGGTTCAGGGATAGGTATGGGTTTTGGGGTACAGAGGTATTTTTAGGGTTCAGGTTTTGGGGTATAGGGGTATTTTAGGGTTCAGGGGTGGTTTTGGGATACAGTGGTATTTTTAGGGTTCAGGGCTAGGTTTGGGTTTTGAGGTACAGGGATATTTTTAAGGTTCAGGGGTAGGTTTGTGTTTTGGGGTACAGGGGTATTTTAGGGTTCAGGGGTAGGTTTGGGGGTACAGGGTTATTTTTAGGGTTCAGGGGTAGGTTTGGGTTTTGGGGTACAGGAGTATTTTAAGGGTTCAGGGCTAGGTTTGGGTTTTGGGGGTACAGAGGTATTTTTAGGGTTCAGGGCTAGGTTTGGGTTTTGGGGTACAGGGGTATTTTAGGGTTCAGGGGTAAGTTTGGGGGTACAGGGTTATTTTTAGGGTTCAGGGCTAGGTTTGGGTTTTGGGGTACAGGGGTATTTTTAGGGTCCAGGGGTAGGTTTGGGTTTTGGGATACAGGGGTATTTTAAGGGTGCAGGGCTAGGTTTGGGTTTTGGGGTACAGGGGTATTTTAGGGTTCAGGGGTGGTTTTGGGATACAGTGGTATTTTTAGGGTTCAGGGCTAGGTTTGGGTTTTGAGGTACAGGGATATTTTTAAGGTTCAGGGGTAGGTTTCGGTTTTGAGGTACAGGGGTATTTATAGGGTTTAGGGCTAGGTTTGGGTTTTGGGGTACAGGGATATTTTTAGGGTTTAGGGATAGGTTTGGGTTTTGGGGTACAGGGTATATTTATAGGGTTAAGATGGGTTAGAGTTTAAGGGTGTTGGGGTTTTTTAAGGAGTAAGGGTGGGTTATGATTATGGGGTGCAGGGGTATTTAAAGGGAGCAGGGTGGGATTAGCACACGATATGAGACATGGCATGAAGGACGGAACGTACCACATGCCCCCAGCGTTTGTCACGCCCACAGCACAACACAGACACGCCCACAAGGGACTACTTTGCTGGCATGGTTGTTTTACCTTTTAAATGTATATGGTGGGCGTCTGCATAGCCTATGTCCTTCTGCTGCAACTGCCCTTTCCAACGCTGTATTGGGTGCTGTAATTGGTGCTGTGGTTCCTGAGATTACCCGCCTCAAAGGTTTGGGCTCTCTCTTTATTATATTAGTATGTGTATATATATATATATATATATATATATAATTACAGCTCACTACCTTGATTCCATGCCACTGGAATCAAGCTATCCTGGCTGAAGAGGGGTGAAACCCCGAAACCAGTCCTAGGGGGCTTGTTTCTAGTCCAGGGAGGACCTGGCTTGGCAGTTCGGGCTGGACTGTTCCCATGAGGTACAGGGTCAAGACTGATTTGCATATGGCTGCGTTCAAACTGGAATGGCATGGTGAGCAAAAAGACGATGGATTTAGGTCCAGATCTCTGTACTGGGGTGAATGTATGACATTGTTCTGCATTCTTTCCATCAACTGTTGTTTTTGCAGGCTGACACGTAGGCTGCCATGTTGAACAAGTGGGCACGCGCCTTCTGGTGATCAATCAAGTCTTCTGTGTCTAGCATCTAGGAGCCCTATGTTATCTTGTGTTATGTTAATTATTCGTTTATAGCAATCTTTCGCCACTAGTATCCTGACGCTCTACACAGACATCAATATAAAGTTACAGATTCAAGTTAGAGAGGAATCTCTTAACATGATAGGCTTGCTAGAAACACCATGTCTTTTGATATTCTCGAAATAACGTACAACACGATTCATGGAGAATATTATCAGACAGAGAGTTGCAGATTGCCAGAGCTAATGCTGCAAGCTGGTCTGCCAGAGCCGCCCTTTTGAATCTTTGGGCAAAATACACACAATCGATGGACGGAATGCAGAACAAATCAAAACATTCACCCCTATTCATAAGATCTGGATTAAATCCATCATTCTTTTGCTCACCATACCACCCCGTCAATTGTGTGTCTTTTGCATCTTTGGGACATTGAGTCAGCTGGTATGTACAGATCTCCTATTTCGTGATGGAGTGCACTTTCACACCCTCGAAGTCAGAAATAGGGGTGCTAATCCACTCAAGCTTTGACATATGACACATCAAGTTCTTTATTTAGGTCAAAAAGACCATAAAAGCACTTGCCAATACAATCAAGTGCATGATACATTAAAAGCAAGGTGCCTTGCGCAAAACAATATTAATTAAAACCACTTTCAAAAATAGAAACACGTAAATCATATAAAAGAAACAAATTAAATTATGGAAGTTACATAAAAAATAGTATGAAAACAACATTGAGTTGCGAAGTCCAATGGCAGATTTTAAAAGTAGGTCTACTGTAAAACACTCAGAAAGGTTCGAAATGAATATGTTGCTTCACTGGAACCAGTGAAGCTTTTGAAGTAGCGGAGTGGCATGCACACTTCCAGGCAGTTGTAATATTTGTTGTGAGACCTCATTTTGTATTACCTCTAGTCTATAAGGATGGCATTAGACCTAAGTAAACAGGATTGGCATAATTGAGTCTGGAAATAATGACGCTATCGTTGTCCATTTCTGTGCTTCGATCTGGAGAAAAGGCACAATTTTCCTCAAAATTTCCATGTGGCATTTGGATATCATGGAGTCAACTTGTGGTTTCAGAGTTAAAATACTGCGAACGATAACACTCAAACCTTTGTCGATTAAAATGTTTTGGATACTGTATCCATTTCGGGTGGCCAAAGAAATGAATTCCACAGATTTGTCCTGTTGATCATTGTGACAATCTCGGTCTTATCTGTTTTATATGATTGGCACTCGTCCAGTCAGCAAAGAATCTCATCGTATTTCGGATTCCAGTTGTTGTCTCCTTATTGCTCGTGTCTCTTTAGCCGCTATTAGACTTCCAGCCGTCGGTTTCCTACAAGAACCTCTTGGGCGGGTCTACCTGCGTCTTCCTCTGATGGTATGCTGCATGACTCCTTGGGCCGAATTAAAGGCCGGTTGTTCCCACATGCAACCTTCAGCACAAATTAAGTACTCCAGTTCAATACATTAAACCGATCCTCCGGCATGCCCATGCACCTAACTACAACACTCGTGGAACGTACGCTTTCAGAATACATTACGTAGACCCCCATTGCTCCTTACACTAATTGAATTAATTAAACTGTCCATCTGCGGTCCCTTGTGCCCTCAGGATCAATATAATACATTTCAAAGACCTCCTGATACCCTCATGTACCCTATATTGACGCAATATATTAAATAAACTCCCTTGGACTCCTATATATCCTTCCAGAATAGAATTATAATAAACAGACTCCCTGGGGCAACCCCATGCACCCTACAGCTATAAAAACCATTAAGCAGATTTCCTGTGGTCAAGTACAGTACGCATACAGAATATATTAAATATACTCCCTGGTGCCTAAATAAGTCCTGCACCAATCGAATACTTTGATCAGACTTCCTGGGACCATGGATTCACCGAACAGAAATAAAATACTGTAAACTGCCAAGTATCGTTCTACACCCATAGAATACATCAAATAGACCCCTGGAGGCCTCATGCTCCATACAATAATTCAGTGCTTTAAACAGACTCCGTGGTGCCCTCAGGCACCTGACACCATTAGAATGCATTATGTAAACCCCATGGCGCCCTCATTGACAAAACACAGCACCGAAGCCTTATAATTGTTGAATCCTCTGCTCCAAATGCATACAAACCAAACCATTCCCACAGCTTAAACGCAGCACTCCCCCAGGTGCACAAGGTCACAGTCTTGTTATTAGCTGTGCCTCTCAATCACCACTTGTCACAGGCTGGTCAGTGAACATCCATGAATCCCAGCAGAACAAAACAGTGGCAAATGTGCTCAGCACACACAAGTCTAAACATACCATGCACTGCAGGATCCTGATAGGATCGGACACGTTGCTGTTCTCATTAACCAGTACACAACTTTATTATATAAACAGTGCTTAGCTCTCTCTACAGAAACTAAACTCAAAGGCACAAGGCAACAATCCTAGGACCGTTGATGGCATCCAGACTCCAAAACCTGTGTGCAGCAAAGAAGTTGAAGAGGTGCACTATAGAAGTGAAACCGATATTATATAAGCCCAGTTATACAGCACAGTACAACATTCTAAATGCATACAAACCAAAGTTAAGCATTCAATCAATCAGTGTCTAGTAAAGCGCAACTACTCCCCCGTAAGGGTCCCATGGCACTGGACTGCTGACTTGTGAAGGTGCTGTGGTTCATTCGAAGAGCAGGTCTTGAGGTCCTTCCTGAATTGAGGCAGTGGGATGGTGGCTAGGGCCAGTTAGGTGAAGTGGAGGTCTCTGGTGGGTGCGTTGAAATGAATTGTAAGGACTATACTGTGTCTACGGACTTTCTACTACAGCTATTTCTAATATTGCACCTACTTCACATTTTTCTCCTCTCTAGATTGCAGCGGGAGGATGGAGATGGGGCTTGGTGTCCACAAGGTTTGCTGTATCCAGAAGATGTCCAGTTTCTGCAGATTGACCTTCACAAGTTGCACTTCATCACGCTCATTGGGACACAGGGTCGGCACGCCAGAGCCACCGGGAAGGAGTTTGCCCGCTTCTATAGGATCGACTACAGTAGGAACGGGGTTCGTTGGCTCACCTGGAAGGACCACCATGGAAAACAGGTATCTACTCAGATGTTTTCATTGTACAAACATCTAAAGTGAGCTAGATTGTGGAAAAAGCTGGAATGGCTCCGTGGCTTCAGCAGCACATTGTGCAGTGAGGACATTGTCCCCAGAACTACAAAAGGAATAAATGGATCATCTCAAACACAAAATGATATTTTTGTCTGAATTATTTTTCTGTTCTCCCCACGTACCTGCAGGTGATCCAAGGTAACTCGGATGCTTATGATGTGGTACTGAAGGACCTGCGGCCCTCGATCATAGCCCGCTACATTCGTGTGATACCTGTCACGGAGCTGCCCATGACTGTCTGTATGAGGGTGGAGCTGTACGGCTGCATCTGGCTCGGTAAGCAAAAGAGTAATGATTTTACTTATCACGTTTCTGAAACTGTGGACTAGCGAGGTATAGCGCAAAGATCACGCCTTTAAGTAAGCTGGGTCCTGTCAGAACGCAGCACAGGCACACACAATCACAGGCAGGGACAAGCAAGCAACAAAAACTGCATTTGAGTTCTTTGTAAGTGATGCAGGCATGGCAGTTGGTATCTAAATGAAAGCACAAAAATGCAACTTCAGATCGTAAGGAAAAGCAGCAGAGGAGAAGCAACAACGGGGTGGAATTTTATGCTTCTAACTTTCCATGAAGGTTGCAAAGACAGAGGCACCGTACAGTCCCGCGTGACTTGCATGCTGCCGTTGATTGATCACGAAATGATTAGCACTTCCTAATTGTTTCTCACTCCCTTTTGACGTCACTATTTAATTTCAAATGCCCCCTTCAAATAAAACATCTCTTTTAGCATACTTCAATTCAGATCTCTGCTGAGTAGAGGGGCAGAGAAGAAGAGCCAGAGGTGACTAGAAGCAGAGATTGTTTTTATATTCTCCCCTTGCTCTTTATCTCCTTTTCTTCTTAGCATATAGACTTTCCAACCTTTTTAGGGACCTCTAAGTAGCCAGGGTGGAGGAGGACAAGTCCCCTTATTGACTGCGCACCTCATATGACTGTACGTGTAATTCCTCAGCCTGTCTGGCCTGCCTAAACTGCATTGCCACCCCCCCTAAAGCCTAATCACCTCCAGTCACTGATCTAAAGGCGGCTCTTCCTTTCTAGGTCTTGGATTTCTTATCCATCTGTACTTGAAACCTTGTGTAGTTGATCAGTTTGGTGAATTTTAGCACACTTAAAACTTTTTTTTGAAGGCTTCTCATTAAACTGCTTGCAAGTTTCTTGTCAGAATTACCACTGTCAAAGCGTCTAAGCTTGGAGGGCTCTAAGAAAAACAGTTTTATGGTGTTCAGAATTTATAAGTAGCATAGAGTCTGTGGTCTGGCTGGGTTCATCTGCACAGCCTCAAGGCTGGTCCCTTCTTCTTTGACGGCTTTCATTACACAACTTGGCATTAGAGTTCTGGGACCAGTTAATTATGCAGCGTAACACAATGAGGAGACTTCCCTCCACCTCCTATTCCCCAGTTTTCCACAGACAATAGATTACAGAGGCTAGACTCTTCGCCGGTCTTGGAGGTTGGCGCCATCTCTTACGGTCTGAGGTTTTTTCCAGCTCTTAGTCCCATGATGCATCAGTGTGATTCATGGCCTAGTCGAGAGCAGGCGCATAAATGCAGCCGGTTGCCTGGAAAGGCGTAAGCTGATGATGCTTGGGGGTATTTCCCTGACCACAGTAACTCAAGAGGTCACCTCTTTCCAAGGCTGGGTTAGTCAGTCAGCTTGGGTTCTCTTGCCTGTTGCCCGTCTCATGGTGCCCTTTCTCTATTCCTGCAAAAAGGTATTTCCATGTAGAAAGTCTGTGGAGCTTGAAAACCGTAAGTGTTGAATAGGTGCACTTGATGACAAAGATTCTCAACCTTCTCAGAGTTAATTATTGTGATTTGCACTACCAGAATGTAATGGATTTATTTATTAGCAGGTTGATATATTGAGGGACAGACCAAGGAGTGATAGAGTGCTTCATATGGAGTCAATTTCCAAGTTACAGTTCAGTGAGTGATTATTGCATAGAATATACTCAAAGAAAGAGGGGTAGTAAATCTTTGCACAGAATATACACTTTGTAGGTTACTACGTATAGTAAGGATAAGTATAATGTTTCTAGCAATGTAACAAACTGCTCATCATTTAAGAACACAGAAGTAAGTATCACTGTCATATATGAAAATGCAGGTGAAAAACTCAATGTATCCTTAGATAAACAATATCAACAATCTGCACAGGAGTAGTTATAATACCTTTGGACGGAATTCCTCAGTTCTGTAGACCTTGGCACATCTTTATCCTTTATTCTGAGAGATGGTGCTGGAACGAAATTGAAGGCATCAAAGGAAGAGTCTAGCCTGATGTTTAAAGGGAATGTGTTCCCTACCCTGGGCATGTTTTTCCTAGGAATGATAAATACTCAGAACACTTTCCCTGTATGTTCATTAGAGTTCCTATAACCCATTAGTTTATTTGGGGGCTGATTCAGATCTGGCTACAAATGCACTTTCTTGGAATTCCGGATATTTGCTACACCAGGTGCAAGTTTCCAGGTGTACTACTGAGTTGTTATATGGGGATTCCTATGGGTTCCTTCTGTCAATGTGCCGTCTTCCATACACCACCCAAGGAGAGGCAAGTAGGTGTTCCAAAGTGTGGTTGGTCCTGCAGAGAAATCTGCGGTGGTAAATACATTTACACCTGCCAAGAATCACTTTTTCAATTGTTGACTTGGTTAAATTAAGTGTTTTTGGTTGTCAGCCTCTGTTTACAGCTGTAAATACCTGCACCAGCCTATTAAGAATCCAGTCGGTGGGTTGCTTCTCCCTTCTGATGCCCTTCTACGGTGGGCCCTGGTTAACCCGTGGGCAAAATCGTTCTTAAGAATGTCCGTTCTTAGCAGTTTCCTGAATTGGAGGTTCTTGGGATTAGTTCTGATTTGGAGTCCAGAACATTCCAAAGTTTTGGCCTCTGAGCCCTTGTGGAGGACTCTCTGGTCCTTAGTAGAAGTCTCTGGTGATAACGGATGCACTTGATAAAATCCGGCAGCCTCAGTATCTAGAATCTGTTTGGAGTGATATTATCACCTATAAGCATAGCTCGTCAGAGTGGGGCCCGCCGTGCGGGTTTTGGTGCAGAAAGCAGGTTTGATTACAGAGAGGTACCGGAGGAATATTACCACGGGGAGGAGGGAACTTTACCCACCCAATATTTACCAGGTGGAGAAGTGTGGCTCAATGATTAGAGCGGCAGACCCTGATGCAGAGGACTGGCCCGGGACCAGGGTTCAATTCCAGCCTCGGCGGGTCTTGGGCGCAATAATTCCCTCGGACCTGATATTTCTCGCCTCGGTGCCTATTCGAATCATGGGTCCAACTCTGCAACTCTGGGCAATAGCTTGCTTAATCTCCACAACGGCCCCA
Source organism: Lissotriton helveticus (assembly GCF_964261635.1). NCBI lineage: Eukaryota > Metazoa > Chordata > Amphibia > Caudata > Salamandridae > Lissotriton > Lissotriton helveticus. The sequence continues at coordinate 253,595,677 of NC_136065.1, read as the reverse complement.
ACAGCGCTAGGATGCCTGGCTTCACCCTGGGGGTGCCCAGGAGTGGGCACTTCACAGGGAAAAGCCAGGAAGGGTTCCACAGCGGTATGCGTACAAGCACCTTGATGCCCTTGCGGTGATACGTGCACTATACAAGTACTACATTCATGTTAGGTGCATCGCACTTCTCAGGAACTCATCATTTTGGCCTTTGCACTGCATGTGGTTTGCTCAGGGATCAGAGTCTGACCAACCTGAAATCTGGGTCTAGGGGTGCCTTGTTGACTTGCGAGGCTTGTTGGAATCAGGTGCTAGAATGCTGAATCATAGCTGAATGTTTCATAAAATATAAAACATACTTTTTATTTTATGTGTACTTGCAACGATCTAAGGCTGCAACATCCTTTTCTATATTAGATGTTGGTCTAATTTCCAAGTTAAGTATTTGTTAATATTTTCAGTTGGAATTTCTTTATATTTTTACTTTGGCCCGGCATAATTTTTAGTTCCACCTGTTATCTATGTGGACTAATGCCGCTCTGCGTTTTCTGTTTTCACTTTGGTCTGACATACGAGTGAATTCATCACAATATCAGCTGTGCTTCTAAATTTCAATTATCTCCGTCTTCACTATGAGATACTTTTGTATTTTTTACTTTGGTATGGTTTTGACTTTGGTCTAGTTTTCTCTGTTTTCGGTTTAGCTTGTGAATATGGTATGTTCTCTATTTTCTCTTTGGTCTAGCGTGACAGTGATTTGTTTTTCTTTATTTTCTCTTTGCTCTGTCCTTACATTGAGTTTTCTCTGTGTGTTCAGTCTGGCCTGGGTGTAATGAGATGTTTCTCAGTACCGTTACGTTTGTTTGATCACACAGTTAGTCAGTCTTTATCATTTTACTTTAGTTCTAGTAGTGATGAATGTCTGTATTTTATTTTCCCTCTGGTTTAATGTCACAGTGACATGTTTCTTTTTTTTGTTTTGCCCTCATCTTTATGAATGACCAAAGATATAGCTGTATGCGTTCTGAGAAATAGCGATGGCATACTTTCATATGCTTTACAGAGGCATAATTTTAACACTTCTTTGGGCAGCCTGGTGCCCACATTGAAATATAACCCCATGTTAAGTGGATGAGATGGTTCAGATGGTTCACCACCCTCGCCCTAAACTGAGAAAGAAGGGAATACCGGCTGTACCATGTCGTACAGCGGATGTATGACGTTACAACGCATACTTTTACAACGCATACCATTACAACGAATTTTTTACAACGCAAAAACCATTACAACGCATGTATTTACAACGCATGTTTTTACAACGCAGGTACTTTTACATCGCATACCATTACAACGTAAGTATTGCTAAGTATATATTAATTTTTTTAATTTAAATTAATTAAATTTAATATTATTTAATTTAGTTTAATGTAATTTAATTTAATTTAATTTCATTTCATTTAATTTAAATTACTTATATTAAATTATATTAATTAAATATATTATTTAATTTAATTTAGTATATATTAATTTTTTTAATTTAAATTAATTAAAATTTATATTATTTATTTTAATTTAATGTAATTTAATTTAATTTAAATTAATTAAATTAAATTATATTAATTACATATATTATTTAATTTAATTTAATATATATTAATTTTTTTAATTTAAATTAATTAAATTTAATATTATTTCATTTAATTTAATTTAATTTCATTTCATTTCATTTAATTGATTTAATTTAAATTTAATTTATTTAATTATTTAATTTAAATATAATTTTATTTTATTTTATTTTTACCCTGTATCCCTGTACCCCAAAACCCCAAAATTGACCCTGAACCCTAAAAATACCCCTGTACCCCAAAAACCCAAAACTTACCCTGAACCCTAAAAATACCCCTTTACCCAAACACCCCAAACTGACCCTGAACCCTAAAAATACCCCTTTACCCAAAAACCCAAAACTGTCCCTGAACCCTAAAAATACCCTTTTACCCAAAAACTGAAAACTGACCCTAAACCCTTAAAAATACCCCTTTACCCAAAAACCCAAAACTGACCCTGAACCCTAAAAATACCCCTTTACCCAAAAACTGAAAACTGACCCTGAACCCTAAAAATACCCCTTTACCTAAAAACTGAAAACTGACCCTGAACCCTTAAAAATACCCCTTTACCCAAAAACCCAAAACTGACCCTGAACCCTAAAAATACCCCTTTACCCAAAAACTGAAAACTGAACCTGAACCCTAAAAATACCCTTTTCCCCTAAAAATGAAAACTGACCCTGAACCCTAAAAATACCCTTTTACCCAAAAACTGAAAACTGACCCTGAACCCTAAAAATACCCCTAAAAAAACCACAAACATATAACATTTTAAATATAATTATAAAAATACCCCTAAAAAAAATCCAAACATATAACATTTTAAATATAATTATATACTTACCAATACTTACGTTGTAATGGTATGCGTTGTAAAGGTACCTGCGTTGTAAAAACATGCGTTGTAAATACATGCGTTGTAATGGTTTTTGCGTTGTAAAAAATGTGTTGTAATGGTAGTGCGTTGTAAAAGTTGCGTTGTAAAGGTTGTTTCCCCGTACAGCATCTATCTCTGTATGATTTAAACAAAGCACATCTAAGCCCCCTTTATCTTACAAAGTCCTGCAAAAAATCCACAAACACCAACTTACATGAAACTTTCTTTTTTTAAATTGTATTTATTTTATTTATAAAGTTTTATATAGCGCAAACTTGATCCCGAAGGATATCAGAGCGCTTTACAATTTGAGGCAAAGGTAACAAATCAGAACAGTTATCCACTTTGTGACCGGTCACAACATTTTTTAATCACATTTGTTCTATACACCGCATCCTAGCAGCAGGCATCTAAATCCTCTGCATCACTTTAACATGAGTCGAAACAGCAACTAGATAAAACTCTAATCTCTCTCTCCACCATGAACCTTAATCGCCAAAGTTACATTTACATGTTTGTTTTTCAGATGGACTGGAATCATACAGTGTTCCTGAGGGAGGCATAATTGCTTCTCCCGGCTACCCTATTGCCTACCTGAATGATTCTACGTATGATGGATACCATGAGCGCAGGTAAGCATGGGTCCTGCCACATGTGCCCACCTTTACATGCAGTAAATCTATAGATAGGATTTTTGTTATACCCCAAACCCAGTTTTCATGTCTTTCTATTCGGGGTTAATGGCAACCAAGTGTCCTTCGGGTAAGTTTAGCCAGTAATCTCTCTGGATTTCGTGTGCATTTTTCTCTTGAGTCTGCTTAGGATCAGATTGTAACCAGAGCACCAGAAAGAAGTGATATACCAGAGTTTGGGTGGAACAGGTCTGACATAGTTTCTTTGAGCTTGGTGAAGGGTGTACGTGTTCAGTTTGATTTAGTTCTTAACCACTTCCATGCTAATGACGAGGGTAACTCGTCATGGAGTGCCCATTCATTTCAATGGAAATATACAGTAAATTGCTCCACATACCCTAGCATCCAAGTGTAGTGATAGGTAGCATGATTCTAATAGCACTCTATATGTACAGCTAAGGTAAACAAGGCACAGTTATCGATCATAAGCTGACCCTATTGGTCTCACCCCTAGTCCCCCTGAGTAAATCAAATGGAGGTTCCTCCTACACTCACTCCTCTTCAGACTCCTGATAACATGACTAGTGACCAGTCACTCAGATAATCACCACTGTTGATCAACAAGTGATCATGTCCATAACTCCAGCTAACGATGGTGCGCTCAAAAGGTCCCCTGCGGAGGTCTCGATGAAGGTGAGAGACCTGCCGGGCGTTTATATGGCGGGGTCTATTGAGAGGGCAGCGCAGGCGTGAAAAATCGAGCTGCTGCTTCTGCAACTGCCGGAGCCTGGGTGCCCTTCTGCCATGTGAAAAGAGTGGGTACACCACGGACGCGCCCGCACTCCTCTGGGCAGAGTCATAATTCACTAATTTCGCTGCACTACTAGAATTGAGGTGACTCACCCCATAACTTGCAGCAAATGTTGAGCAGGCTACCCTGAGGGCGGCAAATGCCCATAACGTGACACTAAGCTGGAGTACAGCCTGGGGTTACAGACACTGGCACATGGCACTGGGGCGCCCATCCCCCCCCTGGTGATAAGTCAGAGCGCCCTAAATCAACTCAAGGGGCACTGCCAGAGAAACTCAGGGGCAAGGAGACCTTTGACCAGCAGGACCAGTCACTGGGGGAGCCGGAAAGCAGATCAACATGCCTGCTACAAAATAAGCACACACTACTCTACGCTTTGAGCCATCTATTGCATCACTAAAAGCCACCTGACCAGAACTTACTACGCCTGCTGGGAATGGTGCGTAAAGACCCCAAGCAAAAAACAACTCAACTTCGACCCCATTCCAAAGATGACTGCCCGGCAACCTACCTCAATGGCGGTGGAATCTGCAGCTGGCGCAATCTTCAGCTCTGTACCTCCGAACAACTCAGCCCTGCTGTTAGAACTACCCTCTGGATTCAAGGCGCTCAACATCAGATTTGACTCCCTTGACAAGCAACTTGATGGAATGGATGAGCGCATCGACCACCACAACAAGAGTCTGGACAATGTGGAGGGCCATACTTCAGACTTGGAAGTCAGAGCAGTACAAACGATACCACTTCCCCTGGGATCACAGCTTACCGGACCTTAGATGAGGTTTTGACCCATTTACCGGTTTGTGCCCCCTTCACCCTCCCCCCTTTCATGCTCTCTCTCACCCTCCCCTACCGCTTTCCGTCTTTCATTCTTAGTCTACTTCCTCTGCCCCTATTCCCTCTCCCCTTAATCTCTCCACTTGCCTGCTACACCGCCTAGCCCCCGTCCCCTGTGCCCTTTAACTAAGCATTCCTTCTCCCCTTGTTGGGGAAAGATCCAATTAATTATACTCTGGAGTCTCAGTGACCCCTCTGAGAGAGTCCACAGCGCCAAGGGAGCCACTCACAGTTGAGGTATTGTATGTCACCCCTTGCCAAGGCCCTCCCTCTCCCCTTTTTGGGGAAGGATCCAGTAGGTAGGCCTTGGAGTTTTAGAGACCCCTCTGAGAGAGTCCACAGCGTAAAGGGAACCTCTCGCAACCGAGTTGGGGAAATGATACCACTTCCCCAGGGATCACAGCTTACTGGACTTTGGACGCAGCTATTACTCGTCTACCGGTTGGTGCCCCCATCACCCTCCCCCTCCCATTTCCATCCTTCATTCGCTGTCTACTTTCCCTGCTCCTACCCCCTCTCCCCTGAATCTCTCCCCTTGCCTGCTTTTTTCCTTATGCATATTATCCTTATTGCTTGCCTTGACCTAACATGTAACTATGTAGCTATGCTCTAATAACTACGTCCCCATTGTAACAATGTAACTTGTAACTATGGTCTGATACTCATGTAACGCGCTCTGATACCTCCGGGTCTAGCCAGAGCTATATAAAACCTTTAAAATACATAAATAAATATCGATTATTGGCCTTACTGAGCTGGTAAGGAGCAAGATTTCTGAGGTGGCCACAAGGCAACATGTACTGCTCAACACAAATACAAAATATTCAAATAGATAGTTCCAAATGCAACAGTAATAACTGAAAAGAATACACTTATGTTTGCTCTGCAGAATCAAGAATGTAAATCTGCACATTCTCTGTTATATGTAGTATGCTTCGCAGAACAGTTGGATAGATGGAGCTTCCACTCTTAGAAGAATAATGATGAGATATCACAGATATCACTCTTATAAGCAATTCTTAACCTGAGCCTGCAAACCCCCGGGGGTCCATGACTACTAAGAAGGGGGTCTTCAACTGTTTACAAAATTAAATACTACTAGATGATAAAGAAACTTTATGTATCCACATCAAAAATCAAAATTGAACATTTATTTTTAAACACTTTGCAAATGTGAAGAAATATGAAATTAAGTTGGTATCCTTAGTTTAAGAACAGTGAAGTACAGTAAACAGATCCTAGTATGGATGATTGGTAGCCTCAACTGAAGCACTGGTATCCACCAACAAAAACAGAGCATCCATTAGGAGCAAGAAAGACAAAGTAATCTGCTACAGTCTAGAATACTGCTTTTGTCTTTTAAGAATAAAATCAAATGTGAAAAAGATCCACCTTCCGATTAAATTAAAATTGAATTGTTTGTATATTTTTTGTGAATTAAATACAATAATTTATTGTGTATTTTGTTTGATGTATTCTTGTTTATGTATTTTTGTGTTTTGTTTTATGATTTAAATCATAAAAATAGGCAGGGACACCTGGTACAGGCAATGACTCACAAAGGGTCCCCAGTATACAAAAGGTTAAGAACTGTTGACTAGAAGCAACGCTTTTGCTTCAACGTAGAAGAAGAATATTTATATTAAATTTACACCGAAATGGAGAAACTGACCATACCACATTGCTCCGGTCTTGAACATATCCAGTACTCCTACTGGCATGGTCATTGTATAAGCTCTCTATTGTGCACCACGTGTTCACTGGGGCTAACAAACTGTGCTCCCATTGGGAAACCATTTTCAACACCTGGGACAATGTGATTTTAAATGCAAGATAATGTTGGGAAGGAATGAATGAACAGTTTATTGTTCAGTTAATAAAACTTAAAATTAAAAATAAGAAACCTAAAGTCCATAATAAAATCTATATTTGTGATTTTACCCCTTCTCACCCAATACCCATATCCACATCTATGGCAGTCCTCATAAGCTTGTTTAGCCTAATACTGCTTCGAATGTGGAAGTTTGCCCCCCTTCCCGGATAGTTGGTGGTGGAAATGGTGCTCCAGATTAAAATGCCTAAGCATCCTAATGTAATCTTGAGATGTGCAGACAAGGCACCAAAATAAAAAAGTACGTAAACAGGAGGCTCACTAATGAAAAGTGCTTAGTGCGTTAGCCAGTTGCAAAGTAAAAAGGAGTCTATGCCCAGCTCATGGTCCTACCATAATGTTGTTAGGAGCAGAAGAGTGTACCGGGTTAAAACGTGCCACTGCCAGTGATAATGTTGGGAAAGGATCATCAATGAAATAAACAATGTCCTCATGAAGATTATCAGTCCCTGTAGGGCTCAGCTTGGGAGTGCACTGAGGGATAGAACCTGGTGTCTTGCCTTTTTTGGTAGCTAGATACTTGATTGTAAAGAATTGGAAAAAGGATTATGCACATTTAATTTTGAATCTCTGATTGTAGATTTTATCATCTGCAAAATGTTCTTGAATGTGGACAGTGTTCATCTGAGGCAAATACCTGGCTATCATTGCTGTTGCTAATTGTCTGTCCTCTGCCCTCTACCCTAACCCACAACCATTTAACTTATTTATTCTCAAACTGTTTTTAAAATTATGTTTTGGGATGACCATTGCTCATTAGATATAGTAGCTGAAATTGTGTCTCGGTTCAACAGTCCGCTGGGCTTCCCATGCGTGGCCTTAATTGTTACGTTCATTTGAGCATCTGTTCATTAATATTGAACCCACAAGAGCTGCACACACAATTTCCTCTCCTCCTCACTTGGTGGCAGATGAGTACAAAAAAGGAGGCATGGTCCCTTCAAATGATTCCACGCCTTGTAGGTTTAAGTCACTTCAAGTTGTAATCATTCTGCAATGGGGCTTTAAATCAAACAGTTGAAGTGTTGAGATACTCTTCCCAAGCTAGGAATAGTAAACCACGGAAGCCTCCACTGTAGAGTACTCCTGGAACAGGCACTACATTAACCAGTTGGATTGTCTCTCTTCTCTCCAGGCATCTTTTTGGGGGTCTGGGTCAGCTCACGGACAGTGTGATTGGCCAGGATGAGTTCACGCAGAGCCTTCAGTACAGGGTGTGGCCCGGCTATGACTACGTTGGCTGGAGGAATGAAAGTACTGGAAAAGGTTACATTGAGATGGAGTTCCAGTTCGACCGGGCAAGAAACTTCACCTCCATGAAGGTATTCTCAACAAAGGGGTGGAGATAGAAATGGGAGGAGGACAATAAGGGGAGTTGTCAGATGCTTAGCACCTGTAGGATATCACTGAGTTTTTAATGTCCTCCTGGTTTCTGTTGTTCTTTACATTTCTGAAAGGTATGTTTTTACTATCATGTAATGTAGTTTTTATGTATTACAGTCAAAGATGGAGTTTATGTAGAAAGAAATTTTTGTGTTAGGGACTTCTGTTAACACACCATAGGATCTCTCAATAAATGTACAGAAAAACTTATCGTTTGTGAACCAGGAAGAGAGAGCTACCACACTGTCTACAGCTCTCCAGTGCTTCAGAGTTAATAAATGTCGAAACCATTAGACTACTGAGATCCAGCAACTCCAATTTTCTGTGTACCCAGAAAATACGGAAGGCACGTATTGGAGGTAGAGCCATGGAATACGCTTCCACAAAATCTCAGGTCCTGCAGGGAACTAACCAATTTTAAAAAACTGTTGAAGACATGGCTCTTTTAAATACATATCCTCACGAACTTTCTCCTTGTATAGCGCCGAGAGATCCTTTTGGGGATGATTCGTATGCGCTCAATAAATCCACAAATAGAAATAGAAATAAATAGGAGTGGGCAGGACTTTAAGTCACTCTTGTTCATGGCTGGGTGGAGCACCTGCACCTTGGGTCCTGAATGTAGAATTGCTTTCTCTGCTGCAGTTCCAGCTGAGCAGAAAGCATCTCTTGGGCTAAGAAAATGCTTCTTGTGTTCTGTGCCCTTCCTCTCTCACATGCATTAGAGGAAGACTCCCTAAGACAAGCAGTGTAGGGATGCAGTGGTTGTGTTCAAATTTGAGTCATATGGCAGAGACTTTTCTGGAAGATCTAACATGATCATCAAAGACCACCCACTGAATCATGAAGTAAAAGCAGATCATCTGAGAGAGAGACCACAGGGAGGTCACTGAACCATGTTTGGGTTGGAAAACAAATGAATGCCTTTCTTTACCAGTAATTGTGGTCCAATGCAGCGTTGTAATTGGCTCCCCTAAACCAATGACAACTTTGCAATGCATCGCTGTGATTCGTCTGAGTGCCATGGTTGAGCGCTCAGACGGGGACTTGGGGCCGGGGCATGTTCTCCATGCAGGCTTCATGACTGTTTGGCTGGCCCGAGAGGGCTGGTCAAAGTATCATGTACACTTTAGCGTGCCCCACCACTCCTCCCCTGCAGAGCAGGCCCGTCCTCATGCTGCAGCAGCAGGGAAGAATAAAATGATAATAACGTTGCGTCTGAATCATTTAATTTTTCCTTTCTTTTACTGCTGAACAACAGCAGAGGAGCGACTCTCCTCTGCCTTAGCGGAGGAGCCGCCACTGATAACCACGAGGCAGTACAGGCCCTTTTATTGTTTGTGTGCATTGGTGACCTCCTTCCTGCTCTCCTGTGTCTGGCTGTAGTGCTGTTGTCATATATTTAGACCCTAAGAAGCCCAATTTGGCTACCAAATCAAGTTTCATTGGTTTAAAAAAACCTCTCTACGGTCTGTCAGCCAAGTCCAAATGGCAAAGCCAGATCTAATTACAGGTCAGTCCAAGAAAGTTGTAGTGGGCATATGAACTAAGACCGAGCATGATTTAGTGGTGGAAAGGATGCATAACGTTCCATAATGCAGTGCCAGGAATAACTGTCACAGCTCTAAACACTACACTACACTGCTGTCCTGTTCTTTTAGATGACTCTTTCTATTTTCCTTAAATGCTCTGCATTACTATGTGAACAGTATTTAGTAAATATGTAAGTGTTGCCATGCTACACAGCTGCTTTCCCTGAGTTTGTGTTTAGACTTCATTACATGTCACAGTTTCCCATGTTTGTGCTTTTGCATTAAAATGTCTCAGAATCCCTATAAATTGTATTTTTTTTGTAGCATATGATGCTATTTTTCCCTTTTTTATTCACTGTCCAAATTCGATGTGCCATGTGTTTGTTACACTGAGAATGCTTCGATGAGACTGCTTAAGTGTTGCAGAGCCAGCATTAAGAGACCTAAAGTTATTGGTATACTGACTATAATACCATGAAAGCCCTCCACTGCAGAATATATACTGACTGCTTAACAGTGACATTGCTCTAATATTGCATGCACTGGCTGTGTAATATTGAGAGTACTCCAGTGCAGAGTATACTGTGCTTCAGTGCTGCTGCTCCATGGTTGGATATAAATGAACCTGGACAAATTTGAACCCCACTTCTCACTTAATGCCAAGTCACCTTGCTTCATCCTGGACACTCATTTCGCCTTCATGGAACATATTGTTGCCAAATCCTAGACGGCGCTGGTACCAGCTCCTTCTGCTTAAGAAAGTGAAAGCATTCCTCCCAGAATGTGGCCTCTGAACTGCTGCTTAAGCCCTCATACTCTATCATTTTGATGGTGGCAATGCCCTTCCTTCTGCACTAGTCCCACTTAACCGCGGCGCGAATTCCGCTGCGGTGGTTTGAAAGAGTGGGTGGTCCGTGTCGGACAACAGGCATGCGCAGCACTAGCCAGGTTGTGCTTGCGGCGGCCGTTGGTCGATGGGAGCCCTTAACGGGTTAAGAGCATCCTATGTGCTGTAGCAGGTCTCATCCAGGGCCTGAAAAAATATAATCACATCACCCCCCACCTTGACAAAATCCATTGGCTTCTCTTGCTCCCCCGCCCCATCTTCAAAACCAGTTGCATCATCAACAAAGCTCTCTCATCCATATCCATGCTCAGGAGGGTTCCAACTGTTTTTTCACTCAAACCATCACTATGATTCCGCTAACAAAACTAAATGATAACCAGACTATCCCTTCCTTACCCTCTGAGCCCCATATATATCCTGTAGTATGCACTAGAAAAGGAGCATTACTGATTGGTATTTCCCTCTCACTCTACTCACCTGCTAAACACATTTTATATAGTTTTCAACTAAGAGCGTTTCCCTCTCCTACTCTCCTATTTTAATAATAGTACTCATATGTTAACAGATTTCTCTTTTTGTGGAGAAGTGTTCTTGAAGAATCTTTGTAGCGACTACACAGTCTTTAAAAATTAGTGTCATCCATTTTTCCTTGTTGGTTTTTGGAGCAGAGTACAAATGCAAATGTGTCATTTAGCATGTATAATAGTGTCACTGACAGACAAATAAACAAAAATTAGTTGTTTAAAGAACAAATTGTTTTACTCGCTTTTAAAATGAACTGTTATAAAAAACCAATACCATTCTGCTGAGGTTCTGCTGGATAACTGTCCTTCTTCCCTTAAATTTGATAATCCTATGAATCTGATGGCCTTCCTACATTCTTTTTCATTTACTTCAATAAATGAATAAATGAAAGTGCAGATTTTCTGGAACACACATCTACTCTAAGGAATGTTGTGGTGCTATGAACTGCAGGTACGACCAAAAATAGAAGAATACCAGAAGACTAGATTAGCCAAAAGAAAAAAGCCAGTTTTTAGTTGCCATAGGAAAACAGATTCCATATCCAAAGTTCGCAGTTCAAGCAGAGCTGGTTCAATGACTTAGCAGCCAAGTAGGAGAAGGCGCGCCCTTCCTTCCTCACACGCCTGATTCGCAGCACTACCAACAAAGCTGCCTACGCCCAGCACAATGCTCTTAATGGAGACAATAGGGTGAACATCTTTTATCCTGGACTCGCAAGAAAGTGTGATGAACCAACACAAAATATTCTAAAATAATCCACTTCTTGATAGGCAGCCAATAGAGATCTCTTAGTTGGGGAAGATTGGGGCATGCTTCGGAAGTCTCAAAATAAGGTGAGAGGCAAAGTTTTGAACAACCTGAAGTCGACCTAGCAGGGCTTCGAACAGCCCTAAATAAGGCGCATTGACATAGCAAGCCTAGACGTAATCAAGGTATCAATCACTGTCTTCCTAGAATGAAGAGGTAGCAGAAACATGTTCGATGGCATGTGTGGATGTAGATACACATGCTCTTCTTACTCCTGCCATCTAGTGTTGGGTCCGGAGTTGTGCAAGTTGTTTTTCTTCGAAGAAGTCTTTTGAGTCACGAGGTCAAGTGACTCCTCCTCTTGATAGTAATGCGCATGGCATCGACTCCATTGTTAGATTGTTTTTTTCTCTACTGTTGGGTTCGGACATGTGTGCCTCCACTCAATGTTTTGACTCCATTTTGGTTCGATTCTCCGGTTCTTTTCTCTGTTTTCGGTGATATTGTTGTCACTCACGTTTTTCCTTCTGTTACTCCCATTACAAATTGTGACGGTTCGCCTCCGTACTACTGTTTACAGCTGTCTACTAGCAAAAAATCCTACCAAAAAACATTCAACACTGCTAGTCTCAAAATCTCAGGTTCCCGAGCCACCACTGCTATCTAGCCATGCCCAGCATCGAAAAACAGCTACAGAGCCTTTGGGCTCAGCACCAAAAGTGCATAAAAAGTCACAATCATCTACTTCAGCTTCTTCAGCCAAGACCACCAACCTGCATCGAGACGGACTTCGGTATTGAGCCAACAGCCTGCATCTTCTACCTCGGTGCAGAGTGCGCAGTCTGATTCCAAGCTGAAGGTTTCGGAGCCAAAAAAGTCCAAACTGACGTCCAAGCTTGGATCTGACACACAAGTGGGACCAATCTTGCACAAGTTACAGGACAAATTGGACAAGCATCAGATGAAAAATTTACATCCAGGCATATACTGGAAGTATACTGTGTGGATGTATGTCGTTACAACGCATGCTTTTTCCACGCATGCCTTTACAACGCAGGTTTTACAACACAAGTCGTTACAACGACTTGCATTGGGGGGCGCTGGATAGTGAATAGTTTAATTTACTATTCCAACTCCAGTCCCCGTGGATAATAGGGAAGGTTTTGGATAGTAAATTAAACTATTCCCTATCCTACAGCGCCCTCCAGCGCAAGTCGTTGTAACAACTTGCGTTGTAATTCCTGCGTTGTAAAGGTACTGCGTGGAAAAAGTTTCGTTGTAAATGATGTTTCCCATTCTGTGTACACCTTCCTCTCCTCAACCACCTAGGAGGAAGATTATTTTTGACTGGTGAGTATGGGGAGCCACAGGGAGATTACCCCTGGGACAATTATGACACAGATCCCCCTGCTGGCACGGATCCTGATATCTATCCAGCATGCCAGTCTCCTCCTGAAGATGCTACCTCACCAGGAGGTCATATCAAGAGCTTCTGCTTTTCAATATGGAGCTTCATAAAGAGACTTTAGAGGATGACTTCCTCTTTGACACACATTCCACCACACCTAGGGCTACTCTATACCTGCTTCTTCAATAACAAAAGAGAGAGTGAGGGAAAACTTACACTTATTTATGTGAGTTGGGAACTCCTGGTCCCCGGAATTAGTTACAAAAAACAATGGAGGAGTATCCACTCAGAAACAGAGAAAAAAAGGTTCTCTGGACATGGGCTTATGTGCTCGATTCAGCACAGTGTGCCCCAACCTGTTTAAGGATAATGCATATCCTTATAGAAGACCCCTCACTCACCAACCTGGTTGGTGACATGCTTCATCATCGGGGTCCCACCCCATAAGCCGAGTGCCTATAGGGTGTGCTGCGACACCTGACTACAGTGGAGCTGGTTAGTTTTTCTTTTATGTGTTCAGGGCGATCAAACAAGTGAATTTAAAATGGGCCAAACTACTCACTGCAAGTATTTATTCTTGAGTGCTTGAACCCTAGTTTAAAAAAAAATGTGTAACACCTATGCCTGATTAGGTAGACTTTGGTGTTAAAAGTAGTGTTTGATAAAAATAGCCAAGTGTGCTATGTGAAATGTGATAAATGCTATTGATTAAAAAGGTCTACATGTTTCAACCATTGTATATATTCATTGGTTTTCGTCAGGACCGTGATATTGAACTGGGTGGTCCACACACGCTAAGGTGCGTCCTGCCCTAGTCCAAGTTGGAGTGCACAAATTGTGAACTCGTGTAAAAATTAGTGCATTTTCTTTATTCAAAGAAAAACCTGTAAAGAAACAGGAAAACAAAAAACAGGGAGGGGTCACATACATGGGTTGACGAAACATATGTACTACATTTAACGTATATAGCCATTCTTTTCCCCATTTGAGTCAATAGATGGGGTCGTGCCCATGTTTAAAACAGTGGAATCCATCTATTGCGCAACAGTACTACAGTGTTTTTACCGGACTGTGACTGATAGTTATTCGAACAGTGCCAAAGAAGTGGTGTCGACCTAGTTTTGGCATCTGGAAATAGCTAGTGAAAAGTAAGGGCGGCGTACTATGAGTGAGTGATCATACTGGTGTTGCGAAGTGGACGGCTGCCGAGAGTTGTGAGCAGTCGTGACGTCGCTAATGTGAATTGCGACTGATACATTGCTTTTTGCTTACGCTTCCTTGCGGTGCTGCCGCTTCATGGGCACCAGCGCCTCCAAGACGGCAAGAGTCCGTCTCCTGAAAGTCGATAGACAACAAAAAGAGAGAGATGCCCGGTTTTAGTTTCCTGGCTGTATTTAGCATTTGGTATCGCCAGCGGGCTCATGTGCGAAAAACGGGAGGAAAAATTGTTTCCTCATTCAGATCGGCCACACGTTACTTACTTGCAGCTTCTGATCATCAGACGGTAAACCTACTTGGTTCCGGCTGGCGGTGCCCCGAGGAGTGACCGGGATGTCTGTGGATGCCGGTAAAGTAAAACTCGAAGCGTTTCCTGGTTGGGCGTGGCCTCATCACGTGGTGTGGTCACGTGGGTCGCAATAGACCAATCGGGTTCTCGAAGGAGGTGGAGCCCCCGGATGATGTCATAGTTATAGGAAACGAAGAAAAATGTTTTGTTTACGTTCCCATGGAGAGTATGGATGTAGTATATCCATTAGGTTCACAAAGGATATAAACATTGAGGCATTATAAAGGGAATTGGGAATTTAAAAGAATTGGGAATTTTAAGAAGAACAGAGGGCAGAATCAAGATTTATAATCAACCGGATTGGTTGCGCAATTTCTTGCTGATTTATACAATGTTTAAGGATACACCTTGGTACTACTTGTAATTGAGGACAGGTTTTCATGTCATTACACTGTTCCATGGGATATTATCGTTCAAGCCTGACTTGTGGGAGGACAATCTATAGACCCATCTTTGTTCTTTTTCAAATAGTCGTTGGGTCAGGTTCGCTCCTGGCTTTACTTGTTCGATAATTGTCCATTGAAGGTCATCTGGTGTATGACCTACTGAGAAAAAATGTTCCGTGAGTCTGGTATTGGTCTTTTTGCACCTGATAGTGCTTCTATGCTCGCCTATCCGTAATTTGATCTTTCGACTAGTCATTCCTACAGAGGTCAGACTAACTGCAACAGTGAAAATGTTGTCTACATGCTCACATGCCCGTGTGACCTACATTATGTAGGAATGACTAGTCGAAAGATCAAATTACGGATAGGCGAGCATAGAAGCACTATCAGGTGCAAAAAGACCAATACCAGACTCACGGAACATTTTTTCTCAGTAGGTCATACACCAGATGACCTTCAATGGACAATTATCGAACAAGTAAAGCCAGGAGCGAACCTGACCCAACGACTATTTGAAAAAGAACAAAGATGGGTCTATAGATTGTCCTCCCACAAGTCAGGCTTGAACGATAATATCCCATGGAACAGTGTAATGACATGAAAACCTGTCCTCAATTACAAGTAGTACCAAGGTGTATCCTTAAACATTGTATAAATCAGCAAGAAATTGCGCAACCAATCCGGTTGATTATAAATCTTGATTCTGCCCTCTGTTCTTCTTAAAATTCCCAATTCTTTTAAATTCCCAATTCCCTTTATAATGCCTCAATGTTTATATCCTTTGTGAACCTAATGGATATACTACATCCATACTCTCCATGGGAACGTAAACAAAACATTTTTCTTCGTTTCCTATAACTATGACATCATCCGGGGGCTCCACCTCCTTCGAGAACCCGATTGGTCTATTGCGACCCACGTGACCACACCACGTGATGAGGCCACGCCCAACCAGGAAACGCTTCGAGTTTTACTTTACCGGCATCCACAGACATCCCGGTCACTCCTCGGGGCACCGCCAGCCGGAACCAAGTAGGTTTACCGTCTGATGATCAGAAGCTGCAAGTAAGTAACATGTGGCCGATCTGAAAGAGGAAACAATTTTTCCTCCCGTTTTTCGCACATGAGCCCGCTGGCGATACCAAATGCTAAATACAGCCAGGAAACTAAAACCGGGCATCTCTCTCTTTTTGTTGTCTATCGACTTTCAGGAGACGGACTCTTGCCGTCTTGGAGGCGCTGGTGCCCATGAAGTGGCAGCACCGCAAGGAAGCGTAAGCAAAAAGCAATGTATCAGTCGCAATTCACATTAGCGACGTCACGACTGCTCACAACTCTCGGCAGCCGTCCACTTCGCAACACCAGTATGATCACTCACTGATAATACGCCGCCCTTACTTTTCACTAGCTATTTCCAGATGCCAAAACTAGGTCGACACCACTTCTTTGGCACTGTTCGAATAACTATCAGTCACAGTCCGGTAAAAACACTGTAGTACTGTTGCGCAATAGATGGATTCCACTGTTTTAAACATGGGCACGACCCCATCTATTGACTCAAATGGGGAAAAGAATGGCTATATACGTTAAATGTAGTACATATGTTTCGTCAACCCCTGTATGTGACCCCTCCCTGTTTTTTGTTTTCCTGTTTCCTTACAGGTTTTTCTTTGAATAAAGAAAATGCACTAATTTTTACACGAGTTCACAATTTGTGCACTCCAACTTGGACTAGGGCAGGACGCACCTTAGCGTGTGTGGACCACCCAGTTCAATATCACGGTCCTGACGAAAACCAATGAATATATACAATGGTTGAAACATGTAGACCTTTTTAATCAATAGCATTTATCACATTTCACATAGCACACTTGGCTATTTTTATCAAACACTACTTTTAACACCAAAGTCTACCTAATCAGGCATAGGTGTTACACATTTTTTTTTTAAACTAGGGTTCAAGCACTCAAGAATAAATACTTGCAGTGAGTAGTTTTGGCCCTTTTTTAATTCACTTGTTTGATCGCCCTGAACACATAAAAGAAAAACTAACCAGCTCCACTGTAGTCAGGTGTCGCAGCACACCCTATAGGCAATCGGCTTATGGGGTGGGACCCCGATGATGAAGCATGTCACCAACCAGGTTGGTGAGTGAGGGGCCTATTCTATACCTGCCCATGTTAAAAGGCATGCTTAAGCATACTGAGGACAAACTCATAGACCCTAGTGGGGAAAGAGGCATCGCCCTTAGGGTAGACAAAAATATAAACCCGCAGCATCTGACCCTATTTACATCAAAGGGCATTACCACCAGACTCCTTAGTAACCACAACAGCACAGTGCCAACTCTCAGGCCACTGGAGACTCTCCGCCTCCTGAAAAAGAAAGTAAACAGATGGATGCTGTGGGAAAAACAGTCGCAGCTCAGGCTGCCAATCATTGGCGTATTGCCAACTCACAAGCTCTCCTATCACACTATGACTGTGTCTACTGTGATCTAATGGCAGATCTACTTCAATATCTCCCAGAGGAGCACAAAAACATGGAGTTAGTGTCTGAAGGAAAAATTAATACTAACACTTTCCATACAGTGTGCATTAGATGCTGCAGACACCGCCGCCAGGGGAGTAAACACTAGCATTTTACTTTGGCGACACGCTTGGCTTCAAATATCATGTTATAAGCCTGAGGCTCAACAAGCTGTTTCAAACATGCCTTTTGACAAAGAACATCTTTTTGGTCCTCAGGTGGATTCCACACTAGAAAAAAAGATGCTGAGACGGCAAAGCTATGGGGGCACTTCAAACATCTTCCACCTGTGGGTTTTTACATCGCTCAGGATAACGTGGAACCTCCAAATCTATTTCTTCTGAGGCTTCCACCTCTCAACAAAAGAGTAAGGTCAAAGATCATACTCTAAGGGCTACTACCGTGGCTCATATAAAGGAAACAACACCAGAGGTAGAGGTAAGGGTGCCTCCCCACATGGAGCAACATCCTCTCCCAAACAGTGACTACCCTAATCTTCCCCCGACCACATAACACATCGGGGGCAGAATTTACAATTACCTACCTGCTTGGCAATCCATCACACCAGTAAAGTGGGTATTAGCCATTATACAGAATATCT
The DNA here is from genome assembly GCF_964261635.1 of Lissotriton helveticus. Taxonomy (NCBI): domain Eukaryota; kingdom Metazoa; phylum Chordata; class Amphibia; order Caudata; family Salamandridae; genus Lissotriton; species Lissotriton helveticus. The sequence goes on along the minus strand of NC_136065.1, from coordinate 253,577,515 downwards.
GTTGACTAGAGCCCATTACCAGATCACCCAACATTCCACCTGGTGTTCACATAATGTCACATGAGCATCAAACGTTACTCAACCAAGAGGTTCAAGCTCTTCTCAAAGGTACAATAGAGCCCATACCAGCTCCACATCAGGGCTCAGGAGTATACTCTCTATACTTCCTAATCCTTAAAAAGGATGGGTCTTAAAGGCCAAATCTAGATCTCAGGCCCTTAAACAAATACATCCTATCAGAACATTTCCATATGGTTACCTTTCAAGATGTCATTCCGCTTCTTCTACAAGTTGACTTTATGACAAGAATAGACTTAAAGGACGCCTAATTACATATACCAATACAACCAGCTCATCGCAAATACTTAAGATTTGTCTTAGCGGGCAGTTAGTACAAGTTTTGCCATTTGGGGTCACCACTGCACCTTGAGTGTTCACCAATGTCTAGCCGTGGTTGCAGCATTTCTGAAAAGGCAAGTTGTCTACTTATTCCCATATATCTGGATGACTGGCTTACAAAGCCAGCACTCTTCATCAGTGCCAGCAGTACACTCAAATGACAATAGATCTTCACAATTTTGTGTTTTCCATCAACATCCCCAAATCTCACTTTCAACCATTACACATTTAGCAGTATCTAGGAGCAACCCTCAACACACAATCACAATTAGCTTACCCCAATCCTGCAAGAATTCAAAATTTTCAAACAATACTCCCCCCACTTTCAGACCTACCAACAAATCACAGTGACGGCGGTGAGGTGCCTGCTAGGAATGATGGCATCTTGCATTTCAATAGTTTACATAGATTACATATGCATCCATTACAACAATGTCTAGCTCCTCAGGTAAATAACGTCTTCTTTTTGTCCGGAGAGCATAGTAATGTATGCACAGCCCTACAGTTGACCTGAGAGGACAATATTGGCTTATGACTAATGCTATAGAAAATCTAGCATGTCGGAGCTATAAACAAAATTGGGTCATATGACATCCGCAGAAGCTGCTATTATCTTTTTGTTTTCTTTGTAGATACTAGTTTTAACTATACTAATACACACAATGGTAAGAATGTGGATGAGGAAGGGGACTCAACTTAGAGGTGTGGAACAACTTGATGTGCCTATGTCTGGAGAGAGACTGTTTCCTGGTTGGGCTCTAAAGAATCCTGTCTAGGATGATAGGCTATTAATGTGCTTTCCCTCAATGTGCCTGCTAGACTGCATGTCTTACACACTAATTACTGCTGTTTACTTGTTTATCTTAAAAGTGAAAAATAAAAGTTAAAACCCCCCAATATTAATACACACTAAATTCCATTATTCTCTTAAGAATGACGCATCGACTGCGCATGGAAAATGACATGAACCGTTCACTGACACTAGTAGACATGCTTCATCACCTGGGTCACTGCTCACCTGCAAGAATTGATTGTTGCTAGGCGGGCTCACCTAGAGATCTTTTTTTATTGATTTGTGTGTGGTTTATCCTAGCTCTTTATTGGTGGTTGGTTTGATACTGTTTATGGGTTAAGTGCGGTTTAAAATTAAATTAAGTGAGAAGAAGGTATTTTTTATTGCTTTTATATTAACCTAAGTGCCTAACATTCAAATTATGCAAAGGGTTGTAGGTTATTATTTAGGAAACCTCCCTTCCAATTGGTAAATCAGTCACCATGTTTCCACCCGTTTGTCTGTGGCCCATTGTTCACTGGGTCTTAATCAGGACCTCGGCTTACCCCTACTACTATCCTATTTATGGTAGCCTATTGGCTGTGCATTAAACTGTTGCAGAAAACAGGGAAAAGTAAAATCGTTAAGTTCATTATATACAGTGACCTCCCGTTTCTTGGATATTTTGCTGTAAATTGAAATCCGAGGATCATCAATCACTAACAGTCATTCAAGTCTTTCTTATGTGCACTCATAACCATATGCCACTGCAGTATGGTAGAGTTAACACTACTACTGCTGCTAGATGCCAGGTGAATGACTATTAGTGATTTAATGATCCATTGTTGCAGGTAAGGAGCGACTCGACGCATGTCACCTAATATGGGGGGGGGGAGATTGCATCGTTTACTTTGAGTTTTCTTTAAATCAGAAGGCAGCCAAGACAAAGGCATACTTTTCTAAGTGCTGCACGCGACACAGTAGCAAACTTTGGTTAAATATATATTTGAGAGCACTTCCTGTACCATGCACATTTTTGAAAAAAAAAAAATATATATATATATGTATATATATATATATGTATATAATGAAATTAAGAAACAATTTCGCTTTGTGCAAGAGAAGATTCCCAACATCATAAACGATGTTGAGCATTATACTTTGTATTATAAGTGAATGTAGAGGATGCGAGGCTGGTCCAGTCTAACAAAACAACCTGGCAAAAGTTGGTAGAAGACCTACAAGTCTACAACACCTAGATACCTGCAAAGAGAAGGTGGTAGAAGGTGTTGTGAATCTGACATAATCATACAGAAACCTTTTTCTAAAGAAGAGTGAGATACTTTGATTTTAGATAAACGTTTTCAGCTCTAACTCTCAAAAGGGAAATAACATTGAAAAAAGGAAGACGCATCAATTTCTGCCGGACTGTGATCTTCCTGCTGCTTCCTCTTAATCATTCTAGCCTAAAAGGGTTTTTTAGTCACAACGAAAAAACCTGATAAATTCAAATAGTTCACTTAATTTAGAAATACTGCTAAGAAAGCCTACAATTCAATGTTTCGCCAATGAGCCCGTTGCTATACATAGTTTGGTGGCATGTGGCGCACTGATAATCGCCAAAATAAATAAATAAATCAACACATAAAGGGCAAACCAATTACACCTCTGAAAACGGATGTTGGCAGCGCAAGTGTTACCCTGGCATAATCCGGATTTATGTGGAGCAGTTCACAGCGTCAGGCGTTGCTTTCCATCAGAGGAGCACAATGAGGACACATGCACTGCAGTTTTGTACTTTGAGAAGCTAAATGGGGTTATTTTAAGTGAAAATGATTGCTGCAGAAGTTATTTATGTGCCATAATGCCTTCTTTCTCATCCTGTAAAACATTTCATGAATTATGCAGCATTGTAGAAGGCATCAGGTAATAGATTTCAATGGGGGTCATTTCGTTGACAAATACTTAACATGCATCTAGGTCCATAAAGTGCAGGAGCACTTTAAGGGGACACATTTTGTTTGTATGGATCAGAGAAAACAGGCTGTGGTGCAGCAGAGTTAGGAACGAGTCATTGGAGGACACAGGTGCATTGTATTTTCCCATGTATGTTACACAGCTCTGTAGTTAGATATGTTAGGCATGTTACGCAATGAGGATTCTCCAGAATCACATGATTTTTCCAAACCAAAGCAAGAATAGAACACAGTGACAAAGGCTGCAACTTAGCAGCTTGACCACACAAGTAGTTGTGTACACCACTGTTAAGGATTTCTTCGAACATGCTGCTCTCCACGCCTCTTCCTACCTTCCTCCCCCACCAGATTACCCTTTTCCCTCTGTTTGGCTCTGCTAATAAACTTTGTAACCTGGCTAAATTACATTGCTCAGTACATAGGGTAGATGTATTTGTTTTTTATGCCATTGTAAATATTAGTGAATTGTGAAACCATTTTGACCGAAAATCAATTTGCTTTCACAGTAAATGTGGTAGTAAAACAGGGAAGAGTAACATACGGGTCATTGTAAGGTACATGGGTTCCAAGCTATCTCCACCAAAATAAAAATAAAAACGATGACCACTGTGCGCTCACAATGCAATCTTGTTAGAGCCTGCCTCATCAGTATCAGGAACTGGTCGAATACAAGAGGAAGAGCAAAGAAAGTATGCGCTAGGATCTAACATTGTGACTATAAAAGACCACAAAAGCAGTCTTTACATTTAGATGCATACATTTGTTGCATACACTTCCATGAATTATTTACGTGCATAGGTTTAAGCAATACAAATATAAGACATGGAACTACTTGGAAACTGCAGCTTTGGACTACTGTGTTGGCCTTTCACTTCCAAGCTCTAGATTACCTCATTGATGAATATCCTTACTCTTTGATGCAGTTGTATTGTTTATTAGTAGACCCAATGCAGTCTCACAGAAATATGCCCAACTGTCTCAGAGATCACACAAAGAATGTTTAGTGAACATCTGCCTGCTCCACGTTTATTCACATCATATCTTAGCATTATCTGTTTAATCTAAGGGTGTGGGTGTGTGTGTGTGTGGGGGTGTGTGGTCGGGGAGATATCATGGTATGTGGAGAGACCTTCTTAGTAAAGGTGAGTGAAAATGCCTGCATCTGTGACTTGTCTTGGATGCCTTATTTTTCACGGTGAACCAGTGTGTTGAAACACCGGAGACCACTCCTCATATGCTCGCAATCTGTACTAATGGTGAAGACTAATGCTGTGCAAAATCTGCCACAATCACATTTTCCTAACTTTCTTAGAATGATGCCATCGATGTGCAAAAGATCCTTCCCATCAAGTGATGTTGACAACTTCAAAATGTGACTAGTTATTAGTTTTAAATCAAGCAAAGAACTGTGTTACTTAAAAACCCAATTCCCTTCAGAATCTCGCAGAAGATTTTGTTGTATCATGGCTTTTCAGAGGGCTCACCTCTGTAATCAGGTCCAGATCAATAGTCGCAAATCTGGTATGAGTGACTGAGATGAAGAAATAGGGCTTGAGTGTCATAAACACGGATGCTCTCTGATGCTTTATAAATGTGTGTACTTTTCTATTGACTAGTGGAACAACTTGTTCTCATGGGTATGCACCAGACAATTAGTTAATAGCTAGACGATTGGTGTTCCCACTATGAAATCTAGAGGTGACTGTGTAATCCTTTGTTTCTCTTCTGAATACTCTCAATTTGGAAACACTGTAGTTGCTCAGAGTTTCTGTTCCGCCACCGGTGACTGGTATGGTCTTTACTGTAATGGGGCATGTAGATGAAGTAGCAATGTTCATACCAAGGCATTTTCATTGCTCCCTTTGACAAAAGAAGGCAGAAGCCTTTAGGAGTGGGTTTAATTATTGGAAGTAATGATAATAACAGTAACAATCTGGCTGTGTCCTCAGGATTGTTACTTTTTAGGTTGAGCTGCTATGCGGCATGTTGTACTGGAGTATGGAATAGATGCCCCGCCCACTCTCCGCCCATATTTGTCATTGGCTTGTGTCATTATCCTATGTAAATGCTTGCTTCTTATTTGTTAATAGGCTTGTTAGCCCCTCCTTAGTACCACCTTGTATTTATTTGTAACCTTCCATGAGGACTGGCCCTTTTACTTTGGTTATTACACGGTACGTCTTTTATAGTTTGTAAGCACTATTTCTTTTAATGAGTTTCTCCTACTGCAGGCAAGACATGCTTTCCTGCAACATTCAGCGCGCTATGCATGCTTTCACTTTCAGAGGAGCCCAGGACACTGGCGGGTGCTTCTTTGAATATCGCATTTACAAGAGTTTGAGCTATTGGCATTGTAAATGACAATGCCTTTCATTTATGTGTTAATTGTTAATTAGCAACACAGATAAATAAAAGGCATTGTCATTTACAATGCCAATAGCTTAAACTCTCACAAATGCGAGACTTATTGCATTGCAAATTCTTGTTATTGGAAGCTGATAGTCCAGACCAGGTAGAAACAGCCTTAGAATTTTTTTAAATCCCTCTTTACCTTTCTTGAAAGAGAGATTTTGGTCAAATGAAAGCACATAGGTCAACAAATGTGGAAGACGACCTGGTTCGAGGGGATATTCTTAGACTATGAACATGCCTGAAAGAATTTCTCATGGTATTTTTAATTCCAGGCAATCATATGCGTCAGTAACATCTCCACATATCCTCCTTAACCAGTTCGGTGCTGATGACGGCTCCCGGCCGTCATGAGTTACAGTGGGCATGTGCTGATGACGGCCGGGAGACTTCATGACCACGCCCGCTATCGGAAAATGCCGCACAGGTGCGGAATTCCGGCCGCAGCCAGGGGGTTAAAGCAGATGGATGAGGGTTAAGACCCTGATTTTTATTCACAACAGTAATTCTCACTGCCACTGAATGTTTTGAACAATTGATCCAACAAGAGTTACAGTGACTGAACAGCCAAAGTCGTCTTCTGTGCTCTCTTTCACTGGCTTCCTTTTCCACATCTCTCCTCCAGGTGCACTGTAACAACATGTTCTCCAGGGGAGTGAAGATATTCCAGAGGGTTGAGTGCCTGTTCAAACCCCGCCTCATGTCCGAGTGGGAGCCAGAGCCTGAGGGCATCACCACCGTCCTGGATGACAAAAATCCTAGTGCCAGGTTTGTCACCGTCCCTCTCAACAAACGCGTCGGCAAAGCCATTCTCTGCAGATTCTACTTTGCCGACACCTGGATGATGTTCAGCGAGATCTCTTTCTTGTCAGGTGAGAGTCACCAAAGACGACAGTACTGTACAATTTACTCTTCAATGTTATTAGTTGAGGAAATATCATTACTTCACTTGTTGTTTCTTTTTTTGTTATATTTTAAGGCAATGCACTGATAACCTGAATTTATCAAAGTGCAATTTTGGTTACCTTTCCAGTTTCAGTCACCTCAAAAGGTTCATTAGTGACCAAAGAAAATACAGCAAATGTGGACTGTATTTCGTCATCACTAATTATTGTTGTACATTTTTGTTTAAATTCTGCATCATTTTAATATTCTGAGTGGTTGTTTCAGCAGTACTCTGAGGCATGCTCATTCCTGGAGTAAGTTATGCTCCTTTAGAGGGCTTATACAACCATGCCTGGAAAATGTATAAACTATAATACTTCACACAGAATGTTGTCTGAATATAACACTAATGCCAAAATACATGTGTATGAGCAGGAAACATTGACGTTGCTGACAGATTCAAGTTTCTCTTGGATTTTTTTCTTTTATCCTTAAACTGAAAGTCACCTAATACTCCTGTAGCACCTTCCTCAGGTGCTTGATCTTTACAAAGCTGTGGTCTTCCCATGGCTTGGCAATATTGCTTTAAAGGACCAAAATAAAAGGGTAGCCTCCAGTTGATGCTCATGGAAACCTGTATGGTGTTTTAAGAACCTTTCCAACCTTTCGCGGTAAATACTATCTATTCAAAGGCTTCTTGCACACTTTTGACATTGCAGAAGGGAATTGCTAACCGAAGAGGTCAAACCTCCACAGGGCTTGGTCGCCCCACTCACTGCTGCCGCTCCTGCCTGCCTTTGCCGCCTCCTGCCTGCAGATTCCTTCGCTCGCTGCCCGCTGCTCCTGGGAATTTCCCGCTGCTCCTGGGAATTTCCCGCTGCTTCTTGGAATTTCCCGCCACTGCCTCCCTGCGGCCCCGCCCCCCTGTGATTCCATTCGCCGCCCCGCTCCCGCCACCCAGCTGCTCCTCCCTCCCGGCTCCTTACTTATGACGCCCCCAGAGCGACTGCGCAGCGGAAGCGCGCAGCGGGAGCACCGATTGAGCGCCGAAGGTGCGCCAAAGGTAAGCCCGTCTGCGCCTGGCCCGCGCCCAGCGCCAGGACCCCTCGCCCTCCCCGCCGAGGCAAGACGACCCGACTGACCTACGACGCCGCCACTCTCAACGCACTCAATGCCGGCCGGACCCACGCCTGCTGCCGGGCCACCCCGAGACGCACCCACGGACCCTTCACCTGCTGCACCTGCAAGTTCACCTGCCTCCGAACCTGCCCCGCACCCGCCAAGACAAACACCAGCAGCAACCACCTCAAGTGCATCCTGATCAACACCCGCTCCGTCCACAGACACGCCGTGGAACTCTGGAACCTCCTCGACGCTACATCACCGGACGTCGTCTTCCTCACGGAAACCTGGATGAACGCCTCCTCTGCACCCGCCATCGCCATCCCGGACGGGTACAAGATCATCAGGAGGGACCGCATCAACCAGACCGGAGGTGGCATCGCCATCGTCCACAGGAACACCATCCGCATCACGACCGACGCCAACGACTCCTTCTCCGCAGCCGAACATCTGCACTTCCAGATTCACACCGACCCTAAGACGACCCTCAGAGGCACCCTCGTCTACAGACCCCCGGGACCACGCACACAATTCAGCGAAGACATCACAGACTTCATCAGCCCGCACGCCCTCCCCTCCACTGACTACATCCTCCTCGGGGACCTCAACTTCCACCTGGAGAACAACAAGGACCGCAACACCACCGCCCTGCTGGAAAACCTTGCCAACCTCGGACTCAAGCAACTGGTCAACACCCCCACCCACTACGCCGGCCACACGCTTGATCCCGTCTTCTCTTCCAGCAAGTACATCACCTTCAGCCACGCCACCGGACTCCACTGGACCGACCACAGCTGCGTCCACTTCAGCTTCAAAAGATCCACGACCCACCACCACCCGCAACAGGTACCTCACAGGAATTGGAGCAAGATCACCGCAGACCAGCTCACCACCTCCCTCAGCCAGAGCCCACCCGCCAACACAACGGACCCCAACGAAGCAGCCCGCAACTTCACACAGTGGCTGACCGCCTGCGCCGACGACCTCGCGCCACTAAAGAACCCTCCCAGCAGACCCAGAAGCAAGAAGGCATCCTGGTTCACCGACGACCTCAAGGACTCTAAGAAGACCTGCAGCACCCTCGAGAAAGCCTGGCTCCTTGACCGGACCACCGACAACATGACCGCCCTCAAACACGCTACCCGCAAGCACCACCAGCTCATCCGCACCACCAAGAAGAAATCCCTGAAGCAACGACTGGACAACAACGCCCACGACAGCAAAGAGCTCTTCACTATCGTCAAGGAGTTCTCCAACCCCAGCACCGGCACCAACGACATCACTCCGTCACAAGACCTCTGCGACTCCCTCGCCTCGTCCTTCCACCGCAAGATCGCCGACATCCACAACAGCTTCGGCGCCCCACCCACGCACCCAACCGTCGAACCAACGCCCCCCACCGCCACCCTTCGCACCTGGACCACGGTGACCACCGAAGACCCAGCCCGCACGATGAACACCATCCACTCCGGATCACCGACCGACCCCTGCCCACACCACGTCTTCAACAAGGCCGACTCCACCATCGCACCCCAACTCCGGAACATCATCAACGCCTCCTTCAACACCGCCACCTTCCCGGAGAGCTGGAAGCACGCCGAGATCAGCGCCCTCCTGAAGAAACCTACAGCGGACCCCACCGATCTCAAAAACGTCCGCCCCATCTCGCTCCTTCCTTTTCCTGCTAAAGTCATCGAGAAGATCATCAACAGACAGCTGACTGCCTTCCTCGAGACGAACGGATCCCTCGACCCCTCGCAGTCCGGCTTCAGAGCCAACCACAGCACCGAGACCGCCCTCATCGCAGCCACCGACGACATCCGGACCCTGCTCGACAAGGGGGAAACAGTGGCCCTCATCCTCCTGGACCTCTCCGCTGCATTCGACACGGTCTGCCACCGCACCCTAGTCCAGCGCCTCAGCAACATCGGTATCCAAGAGAAGGCACTGGAGTGGATCATCTCGTTCCTCGCCGGAAGAAAACAAAGAGTCCGCCTCCCCCCGTTTCGCTCCGAGGCCACCGAAGTCATCTGCGGCGTCCCGCAAGGATCTTCACTCAGCCCCACCCTCTTCAACATCTACATGAAACCTCTCGCAGCCATCGCACGCCAGCACAACCTCAACATCATCTCTTACGCCGACGACACCCAGCTGATCCTCTCCCTCACCAGAGACCCAGACACCGCCAGAACCTGCCTACACGAAGGGATGAAAGACGTCGCCGAGTGGATGAAGGACAGCCTCCTGAAACTGAACTCGGACAAGACGGAAGTCCTCATCCTGGGATCTTCGCCCTCCGCCTGGGACGACTCCTGGTGGCCCCCAGCCCTGGGCACCGCACCCAAGCCAACCGACCACGCACGCAACCTGGGCTTCATCCTGGACCCCTCCCTTTCGATGACCAGACAAGTCAGCGCCGTCTTCTCATCGTGCTTCAACACCCTGTGTATGCTTCGCAAGATCTTCCGCTGGATCCCGACCGAGACCAGGAAGACTGTCACCTAGGCACTCGTCACCAGCCGACTGGACTAAGGAAACGCCCTCTACGCCGGAACCACATCCAAGCTACAGAAAAGACTCCAGCGCATCCAGAACGCCTCCGCCCGACTCATCCTGGATGTCCCCCGACGCAGCCACATCTCCAGCCACCTGAGGAACCTGCACTGGCTCCCCGTCGACAAGAGGATCACGTTCCGGCTCCTCACCCACGCACACAAGTCTCTCCACGACCTGGGCCCCAAGTACCTCAACGACCGCCTGACCTTCTACACGCCCACCCGCCAGCTACGGTCCACCAGCCTCGCCCTCGCAGCCGTACTACGCATCCGAAGAGCCACCGCCGGAGGAAGATCCTTCTCTTACCTGGCTGCCAAGACTTGGAACTCCCTCCCCATCCACCTTCGGCTGACCCAGGACCATCTCGCCTTCAGGAAACAACTCAAGACCTGGCTGTTCGAGCAGTAGCATACCCCTCCCCCCAAGCGCCTTGAGACCCTCCCGGGTGAGTAGTGCGCTATACAAATGGCATGATTGATTGATTGATTGACCCTCGATCATGTTTTTGTACATAATGTTTTTATAGATTTTCTTTGAAATACCAAATAAACATGGTTCTAATGTGGAATGCATATCTTATGAAACCAAGTTTCAGCTGCGCATGTTCACGCTATTATGAAATTTAAACATTTCAGCATGAACATTTTCTCCACCCCACCCTCCTTGAAGTTGCTCTAGTAAAGCAGAGTATCCGGCATCATTCTTATTTGGACACCCTACTACTGCTGCTGCCTTTCTGTTGCACATACATCTAATCTAACATAACATGTGTATTTGTAAAGCGCATATTCACTGCAAAGGGTATCTTGGCACTGAATAATAGATGTTTATTGTTATACCTACTCAATAGTAATCATTTTATCAACCTTAGAAGAATGAAAAGCTGAGTGGACCCACTGGAATTTGAACCTGTGACCATGAGGTCAAGCACAGGCCCCTACAGTGGACGCATTAGTCCTCTAAGCCACCAGACTGAATGCACGGGGGCTCTCACAGGTGTTTAACCTTTGCCATACCTTGTTTTTGGACCCTCAAACCTGGGCTTTGAATATCGGCACAACTTGCCTCCCTCCCGCCGCCGCAGTGGTCATCCTTCGCGGCCGCAGTGTGGAGGGCGGCAGCAGCAGAAACTACACCTCCCAGGCTCCCTCAGCGGCGGACAGACGCCACACAATCGCGCCGGGCGGCGCATAAAGCAGGCGTCACCCCGGTGGAGCGGGGGACGCTCATAGGTGTTTAACCTTTGCCATACCTTGTTTTTGGACCCTCGACCCTGGGCTTTGCATAAAGCAGGCGTCACCCCAGCTCCGCGGGACGCGAGCGGGACGCCGGGCTAAGCCCTGGCAAAGGGCGGGCCCTCTGTAGCCCTCAGGAGCCGAGGGAGGCCGGGCTGGGCCAACTTTCTGTCATTCTGTCTACTATCCCAAAGCAAAGTGTCATATTAGTTAGTAAGTGCAAACATAGTGTGGTTGTGCTCCTTCCTTCTACAGGTGCTTATATGTTGTTGTGTCCTATATTGCTTTAGTCTCTAATTGTAATACACCATGAGTTTGAGTTCAACAAAAGGATTATTGCCTTTGGCTAATGGTGTTAATAAAGGGACATTGGATGACTATGTGTTTAGGGTAGTGCCTGAGAGGGAAAGTCTACTCGCAGAGCGACGCGCAGAGCGACGCCGCGCAGTTGAATCACTTAAAAATAAATGCCCCTCCCTTGGTCTGTTGCAGTTAGATAAATCATTACATATTAGTTGTCAAGATGAAAATAAGGATTCTGATACAATATATAACAGTATCCCAATTCCAATCCTCCTGCGAGATGTAACTTCTACTCCTGATATGGATAATGTACTGCACAGTCTTGTTTCATCTTCTCCCTGCGAATCATTACCAGTAGTGGAAGTTATATCTGACAAACCCTTACCAGTGGCAGAGGCTACACGGAAAAAGCCTACTAACATAAAGCAACCCAGAATACATGGCTCACCCCCGAGAAAAAGAAGGAGAAGGGGTATTGACCCACAGAGGAAAAAGATCAGCCACACTGACTTTGGTAAACCTGCTAAAGGTTTGCTACCAAAGACATCCACTATACCAGCACAAGGAACCCCAGTACAACGGTTGATACGAGATCCTTCCGATATGGACTTGAAGGGAACCATGGAACAATTAATTAGATGCTCAACTTTGTTGTTGATAGAGAGATTAACAAGATTAGAAGATCGGCTTAAATCATTAGAGGAAGCACTAGCTGTAAACCCAGGGGTATCTAAGCATAATGTGATGCCAGTATTGGCATCTCCACCTATGGTACAAGTTCCAAACATTATTGCCCAAAAAAATCCAAATACCATTGAGTCGGGAAAACAAAATCCCCAAGGTTAGTCACACATAACCCTACGTTGCAAGCTGTACAACATGTTCCCAAAGAGGCACAGGCGGGAGCGAAACCACCGGACAAATCCACTGCTCAAAACAAGCAGAGGAGGAAAAGTCCAGTTAGGTCCATAAAGCCAAAGGGTCTTCAAGTGGATTTGCCACCCGAGGCGGTCCCGCTGGTAGTGGTCCTTACTGGAGTCCCAATGTTAGAGGATGGTAAGAGGGAAAATTATGCCCCGGTTAAAAAACAAAACTACTCATTGGCTTAGGCAGAATCGTCCCCTTCCTCCTCATTTAAACGGCGAGATATTACATGTTCGCCGTCTTCCATGGCTTGGAAGTAGAACAAAGGAAAAAAAGGGTGACATAATTGTCATAAACTTTAGGGACCATAGAGCAGTAAGCTATATTTTAAACTGGTTTCCAGAAAATGGTAATAGTCCCATCATACCCTATGATCTGACCTATTTTTATCCAAGATCCTCACTGGCTGCTATGCCTAATCCCAGGGTCTTAACTTATTCGCAGGATAATTACTTTATACCCCTTCAAAATCGTTATGCGGCTCTTTCAGGCCTAGAGGGGGTGGATTGACTCCATCATATGTTTGTTGCCCACGACTCTGACAGCAGAGCGTTGGCCAGGTCTGCTAAAAATATCGAGCCAAACTGTTTGCATGACTCCCCCGAGCCCCAGTTAAATAATTTTGTACCTCAGGTCCCTGACGGCCTTTTTGCTTCCAATCTTGGGGACCCGATCATGCATTTAAATCCAGGTGACTCCGCCCCTGTCGCCGCTAACCAGCAGACACTAGGGAACGTTGTTTTAACCAACTCTGGGCCTGGGGATGGTTTTCCTGCACAGAGTTCCTCTCCTACACCGGTTATGGCACAGGATGAGACGCTGAAAATAGTTAGCTGGAATATAGCGGGCATATCACGTAATTTGGATATACCCGAATGGAACTCCTTTATTGAAGCTTTTGGAATATGCTTATTCCAGGAAACTTGGTGTGTGGAACCTCGATATAAGGTCGGATATATTACTTATTTTGTTCCCGCAATCCCTTCCCCCTCGGGGAGAGGCCGCCCCTCAGGCGGGTTACTGATCTGGATAAGCATCTCACTGGGTTACCACATAACGAGCATAGCCACCAGGTCTCCGGATTTACAGAGATTAGCAATTAGAGGGCCCTCAGGGTGGAGGTCCCTAGAGATTTTTAATGTTTATGCTAGACCTTCAAAAGGAAGCAAGCCCTCGTCGACTCTATCAGCTCTCAAAGGCGAACTCAGATCTGGTTGTGTCGACTCATTTTTAATGATAGCAGGGGATTTCAACTGCACCTTTGAACCCCTAGCGGTGGATGATATTTTGGGCTGCCAAGAGGACGATGCTAGGAGAGGTATCCCATCCCTCTCAATACTACCAATCAAGAGTTGGACCCCAAGAGCTATCCACTTAAATGCCCTGACTCTGGAATATGGTGTCAGGGCAGTTAATAGACGGACAAAGTCAGATATTGGTGGGGCCCATACTTTTAACAGGGTAGGTCATTCATCTCGAATTGACTACATCCTGTTGAACTTTAGACTTTGGGAGTTCATGCTGGACATGGCAGTTTTACCCTCAACTGACAGTGATCACAACCCACTAACTTTGTCTCTGTCCTCTAATTGGTCGGTTGGGAAAAATCTCCAAGTACCCCAGGTCTGGAAGTCATCGTCCGAAGTTCGCGCCTCGAACTGTGGGAGACGTTTGAAATGGGAAAAGGTTGCTCTGGATGATGGAAAGATTCTGGAAATAAGATCTATTATGGTCAGTGCTTTAACTAGTTTAAATACTGTTGCAGCAAATCCCCATGAGGTTTCTATTTTATTTAGCGACACTACTAAAGCTTTGGGTGACCCCTTCATCATACAGAATCCAGGACATAGGGCCAACAGGTTGGGGCGTCCCAAAGGCAATCCAGGCTGGTATTCTGCCTCTTGCCGAAGCGCCAAAAGAGATGTAATTAAGGCAGTTAAAACTAGGGACAGTAGTCTAATCAGTACTGCCAGGAAGACGTATGGGTGCGCTATTTGTACTGCGAAGAAAGAGTGGGAGGATCAATATTGGCGTGACCTAAAACTGGCGAGCACTGGGAGGGACTATAGGAGTTTTTGGGATTTGGTCAGAGCCAAGGACAAACCCATGGACTCCCTTGTAACATGTAATATCCCAGAGGTGTCATGGTTTAATCACTTTTCTAATTTGTATACTGTGGCCTCGGGCGAGGGGAATGATTGTACTGAGAATTATACATTGGACTGCTTTGGGCTAGGTGAGAACTGTTTGTTTACAGGGAAGGAAATAGAGGTTGCAATCTCATATCTTATCCCAAACAAAGCTGCGGGGCTGGATGGCCTACCAGGAGATTTGATCCGCATTTCTAAATTAGAATGGGGAAAACTTATAGCATCCCTACTCAATGCAAGTTTCTATGATGCCCCTCTTCCAAGCTCATGGAAGGGCGCTGAGGTCGTCCCGATTTTCAAAAAAGGGAGCCGGGACGACCCTGCCAACTATCGCCCTATAAGTTTATTGGACTCCACACAGAATGTTGCAGGCAAGGTGGTTTTGGGGAGGGTGCTACAGTGGGTAGAGGAGAATGGGATACTCTCTGACTTCCAGGCAGGTTTCAGGGCTGGTACAGGGACCATCGAACAATCATTCCGCCTATTGATGATATATCGGAAGGTGGTTCTGTTGGGCAAAGGCAGTCTGTATCTCGCCTTCATAGACCTACGGACTGCCTTTGACCTAGCGCCCCGCAGCCGTTTATGGAGGGTCCTATCTGATTTGGGTATGCCACGGTACCTATTGTCCTTGATAATTAAGTTCCACAAAGAAAATTTTGCCCAGGTTCGGTGGGGAAATCAGGGCCAAAAGACCACCAGAATAGCTGTAAATAGAGGGGTCCGCCAGGGCTGTGTTTTAGCCCCCACACTGTTTTCCTTATACGTTAACGGTGTGGTAGAGCATCTTTTACAATATCCTGCAGATGCTCCATCCCTGGCGGGCAGAAGAATACCTACGCTCCTATTTGCAGATGATACCCTCCTGATTTCGAAGACCCCGGTTGGGCTGCAGAGCCTCCTTGATAGGTTCCAATCTTTTTGTGATGCGAGGGGGTTGGAAATCAATACAAGAAAGACTAAATATCTGATCCTGAATCCCCCGAAGAAGATAGGCAGGCCTCCCGTGTTGAACTCAGTATGCCTCGAAAGGGTCAAGGAGTTTGACTACTTGGGAATCCGCCTCACTGACACCATGAGATGGAACTGTCATCTCCAAAAAATGTTGTTAAACCATAAAAGGGTGGTGGGGGCTCTGCTCAAAGAACAACGTTCCTCTACCTTCAAACTAATTGCCCCGGTACTGGATATTTATAAGGCAAGAGGTGTGAGTGCGGCGTTGTATGGGGCGGAGCTCTGGGGGGCGCAGAATGTGGATCAGTTAACCTGTTCAGAAAACAAATTCTTGATTTGATGGGTCTCCCTTATAGTACCCCCTCTGTTCCCTAACTCGTTGATATGGGCTGTCGCTCTATCAAGGATCAGGCAAGGTTACGCCCTCTTCTCCTCTGGGCGCGCCTTTGGAGAGTTCCGGAACTTGCCAGCTATGCGGAGGGGCTAAAAGAGGTTTTATCAATGCCTGGTTGGCACAAAATAGGATGGCTAAGAGATGTGAAGTGTTTACTTGGAGAAGTGGGTCTTGGAGATACTTGGCAGTCTAGGACCGCACTTCCCAAGTCTGTCTTGAAAAACTGTTATTGGAAATGGGTAAGGGATTCGAGAAATTCAAATTCTAATGTAGGTAAATCTACTGTCGAATTCCTACTACAAAAGGAGGTGGCACTTCGAGAGCCCTATCTCGATATTATTACAAAACCTAGAGATAGGGCCCTATATTTTAAATTCAGAGTAGGAGTGCTGCCTGTTCACGAACTGACTGCCAGATGGAAGCCTCCTGCACAGACCATTCCATTCTGTCCATTCTGTGAGACCATGATCGAGACAGTCCCTCATTTTCTTTTTGTATGCCCGGCATACAATGCCCCCCGCATTAGGTGGCTGAAACCCCTCTGCAAAGATTTAGGTACCAGACATTGTGGTGAGGCCTTACGCATTCTGAAATCGGACACACGGCCCCTACTTGTCTGTGGCATGGCGAAGTTTTTAAACTGGGCTTGGTTGATCAGGTCTAAAAGGCTTTCTTACATTGTTTAATTGAGTTTTTATGCCTATTTTATGTAATTTATTGCTGCCATTTGTATTTCGTATTTCGATTTTTGTATAACTGCTTTCTATGAAATAAGGCTTTTTATGTATTTTAAAACTGTATTGTGTTGCTTTTAAAGATATATTCATATCGAAATAAAGCCTACTTTGACTGACTGACTGAATGCACTTAGAACCCTAGATTCAAGTGAACAGGTCAAGGGCTCAATCTAAAAGGGCATTCAGTGTCTGAGACCCTTCGACATGTAATCTAATAACGGGTTCCGCATTCCATCAGACTGAAAGAATTGAATATTACTCATTATGCATTACAAGGTCAGGCTAACCCAAAGCCTCCAATTCAATTGCTTACTTATTCAAAGGCAGTCTCTAGTTTATTTCTACCAAATATTTCCACACCAGATGACAATCTGAGCCTTGCATCTTTGTACCCCTTGCGGCACAGTCCCAAGACGTAAGTGTTCTGAACTAAATGGCAGGTGATAACTCCCTCAGTGTTTTGTAAAGCTCATCATAAGGGGAACAGCTTAGGAGATGACAACCAAATATGTTACATTGACTCCACAGCTCCACCGCCTCTGTAACATTGACAATGACAATGCATGGGCATGTGATGTAGCTTTAAAGAAGTGTGGTTCCACCTGTATAAAAGCTGGTAATGGGCCTTCCTGTTTTCCATGTAGATAGAGCTCATGTTTACATCCCTTTTTGACACATTCCACTCCTTTGGCACATCTGTCCACTCTGCTCCTTTTCCTGTTTATTCATGTGGAAATACACCAGTGGGGCCTCAGATCCTATAGTATTTGGTAAATCTGTGAGAACACGCTTTTCGGGGTTCCCATGTAGATGAAAGGAACTTTTGAAGAGATAGTTTTTTTTGTAATAGCTGCAGATCTTGTATATGGATAGATAACCCAGAGCCTCACATCTGGGCAATGTGCATTCTGTCTCATTCCCTTAACCAAAAGTCCCACTTGCACTGATCAAAGGATTTATTCTCACTTCTGGGAAACTGATCTCAAATAATTTTACAGCCTCCTTCTTTCCAACTATTTAACTATATCAGGCTATAGGCAAACAGGAAAGGAGTGAGGCCTCCCTTCACCACTGTCTTGATGGAAGAGTTGTACCAAATGGGACAATTTTTTTTTTATACAGAGCTTTGTATAGCGCGAACTTGACCCGAATCGGGTATCAGAGCGCTTTACATAGCACCAGTTGCATTACATGAGGACACGTTCATTTATTCTTCCACCACACCATGTACGATAGTGGTCTCCCCACCTCTGTATAGTCCATGTACCCACAGTTCGGAAGATTCATGTCAGAATCAATCTGTTCCCATTCTCGCAGCAATACAGTTTGAAATTTGATAACCGAGTACCTCCTTCCAACCTACTCCGAAGACTCTCAGTGGGGGTTTGTCCACATGAATTGGGATACAAAATTGTCCTGTTCATCCTAAAAAGGTCTCATCTGTCTTGACAAGCAGAGCATGAAACAGAAATAATACCTTGGGCAGCACATTCATCATGGATTTGTAATGAAATTCAGTAGGTTTTGTTTTGCTTACTGTTTATGCCAGTAGCTTCAATGCCACCAACAAGAATAATGTTTTCATTGTTCATCTCAGGTTTGTCTGTGACCTTCAGGATTGCTTGTATGGCTAAGGAGTTAGATATTGTTCTAGCATATTTTTGAGGAAATCAAAATTGGGGGAGTTTTCCATTGAGCGCATTCCCATCACTCGAGTCCTGCTGTCTGGACTGTTCTGATGGATGTTTCATGACATTGTGCCTCCACTTTTTTTGTGACTCAAAGACAATTGGTGTTATCCTTGTATTGCTGATGCGATTTTCCTTTTCAGCTTCTGGTCCTGCCTATGAAAATGTAGGTGCACAAGACCCTGAAATGTCTAGGTCCAAAATATTGGTGCAGGTCTATGGCTGAAGATGTTGCGCTTCACGTAGAGCTTCATTCAGATAGGAACTTGTTGGATTTGAAAGGCAAAGCTAGAGACAGACTAAGTTCTTTCCTTTATTTCTCCTGTTCATCAAAGAACTCATCTCTGGGATCATTCAACATGAAATTTGCAAAAGCAAGATATATTTTAAAAATCATCCACCCTACTCATTGACACTTGAAACAAAAATTAATGATGTTGGTCCTTCAGGCAGTGCAAGCTGAGTTTGTGTATTGTTTTATCTTCTGCAGATATGGAGATTTCCAGTCCACCAATTATCACGCCGCCTCCTCTGATCTTATATGAGACGACGGAAGCCCACCCGCAGACCCAGAACACTACAGAGAGGAGCGCGGGTAAGAGGGGCCACGATCTGCAGATGTGGCAAGGTGGGAATCATTATCCTTTATCTTTTACAATTTCCCAGTGTGAGAAGAGTTTCTTGTTTGAGGCAGAGACCTTAGCTGTGTCTTCGAGAGCATTGTCTTTGCAGTCAGTGAGTGCGATCAGGCCTATTTCAGCAAAACGTTGGACTTGCCTTTGATTTGAAGAGGATACATATTTACTTAATTTCAGGCATCAAGTCATACTCCTTTCAAAACATAGTATGGGTAGTGCGATACAGAATTCTTTTACAAATGCACAGGTCCTTTATTATCTATATACAGTCTTTGGATGAATGAGTAAAATAAAAAAACACTTTTCATTTTGATAACTTTATTTCGGTCAAAGACCATAAAAGCACAGATAAAATATGTACATAGATAATAAAAATATAAATAGAGTTTTTAAGATAAGACATTATTAAATTGGAAGTTATCAAGAAATGGCCATCACAGTAAAAAAAGAATAAAAAAAAAGACAGTTAATTAAGCAAAGAAGTCCTTCTTCGCCACATTCCATGTAAGAAGCGGGAAACCGAGAAGACAATGGCGGGAGAGGTGTCATAGGTTAGGATCCTGCAGGCCTGGGCACATTGGCTTAATCCCAAGTTTTTACACAACGGTACCAACCAGCATCTACGTATACTGCTATACGCCGGGCAAAAGAACAGAATGTGAACAATGTCCTCTTTAGTACAATTGCATGCTGGGCAGGAACCATCCTCTTTCCCTGACCAAGAGAGAGTCAGTGCCCCGATGGATAAGCAGCCGTGCCTTAATTGGGTGTATAGTTTCCTCGCTAGCGGTGGCTGTATTAGGTCTAAGAATTCTTCCCTCTGAGGCGCCAGCTTGACCTGTAAGAACTCTTTCGTAAGCCTTCCCATAACTGTCGCACTACACAGTAGACTTAGGTTAAAATGTCTCACAATGGCCACCAGTTCTTTCCTCTGGACCGCCGCACAGCTCACCTCAGGGGACTCCCACAATTGGGGGAGGCCAATTTGTTGGGCAAGAGTTTTGATGTGCTGTAACCACGGTATACGCTTGCCTTTCAGGGTAGCCCAGACCATTGAGAATTCCGCTCTGTAGTCCTCGAGCTCTGGGACAGTCCAGAGCCTTCTCCAGTACAGAAGCGGACGTGCTGAGAGTAGTTCAGTGATGGGCTCGATTTCCATGTCCAATCGCAAGGGTATCAATGGAGTGCTCTGGGGGAGACCCACCAAGTTCCTCATAAAGGCCTGCTCCACTTTCAGTAGGCTATGTGTGTTCGTATGGCCCCAGAGCTCCGCTCCGTATGTTGCAGCAGGTCTTGCCTGGACCCCATAGATCTCAAGAGCAGGGGAAACTGGTCTGAAGATGGTTGACTTATGGAACTTGCAAATACCCCCAGTGATCTGCGAAAGTCTCAGGGTGGAACTAGCAACCTGGGGGCCCCAGGTGAAGTCTTCGTTTAGGGTGATGCCCAAATAAACAAAAGTTTTCACTCGTTCAAGCGGTGTCCCATTTAGAGTGGGGACTGGACGGGTGCGCCTCGGGGGTCCAAAGATCATAAACTTGGTCTTACCCAGGTTGATCTCTAGGCCACGCGAGGCGCAGAATGTCACAAACCCGTCCAGAACTCGCTGGATGCCCGTTGATGTTCGCGAAAGCAACAAAGTGTCGTCAACGAACATCAGAGCGGGCACCCGGCCAGTGGACAACCGGGGGACATCACTATCCCTGACCTTGAGTAAATCCCCCACCAGGCCGTTAATGTACAGGCTGAAGAGCGTCGGGGCTAAGACGCAGCCCTGCCGTACACCTCTCCTGACTGGGAAGCGGGGGGATAAATCTCCGTTCCTGCCACACCTCACTTGGGCGTAATTCCCCACATGCAGGCGTGTCAAGACATCTAGGAGGTAGGGTGGGAGGCCGAGACATTTCAGAACCCTCCACAGACTCTCCCTGGGCACAAGGTCGAAAGCGGCCCGCAGGTCCACGAAGACGAGGTAGAGGCTGCCACCCTCCTCCTGGACAGTCTTCCAGAAGAGGACCTGGAGCCTAAATATTTGGTCCAGGGTCGAGATTCCGGTTCTGAAGCCTGCCTGGAGGGTAGTTAAGATTTTAAGGTCCTCCATCCACCCTTGCAACCGATCTAGCAGGACTCGGCCCATTAGTTTCTGTGAGGTGTCCAAAAGGCTAATTGACCTATAATTGGCTGGGGCTAGGGGGCAACCCTTTTTAAAAATGGGGACAATCTCGGCACCAACCCAGGTGTCAGGGGGGTTAGCTCCATCAAGGACTGCATTAAACAGAACAGTGAGGTACGGGGCCCAGATTTTAGGCTGTGAGCGAAATAGATCGCCAGGCAGCCTATCCAGGCCGGGGGCCTTGTTCGGTAGCAGCCTAGCTATCGCTGATTCTACCTCTTTAATGGTAATGGTCTCAGTATTTCCCTGGCCTAGCTCTACCACAAATCCCTCCCGTTCCCATGAGCTATCCCAACCGGCGGCCCCCCGCCGCCGGCACTCAAGCAGGGGACCTTGGTCTAGTGAAGGCTGCGGTGTACTGACCGGTTCAAGTGTCCTAGCCCCAGTCGGGCAAATTGTGATGTCAAATTCGGGGTTAGAGTAGAGGGCCGCAAAGTGCGCCTGCCAGAGGGGGCAATATTTGGCAAAGATATCTCCCCACCCTTGCTTGAACCAGTGCATACTAATGCCCAAAATAATTTGGAGTCCCTTGCCTGCAAGGCGCCTCTCAATAGTTCCCATCTCTCCTCCTCCCACTCCCTCTTAGCCCTGCTTAATTCTTCTTTGTACCTAGTCCTAATTGCCCTAGTTTTGGCCATATCACTAGATTTAATAGCCGCCAGAAGCAGAATTTTCTGCTTCTTGCAAGCGGCATCAAACCAGGGGTGTGTCCTAGGCACAGGTCGTTTGTTCCTACACGCAGGGTAGAGAACTTCCCCCAAGGCCACTGCAAGTTGCGTGTGTATATCGACTGGGTCCCTGGCTAGCGTTGGCTCGCCCATCTGCGTTAGTAGAGGAAGTGCACACTGATATAATTTCGCAAGCTGGGAAGGTGATTCAACAAGGTGGGTCCATTTAACCCTTCTTTTATTATTAGTTGGTACCAATTGGGGTGGAATTATGCCAAAGTTAGCGGCCGGATTGGCGAAGCCAAAGGAACCGGGTTTGAGGGTTAGTACAAGGGCATTATGGTCGCTGTCGTGCCTGAATTCCTTTAGCTTATCCCAGTTGCTTGCCTCCACCATGACATAGTCAATGATGGAGGTTTGCCGGGACTTATTATAAGTGGCTAAGGCAGGGCGATCTGGGTCTAGCCTTCCATTGCACGCCCGCAGGGACGTTGCAAGGGTAAGGGATTTAATTTGGATGGCCAGCGGGGTCCATACTCTAGGCTGGGCAGCGTTGGGCTCTGGAATATGCCACAATGCATCCACTTCATCCTGTTCACCCAACTCCAGATTGCCCAGCGGCTCATATTGGCAATTGAAGTTTCCGCCGAGGATAATTGCGGTGGAAGGGTCGACGGTATGAATAAAGGTATTCAGAGCTATAATTGTTTTAGACTTTTGTCCATTCTTGGAGGGCCTAGAGTAGACATTTATTAGGGCTACTTTGGAGTTGGTGGGAGTTATTAATTGGACACACTGGATGTCCCGGGAATTGGTTGCAACTTGGGTTGCCTGGATACCCAAGTGAAGTTTAATCCAGGTAGAAAGCCCGCCCGAGGGCCGACCTCTACCTTGAGACACAGCCGGGACATCAAACGTTGCAAAGGTGTGGCTCCTACTTTCCTCCAGTGCCCATGTTTCCTGCATCAGGCATAGGTCGTGTTCCGCCATGTAGGATTCCCAGTCAGGACTAAGCAACTTGTTTTTTAGGCCAGCTATATTCCAGGAGATAAGTTTTAAACTCCCATCTGGACTTTTCCCCGAAACACCTGTTACAATGATCCCCTTATTGGTGGAAGTCCCCATTGGTGGGGCGTGGATTTTTGGCACATCGCCGGGTGAGGGAAGTGTGGAATTAGCCTCCCTTGGCCCTACGTTATTTGGGGATTCCTTTTCCAATTGTTGAGGGTGGCTACCCTTGATACTGAGTCAATCCACCTCTTCCAGCACACTGAACCTATTCCAGTGCGGTGAGAGAGGGAAGAAAGGACTACAGTTACGTGGACCCTCCCTGGGTAACCGCCGATTGGGCAAAATACAGGGTGGGGGATAGCAACCCCTGTTGTTACAGCCATCTTTTAGATGGAATTGTTCCAGGCTGGGGGTAGGATAAAAGTAGGATAGATGGAGTGGGCAAATTTGAGTGTTAGAACTAAAGAGGGGGGCGTTACAGATGTATTCAACAGCGTTTGTGTCCCTAAAGTTCAGGATTATGACATCTCCCGCTATTGACTTGGGGCCCCTCCCAACCCAGCCCACTCTCCTAGCTGACAGGATTATACCTGAGATGTTTCTCGGAAGGGTCTATTCGTGCTGAGCCATTGGATGCACTTGTTTTTTTAACTCAGTCCCGCTTTCTCTTTTCCCCTCACCCAGGGATGGAACACCAGCCAGTGCCACCACATACGATTGGGCTTCAGGTGGTAGATTTATTGTTTGCAGATGGTGGTAGGGAAGTCTTGAGGTGGTATTCCTGGACAATGGTGAACTAGCCATGCTCCCCTTTTTGCTCTCTTTGGCAAGTGCGGCAGGCTTGTCCCTGCCATGGGGCAAGTCTGCCGCGGCTTGGTGTGCCTGACCCTGGGCGGTGGTAGAAGGCAAGGGGCGTGAGATGGCCGATATCTGCTTAGAGGTGCTAGCCGGGATTACAATAATGGTAGACTGTGGCATTAGAGGTTTCTCCCCGGCTTCCCCTCCCTTAAGAGTGTTGTTGAGTTTGGGACATTGGACTAAAGGTGAGACACGTCCCTGGCAGTTAGATGTCTCTGTTAATCCAACCCCCTTAGCGTTTACAGCTGCCAGTAATTTATCCAGTTTCGATACCAGGGGTTTAAGTTGGACCACAATAGTCCTCTCAAGGCATGCTTGCAGGTCAGCCACCATATTGGTGACCCAGCAAGGGATACCTGCAGGTGATGTCGATGGATTGACTGTGGGGGTCACCAGGTTGTGATTTGCCAAATTATTTTTAGTCAGTTTCTTGTGGGAGCGCTCTTTAGTGCTCTTTTTCTTATGGCGTGCTTTGCTGCTTTCCAGTATTTTGACTGGGGACGGAGAAGCAAGGATGATGGGCGGGTCGGGGATGTCTGCCGACATCTCTAGGGGCACCTGGCTGCAAGGTAGCTCAACATAAGATGATGATAAGTAGGAGTTAGCCTCTAGGGCATCAGTCGTGTTGATCGTCAGGTTCCCTACCTGGTTTTGGAGTGGGAATGATGGTGTTAGTGACAGCCTTCTTTCGGTGTTCTCGATGGCATTGGCAACCACCCCAATTGTTTGCTGCAGCATTTTATCAATAGCACTTTTAAATATGTGTAAAATTTGCACAAACTGTAGGGAACCAGACAACCATATACCTTTGTACATCAATATGTTGGCATAGGTGTTGCACTCCCGTATCAAATCCGGAGGGAGACCTACTGCTCCTGGCAACAGCTCGGGGCGTGAGGCAACGCTCTACTCCGTCGTTACCCCGGGCGGGATCCTGAGAGTTGCAGGCGGTGGATCCCCCATCATTTTCTTAGCCAGAATCCCCTGCAAAACTCAAATTTTTCTCACCAAAAACTCACATTTCTGTGTGGGAAAGTTGTGGAATTGCTGGGCTCACACAAATTTCCTACCACCCAACGTCCCCCCAGGTCTCCTGATAAAAATGGCACCTCACTAGCGTGGGTGGGTAGGTCAAGTACTTCTACATGGGAGGGCACAAGGGAAAGCTCCCTGGTGGTTTAGGTTTGTGCACAGAAATGTTTGCTGGGGTGGCGTTAGGTCTTGCGATTTTCAGAGTGTAGCTAATCTGTTACCATATACTGCGGTCCAGAGATCAGGTGTACCCTTTGTTGGGTTGTAGTTACCCTGACGAGCAAGGTTTTCCCCATACTCCTTCCTCCAGCTCTGTTTTCTGCTATTGTGTGCTCTCTAAAATGGCTGTCTGTGCCTTGTTTTCACTCACTGTCCTCCAACTTCTACAACCGTTTATGAAGGGAGTTCTGTAATATATCCTCTTTCACAACTCTGACTCACCTCAAACCTCATTCTATTCCTCTTTCCAATGCCTACCCTATTTCTCACCCTATACCTCCACACTCATTCATTCCAAACCCCATACCACTACTATGATCCCCCAAACTAACCCTTTCTAGACTCCTCCCTCTTTTATCAGTCCTTGCATCATCTCATACATTTTACTATTCAGATCTCCCAAACAAGCCTTTCTAAACCCTTCCCTCTGACTCTTCCCCATCCACCTCCCCTTTACTCATCCCAAACACCCTCCTACTACTATGAACTCCACCCCAAAAAACAATTTCCCAGACCCTTCCCTCTTCTATTCCCCCACTATCCTTTCAATCCAAATAACAGACTGACATGTCCCTTGCTCAAATTAATTTTATATTTCACTACACTAATTCACCACTAATCCTTTTGGGTGTTGGAAAAGCGATGTGACCCTCATCAGGGGTAATAAGCGCTATATAAATGCAATTACAATACAATACAATGTGGGATGGTTGCGTTAGTTTTCAAGGTAATAACAAATGCTCCTTTTAGGTTCTGCCCTTGATGCAACATTTCGGCTTGAATTCACTCAGCAACACTTGGTTGCCCATGCATCACAAAAGTATTGAGCTTGTCAGACCTTAAGGTGCAAGAAAAGTACTAAACTGCAGAAGCAACGTTATTAAGATCATTACACAGTGATGGCGACGGAATCCTGCTGTTCTTCTCAAGGAGCCTTTGAGCAGGAACTGAACAGGGAGATGCTAACGCACGGGATACAGCATTTTTTCAGAGTAATCTAATTGATGGAGAAGCCTATATAAATCAGTCTCATTTAGATTCATTGCATGTAAATGTATTTGTTGAAACAATGTTATGTCTTTGATGCTTATTTAGTGCTCTGTGCTAGGATCAGGACATTCCCTCTTGATGCCCCTGTGTGTTCCAAAACTATGGACTTTTGCATTTGTGCCTATACCTATACCTTCACTAGTTGGATGTTTAAGCCAGATTTGTGCGAGACAGAAAGGCTACAAGGGAACTAGCCCCCACGCTGTGTCACCAAGCGTAAATGATCCAAGTTTGTAGAGAAAAGCGTGTATGCTCTCCTTGATCACAGCTATATTTGTAGCATGTGCTGTGCTTGCAATGTGCAGTCTGTACATTTAGCACTGGTAAACAGCCGTGACTAAACCCAATAGTAGAAAAAATTATTGTATGTGAAGCCTGTGTGCATTGTGCGTTTCAAGGGGATATGAGCATGAGTCATTCAATGAAAGCTCACAACTAAGACTTTGAAGAAAAACAACTTTCTTTCTCTCCTCTGAGCGAACACCTGACGTTTTTAGTCTATGCATATGTTGGTTAGCATCCAAAGCAGCCCACCCAGGCCCCATCAGACCTCACTTTACATATGTTCCATGCCAGTCTGTAATTTTTTCCAGGAATGCGTCACAATGGCTCAGAATAAAGTAAATCATTTCATAGTAATGTGGACTGCTTATCAAATAGCAAACATTATCATGAGTAAAATAAATCTAATTAAAGAGTTTTAGAATGCTGACCTCAATAGGCGAGTCTCTGTGTACCGTTTATGTCTAGAGAATGTTGCAATATTTATATTCTCCCGGCTTGTGAAGGTGTCAATCTAACACAGCCCTCTCAGCTCTTTTTTGAAAGAAAGTCATGGGTTGGGTAGTGTATTTAGGGTGGAGTGAAGTTAAAGGTGTGTCTTCATATTTGACTGCCAGGAAATTTGAAGGCCCATAAGCTCCCTTTGACATGCAAACAATATATTGGCTCTAAGTTATCACTGTGTATGTGTTTGACCAAGACACTGTAAATCCTCAAACAAACAAGTAAAACCTATGGTGCTGCAAGATATGGTTCTGCCACACTTTTAAATGACCAAATAGAAACAAAGTTCAGGGTTTTGTCTATTTGTTCTCTATTTGTGGTAATACTTGAACTTTGCCTTAGTGCTCAGAAAATGGAATTTGTTCCAACATGACATACTTTTATCTCAAAACAATAGTCTTCCCATCCTTTGGACTAATTCAGCAAGTGATAGCAAAGCAATTTCAAGCCACTCTTATTAATTTAATCTTGGACTAAGGCCATATTTCATTCTTAATATAAGTCTCCTTAGCATTTAACAATGTTGTGCAATTGTTAGTATTGTCTAGTCTCCAAATGACCTTAGTAACCAGGTGAAACTCTTTAAAAAAAAAAAAAAAGCAATAATGAAACTAGCCCGAACCAGAAGTAAGCATAATTGTAAGTATATTGCAGTGACCATTGAGGTTTCCATCAAGACTACCAGAGTATCGGTGGTGCGGTAGAAACATACTCCACATGAGATTCCGCTGGTACGGGTAATTCTGGGAAGCGGTATACCATGGAGTTATAAATAATTCTACATTAGGTCCCCTGTAGAATGGGAAAAACTTGTAGGCAGAAGGTCCATTCATGTGTATGCAAAAGATCCGTCGACCACCCAAAAATCTGCTGGAGCTAACTACTCACTCCTTCTGGGCTTTAATTCAAATGGACAGGGACTGTAGCCATGGCAACAGGCATACAGTGAAAGCAGTTAGTGGAAGTATCAGCTAGAGTAGTGGGTTGTGGGGATTTCCCTGGCCTGAAGCGTTGCATTACCACAGAAAGGGGTGGAGCCACCACTGCCCACCCACTCACATGAATGGTACATTTCTAGTTGGGATGCAGAGATTGGTGGTTAAAGCAAGGGATAGGCGTGAAACCATAAAACTTTCGGCCAGATAGTGTAATGATTTGAGATTACTGGTGCCCTGGTATTAACTTGTCTCCAGTCCCTCTCTTTTTTTCCCCCAATTTCTCTTTCAATTTTGCAGTCTCTCTCTCCTTCTGAATCCACTCCACCCACTTCCAGACGCTATGTTCTTTTCACCCTTGTGTATGATTTCAACCTAAAGAGAGACCATGACGCCCTCAACCCTTGACCATAGCACCTGAGCCTCCTATTTGAAAAATAGAGTCTAACAATGCCCACTCTTGAAAATGAATTAAAAAAAGTGCCAGGCACCTAATGCGGACACTCCTCAAGGGAAAATATGGGCATGCCACTAATAAGTATAAGTGACAGCTTGCCTTGAGGACCCTTGCTAGCCCAAAATCCAGAACACTTACAGTATTTTAGACAGTGGAGATGGATTTATTGTAGAGTATGGGGAATGATAGAAAAGTGAGCCCATAGCCAGGAGTAACTTATCAACACTACATCAGGTGCACCACCATCACTCGCCTAAACTCCCTATCACCTATGGAGGCCATTGATCCCAGATATCTAAGGACTCCAGAGAATGATTTTCTAGTTTCTTTGTAAATCTGCCTCGAGGACACCCTGAGAAACAACAAGTGGGCAAGGCATACCATTGATCTTAACATGCAAGAGACAAAAGAAATTGTCTCTACTACCCTTAATTGAGGCAAACCATACATGCATAAACAACTTACACATCCCACTACCTATTCCAGAATCACTGCCAATTCTTCATGTATACTACCTCCATGTCATTGCCATTAAACCATGGCCTGTTCTGTACTCTATGCGATCAGCCTGCTGGTATATCTTCATCTCCAATTGCCCGAAACGCCTTTTGAGATCTATGGGCAGTATGCAGTTCTCGGTCCCCGGCATTTACAAATCATGGATGGGTGGGAGCTCTTTCAGGTTCTTGGCAAGTAAGTAGAGGAATGATCTTCCTGTTTAGCTCTGTATGGAACCGTCGGAAACGAGGTTCCGACAGAAACTCAAGACCTATCTGTTCCCTATAGCTTAATTTCTTCCTAGCGTTCCCCTTCCCCCTGTCTCTTTCCCCTGTGTAGGTGGTGATCTCTATTCTTATTTTTAGTGGAAATGCATCCTAGCGCGGAGACGCACTGTTTTAGTGTATTCAGGCGCTTAATAAATGTTTTTATTATTATTATTATTATTATTATTATTATTATTAATTATTTTACCTCATAGTGATGTTATTGTTTATAGTGACATTTATTCTGGATATATTTTTGTGCCTTGTTGCAGATTTCTGCTTGTTTCCAGCTGTTTCCTGTTCTGCTAGCTTAGAACGGTTCCCAACCTACAAATCTTGTTGCTTGCTCACCTTAATTATTTGCTATCCCATATTTGACCTGTTACTGGCTGTTCATCCATTGCTTTAGATACCCAGCATTCAGCTTCAAGCATTTACAGCTGTTATGATCTCTCCTCCAATTTTCATATTTCCATCTTTTCCCTTTCACTCCTATTCATATTCATGTAATGTACCTGTTTCCTGGAATGGCAAGTATGCCCAATGCAATTTAAACCTCAGAATTCATCTACTCCAAGTGAGAAATGTGTGATTTATGCATTTGTGACAAAACTTACGTAGAGAGTGCACTTTTTCCAACCAATGAGGTTTATTTTGCTCTTAGAAATATTTAAAAATATTTTAGATTTTTTTTTAGCTTTCATATAAAAAGGGACCAGGGGCTTATTTTCCGTTGGTGGACTCTACACAGAGATGTCATCAGCTTTATTGTGTGTCCATAGCTCAAAGTACATTTGTGATACTGCATACAGAACATCTGCAATGGTTGTGACAGAGTATCTGGCCCGCCAATCTCTAAATAAGGCCTTTTGATTGCATTAAATTTTGAGAGTGTATAACTTGGGGTCTCAGGTTTGCATTTATGTGGCAAATTGATCTCCCCACCGCTAAAGGAAAATGAAATTTAATGTTCGTAGCATGTGTAGAGTCTACTCTGCGTAGCCCTGCCTTTGATGGTTGGGCTCATAAGTTGGCAACTTGATTTTATTTGAAGAAGTCTTTCGAGTCACGAGGTATAGTGACTCCTCCCTTAGTTGGTAATGCGCATGAGCACCAGCTCTATTGGTAAATAGATTTTTTGCCACCATCGAGTTTGGACGTGTACCGAATGGGCTCAGAGTTCTGCACCTAACAACTCATATAGCTGGGCCAACTCCACCACTCGACTCCCGTGGTATGGAAGAACTCATTTGGATCCTCAATTCTGCTCCTTTACTCAGTCGCAGAATGCCATCCCTTTGCTGCAGCATGGTCATGTATCTCTGGATTTACTCGAAGTCCATACAGCTTGTGAACCGGCAAAACATTCAGGTACAGGGGATACCTCACCTCCTGACAAGGAGAGTAAAAATCTAGACACAGCAGGAATTAGAGTGGCAGCACAAATAGCCACACATAGGAGTGCCATCACGGTTGGCCTGCTTTCTCAATACACCTGGGCTCATTTCAATGAGCTGGAGGACCTTCTCAAACACATCCCAGAGTGGGCAAGAGCTGGTTACAGAGGAAAAGACCATATCGAATGCCTCGGTCTGCTGTGCCGGTCACTATCGCCAGGGGAGTTTGCACCAGCATCCTGGTCAGACATAATGCCTGGCTCTGTGTCACTGTATTTAAAGCTGAGGTACGGAAGCATCCGTTAAAACTGCCATTCGATAGCAAACATCTTTTCGGGCCTCAGGTGGACCACATACCCGAAAAACTCAAATAAAAACACAGCCAAGGCCATGAGTGCCCTTCATATATACACTACTATTTCAGAGGCAGTAAGACAACTTCCCCAGAATCTCCCTCCTCCTTTAAGCGGCAGCAACAACCATACCATCGGTAGTTAACACAGGGTATTCTAGAGGGGCATACAGAGACAACAACACAAGGGGTAGGGGCCAAGTAGGCTCATCTAAAGGAGCCCACTTCACTAAGTAGAGATTTCCTATTACTCCACTTCAACCCCCTCTCCATCCCCCAAACACACAAGACCTGTCTGGATAGAACACAATAATTTCTTACTCTTTGGGACGAGATCACCTCCGACCAATGGGTTCTTTCCTTCATAGAGCACAACTACTGCCTGGAGCTCACCTCAGCCCTACCGAACATTCCACCAAGCAGATACACCCTATTCCCAGGACACTAACACATTTGTCAAGAGTTCAAAAGGAGTTCAGGCTCTCTTTCTCAAGAGGATAATAGAAACATTGCTATACTGCAGCACCACAGCAAGGTGGTGTACTTTCTATACTTTATAATCCACAAAAAGACAGGTCTCTAAGGCCTGTACTCGGCCACGGGTACCTCAACAAGTTCATCCTCTCCAAACATGTCCACATTGTCTCTCTGCAGAATGCCATCCCTTTGCTGCAGCAAGGCGACTTCATGACTGAACTCAATCTGAAGAATGCCTTCTTCCACATATCCATCAATCCCGCTCAGAGCCGCTGTTATTGGTTGAAAGTGTTACCATGCTGTGTCACCACTGTCCCCGTAGTGCTCACAAAATGCTTCGCTGTGGTGGCCACCCATCTCGGAAAGAGGAGACACGTACTACCCTACTTAGACAATTGGCTTATCGAGAGTTCAAGTAAACAACAGTGTCCCGCTCACATCCAAGCCACTATATCATTTGGGCTTCACCATAAATACTGTCAAGTTTCACCTCCAGCCTCTTCTGGTCCAACCAACTTGGGGACCGTACTCAACACAGTCACTAGCAAGGCTTACCCCAGCCAGGTAAGAGTGCAAAACATTCCTGAAGATACTGCCTCCAAATCATCATCTACCATTCAGAACAGTTATATGCCTTCTTGGAATGATGGACTCCTGCATAGCCATAGTTCCCCATTCCAGGATGTACATGTGTCCACTCCAACAATGCGTATCAACCCAGTTTGTCACAGGCAGAGGGTCAATGAGGCAATCTAGTGTTGATATGGGCCAGCAGCTATCGTTCTCTGCAATTAGTGAAAAAGCAACAGCCTGTTTTAGTGCCAGCTCTTCACGGACACTGTTCCATCATCACGGACGTCACACTCGCAGGATGGGGAGCACATCTGCAACAGATGAATGTTGTTGAAGTGAAGAAACTTCACACATCCGTTACCTCAAGCGTTTGCCATCCTGTTAGCTCTCACTGCCTTTTGTCAGTGGTAGTCCTGATAAGGGCAGGCAACATGGCCACCATATATTATCTCCAAACATAAGGCAGCACACACTCATCACAGGAATCGGCATAGCAGAAATTATTTGGCATGGGCAGTTCACCATCACATACATTTTGGTACAGTACCTTTGGGGAGTGGACAATGGTTTTGCAGACCTGTTCACCAGAAGGCAGAAACACGTCCACGAGTGAGAACTTCCTCCATAAGCCCTACTTCTGTATCTTTGCCGTTGGGGGTTCCCCAAGGTCGAACACTTTGCCAACGCCTAAAACGCTAAATCTCAAACATTCCCTCCAGGTTCCCACACACATAGTCAATTGGCAATGATCTACTGATGAAATGCTCTGGGTTCTTTTCCTATGCTTTTCCTCCTGTCTCACTCCTTCCCTGTGTGGTCCGTAACTTCAGCAAATATCCCTCTCTCTCATCCTGGTGGCTCTCAAGTAGGACAGACATTCATGGTTCTCAATCCTTCTGGAGATATCCATGAGCCCCTAAAAGAAGCTCCCCAGCAGGATGGACCTTCTTACTTAGAACCAAAGACCCCCAACTCCAGGCTGCTAAATCTAGCAATTTGATTCCTGAGGTCTTTTAATTCAGCTATCTCAATCTCTGCCAAAAGTCATGTGCATCCTCAAAGAAGTACGCAGACATACTATGTGACTTTATGTGGCCAAATGAAAACGTTTGTCCATTACTATATTTCCAAGCCCCTGAACCCCCTTAACGCTGTAGTTCAAGATGCCTGATATCTTCTCCACTTAAAAAAAATCAGGTCCACATGCCTTCACATGGTTGCTTAAGCAGCCTACTCGCAGAACACAGAACACTATTTATCATTCAAAATCCCTTTTATGAAAGGTTTCATGAAAGGACTCAAACAGGTTATGCCACCCAGGGTATCTTTTGTCCCTGTCAGCCCTTTACGACTCCTCTCCTGGAAGGTTGCGGTCCCAGTCGCTATAGTACTTTTAAGGCATGTTAGTGAGCTGCAGGCCATCACTTTAGAATAGTCTTTCTTTCAAGTTCATAACAACAGTATTGTCCTCGGGACTAACCATAAGTTTCTTCCCAAGGTGGTATGCTTCTTCTATCTCAATCAGACCATTGAGCTCCTGTTTTTTTTCCCTCAGCAACACTTAGTGGCAAAAAGGCCACCTCACACCTTTAATTTCAAATGTGCCCTCGTGTATTACATTGATAGGACTGAGCCTTTTCACAAAACACAGCAGCTCTTTGCTGCTTTTACCAAATATTTCATGGCATACTCTAACAAGGGTGGGCATAGCCAGATGGATAATCAGCTTTATCCAAACCATCTTCTACAATAAAGCCCCACCCAGGCTGCATTCCAATTGGAGAAAAAGAGCCACTATGGCTTCCCTTGGAAATATCCCCATAGCTGACATTTTGTAAGGCAGCTACATGGTGCACGCCACACACATTTACCAAGTACTATTGTGTTGATATTTTAGCACGCCAACAAGCTAGAATTTCTCTTGCTGTTCTAAGAACTTTTTTTCAGTCGTCTGCAACATCCTCCGGCTAACCACCTCTTCGGGGAGAGGGTGCGGTGGAGGAGGCATTGCTTTACAGTCTATTCAGAGCATGTGTATCTACACCCACACATGCTACGAATGGAATATATGGCTTACAATGTAAGCAGCTGTTTGTAGCTTGTAGTCTGTAGATCCACATGTTCGCACCCACCTCCATGGAAGCCTTCGGTTGTTACAGATGCACATTCCCGCATTTATGTACCTTAACTCTTTGTATATCATTTCTTGGATGATTACCCAACTTTCTTGTCTAATTCTCCATCGTTATACACACCTGCTGTGTGGAAAACAATCTAACAATGGAGCCGGTGCCCATGCATATTGCTGACTGAGAGAGAAGTCACTGCACCTCATTACACACACGTCTTTGAAGAAAAACAAGTTGCAAATGTCTGAGCCCAACACTAGATGGAGTATGTTGACCATGTGAATCTGCAGCACTACACACTACAAACATATGCTTACAGGCTAAGTATCAAATTGCTTTTTGCTTAATTCGGTGAAAGAATAAAATCTGCAGTACCCTCTGGTATTGTGCAAAAAGCAAGGTAACTGCCACTGAGTTGGATTTAGCGGTAGTGTGTGCAGTCATACTAGTGGGGGAAATGGGTCCTGCTTCTCTCCTTCATTTTGCTACATTAAGTACATAGATCACTTGTGTAGAACACTTCCTGTGTAAATGCTTCTATATATTGAGGTGCCAGTTGCCTATAAAAATAGTAGAGGTACTCTGAGAGCAAGAATGTCTTGAGCAGAGAGTGAAAACCTTGGTGGGATGGACTCACAGTAATGGGCAGCACAAAGAATATGTCTTTCTGTGAAAAAGAAGATCACAGCAAAAAGGGCACTACAATTCACCTGCTCTTTGTAAAATAATGAAACTGTGAATACGAATGAGTGGAAGGGAGGAATACTTGTACTTGTGACCCAGCGGGTAGGGCCACTGTATTTCCAACATACCTCATTTTAAAACATCTTCTGGAAATTCGACCAGCCCTGTTGAATTCAATAATATTCTCTGTACAGTTCTTATCTGACAAATAGGGGCAGCTGTCCTCCTGCAAATGTTCATACAGCATCCTGTTGCATCACACTCAGTGGGTCCCAACATTCTTTAAATGTTGCAGGCTTGGACTAACAAGATATTCAAAGCTATTTCCTTTCAGTATAAAATAGAAAGAGGCACAATTTTTCCAGACGTTTGCCTAGAAAAACTTGTGTACTCTTTTAGACTGTGTCTATGAGACAGGCAAGGCACAGATGCACTGGGAGATTGGCAGGAACTCTCTGTCTCTAGGAAGTTCTTGGGGCACCAAATTTGTCTCAGATATACATAGTTGAGAGGAATTTGGGCAGAGGCGGTGACTCTCTTTGATGAATTACCAGATTTCCTTTGGTGAGACAACAAGGGATTGATCTGATTTCCGATCCTTTTCCAAAGCTGTGAGCTTCAGCTGCAAAGGATTGTTTTTTTGATACTGAACAATTACCTTAGAAAAAGATAGAAGCCATTAACACCTGATCAAACTGGGGTTCGCTAAATCATTAAATTTCTTTTTCAATTTCTATTCCTGTGTTCCCTTCCTCACTGACCCCATCAAGTCTATACCTCTCTCTCCCACGGTTGTATGACATACAACGCATACTTTTACGACGTACACCTTTACAACACATTTTTTACAACGCAACATCCAATACAACGCATTCCATTACAACGCATACCATTACAACGAATTTTTAAAAACTACCTTTACAACGCATTCCATTACAATGCATACTACCTTTACAACGCATACCATTACAACGCATAACATTACATTGCATCTATGGTAAGTATTGGATAGTGTAGGGGTAAAAGTTACTATACTAACTCCAGGGGGTGCAACAGTAGGGTAAGTGTTGGATAGTGTAGGGGTAAAAATTACTATTCTAACTCCAGGGGGTGCAACAGTAGGGTAAGTGTTGGATGGTAATGGTATGCGTTGTAATGACATGCGTTGTAATGGTATGCGTTGAAGCGTTGTAATGGTTGCGTTGTAATGGCATGCTATGTAATGGATGTTGCGTTGTAAAAGTTTCGTTGTAATGGTAGTGCATTGTAAAAGTTGCGTTGTAAAGGTTGTTTCCCCTCTCCCACAATTACAATATTTAATAAATAGATTTTTTAAAATTAATTTCATTTTAATTTGCTAGAAGTACCATATTTTGAGTTGTATCAACTTTTGTGGCCACTCACCATTTTACTTTTCACAGAGAGGCTGGTCGGGTTGATAATTTAATCAGTCCCCCAGTACTAGCGGAGGCTTAGCTAAACATTTCCTTGGAGCGTGATTTGGTGTGTTTCAGGCTGCTTCTCTGTGGCGCCAGTAACATGGCCCTACGAGCTTTCCCAGAGGGTAAAAGATATGGCTCCAAGTCACCAACTCTCTCTAGACCAAATCCACAACAAAAATTGAGTCTTACTAAATAGTCCTTAGTTCTCAATTTAGGATGACATGAGTGATTGGTCAGAGGCATAATCTAAAAGAAGGCTATGGAATGAGTGTAGGTGCAGTGTAATAATTTCTTCATATTATCAAAAAAGCAGGAATGCCCACCCAAGTCTTGGCTGAACAACAATTAAAAAAATATAAATATTTAGACAGATCGTATAAGCACAATATTAAATATCATAGAATAAATTAAAGTGTTTCCGCGTCTAGACAGCACCAAGTGCCAGGAGGCCTGGCTTGTGGAGCCCAGACAGCCCTTTGAGGTTAACTTATTCTAAACAAGTTTTATGTGAGCTGAGCAAATATGTTTAGTTTGAGGCATGCTTTCCTGGTCATTAATCTTATCAACACTGATGTGAGGCTTAATGTCCCCTTAATGGCCAAGATTAAGCTATACGCTGATGATATTATGTTGCGAATTAAACCCGAATTACAATCACAAGTACGGGTACTTCAGCTTTTTGAAGAATTTGAGGCTTTGGGGGGATACCGGATCAATAAAAAGAAAACGGAAATCTTGGTATGTGGAGGCAGAGATCCAGAATTGCATCCAGACATATGCAGCTGTATTAATAATAAACCGAAAAGATACCTTGGGGTTTTTTTTTCAGCTTCAGTCAAAGACTTATATAGTCTTAACTTCGATCCCCTTCTTCAAAAAATTTGTATAATGTTCACACGGTGGAACCCATTGCCATTGCCAATCCTTGGCCGGGTCGCTTTGATAAAAATGTTTGTTCTTCCTTTATTCAATTTTTTGTTCTCTACTATCCCTTGTTTTTTGTCAGGCGCTTTTTTTTCTAAAGTTGAATCTCTGTTCTCTGCTTTTGTCTGGGCGAAAAAACACCCCGAATTGCAATAGGCACCCTCTGTGAGGAATTGGATCAGGGAGGTCTTTCCTTACCAAATCTTAGGGATTACTATAATGCTTACTTTGCGCAGTATCTGCCAACATTTAACCCCTTCAATGCTCATGACGAGCTCAGCTCGTCATGAGGTATACCTCTAGGGTGCTCATGACGAGCTGAGCTCGTCATGACCACACCCATTAACATTATGGCCCAGCACAGCAGAGGGATCTCTCAAGCAGCCATGAGGTTAAAAACCAAACTCTCGATCAAAACTTGTTTATTAATTTCTTTTTTTGATCTAATTTGCCTCGAAATTCAGACCCCTCCCCCCCCCCTTGCAGGTACTTAAATCTCCCAAATTAGTACGCACTGCTATGCTCAAAAGATATTTTCTTCCCCTCTTTAATTCTACAACTTTGTTGTCTAACGTATTTCCGTTTTTAGGGATTAAAGTAGGGTCAGAGATAGTCGAAAATTGGGTCAGGGCAGGATTTATTAAAGTAACCGATTTTTTGAAAAATGGACTGTGGATAACTCCGACAGAGATGGCGCGTTTAGTCCATGGGAATTTTTTGTTGGCTGGGTCTTATAGTATAATTTATAACATTTTGGGGCAATTAGATCCCCTACAGTTTAATCTGTCATCCCCACTGACCAACGACCTTTTCATGAATGAAGGGCTAAGGAAACCCGGGGATTGGAAACGATGCTTCACTCAAAGTAGGGTGGTGGATTTAAGCCTCAAAGCAATTAAAAAATGGCAGGAACAAGAGAATCATGTATTATCCTTAAATACCTGGAGGACTATTAATAAATTTAATTTTAGCACATGGAGGGGTGCCAATTGGCGTAGAATGTTATTTTTTGGCAAATGGCTATTGTACCGTACACCTGCTGCTATTTCCAAAATGTATATAAGCCATTCACCGAATTGTTTCAGATGTTTAAAACACGCTCCGGCCAACTGTTCCCATGTAATGGTCCACTGCACTAAGATCAGGGTATTCTGGGATGATATTTTTGATATACAAGAACTCCTTAAAAGGAATTCATATAATTAATCTTAAAAATAAATGGGATTACTTTGCAATTGGGAGATTCTAATGTACAATTGATATTTGTATTAAAAAACTCACATCATAATATGGGAACACTTCAGCCTTTACATTCATTGGTTACAATCACTGAACATACAGTATCAGCTGATTTCTAAACATGTATGAGAGAGGGAGGGAATTCAATTAACTCCAACTACCTCAAATTAAATGAGAGGAAACTGAGGTCTTGATATTTAGCAAGGACCAGACTGTGTTCCAGCTCCTGCTGGTCATGCAAACTTGGGGCTCTTCCTCTTCCTGCAAAATCTGGGAGTAATGTTTGACAGAACATCTTTCCTTTGGAGTAGATGGGGTGGAAGATCCTTTTCCTATCTAACGGTGAAGCTGTGGAATTCTATGCAAGTGGAGACCTTCTGACAATGTAGGCATACCAGGCTCTTTTCCGTATAGAGGCCTTTGAGTCTCGACTCCCTACAAAGCTGATGTTCTTTAGCCCCAAAACATCTCCAGATATAAGTGCACTTTGAGGTTTTTTATTTCACTATAATGTACCAGTAATCTCAAAATGAGAAGGGTGCTGCCATGCAGATTTACTGGGCAGCAGTTAAAACAGAAGTAAACACAATGCAGTACTGAGCCAAGCCCCTCCTCCCCTAACACTACAGAATGTTAGTGATCAGTTCTAATCTTTGCAAAGTGCTTACTGTTTGCGGAGCTTAGAATGTGACTAGGATAGAATAGACAGAGTGTTAAATGCAAGAAGTACTGATACAGAATGTTAGAGTTCACAAAGCTGTGATGTTCACAAAGCTTTACTTATACAGTCAGTGCTGCTGAAAATGAAGGATCATACATTTACCACCGTAATTGAAATACTTGGTATCACTTCGGCTATTTAAAAGATGTTTGAAATTCTAAATGTTTGTTTACAATTAATTGATGTAGTTGCAAAATACTATATTGACAGTGTCATTTGAACCTGAGTGGCAAATGTATAGTGTCACTAAATGTATGCATGTACGTGGAAGTTCAATAGACGCACACCAATACACATCGGAGCAAAAGCCTTAGAGTGTTCAATGTTCTCAGTGGACTACAAAGACCTTAAGCTAGCGTGCTAGTAAATGAGATGCTGGACCACCAAACATAGAAAGTCAAGGGGTGCCACAAAGAAATTTGTTAACATAATAAAAGTTGGTGAAAAGGAAGAGTGTGCCCACCGGGCTGGGCCACCACTGTGCCTCATGGTAAGTGGTTTGAGGGCTTTTAATCAGGGGAGATTTCTCCATTGGGGCATTACGCCCCTAATATTCTGGCCCCCCTACTACATGTAAATGTAACGCTGTCAACAACATTTAGCAAACATGGCATTTTTTAAAGAAATTGGCCTGCCCCGCGGCAGTTAGCCTTCAGCAGTGGCATCAGTGACTGAGAAGGGGGTGGGGCTTCAGCAATAGAGTGACAGCACATACAGGTGGTGGCCTGGGTAGCAGCCAGTGCACAACACAAATTGTGCATGTTGGGTTGGACGGAGAATTTTACTGGCCAGCCCGACATGCACACTAGAGGCTTTGTTCCGGCTTCAAATTAGGAGAGCGAAGTTGATCAAAGCTGCAACTGCTGGTCTACTAATGAGTGGTGAGTTCGCCTGCTCAAGTCAATCCTGGTGCTTCTTTCATGCTGTGCTACAGCAAGATAGCAGCGTCTGGCTTATTTGAGAGACGCGGTTTTGCCAATGCTTGTGTTGTTCGATGATGTGTACATGTGACACAATCGGTGACTTCCGTCCTCCCATAAAGCACTCTAAATCAGATGTGAGGATCATCGCCGCCTCCCCTTCTTGCATGGGGAAGAAGGGATCTGTCAGGTCAGCCACCAGCCACGTGGCGGTGGGAGGAGACGGACTAACACTGCCGGTCAAGGGGTCTGTTTTTAGTTCCAGTAAATCTCGGGGGCTTCCCTCATCTGCTTCCAGGCCCGGACTGGCCGTTGCGGGCACCGGGCAATCCCCCGGTGCGCCGCAAGGGTGGGGGCCGGTTTTGGGCACTGGGGGCCGTTTTTGTTTCAGGGCCGTTTTTGCAGCATAGCTGCAAAATCGTCCCTGTAACAAAATCGGCAGAAAACCGGCCCC
The DNA here is from genome assembly GCF_964261635.1 of Lissotriton helveticus. Taxonomy (NCBI): domain Eukaryota; kingdom Metazoa; phylum Chordata; class Amphibia; order Caudata; family Salamandridae; genus Lissotriton; species Lissotriton helveticus. Next base: position 253,537,108 of record NC_136065.1, on the reverse strand, counting down.
GACAAAGCGCTCGGTCGCACCACCAGGGGGTCGGCCGAGCACTTTGCCAGGGCCGGTTTTGGTTTTCAATCCGGCCCTGTCTGCTTCCTGCGGTCCATGCTCCTCTAGGTGCCCTGCGGCTTTTATGAATTCGGCGGGGCAGACCATGACCTGGTTAATCACACTAGGGGTGTTGGAGTCGCCCAAGACTATCTTGGACCCGAGGGGTTTCCGCAGTTGACCCTGAAGGTTGGGGTGGTGGTGTGCAAACTACTGGACCGGCTGCTCCCGGCTTAATAGACAGTTAGTGAATCACGCCTCCCTCACATGCATCTGTGCAATGGAGCTAAATGTTATCTCGCTATACTGTGTTATTGTGAGATTGTTGTTTAAATCCGTGGCTGTGCCTTTCCCACCGTCTGAGATGATCGGACTGAAAATAATACACGTGCACTAGTAGACTTTGCAAACGCACATTTAGTGTAACTGAGTGAGACGAGGGACTGCAGCGATGACTAGTGGCCTTTGACAATTACCCTCTCCCCAGTTGTTACACTCCAGAAGAAGTCCATAGGTAGCCATGAAATAGGTTATAGATAAGAGGTTTATTGAGCTTAGTTACAGGATGGTAAGTAGGATAATAAGAGCAGCCGTTCAGCCCAAAAAGAAGTAGCATCCTTGCTGCTCAACCCATATACTCCAACTGTCTCTTTCTCAACCACACCAGGCACTCCAGTATTTAACTACCTCATCAAGCATTGCAACATTCCACACATACACACACCACACATACTGGCTGAGCCGCAGGGAACAGGTAGCTAAGGAAAAGGATGCAAAGCAACAATACACGTTACAACATATCTCCTTACCTTGGGGAAAACAATTATTAAATAATATTAGAACAATGTACAATGGAAGTACGCACTATTAGATATCATCAATCATCATGTTTAGAGCATTCGAACCAACTCCATCTTCCACCATGACTCTTGCTATTGGTTTTGTTGTTTGGTTCGTCGGTGGGTGAGAGGAGCGGCAGACGTTGGTATTGCAAATTTTTTGTTTTTTTCTCTGAGGTGGCATTTTTCGTGCTCATTGCTGGACAGTGCCTAGCGTGGGGTCTTGGTCTTCTGTATCTCCCATAGTCAACAAATGTTATTCACTTATGCATTTCTCACCTTGAGGGGGTCGCATATTTTGTGAGCAAATTTAGAGATTCGCTCTTGAATAATTACATAGACCACGTCTCTTTTAGAAACCCTACTCTTTCTTCACCCCACTCAAAGCCCACAGTAAAATCATGAGACTTCTGAGCAGTGAAACTGATTATTTACAATGCATGAAACAGAAAACCGTTGGTAAGGAGCCCCACACATAGCACTTTGCATGCCCCTTAATGATACTGAAGGGCTTTTCGACAACATAGATTCAGGCAGGAGAGGAGTGTGATCAGCCTAGGGGGTTTCAGAGGTGTTTCAGTTCCACTCCTCACCTGCGAGTATTCTGCAGTGTTCAGAAAGACTTCTTTATGATACATAACTGACGTCGCAAAGACGAATAGGGCTTTTAACTCTATGTACCTTTATCACATGTCCCGCATATTATAGGCCTTACACCAGACATTCTCTGCTCAGCTGCCTTGGCGATGTCATAAGCGTTACATAGGTGATAACAAGCATCACTCTTGAGCACACGATGATACATGTTAAGGGTGACTTGAGTGCATGTTTCTATGTCAGTCACCAGTAAGCGTGTGGGATGATGTGATCATATTTCTTATCCCCTGAAACAGACATACAGTGCCTTGTAGGGTGCCCTTCTACCTTGTTATTGTTTATTCCTTGCTGTCTCATTCTGTACAGTCCAACAAATCACAAATCCTGTATTTCCTCCGTAGATTTCATTTGTAAAGGTGTATCAGTAAATAAGAAAATCTGTATGGTACTCCGCATTGGTATGGATTTTCTGAGGTTATACTGAACAAGCAGCTGCCTACATTTTTATCATATAAAAAATCCTAAGTGCTGGGGCTCGGTTGAACGCTCCAAGGGCTTCTTTAGAAGGAAGTATGAGTATTCCATTCAGAACAGCCAAAACAAAGGTACCACAGGAAGAAGAAGCAATGGATGGGTTGTCCTCTCTGGATAGCGCACATCCTCTATCCCGCACAAAGTTATTAAACAATTAAGGTAAATCTGCACCAACATTTTACAGGCAACCTTAGCTAACTAACTATTTGCTTACAATAAAAAAAAAATATTCTGCAATCTCCTTAGAACCATTAATGTTCGCTAAGCCTTTGATAATAATGTATGCTAATGTGTGCAATAGCTTATACCAGTGACAACTATGCCTAATGTTTGTGAACTCTATATTTAATCAAGCTAATACAGGCATGAAGGGGCTCCATCAACCCCAAGCCTTTGGCCATCACTTTAAATGTAGAGGCTGGCAGGCAGCTCTTATGGATGCAACTAGGCACCCCGCGGAGCTCTCCTCTCAGGTTTAATTGGGAACAGACCAATATAATTTTCTCTTTCAGGGCTCAACCAAGGTGTAAGGAAGCTTCGTACACAATGTTGATGTAAATCCTTTATTAGTAGAAAGGATAAGTAGACAACACACCAGAAATGCAGGAGCAGTGCGTCGCAGTAGGCAGCTGGGCAGCTGGGCAGAAACTGACAACGGTCGTCCCAACTGTCATTGGAATCATCTGGCATTCTAGAATACCAGCTGATTACATCACAGTGCTAGCACAAGCAGGGACCTGTCGCGAGGGAAGAGGGGACGGGAACCTAAGGGGGACAAGGCTAAGGGAAAGGCAAAGGTCAATATAAACACAACACAAGGCCTGACACTTGAGGACAACAATCTCCAAGATGGGGTTGGCTTCCGGGGGCTTAGAGGCCAAACAAACTGTTCTCAAAAGGCAAAAGGCTTAAGGGGAACTTTAATGAGACACTACAACTACAGCTTTTTAATAGTGTTAACTGATACTGAACCCTGCAGGAGCGATGGCTGCTAATCCGAAACTTTTGAACAGAGTGTGATCTGATTTTGCTTGTTAGAACCTCGTAGAGTTCTTTTTTACCAAAGGTGTAATGCCACGTTTCACCCTTCAGGTGTTGTCCCTCCCTATTGTGGTGTGCAGGTACATACCTGTGAAACTGCTTGGTTTTGTTCTAACACCCAATAACACACACACCATTCTTAGGGCCTGAGTTCGAGTTTGGTAGGCGCGTTACCCTGTCACAAATGTGGATATCCTGTCCACTGTATGACAAGAGCATTATATCCAATGGCATTTGTAATATGTACATGGGAAATCCGTAATATTTGTGATGGAGTAACCAGTCTGCCGAACTCTAAATCAGGCACTTAATCTGTTAATTGGAAGATGCACTTTATTGTTATTTACTATGCAATGTCCCAATTCTGGGCCTCTTTTATCATGACAGAGAATTCATTTTGCTCTTGCAGAAACAACATCCCCTTTCACCATCAGTCGGCCAGTGGATAAACCCAATGAGTCCAACACATCCGTTCTGATTGGCTGCCTGGTGGCCATTATTCTGCTTCTGTTGGTTGTCATAGTAATAATCCTTTGGAAGCAGTATATACAGAAAAGACTGGAAAAGGTAAGAGTGAAGGAAGGAGCAGGAATATTATAGAAGGTATGGAATGAAATTCATTATATCTCTTGAAACTAACCCAAACGGAGACATGCATCCAAATTGCTCATAGAGAATGATCAAATTATTCATACAAGCGATTAGGGACTTTGGGCTATATGTATCAAGATACCCATTTGCGATTCTCAAATAGCGATTTTAAAGATATTTTGTATGTACAAAATCGCATTTTTTTTGCTATTCCTTAGAATTCCTTAATTGCAATAAGCAAATTGCGAATCGCAATTAAGGAATACTTTCCCATTCATTTCTATGGGCCAGGAGACCCATAGGAATGAATGGGAAGTTATTCTCAATTTGCGATTCGCAATTTGCTAATCGCAAATTGAGAATAATTTCAAGGGTGCAGGGGTGTCCAAAGGACACCCTGTTGCACCCCTGAAATATGCATGGGTGCGCTTGTGGCGCACATACATGCCCTAAGGACATGTATGTGCGTCACATGGCACTTTGAAAAATGCAAAAATTTGCATGTTTCAAGGAATTCGCAACATACCACCAACTAGAAGTTGGTGGTAATTTGCGATTCCTTAAGGGCATTTTGCTAATTTTGTTTGCTACATACATTGCATTTAAGGAATCACAAAATTTGTGATTCCTTAAATGCAATAGCAAAATAAGGAATCACAAATTTTTTTGCGAATGCGAATTTGCTTCACACATATGGCCCTTAGTCCCTTCTTCATAACTTCTGGCTTTATGTCTGACACCAATATGACTATGTTTTTTATTGCTTCAGTGTTATGCTGAGGTTGTGCCCAATGGTTCTGTGTTCCATGTATAAATGCACTTCCACACTGCTGTTGATTAACTGATAAGTAAAGCGTTTGGAAACTTCCACCAGATAGTTCCACAATTTCAGTTTCTCCTTCATTGTTTTCCTGTGGACAATACTGCTTGTTTCTCTCTACCCTCAATGAGGATGTTTGTCCTAAAAAAATATTGTTCTTTACATGCTGTTTGGAAATATGCAGCCGCGCTGCTGGGCCTTGCCACTCTACCTAACCCCTTGTCGACAAGTGCTGTTTCCGTAGCAGCTCGTCATGTATCATACACAGCAATATGTTATGTTGTGTTATGTTAAGGTACTCATAGAGCACAACATTCATGGATCCTGTGGTATTTTGGATGCAAAGAAGCAGACTGGCGACATACAGAACATTGAAACAGATTTGCTTTCACAGAAGAATAGAATTGGATGTTATATGTGTCTAAAATACACCTGTGAGCTGCTTTTGTCTGGTCTGCACTAAATAGTTTCACGAATCCAACTCCTCTCTTTCCAACCATTTATCATTTAGGCCTATAAATTGTCTAGAACTTCACCACCAGTCTCATCATGTAAACAAGACTAACAAAGTGAGTGGAGGTGCAATGTAAAAAACAGTAGGTTATGTATAATTGTTGAGTTTGTTCTTAATAACAATATCATTTAAAAGCTTCAACACATCAGTTCATCCAGTTTTTCTCTCTAATTGAAAGAGCATGGCCCCAAAGTTCTGAATGACACAATAATACAGACATGGAGATTCTGGATGCTTCTGTGTTATTCCATCTCCTGGGCATAAAGTACTTGTCGCTTTACAGACTGCTTCCCTTCTTCTGTTGAAGCCTCACATTCAGTTTTACTGCTAGTTCAGTTTGTCCATGGTGAGCAGTGGGAACACACCGGGCTTCCAATCCTATTGCGCTGGTATCATCTCATTATGCACTTGTGAATAATCAACACATTTCAGGACTCAGAAGGGATTTCTTGTGTATGGACCTCCTCTTCTTTATGAAAAATGTTCTCACTTCTTACTCTTTCCATAGGCACCACGGCGAATCCTGGAAGAAGATGCCACAATCCGCTTGTCCTTCTACAGCTACAGCATCACCAACAACCAGACTCAAATCCACCAATCTAATCCCACCTATGAGCGAGTCTTCCCTTTAGATCTGGACTACCAAGCACCAATTATGCCTCCTCGTAAACTTCCTGAGCTCTCTCAGAGTGCCGAGGACTCCGGTAAGTACCAGCATCCCATTGCACAGTTGAAGAGGGAAAGGCGGAGATTGACATGATCATAGTACTACCTCATATAGAGAGTTTAAGTCATGTGCACCTTAATAAAATAGAATAAATTGGTTATTTGATATGCAGGTACAAATATCAATATGGGCAGGCATTATGACTAGCAGAACTGTCCTACATCTAGAGTTTGAGTCTTTAATACCTTACTCAGATAGAGCATTTTAGTTATTTGGCATCCCGGTACAGTGTAAACTACTGCTTCAAAAGAATATAGTATGTGTAATCAAAGCAGACTTGATGGATCCATGGAAATGGTATTCCTAAGAACAAAGGGCCACATGTAATAGGCCATTTTACAGTTGCAAATCCAGCAATTTGCAAAATTAGTAAATTTGTAAGGACAAAATGACTTTTTGGTATTCACTTAACCCATTTTGCGACTCGGCAAAGGCTTACCGGATCGCAAAATCGGTGTAGAAATGCATATCAGTTTGCAATTTTGAGGGGTATATTTAGTGCTTCCCTTCCAAATTGTGACCATAATTCCATTTGCAAACCATTGAAAAGTTAGCAATATTTTAAAGACAGTGGTAACATATTCGCAAAAGTGTAAGGGTCCCTTTGAGACTTGCTCCCCTTAGTGTATGTTTACAAAACCCTACTTTCCTTTAAGGCACCAGAAAAATTCCAAGAATTAATAAAAAAGTAACATTTGTGAGAATTTACAAAGTGAAGACTGCAGTAGGTTGGATCAATGAATGAAAAAGCACCTGGTGATAGGCCCCACCATCAGCATTTTGTATGCTGACAATGAGTTTGTAACCTTAAGTAACCTGTTCATGCAGCACAGGAGCCCCAGAGTGACAGGAAAATAAGAAAATGTTGCTTTAAAATTAAGTTATGTGATTAGTAACTCTGAGCTAGGTAACTGAAAGTTTATCTCCACCAGGCCCTCAACACATTCACAGGCCTTCGTGTGAGTATAGACTCACCGAGATTAAACATATAAATAACCGCCATGTTTCTGATGGGTCCTTCTAACCACAAATTCCTCACCTTAGAACTCTCCCCAGGTGCCTAACTGCATCCAGAAACTTTCAAGCACTGCTCCTGAAGGCTGCTTGGTGGTGCTATGCAGCTCCTTGCTGGCTCCATGCTGCTCTGGAAGTGACTCAGGGGAGCTTTATATAAGTGCTGCCCCTGCCACTGACTTCCGTTCCTTTCTTTCTGCATCTTCCAATGCAGATCTGGAGTTCTGCTCACAAATGTTGTCAGCCTGCTGATGAATCATGGAAATCGAACAAAATCATGTGTGCTAGGGAACGGTGTTGTCTCTTAAAACTACAGGTTTCAAAGCATGCCGTGACTGTTGAAAGCAGAAGTCTGTCTCAGATCCGCACAAGGTGTGTCTGTTGCTTGTGCTCAGGACACAACTCAAAGTGGTGCAACATGTGCCCTCATGCATCCAAAAGCAATCTGGGACAGAGAAGCAGAGCTGTATGTTTCCAGAAGTTGTATGTGATTTAATAGAAAAACTATTAAATGGAATACCATGACTTAAAATCATTTCACCTTGAACACTGAAAGCCCTTTCTACCCCTACGCCCCACTCACCCCTGAATGGTAAAACCCCTCACTACCACTAAACTTCACCTATTCCTGAACCATAAAAACCCCTTTCTATGTCTAAACTTAACCCTATCCCTTTAAAACCCCTCGCCATACCTAAACTCGGCCCATCACTAAACCAAAAAAACTGTCACTGCACTTACCACCCTTCCATGACCCCCTAAAAATCCTTCACCAACCTTAAAGTCTACCCATCCCTGAACCCTAAAAACCCCTTCCTACATCTAAACTTCACCCATTATTGAATCCTCAAAACCACTCACCACTTACAACTCCACCCAATCCTGAATCCTAAAAACTCTTTACTACCCCTAATCTCTACCCATCACTGAACCTTAAAAACCCTCACCGGCCATAAACTCCACCCATCCATGAATCCTAAAATCCCTCACACCCCTAAGCTCCACTCATCCATGAACTCTAAAAACCCTAAATTTCACCCATTCCTGATAAATCCGAAACCCTTCACCACTCCTAAACTCCCTCCATTACAGAACCCTAAATTCCCCTTTCTATGCCTGAAGTCCACCCATTCCTAAACACTACAATACCCTGATCACCCATAAACATTACGCATCCCTGAATCCAAAAACTCTTCTCTAATCCTAAACTCCACCCAAGTCTAATGTAATTTTTATTTTTCCTTAAAATTTTCTTTCCTTTAAAATGTTTCCTTTCATTTTCGATGAATTTATATTTTCTTAAAAGTGTCTTTCCTTAAAATAGTTTTTCCATGATTTGGTTTCCTCGCATGTGATTTCTTAGATTTCATTTTTCCATTAATTCACATACATCATTACCGAATACATGAAAAAGTTATGAGTCCCACATAGATCACACTCTCTTTCTAACTCAAGAGCATATACTCACTCCCACAAGAAGTACATTTCAAGGTCGAAGCCCTCCGGTAATTCAAAATAAAAGTCCAAACGTAAGCACAAGAAAGCAAAGCTGAACTCAACCCCATTTCACCACTCTCTATTCAAAGAGAAGGCGCAAGGGCCTCACAATGTTAACCGATCGACCTCCAGCTATCCGGTTGTGGAGCCAATTCCCCCAATTGGTCTTGCCACACCCAGTCGTAGACCACCTCCAAACTATAGCGAACCTCATGACTTAATGGGGTTCATGATCAACAAGCCAAAGTCGCACCTGACTTGTCTGTTTGTTTTGGCAGAGGCTTCCTTTCATTGGAGATGTCCTGGATACGGTACAGTTCAGGGGCCTTCACTCTATTCCAATGAGCCCAGACATTTGGGCTATAATCTTGATATTTAAGCTCAGGTCCTGGACCTTGGAGAGAGCAGCACTGAGACATCTTCTCCTTTTGGCATCCTGCATCTTTCATATCTACTGTACCAGGTGAAATATGCAGACTTTGTAATGGAATCTGATGTTTCAGTGGGGCTAGTACCATGGAATCCTGTTGGATATCATTCAAAGTTCGAGTGAGACTGCACACATTCTTTAGTGGTGGCTACTTGACTTCAGTTAGGCCAGTGGCAGGCACCTCTACTTTCCCCATTCAGCGCTGACGGTGGTGATGGAGCCATCACTGCTAGGTTGAGGATGCCTTCTGTGGGAGGTGTGGCTCAGAGGACTCCGGTTTCCCATGTAAACCTGACTCCATATCAACTTGCTTTTATTATAGACAATGTGCTTGGCCTTGAAGACCTTCCTACTGTCCGTCACAGGGAGGATGGTGCAGGTTCTCACGGATCACTCCACTGCCATGTGGAATTAGAATCCATAGGTTGGAGTGGGTTCCAGGGCCCTGTGCCAGTAGGCTCTGCACTTCTGGAGTTGGTTGAAGTATTAGGACATCTTCCTGATTGTGAACCACCTGGGTGGTCCATGAATGCCAGATCGGATGAGCTCAGTAGACTTTGTGTTGCAAAACACAAATGGCGGGTAAATCATACTCAGACTCATACTCGACCTCCCACGCTGCACTCATATTGCACCGCACCTCATGAAGCTTTACTGGCTCCCCATTCACAAGCACAGCTAATTAAACTTCTCATGTACACATTGAAACCCCTACAGAACAAGAATACCTGAACAGCCACATACATTTTCACCAACCCACCAGATGCCTACACTCTGCCTCACTCTCGCTCGCACACACTCCCCACAGCCGTAGAAGCAAAACTGGAAGTCACTCATTCTCCTACATTGTACTCTAGATGTAGAACAACCTCCCACAACGCATCAGAGCCTCCTCTTCACTTCTTGTGCTTCTCAAGAAGCTGAAGACCTGGCTCCTAATAAAAGCACCTTGAGATCACACACCTACATACTTGTCCAAGTGCCTAGATACCCTCTTGGGTGATCAGTGCACTATACAGATCAACATAACAACATATTACGGTATAGGGCATGTTCTGGCATTGGGGAGAACCCTGGGATGATCTTCTTGCCACTGTCAAGAACATGCATTGTCAAAGGTTTTGTGCATTGTAAGTTTCTGCAAGAACACTTACTAGGAGATGTGTTCCAACTGGAATGCTACTCACAACTCCAGTAGGCATTCCCTCCTCTACCTCTCCTACCTCAAGTTCTGAAAAAGATTAGGTATGACAGGGCCCAAGTCAATGTAGTGGCTCAGATTGGGCCAGGAGAGTGTGGTACCTCGAGCCTCTGAGCATAAGCACCTGTCCTGCCATCACGCTACCACTTCAGGACGACCTTATGTCTGAGCAACAGGGCAGTGTTCACCATCCGACTCTATGCAGTCTACACCGCCATGCATCAAGGCGGAGTGTTAACAGTTCACTGCTTTTTATCTGCCGCCGAAAGAGGTGGATGTCTTCTTCGCCGCCAGACGCTCTTCCATTAAGTCCATTTTCTGCTGATAGGGCAAGTTTGTGGCCTGGAGAGGTAACCACAAGATAGACCCTTTTCAATTCAAGCTGTTGATTGGTGTTTTGTCTTGACCCACTAAGGCTTTGCAGTTGACACTATTAAAAATTATTATTCAGCCCTTTTGGCTTTTTTACATTTGCCGGACCAAACGTCCTTGTTTAAATCACCAGTCGTGATGAGATTTATAAATGGCTTGGCATACATGTTTACTTCTAAATCGTTTGTGATGCCACAGTGGGACCTTAATTAGGTCTACACATTTCTCATGAGCATGCCCTTCGGGCAAATGTATAGCATTTCATTTCATCTCTTTGGTTTGAAATGTATCTTGCTCATAACAATCATTTCTACTTCGTGCGAGTAAGCTTCAGGCACTGTTGGTGCATCCTCCCTATTCCACTTTTTTCAGACAAACTGACATTGAGAAGTTCGACGGCCTTCTTGCCTAAAGTTGTGACTCTTTCTGCATTGAGCAACCTATCTCCCTGCCTACATTCTTTGCTCCTCCTCACCCTTCAAAAGAGGAGGAGATGCTTCATCAGCTGGACCCCAACTTAGTTTTAATATCGATCAAACCAAGGAACATTGTGTGGATGATCTGCTTTTTGTGAGGTTCTCTTGGGTGAAGAAAAGGAAGGCTATGCTGAAGACCCTATCAAGGTGGATAGTCCTATGCATTAAGATGTGTGGAAAAGATGGGAGCTCAACAGTTTACCTCCTTCCTTACCCCGCCCACAGAAGAGCTGATTCGCATCTGCGGGTCAATTAAATCTGGCTCCCCAAGAGACCCAACGACCCCCAGTCGGCTTAAGGGCAGCCTGCAGGTTCTCGAACCTTATGTTCGTAACCTGCTTGATTCCTCTTTTCTGTCCCAGAATGTCCCCAAGGCCTGGAAACGGGCGGTTGTCCTCCCCCTGCAAAAAAAGGCCAATGTGAATTTTGAGAAATTCGACAATCTCCGCCCCATTTCTCTTCTGCCTTACATGGCCAAAATAGCGGAGAAAGTTGCCAATATGCAACTGATGCAGTTCGTGGAGGAGGCATCGCTACTCCACGATTCACAATTTGGCTTCCGTCCCCGCCACTCAACGGAATCTGCACTTTTGGCGGCAGTGGAGGCACTCCGCCAGGGCGTGGATGAGGGCCAGACTATGGCCCTGATCCTACTCGACCTGAGTGCAGCATTCGACACTGTAGCACATACCATCTTGCTACAGTGTCTGAGTGAAGGAGGGGTCACAGGTGCTGCACTTGGTTGGATTAAGTCCTTCCTGTCTGATAGGTGCTTCCAAGTCCGGATGGGTGAGTGCTATTCGAGGGAGATCGAGTTGGGCCAGGGCGTACCACAGGGTTCGTCCCTGAGCCCGACTTTATTCAATATCTATGTCTCCCCGTTAGCAACCATCGCGGAAGACCACGGTATACACCTTGTGTCCTACGCCGACGACACGCAGTTGGTCGTCTCCCTATCTCGCTCCCCTGGCCTTGCGGCGGACATCTTCAGGAACTGCATGCAAGATCTTGCAGCCTGGATGTCCGCACACTGTTTAAAACTAAACGGCAGCAAGACCGAGGTGATCGTGGTGGGGGGCGGGCCTTCTGCGTGGTCGCCTGCGTGGTGGCCATCCTGTCTGGGTGAGGCCCCCACACCTAGCCTGGAGGCCAAGAATCTTGGCATGTGGCTTGATAATGACCTTGCCTTTGGCCCGCAGGTTGGCCGGGTGACGGGGGTGTGTTTCGGTGTCTTGAGAACTCTGAGGAAGGTTTTAGATCTGCTCCCCCTCTCGGCTCGTAGGACGCTGGTGCACGCCCTGGTCACCTCGCGCCTGGACTATGGTAACCTGCTCTATCTGGGGGCTTCAGGCAAGGTCATGGGGCGCCTTCAGGTGCTCCAAAATGCTGCAGCCAGGCTCGTGCTAAGACTCCCGAGAAGGTCTCCCTCTAGGCCCGCTCTCCAAGTTCTCCACTGGCTTCCAATGGAGAAGAGAGTTGAGTTTAAGGCCCTCTCCACGTGCCATCGCATTTTGAGTGGCAAAGCCCCTGGGCCACTTCAGAGTCTGGTGTCTCACTATGAGCCCACCCGTGATCTACGGTCCTCTCGGACGGGACTACTTGTGGTGCCCAGAGTTAGGAAGGCACGGATGGGAGGGAGGTCCTTCAGGTACCTTGCGCCCAAGTGCTGGAATGCCCTGCCCCTAGACCTCCGTCTTGAGCCATCTGAGGCCCTGTTCAGGAAAAAATTAAAAACTCACCTTTTTAGCAGATAGCACCTGGGTAGGGGGGGATGGCAACTGCTCACTTACCATAGCGCGGGGACACGCCTTCTGGCGTCACCAGGCGCTTTAAAAATGTCCAAATAAATAAATAAAGATCTGCTACACACTTGGTCAAGAAGCAGTCATCAGAAGGTATGAGAGCCCATTCCACTAGGGTTATGGCTGCTACCACTGCGTTGGCTCGCGGAACACCTGTCCTTGACATCTGACAGTCTGTAATGTAATCGTCAGTGCGTACATTCACAAATCATTACTGCCTTGACTGCCAGGTCCGGAAGAAAGGTCATTTCACCTGCTTGTTTCTGAAAGACTTTTTGGTCTGAGTCTACTCCACAGACCCTCCACATGGAGAGGTACTTCTTTGGTGAGGAATCTGAAGTTCAAAGTGTCCATCAGACCTTATCATTGGTATTGCGCTTTTTAGTGGATACTGTATCTACCTGCTGATCCTCACTGCCCTCACACCTCCACGTTCAGTGGAGTGGCCTTTTTTTAACATATAAAATTATCCCAAGTTAGTAATCTGCACACTGGTACCAGAAATCTGGTGCCCCACACCTGTGGAATGAAATAAGCCAGAAACTGATGTCAGAGCTTAGGAGTGACACTTATATGTGGCCCCACTCTGCCATTTCCAAAATGATCTGCATAGCTTAACCTAGTCTTGCCCAGGAGCATTGCTGAAAAAAGTTTCCAGATCCAGTCTGGTTCCTATGGAATATTCTTTGATGAAGAATATGCGGTTAGATGGAATAGTCACCAGAAAGAGCATTACCGAAATATATTTGCTTATTGTTTTGATCTGGTGTTATTAGTCATGTCTCGTGAAAAGCAAGATCTTGTTCTATGCATGAAGGATGCTTTGCCTTGTCTTTATAACAATTGTGTGCTGGCTTATGCAATAACCTGCTGATCTGTTCTTCCTCGCTCATTCTTTTCTTATTCTTTTCATAGCTTGCAGCGGGGACTATGCTGAGCCTGATCTCACCCAGTCCACACCACATCAGGGTTTCCAGAACAACGTGCCACACTATGCTGAGACTGACATTGTGAACCTACAGGGAGCCACTGGCAACAACATGTACGCCGTGCCTGCCCTCACTGTTGACTCACTCACCAAGAAGGACATAACAGTTGGAGAGTTCCCCCGGCAGCACCTGCGGCTGAAGGAGAAGCTGGGAGAAGGGCAGTTTGGAGAGGTAGGTGGCCACAAGCCCAAATATGTGCTTGGAAATGCACTAACGGGGAAAATGTTACTTTACTTTAAAAAACAAGTGAAACTAAACAACCCTACATGTAATCGCATTGCTCTTGATATTTTGCAAGTGCAAGGTTAACTAATGCTTTCCTGTTACTAAGTCATGGCCAACAATAATTTTATACTTTTACATAAACTTGTGTTTTCTAAATTCAACCTCGCATCATTGGGAAGCAAATCGTTTGGATGCTGGCTTCTAGCATTTGGAATAACCTCCCTCTCTTGAGGAGATCAAAGAACTAATTCTTCAGAACCTGAAAACAAAATTAACAGCTACATCAATCAGTCAGGCGCTTATTTCATGGTGTACCTCAGTTTAACTTATTACTTTCATCTGCAGTTGCGTACACATGGGTTTTAACGCTTCTCCCTGTTTCAGCATGACATAACGTATCTCCTTATTCAGGGGATGCCAGCCATTTTAGGACCATGAGATAATTTTCAAGGTGGGTCTATGACAATGGAGGCTAGTAGCACATCACTGTATATTCTCTGCCCTAAGTTTATTCCATAGCTTATGTTTCAGTTAGACATTTGCTGAAGTCATCATGAACATAATATATTTTCTATATTGCTGTGTAGATCACATTTTCAGCAGTCTCGCGCACTCTCTGTTCTTCTATGTTAAAGGCCGCAGGTGTACATTGACTTCCTTCCATCTTGACGACTCCAAAACAATTGAGATCGGATGTGTCAGCCTTAATCCTGTGTCTCAGTGGGGGTGGTTTGAGGCTTCTTTGTATCTATATGCAGGCTGTGCAGTGGAATCTGAAGTCTCAGTGGGCCCAGCACCAGGGTACTCTCTCATATTCCATTGAGATTTTAGAGGAGACTGCAACAGATCTGTAGTGCTGGCTGCTTGATTGCAATTGTCGGTGGTAGACCCCTGACCCTACCCCACCTGGAGCTGATAGCGGTGATGCATGCATCTTTGTGGGGTTGTGTGGAAGGGTCAGGTGAAAGAGGTGGAGATCAGAGAACTCTAGTCTCCTGTGGAAGCCGGACTCCACATCAATCTGTAGAGTTATTGGTCATTTGCTTGGTGTTGAACAACTTGCTGCTATCCATTAAGGGCAGGTTGGTACAGGTTCTCATGAACACCAACTCACCATGTGGTGTTAAAACAAGCAGAGCAGAGTAAGGTCCTGGATCCTGTCCCAAGAGGTTCTTTACTTATGGAGTTGGCTAGAGAATTAATGCATCTTACTGTTTGTGTACCACCTGGTGGGATATTTAATTGCCAGGGCGGGGGAGCTCAGCAAGGCTGTGCCTGACTGATGATGAATAATTATTACACATTGAGGTGGCACAGGACATCTTCCAATAGTGAGGGAAATCTTGGCTACATCTTTTCACCACTGTCAACAATGCAGAAGATCAAAACATTTGCACGCTGGAGTTTTCAAGAAGGCTCTCTCTGGGAGACACATTCCGTCTAGAGTGGAAGATGAGGCTACTTTACACATTTCTGCCTCTCCTGCCAAGTTCTGAAGAAGATCAGGTATAATTGATCCAAGTCATCCTAGTTGCTCTGGATGGGGCTAGGAGAGTGTGGTACCCAGAACGTCTGGGCTTGAGCATCTGTCCTTAGATGAAACTACCGCTTCTGGAGGATCTTCCGTCTCAGCAATGGGGTAAGGTTCTCCATACTGGTTGCCCAGTCTAACCGGCCATGCGTGCTGATTGCGCCGCAGTAGTTAACTGCATTTGACCTGCTTCCAGAGGTTATGGATGTTATCCTTGCTTTGATGTGTCCTTCTACAAAGCCTATTTATACTGGGCAGTGGCGTGCTGTGGAACCTGCAATATAGACTGGTGGCAGGCCAAATTGTTGGATGTTTTATCGTTTGTTTTGTCTTTGGCCCAGCAGGCACTTGTTGAGGGCAAAATTAAAGTTTATTTTTCGGTCCTTTCAACTTTTCTCCTTTTGCCGCACAAGCTGACTTTGTTTCCATCACCTGTTGTGATGAGGTTTATAAAAGATTTAACCCACGTTTTCCCCAAAACTGATTTTGATGCCACAATGAGATCTCAATTTGGGCCTGACTTTCCTCATGTGTAATCCTTTCGAACCGATGCACAGCTGCTAACTATATCTTCAGCTTTAGCAAGGTTTTTGTCATGAATACTTCAACTCATCATGCGAATGAGCTCAAAGCTCTGTAGATACAACCATCGTGCACCACCTTTCCCAGATAAACTGGCGTAGAGGACCAGGGTGACCTTTTGAACTAAAGTTGTGAAATTTGTTCATGTCAGGTAAATCATTTACCTCCCATCGTTCTTTGCCTTGCCTCTGCCTCAACCCTCAAGGCCTCCCCTTCCGCTCGGTCTCAGCGTTGGGTACCGACGGATAGAGCGGGGCCTCAATTTCCCGAGCGGTTGCCGGGCGAGGTGAGGTCTTCACCCACACAAAGCTGGGAAGACGATTTCTTTCCCGTCGTCAGTGAACACAGGGGTTCCAAGTTTTGAGGGGGCGACAAGATTTTCTTAAGTATATTGCATGATATTGATTAAATCAATTCTCTTTTACATGTGTATACACCCCCAACATTGTGTTGCAGTAGCCTATCCTTTTTAAGGTCCTGATGAAAGCTGGAGTAATACTCCTTCTAGCTGAAACTAGTCGACCACTCTGCACAGCGCCATAATGTAGTTTTACTCACTCACTACCAGGCGTGTTTTTTAATCTTGACACCTACACTAACTCTCACAAGCAATTCCTTTAGTCTAGGTAGCCAATTTTAGCAAGCACTTTTTCTTATAGCACTGCACTTTTTATATATCATATTTTTAGCTCGACTGTAGGCTAAATGTGCCGCTTTCCATTTCTGCACCGCCACTTGATGGTTTAGGCGGTGTATGGGGCGACTACCAACCCCTATATGATGATATGCCGCCACAATGGGTGGTCTGATGGGATTTCTTTAGCCCAGCAAGACTCAATAATACCCCCTTTTTTTCACACTTGCACCCGTGTGATTACCGCACACCATTCAAGATAGCACACCACCCTGTACCTGGTCTTCTCTCTTTTTGTGTTTCTCATCTAAAAAGGTCCACAATTAGTGATCAGTACACTGGTGCCTCTGATTGGTTTTGTGTTGCGCGTTCAAATGCGCAGACAGAGTCAAGAAAGAAACTGTTGTCAGCGCGCAGGGGTGGCGCCAGTATGTGACTGCGCTCCATTACTTCATGGACGGAATGGACTCACTGCAAAGTTGTACAGTGCCACCTGCCTGCACATTGGAGCACTGCTGCGAAAACTGTTCACATCCAGTCTGGCACTTCTGGATATTTTAAAGGTGAGGTATTTGCAGTTAGGAAGACTATCCACCACAAAGAGCGGTACTGAAGTTTAGGAACCTTTCGGATGTGAGAAATTTTGCATCCAGCATCAGAAGTGATGTTCCAGTAGCAAGCGGAGAAACTGAGGGAGGGCTTTTCACACTTTAGAAGACACTTTAACCTAGAATAGATTATGAGAATTCAGGTGGGGTCTCCTCTTGTGAATCTCTAAATTCAGACATTCATCCCCTATGCTTAAATTCACCAGGGCAGGGGTAATTCTCGATTGTGGGTGTGAGAATGGCACACATACATTTGGTTTGATATTACCGCACTTGCAGTTCTCAATACCATAGTATGTAGCAGGTTCACAATTACCACACCATTCTGGTTTTTAAGTTTCTGATAGGAGAAGTAACACAAAAATGTTTAGTATTTTGCCTTTAATGTGTGCGCACAGTCGGAATGTGCAGTGTTTGTCAACAAAATGTGCATTGATTTTTTTCTGCTGTAATTTGTGCAGGCAAAAACCCTATGGTGTGCAGTTAGAGTGCCAGCACAATCTAGAGTTTGCGCCTGAATATGGATGTGCATGACACCCAAACTATCTTATTTGAAACTATTGGTCTAAAGGATGAAATTCCAGATTACTTTTTTATTAGTTGTTGAAAAATGCTGGCCCGGAAGCAGCAATGAGGAATATCTACTCCACCAAACACTGTAGGCATCCCTCCATTCCACTAGTACACCCTAAACACAGTGCAGCTCATATTATTAAAAAGATAACTAAAATGTAAGCACCTCCAGGCTGCCATAGGAATCCATTAGTTACGTAAACCTTTAGTTACCCTGTTCTTAACTTATGAAATAGGGACAAAATAAACAGAGGAGTGCACAACATTTTTTAGGTAAGTTTTTGTCTCATCTAGCTTTCCAGCTAGGTATCTTCATTTTGATTGTTATTTAATATGTTGAAAGGGATACTTGCACTTTCACAACCTTTGACAATAGAACTGCTTGTGGCCTTTTTGTCGTGAGGCAGCTTGTTGCACGACGATTCAGTGCCTGAACGAATAGAAATTATTATATATCATCCAGCCACCCCCACCACGATTCAGACCCTGAACAAATAGAAAGTATTGTATATCATCCAGCCACCCCCACCAGGGCCAGATTCCTTATTTATTCCATGGGACAATTCTCCACGAGGCTGGAGCCATTGGAGGCCAGTTTTTGAAGGTCGACTATCACTGCCTCGGTCCCCAGGGTTTATGGCAGAAAGCACAGTATGCAAAAAGAGAACGAAAAAGACAGACAGATTGGAAAGAAAGAGACGGGAATGGAGAGGTGTCTGGTTTGAAACTTTTTTCCAAGTCTGGTTTTGACTCCGCGTCCAGACCACGCCCCCATCGCATCTAATGTTGGACTCGAGCTATGGTGGGGCTGCTGTAGCCCCTTTTACACAAAACAATCTGCACTTATCTCTCACACAAGGTCCTTATGAATGCACAATTAAACAGGCTCCTTTTGACTGGCCTTTAATAGAGACTTCTTATGCTCGAATACATCTGCATGTTAGATCCTATGTGACCCAAGTCAGATGTTGATAATGGCAGAATTGGGAGGGAGCTACTTGTCAGAAAAGTGCATGTAGTGTTGGCCAAAAGTTGACCTGGCGTGAGTTGCTTGTACTAATATCTCTCACTGGCATGTATCCTCTTGTTCCAGGTGCACTTGTGTGAAGCCGAAGGTCTGCAAGAATTTCTGGAGCTTGCAGATAGCGAGTTTGCCCACCAGCCTGATTTGGTGGCAGTAAAAATGCTCAGATCAGATGTCACGAAAACAGCCAGGTAATGTCACCGATTGTGAATGGAGTAGCGCTTAGCAGCCTTGTGCATGAATACGAGTACAGTGTCCTGGCCCAGGTCCTGAGTATTAACTGTTTATATTCATGCACTTTCATGGCACTCTCCGAGCATTGGCTAACCATGGTACATGGAACTGTTTCATTGTGAATCCTGCTCCATTACTTAGCCCCAACTGGACATACTCCCACTCTGGCTCTTCCCCAGTAGGCCACAAGCTAGGAAACTACTCTCAGATAAGGGTTGTCTGCCATGACCTAACTTTGCCCACTTGACCCATTCTAGTCGCAGTCTTCTGCAATTTAGGACTAGGTTTTTAAGGATGTATTTAGGTTTGCAGTCGTTCCCTGGCTGAACTGTGTCGCAAAAGAGAGCTGGATGCCTGAGCTGCAGAGCCACGCAAGGCCCTAATGCCAAAGATGTTGCAGATGAGGTCACCTATCCGAAAACTAAAGTTTGTCTATAGGTAAACTAAAGTGTAACGAAAACTGTGTCTGGAAGAGAGGCTTTGAAAGATACTGTCTTCAAGTATTGTTGTTCTCCTTTCACATTTGCTTTGGAAGTAGACATGAGACACGAAAAAACACTAGTGCACTTAGGTATTTACAAGCCCCTCATTGTGATGAAAAATAATTACACACGTTAACATTTCTGCTCACTATTCAGTTCCCGTACCTCTGTTCAATGTAGAGGGACTTATGTTATCCCAACATGAATTTGCTACAACGTTATTCTCAATATTAACATTCTGAATTTTCTTCCCAACTTGGAAATTTATTGTGAATTGATACTTTTGGGGTCAACAGGAAAGCAACATTTGATCAAATAGTAGACAGAAGGCGACAGTCAATTGGTTGCATTTAGGTTGTGCCCGACTACTGATATTTTGTATCCTGATAGTGTCCCAGTGGTTTTTGTCCCCATATTTTGCTCCATCTACAAAGTTTGTGGCTCAGTGTGTTCAGTCCAAGGTTCTGGTTTAATCACTTTTTGGTTATACAACTTGGTTTACACATATGGATACTGGTTTACTCCGAAGTATTGAAGCTGAGCCACGTTTATCGTTCTTATATTTTACTTGCAGGAAAATAAATTGACACGTAATGATCAAGCAACTCATATTGGGCATCAAAGTTATTTAGAGGTGAAGGCTGGTGGCTTGGGGACCCTTTCCTCCATTCATTCTGAATAATAGAGGAAGGAGACGTTTAGCTTCTCTGCCATTATCCATGTTCTGTTGCTGCTTTCCCTCTGTATTTTTGTAAGTGTGCCAGTAGCATTGGAGGGGAGCTTACAGGAATCTGCAGTACAGCACATTGAATTGCTGAAGGACCCGCTGAAGAACTCTGTTTATAGCTGAAGATGTTATTTACTGGAGCATGGTGGCAATGTCTGTCCAGAGTGCCTACTGGATTTTGCTTAAGGTTTGGCATGATGTCTAAGTCTTTTGCAGGTCATGTTTGTGGTGAAAGTTGCCTTTTAGAAAATCCATGGTCAGCGTCCTACGTTCCGCTGTGATTGGTTGTTTTTTCCCTTAGAGATAAGAGTATGCCAAGTACATCATAAGCACACTCTTCTCTGCAGCATGCTCCCGGGGCTTGTCTGTACCTCCATGCCTGGGGTGAATGTTTGAGACTTTCTTTACTTCTCCCAGGAATGCAAACAGCAGTGTTTGTCCTTGACTGCATTAATGAAGCTGCTTTTGATCTCAGCTGCATTGAACTTTAAAATGAGCCGTATGGTTGGGAAGAGTTTCAGTTTGCAATTGGCTGGCTTCCTTCCACTCACTCACCAGAAAGAATTTTGCATAACTATTGGTCTCTGTGTTGCCGCCTGTGTGTTGATATGGCTTTCAGAGAGTAAATCTAGGTAACCAAACAGTAGTCTTCGGTCATATGGGGACAGCGAGCTGTTTATTTTCTTACAGTCTACATTATCTTACACTTCAGTCTGGGCATATATGCATTGTGCTAGGATTCCAATACAATTAATCTCTGAGTGGATGTAAATTGAGACTTGAGGGGGGGTGGGCAGAAAAACATGTTGGCTGTCCTTATGAGTAGCCTGTAAAAATCGCTGTCATTTCCCCAACCCCGCTTACCATTTCTGGGGATTCTGGTAATTCCAGAGGTGTGGAAATCACAGGGATTGTTTGGAGAATATCATGCAGAATTCTCCAAAATCTCCCTATGAGAAACCTAAACTTGTAATTCCAATAGCCCCGATAACTGGTAACTCCGGCATGAAATTGTCTACTAGCAGCAATGGCTGATGCTAAGTTATCATGAACATGGGATGCAATTTGGAACCACAAAATGTGGGAAGCAGCAATCTAGAGGGGCTTGCTTGTCCTCAGTTGAAGTGAAGCTCTAGGTTTGTGTGGATTAGGATCAAAACCTTTCTGAAAGGTTTCCAACCTGCGCTGACCAATGTTTGTCATTGTTCCATCTTCTCAGGAATGATTTCCTAAAGGAAATCAAGATCATGTCCCGGCTCAAAGACCCTAACATCATCCGGCTACTGGGGGTCTGCATCCAGGATGACCCTCTGTGCATGATCACCGAGTACATGGAGAACGGAGACCTCAATCAGTTCCTGTCTCAGCGGGAGATCCGGAGTAAATTCACAGCTGCTAACAACATCCCATCGGTCAGGTGAGTTGGGCTACAGAACGGACACTCTATATGTATCAAAGGAAGAGACCTATCTGGTTTCGACATGTACTAGCTAGAAATGTGCCCTCATATATCTTGGCTTAAGCAATGTAGTGGCCAATGGACAAATCCAAGGAACTCGGTACCAAAAGAGATCTGTTTGTCATTACTTGCTCTCTATGGGGCTTCTGCTATCTGTCTGCAATAGTAAGACCAGTGTGCAAGTGCACCTTCCCATCATTCTCTAATGAAACACCCACAACAGTGTAAAATCCAATAATGCTAGTGCCAAAGCCTTGTACAGAACATGATTGAATACTTAATGCAGATCCTTTCTTCTTTTAGCTACCAGAACCTCTTGCACATGAGCACACAGATCGCGTCCGGCATGAAGTATTTAGCGTCGCTGAACTTTGTACATCGAGATCTAGCCACGAGGAACTGCCTGGTGGGCAACAGTTACACTATCAAAATTGCCGATTTTGGAATGAGTCGGAACCTGTACAGTGGAGACTACTATCGGATACAGGGTAGGGCCGTGCTGCCCATCCGCTGGATGGCCTGGGAGAGCATCCTTTTGGTAAGTTCTTGCATTGAGGTCAAGGAGATGCATTCAGCTCTGTGCTTTGGATAGCCAGGTTTTTACCTGTCTGATTTGGAGTGTATATTTATTAATTGCATTCTCTGACATCCTACATAGATCCCTTTGTTTGTCTCTCTTTTTGGCTGGTTAATGGAACATTCTTTCAAAATGTGTATTTATATTACCTGCTCATTGGGCAGAGTGTCTGTAATAAACAAATTAATAATGTTGACAGGAAACCAACATTGAAATAGTTTTGTACGGCTTTACAGTTGACTTCTTTGGGTTTTAATTTAATTTTATTTACTTTTCTATATTTAACATTACATTTTCCCACTAACAAGGGTGTTGTTGCATGTTACTTTCAGAAATGGCAGGTAATGTAAAAAGAGAGCATAAGTAAACCAGCATTTACAATGCAATAGGTCTCGCAATTGCGAGATTTTGAGTTATTGGCATTGTATATGGCAATGCCTTTTATAATAATAAAAGGAACTGTTATTTACAATCCCAATAGATCAAACTTTGGCAAACGCAAGATCTATTGTATTGTAGAGCACGGTATCCCGGAAGTGGGCACCACACTCACCTTTAAAGTAATTTAAAAAAAAAAATGAAACAGAGCGTGGTGTCCCTGAAGCAGACGGCACTCTCCACATTTGAGTTTTAAAAAAAATTAAACTGAATGCAGTGTCGCTAAAGCGAACACCACGCTCAGCATGCAAATTTATAAAAAATTAAAAAAAAGGTGAAAGAACGTCGCCATTGTGTCGTGAGAGCTGTGGGGTTAGAGGGCAGCCACTTTTACAGTTAGAGCAGCATAGCGCTCTTTACGAAAAGCGCCACTATTGTCCTGTGTTGGCGTGCTGCAAATAGAAAACAAGCATTTGCAATGCAATACGTCTCGCATTAGGAAAGTTTGAGCTATTGGTATTGTTAATGACAAATTTTTTATTTATGTTTTGTTTTTGAAAATAGCGAAATTAATAGTTTTGTCATTTACAATGCCAATAGTTATAACTTTCGCAAATGTGACACCTATAGCATTTGTAATGCAATATCTATTGTATTTACGTGACTTACATGTATTGATATTACAAATAACAATGGCTTTGAATTTTTTTAAATAATTAATACTTAAATTAAAGTTATTGTAATTTATAATGGCACTAGCTTAAAGTTTTGTAAATAACTTTTGTGAAGATTATGTTCAGTGTATTTTATTGTGACGAAAATCCAAGAACAGAAGTGAAATATTAACATCTTTTTGTTACATTTGTAATAAAGCTTGAAACATTGAGAGAACACGTAAACCTGGTGTTGTTGAATGGTTGCACAGATTGATGCTGTGGTGACGCTGAGTGATGTTGTGATGGCGAGCGAGTGATGCTGCGGCCTTCAGTGATGCTGTGGTAGCGCATAGTGATGTTTTGGTGCCCCTGAGTGATGCTGTTGTGGTGCGGAGTGATGCTGTATGCTATGCTATGTTTTGTTTTGCTATGCTATGTTTTGTTTTGTCATGCTATACTATGTTTTGCTATCCTATGCTTTGATTTGTTATGCTATGCTATGTTTTGTTATGCTATGCTATGTTTTGTTATGCTATTTTTTGCTATGCTTTGTTTTGCTGTGTTTTATTATGTTATGCTTTGTTTTGCTATGCTATGTTTTGTTATGCTATGCTATGTTTTGTTGTGTTTGGTATGCTATGTTTTGCTATGCTATTATATGTTTTGTTTGCTATGCTATGTTTTGTTGTGTTTTGCTATGTGTTGTGTTTTGTTATGCTATGTTTTTTTATGTTATGCTAAGTTTTGTTATGCTATGTTTTGTTTTGCTATCCTATGCTTTCTTTTGTTATGCTATGTTTACTTTTGCTATCTTATGCTTTGTTTTGTTATGCTATGCTATGCTTTGTTAAGCTATGCTATGTTTTGTTATGCTATGATATGTTTTGTTTTATTATGCTATGCTTTGTTTTGCTATGCTATGTTTTGTTATGCTATGTTTTGTTTTGCTATGCTATGTTTTGTTATGCTATGCTATGCTTTGTTATGCAATGTTTTGTTATGCTATGCTAAGCTTTGTTTTGTTATGCTATGTTGTGTTTTGTTATGCTTTGCTATGTTTTGTTGTGTTTTGCTATGTTTTGTTATGCTATGCTTTATGTTATGCTATGCTTTGTTATGTTTTGCTTTGTTCTGCTATGTTTTGTTGTGTTTTGTTATGCTATGCTAATTTTGGTTATACTATGCTATGTTTTGTTTTGTTTTGCTTTATGTTATGCTATGCTTTGTTTTGTTATGCTATGTTTTGTTATGCTATGCTACGCTATGCTTTGTTGTGTTATATTATGCTATGCTATGTTGTGTTATGTTATGCTATGCTTTTGTGTTTTGCTATGCTATGTTTTGTTTTGTTATGCTATGTTTTGTTTTGCTATCCTATGCTTTTTTTGTTAAACTATGCTATGTTTTATTATGCTATGCTTTGTTACGCTATGCTGGTGAGGTTGTGTGAGCATGTGTGAGGGTGAGTGAGGGTAAGTGAGGGTGAGGGGGTGTGAGGGTGAGGGTGTGAGGGTGTGTGAGTGAGGGGGTGTGAGGGTGAGGGTGTGTGAGGGTGAGGGGTGTGAGGGTGTGTGAGGGTGAGGGTGTGAGGGTGAGTGAGTGTGTGTGTGAGGGTGAGAGGGTGTGAGGGTGTGTGAGGGTGAGGTGGTGAGGGGGTGTGAGGGTGAGGGGGTGTGAGGGTGAGGGGGTGTGAGGGTGTGTGATGGTGAGAGTGTGAGGGTGAGTGAGAGTGTGCGAGGGTGTGTGAGGGTGAGGGTGAGGGTGGGTGAGAGGGTGTGAGGGGGTGTGAGGGTGAGGGTGTGTGAGGGTGTGGGGGTGTGACGGTGTGTGAGGGTGCGTAGGGGGTGTGAGGGTGAGGGGGAGTGAGTGTGAGGGGGAGTGAGGGGGTGGGGGTGTGTGAGGGTGAGGGGTGCAAGGGTGTGGGGGTGAGGGGTGTGAGGGTGTTTGAGGGGGAGTGGGTGGGGTGGTGAGGGTGTGGGTTTGTGAGGGTGAGGGGGTGTGAGGGTGAGGGTGTGATGGGGTGAGGGGGTGAGGGTGTGTGGGGGGGTGAGGGTGAGTGGGTTGTGAGGGTGATGGGGGGAGGGGGGTGAGGGTGTGTGAGGGTGAGTGAGGGTGTGTGAAATGTTTGTTGATTTTTGTATTCATCAATGTGCCTTAGATAAATAACATGACGATGATTCACGATCAGCAAAGCATGATGCAATAGTAAAGAAACAGAGGTAACATGCAACAGAACCAAGAGATTTACAGAGAAATGCACATTAGCAGATCATTCCTGGGCAAACAAGGGCTTGCAAAGAAAGCACTGGCTCAGGCGAGACCTAAAAAAAGGCACGGAAAAAATGACAGGTATAACTTCTAATGTATCTCCTAAAAAACTGTTTTGTTAACCAACAAAGCCCAATTACAAACCACTCTTTGTTGAAGGAATAAAAGTAACGCACAGAGGTATTAAATTGTGTAGCTCAGTTTTCAGAATCTCGGAGCCCTCCTGGTGACACTGAGTACCAGTTTTCAGAAGCAGAAAATAAAATTAGGCTTACACACACCTACCAGCTTGAGTCAAATCTACATGTGGTTTCTCCCTACGGTTAATCTCACTCGCATTTAAAAGTACGGACCAGTCTGTTGTTTGTGCACCACATTTAAGATCAAATGTGAGTCCCACAAGAATTTACTTTAACAATGGAGAACATGCCCTCCTCCTGTTATACCGGGCCCAGAGAATGCAAACTCTAACACTATGACCCTCGCAAAGTTGATACGCAGGAGTAGCCAGTGTTCAACAGTAGCTTAATATAATGCCACAGCATGTGATAGCATGTAAGGCCAGTGAACGCGATAACATAAGGGCCCTGGTAGAAGTTTTCTGTTGAATTGGAAGTACTGTTTAACAACAGATAGGCCCTGCGTGCCCATAAAAGTTGCCCTAAAAGCATGGCGGCGAAGGAGCGCACACTGCAGTCGTAACCCCGTCCCCCCCTGGCAAAGTTGTTAACTGCTCGGTTAAGTGTGTGTAAACATTGTGACAGCGGCTTAATGTAAGACTACTGTAGCCAATAACATTACATCCCAGTTTAAAGCTAATTTCAACAGTTTTAATCGTAACCTCGTCCCACCTCGCAAAGTTGTTCAGTGCTCTGTTACATATACATTGTAAGCGTAAATGGAAGCCAGGAACGCAAGGTCAGTTAAGTGCGTGTAAACATCGTGACAGCGCCTTTATGTAAGCCTCCTGTACACAATAACATTACATCCCAGTTTAAAGCTAATTCCAACAAAAGCATGGTGGTGAAGGAGCGCACACTGTAGTCGTAACACTGTCCCCCCTCGCAAAATTAATACGCAGGAGTAGGCACTGTTGATCAGTAGCTTAATATAATGCTACAGCACGTGATAACATGTAAGGCCCCTGAACGCAATGACATTACGGCCCTGGTAGAAGTTTTCTGTTGCACTTAAAGCATTTTTTAATAACAGATGGGCCCTGCGCGCCCAGAAAAGTTGCCCTAAAAGCATGGCTGCGAAGAAGCGCACACTGAAGTTGTAACGAAATAGAAGTGGTACAGGGAAGACAGAGATGAAACTGAGATGAACAGGGGCGTAGGCAAAGCTTTCATTGTTGCAGCAGGTGCAGGCGCAACGGGGTCCGAGGCCTGATGGCAACACTAAACCCTGACTATTCCTATATTTTATCATTCAAACAGCAGCTCTAGGACCATTTCCTTCCTTGCACCAGATCAAAGACCCACTGGCTACACTACGAATTTGGCCGCAACACAGCGGCATAGCTCGGGGGATGCGGTCCACCATGGACGGCATGAGTTTTGGGGGTGGTGGCCTCCTCCCGCTTGCCAGAACCACCCTCCCGCACTTCACTGCAGCCGCCACAGGGCAACAAACACAGGGGCCGCCACAGGCGGCCAGAGGGCTAGCTACGCCACTGGCGCAACAATTTGAGGTTATGGTACTGTACGCCTGGTAGACTATAAAAGCAGTGGAGATGAAACGGAAGTGAAGACCCGGCATACCCCATCTCCGCGGCGTCTATTACTAAACGATTGTTTTAGGATCCTTGAAATCGAAATACAGTTTTTTCAATCAATTAATAAGAGTCCCGAAGGCTCGCTCTGTTAGATACAATTAAAATATATGTATGCCTATATGTGAAAGTGCACGGAAGTCACCATGAGTGTCCTTTGTGTGCCGTAAGGCTGCCTCCCCAAAGACAAACTGACCCCTTCCAGAATATTCTCAATTTTTTTGATTTTTTAACGCACGTCGCTGTTCTCATTCTGTTTGGATTAAATTGGCCTGGGATGCGGCTAATTGGAAGCATTGCAGGAAGAAGACAGCTTTTACGCAAAAAGGCCTGGGGGAACGGTGCCAAGAACCCCGTGACCTTTTTGCCTCAGGAGAAATAGCTGGGGGCTGCAAATTTAAACTAGCGCGAGGATTTCATCATAAAAGGAAATAAGCACCAATGCCAGGCGCGCTCGTAAGAAGGCCCGAAGCCGACTGCCAGAATCCATCCCCGCACTGAAATAATTTGTGAGAGCAGAGGACGTGGATATTATTTTTATGAAGCAACAAAAGTAGAGAGAATTGGCGCGTTGTCTCGGCCCAAAAGCCCATGGAAGCATGGTGAGGCCTAGTTTTCTCGGACATAACGCAGACTCACCTGCCTGCCGACAGTATGACAGGATTTGGTGGAAACCTCTGGAAAGCCACACCACTGCTTTTTTCCCAGCAAAAACAAGCATTACTCCTTCCTCCAGCGCTTCCGTCGTCTCCGTTGCTGCTCGTCCTGGTTCCTCGTCCTGGTTCCTCCGCGGGCACCGACGCTCGTCCACAACTCCCCGGGTCTCTGAGGTGAAAAGGAAAATGAAACTTAAGAAGCTGACGCGCGCCTCGCGACCAAATCCTAAGGCGCGCGTCGTAATCCGACTCTGCCATGCTGTTTCAATGCTGCGCGTGGTGCGCGTGGCCAGCTCCTGTCTCCAGTCCTTGTCGGCTGAAGTCGGCTGAACTGACTGCTATAGGCTCTCAGCGAGACCTAAAAAGCAGCCGCCATTGTTCCCATTAGTGAATAAACAAAATGGTGCTCACCCACTTATAACGCAGACCGTGTAAAAAGCCAAGTAAAAGGTCCAAACTTTATTGGAGGTAACAAATGCTGACATGGCGGTACCAAGGAGGGACTAACAAGCCTATTTACGAATCAGAAGCCAGGATTTACGAAGGACAATGACACAAGCCAATGACAAATATTGCCGGAGAGTGGGAGGGGCTTCCAGTGTGTACTCCAATACAGCATGCATCGCAGAGCGAGCAGCGTGTGCGTGCTGCCCCAAGGCTCAACCTAAAAAGGAAGCACAGCAGTAAAATACAAATGAAAGTATTGAAATCCTAAACCTCCTTGATGTTCTGAATCTACAGTACAATTTGTGAGGTATATTTTGATGGGGTGTTTTTTTTCCCCACCATACTGACTTGAATTGCAGCGCATTACTGATGCATAACTACAAGGCTCACAAACACAAGAAATCAACCAGGTAGTAGCTCAAACATCACCTTTTCTTTACTTATACCCAACACGAACTTTATTAAAATGTTTGATCTCCCAAGGCTGTATCATTTTCAGAAGAAGAAATTGCAGTGGCGTCTGGTGTTGAGCACAGACATCAAGACTGAACATTAGACAGAACCAGATGAGGACACTGTTGTAACCAAATTTGCCTATGATTCCGTTCAGACCTGTGGATTAGGTGATTTTGGACCTCTAGTAGTACAGTCCGTACAGTGGATTTAATTAAAAATGTTGGTACTTGGCCTTGAATGTTTACACATATTATATGACCAATCGTGCATCCGCTCATTTACTGCCTAACCATTTTTCCACACTTATTCTGGGGTCACAGACACCAGCTTGATCCAAATGGTACATGGGTGGGTTAGTTCTCCAAGCTGAGTAGTAGATTCCTTCACTCTCAAAAATGAAAAGAGGGTCTACACAGGCTGAAGCAGAGTATGTTTGCTGTGCATGATGGTGATACCCTTTGTTTCTTTCTGATTGAACTATACAAGCAGGACATTAGGCTTCAAGCAAATCATTTGGAAGGTAAAGCAAAGTCTGGATTCTGGACTCTGCTTTGAAAGGTTGTATTGTGTTCTTGTTTCACTGTCTAGTAGGGTGTCCTCTGCTGAATTAGGTGCTATATATGTACTAATATGGAGATTCCATATTGCCCATTCTGTTCTTTCTCATGGTGTGACACCTCTGATTGGTTATGGGTAAGTCTTCGAGGTTGCCTTTGCAGCACTAAAATAAATTAAATTGGGAAGCAGTTAGCAACCTGGAAAAGGCTAAAGGTCCATCTACACCCTAGCATTTTGTCTTCAGCTCATGGTGCCGGAACCTAGCTACTCTGTGAGGTTTTAAGGCTTGGAGGAGATAGGTAATAGATTGCAATAGTTCAGAAGCAAAGAGTGCCTCAGTACATGCTTCTGGTCAGATGCTGCTGTCCTTCTGAGTGGCCAAGGGAAGGGGTAGACACCCTGGTGAGGGGTACTTTCCTCTTACCTCAAATATTTCCACATTGGAAGAACACGAGAATCGACCATAGTAAAAATTCTGTACAGCTGAAATACCAGTTGATCACCTGGAGTTCTTTTCCAAATAAGAGTGCATCTTACTGGACTACCAGCATAGTGTAACTGGTCAATAATGTAGTCACACGTTATGCCTCTTTAATAATACATTTTACCTACAGTGAACAGTGGCCTGCATTTGTTAAATGACTAATACACTTTCCAGCAGGGCAGATGTTTTGGTACGTCTCTGAAGCTCTCTGGTTCCATGCCTATCTGCTGCTTTTTGTCTCTTCTGTAAATAGTTTGTGTTCCTCCAGTGCTGTTAAGAATTTTTAGCTGGAATTGCAAGTTCTACTTAGAGGCCGCTTGGTTCAGGACACCGGATAGGTTTTCTTAGTCAGGCAATGGGCAATGTAATGTTATTATGGTTCTTGTCTCCCAATGGCACTTTAAGCGCCCCTCAATGGCTCCCATTGAAGGACTTCAACTGGGTGGCTTGTCACAACTCCTTTCTCTAGGCATCAGAGCAGTTAGGTTAATAGGTGTTCGAGGCATGTGTGCTGTAGATACAGAAGCTTTGCATACTCCTGCCATCTAGTGTTGGGTCTGGATGTTTGCAAGGTGTTTTTCTTCAAAGACGTCTTTCCTGGTCACAAGGTAAGGTGACTCCTTCGACGCCGAAGAACTGCCGCAGGGACTAGCTGACGTGAGTACCAAAGACCCCTTGCCCCCACAAACTGTTTTGAAAAACACAAGGCTTAATCACCATCTCTGCCATCTGGCCAAGGTCGGCACCGAGATGACGTTTCCAACGCCCCGCCTTTCGGACCCGGCACCGAAACCACTAGTCAAGCCTTCCGACTCGGTACAGAGTCGACAAAAGTCCTCCTCGGACCCGAAACCCTGTGGTTCCAAGCCCAAGTCCGGCTTGGAGCCGAAATCCTCCGTGCCGAAACCCAAGCAACCTTCGGAGCTGAAACATTCCGCGCCGAAAGGACAGCCTCTATCGGCACCGAAAACACTGGCACCAAAAACCTCGGCTCCGAAACACAAGGAGACCCCTTCGGATCCGAAAGTGGACACTATTTCATTAGCACCTGATCTGAAGTAAAAGAGGCTACATATTAACCCAGAGACTGGCCATATTCACATTAAACCACCTCAGAAATGCAAGCTTCAAGAAGAGGACACTTCTTAAAAAATCCCCTTGAAGAAAAAATCTGTAGCTACAAGTCCTTTTCATCTACCATCATCTCGACCTCCAGCACCTCCATCTCCACATGAGAATCCTTTACAGATTACACCTCAGGATTCTCCACAATCATATCATGACGATGATGATGTAGATGATGGGGGATGAATATCCTAATAGATCCATGGACAGATTACACAGTTGATTCCCCAGGTGATACTTATCCAGACCTTTACCCAGCCAAACCATCTCCTCCAGACAGCAATGCATCCCACCAGGAACTCATTGCCAGGGCTGCACATAACCATGGGGTAGAGCTCCACAAAGTATTACTAGAAGAAGATTTCTGGTTTGAGACCTTAGCATCCAGACATAGGTCCTCACAATCACTTCCAATGTTTAAAGGCATTATGAGACATGCTGATAAGATTTTTAAATATCTAGTCAGAGCCAGCACTTAACTCCTAGAGTGGACAAAAAACATAAGGCCTCTCCTACAGACCCCAACTTTATCAAGGGACTGTTGTCATTGAATTCCCTAGTGGTATCAAATGCTTGTAAGCGAGCAAATTCTCAAACAACAGGAGAGAGATGCTCCTCCACCAGATAAAGAGTCCAAACTAATTTACTCTTCTGGCAAGCGCATAGCTGCTCAGGCAACAAATCATTGGCGCATTGCAAATACCCATGGCCTTTTAGCCAGGTATGACAGGGCACACTGGGACGAAATGGAGCAATTGCTCCAATATCTGCCAGATGAGCATAAGGCTAAAGCAAAGGACTTAGTAAATGAGGGTAAGCTCATTTCTAATTCCTCTATACGATGTGCTCTAAATGCTGCAGACGCCGCAGACAGAGAGGTTAAACCAGCATCCTGCTCAGGAGACACGCTTAGTTGAGGATTTCAGAGTTTAAACCTGAGGTCCAACAATCAATCCTTAACAAATCCTGATAAGGAACACCTATTTGGTCCTAACGTTGACCAGACGTTAGAAAAGATGATAAAGGACACCAAAGTAGCTAAATCTATGGGAGCACTTCGGACTGCATCAAATATTGTTTGCTCCTCCTACAGAGGAGGGTCAAAAACCCCATCCCCATGGGTGATATGTGGAAGAAAGGCGAAATAATCCTGTTTGCCCAGTTACAGGTCACATACGGACTGGCCCAGTCGGAAATATTCCGTTATATGCAGATCAGGCACGCCCTTATGGGACTAATTACACCAGGCACACAACTCGTAGAGGCATCATCGTTGGAGGACAGTCCCTGACGGATCATTTGAGCAAAAAAGCCATCTCACAAAGCTACAGGAAAATAATTAATAATCAGCCGGACCTTACAACAGCCCTTTAGGTCAGATGGGAATCGGAAATGGGGTAATTAGATGAAGCAGAGTGGCAGGAGGCAGTTGCGTCCCCAAAAGAAGTTGCAATATCTTCTACACTCGAGCTAATACAATAAAAAAATGTACATCACACTTATTAGACACAAACTCTTCTGCACATAAAAGGTAAGGTGAACACACTGCTCTGCCTACGACAATGCGGCACACCAAGCACATTCCTGCATGCGCTCTGGCACTGTCCGGAGTTTGTACGTGACTGGGGGGCAATTAAGAGTACAATCTCGCAAATTACTGCTGTGGAGGTTCCACCGGAACCAAAGAGATGTCTTCTTAATATCTGGGAACACACAGATCTCAATCACATGATTCAGGACTGGGTGACACTAGGTCTGACATTGGCAAAGCGGAATATAGCGCAACACTGGGGATCGCAACAGACTCCTCCCCTTCACCAATAGTATCGAGACATGGACACTGCAATGGTGGTAGAGAAATCAGTCTATGTCCACAGAGGATGTCCTAGAAAATGGGCCCGGGTGGTGGGGAAAGTTGTATACTTTTTGTGGAAATAAATGTGAGCCTCCACAAGAAGAGTCATTATCGGTTGTCAGTGACTGACGAGACTAAGACAGGGAAAAATGCAGAATACCGTAAACTTTGGTTGCTTTCCAGTTAAAATGTGGGGGGCTTCCTGGTGCAGATGCTAGATGTACAAGTTACATATAATGTTCTGGACCAAGATGTGTGCATCACCAAATACTACTGTATTGTACCAATTGTAGTTATTTATCAAATGTCAATAAAAATGTTTTTTTTAGAAACCCATCCCCAGATCAAAATTCCTCAACTTACAAAGGTAACAACCAATTCAAGGAGGTTATAGATGCAACAACTTCAAGGGTAGGGGTAAGGGCAACTCTCCTTCTCCCAACAAACAGTGACTTCCCCACTCTTCCCCCGATTATACCACACCTGTCGGGGGAAGACTTAAACAATTTCTCCCCATTTTGCAGGCTGTAACATCAGACAACTGGGTGCTTGGAATTATCCAACATGGTTATTGCCTGGAGCTTACCAGCAATCCCCCAAGAATTCCACCTCGATCTCACAAGTTATCTCCAGAACATATACACTTGCTAAAACAAGAGGTCCAGTCCCTCTTACTAAAAGGGGTAATAGAGTTAGTTCCAATACAGTAACAGGGCTCCGGGGTTTACTCTCTGTACTTTCTCATTCCCAAAAAAGACGGTTCCCTAAGACCTATTCTAGATCTGAGAGAGCTAAACCCTTACATACTGTCAGAGCATTTTCACATGGTGACACTTCAACAGGTACTCCCACTTTTACACTAGATTTAAAGGACGCATATTTTCATATTCCAATTCATCCAGCTCATTGCAAATACCTTAGATTTGTGATAGCAGGCAAGCATTACCAGTTCAAGCTACTTCCCTTCGGAGTGACTACAGTGCCCAGAGTTTTTACCAAATGCCTGTCAGTAGTTGCTGCCTATCTCAGAAGACAACAGATTGACGACTGGCTCATCAAAGCCGGCACTCACTAGAACTGTCTGCAGCACACAGAGATCATACTAGATCTACTTCATCAACTGGGCTTCACCAACAATGCACACAAATCTCACCTGCATCCCTCGCAGATGCAGTCTTATCTAGGAGCCAGTATAGACACAGTCAAAGTTCTAGCCTCTCCCAATGTAGCCAGAATCAACAATATTCAGACTACCATTCTACAGTTTCAGCCCAACCAAGCATTACCAGCCTGAGTGTTTATGCAACTACTGGTAATGATGGTGTCTTCCATCACAATTGTACCCCATGAAAGGCTTCACATGCGCCCCCTGCAAGAGTGCTTAGCACGTCAGTGGAATCAATCACTGGGTCTATTGACTGATCTAGTGTTGGTAGACAGTCGTACCCATCGCTCTCTGCAGTGGTGAAACCCACAAAACTTATCCGCAGGTCAGCCTTTCATCGATCCTGTCCCACAGATCGTGCTCACAGCAGACGCATCTCTAACAGGTTGGGGGACTCATCTCAAAGATTACACAATACAAGGCCTGTGGAGCAACAAGCACAAGACTCTCCACATCAACTATCTAGAGCTCTTAGCTGTTTTTCTAGCACTAAGAGCTTTTCAAACTCACCTTATATCCAAAACTGTCCTAGTCCGACGGACAACATGACAGCAATGTATTATGTGCAGAAGCAAGGGGGGACAAACTCTCTCCAACTGTCAACACTTGCTCAAGGAATTTGAAATTTGGCAAGCCATCACAAGATTTATCTTCTGGCAGAACATTTCCCAGGACTAAACAATCAAATGCCAATCTCCTCAGCAGAAGAAGGCAGCAAATTTGTGAGTGGGAACTACACCCTCAAGTTCTCCTTCCGTACTTTCAACAATGGGGATTTCTGCAAATAGACCTAGTCACCACAGCGGAAAATGCAAAATGCCCAAACTTTGGCTCCAGGTTCCCACATCCGCTATCAAAGGGTAATGCTCTATGGATGAACTGGTCAGGGATATTTGCCTACACTTTTCCATCCCGCCTGCTCATTCCGTGGGTGGTTCAGAAACTCAGACAAACATCCCTCACATTAATTTTGGTAGCTCCCACATGGTCAACCATTGTACACCACCCTGTTGGAGCGGTCACTAGTTCCACATCAAAAACTGCACCTGGCCTCCAGTCTCCTCACACAGAACCATGGAGAAATCAGACATCCAAATCCCAAAGAACTGAATTTAGCGATCTGGCTCCTGAAGTCATAGAGTTTGGTTATTTAAAGTTACCTAACATAAGGGAGAGTAAGGGAATTTACATATAACAATGTGTGGTAGGAACTCCTAGTCCCCGGAATTACTAGTAATAACACAGAAGGAGTGCCCCCTGAAAGGGAAAAGGACAGCAATTTGCTCTCTCTTATTGGGTATGTCTAAGTGAGCACGAAGTGCCCCAACACCGTTAACTGGACAGTGGTAGTCCTTTAAGAAGACCCCTCACTCACCAACCTAGTTGGTGACATGCTTCATCATTGGGGTCCCACCCCATAGGCCGAGTGCCTATAGGGTGTGCTACGACACCTGACTACAGTGGAGCGGGATATTGTTACTTTTTTATATGTGTTAATAATAAATGTGTGAAGGTATATTTAAAAAGGGTCAGTACTACTCCATTCAAGAATTTATTCTTGAGCGTCTGAACCCTAGTAAAACCAATGTGGCACCTTTGCCTAACTAGGAAGGCTTTGGTGTCTCAAGAAGTGTGATAAATTTAAAGGTTTAAAAAAATAGCCAAGTGTGCTATGTGAAGGAATTAATAAAGTAAGCTAGGTCTACATGTTTCAACCAATACAAAAATTCTTTGGTTTTCGTCAGGACCGTGTGATTTACAAGGGGCGGTACGCACTCGCTAAGGCGCGCCCTACCCACATGTAATTTACAGACCACTAAAATAAGGGTCTGAATGTAAAAGGTGTGTTTTCAATCCTGGATTCAGGAAAAAAACACTTAAAGCGGTTTCTGTCGCTTCATGGGCTCCGGATGAACCAAGACGGCGATTCTCCGTCACTTTTTAGAAAGCGGTCATCTGGCAGTAAAACCTACTTGGTTCCAGCGCGCGAAGCCCCGATGATTATCGGGGCTTCTCGCGTAAAACCTACTTGGTTCCAGCGCGCGAAGCCCCGATGATTATCGGGGCTTCGCGCGCTGGAACCAAGTAGGTTTTACTGCCAGATGACCGCTTTCTAAAAAGTCTTGGTTCATCCGGAGCCCATGAAGCGACAGAAACCGCTTTAAGTGTTTTTTTCCTGAATCCAGGATTGAAAAGACACCTTTTACATTCAGACCCTTATTTTAGTGGTCTGTAAATTACATGTGGGTAGGGCGCGCCTTAGCGAGTGCGTACCGCCCCTTGTAAATCACACGGTCCTGACGAAAACCAAAGAATTTTTGTATTGGTTGAAACATGTAGACCTAGCTTACTTTATTAATTCCTTCACATAGCACACTTGGCTATTTTTTTAAACCTTTAAATTTATCACACTTCTTGAGACACCAAAGCCTTCCTAGTTAGGCAAAGGTGCCACATTGGTTTTACTAGGGTTCAGACGCTCAAGAATAAATTCTTGAATGGAGTAGTACTGACCCTTTTTAAATATACCTTCACACATTTATTATTAACACATATAAAAAAGTAACAATATCCCACTCCACTGTAGTCAGGTGTCGTAGCACACCCTATAGGCACTCGGCCTATGGGGTGGGACCCCTATGATGAAGCATGTCACCAACTAGGTTGGTGAGTGAGGGGTCTTCTTAAAGGACTACCACTGTCCAGTTAACGGTGTTGGGGCACTTCGTGCTCACTTAGACATACCCAATAAGAGAGAGCAAATTGCTGTCCTTTTCCCTTTCAGGGGGCACTCCTTCTGTGTTATTACTATTTAAATTTACCACCAGACTGTATCAATATTCTAAAAGAGGCAAGAAAGCCTACCACCAGAGCTTACTATGCAGCAAAATAGAAATGATTTGCTGTATATTGTAATAACAACAACATCAATTCTTCAGATGCTTCTATACAAAATACTATTTGTTATTTGTTACATTTACAACGAACAGGACTGGTTTGCACGTCTATTTATTTGCACCTTGCAGCAGTAGTTTTGTACATACAAAATAGGCAACATCTGTCACTATTCAGAGTTCCAGTAATCAAGGCCTTCATGGAAGGCTTAAAAAGGGTAATACCACCAAGGATTCCCCCTGCCCCAGTGTGGAATCTCAACATTGTTCTCACAAGGCTCATGGGTCCACCTTTTTAACCATTACACAGCTGCCCTTTTCAGTTCCTCTCATGGAGAGTTGCTTTCCTCATAGCTATCACATCACTGATGAGAGAGTTTGTGAGCTACAGGCATTAACGCTAGAAAAACCTTTGTTTCAGCAACACAAAGATAGGATAGTTCTCCAAACCAACCCTAAATTCCTTCCCAAAGTAGCTTCTGCTTTTCATATTAACCAATTGGTTGATTTACAAGTTTCCTTTCCTCAACCTTATTCTGTAGCAGAACACTCTCTTCACACACTTGATGTAAAAGAGCTTTATTGTACTACATAGATAGGACAAAGGACTTCCGCAAAACGAAACAACTGTTTGTAGCATTTCCTCCACCTCATAAAGGCAATCCTATCTCTAAATCTAGTACTGCAAGATGGATTGTTAAATGCATTCAAATATTCTATGCTAAAGCCAAAAGGACTTTGACTATACACCCTAGAGGGCATTCCACTTTCAAAATAGGGGCCTCTGTGACCTTTTTAGGTAACATTCCTCTAGCTGACATATGTAAAGCAGCTACATGGTCTACACCACACACATTTACCAAACACTATTGTGTAGATGTGTTCGCACGACAACAGGCTAATGTTGGCCAAGCAGTACTTAAAACACTGTTCCAAACAATTGCAACATCTACAGGTTAGCACCGCTTTGGGAGTATACTGCTTTATAGTCTATGCGAAGCATGTGTATCTACAGCACACATGCCTCAAACTGATAATGTTACTTACCCAGTAAGCATCTGTTCTTGGTATACAGAGCCGTAGATTCACATGCGCCCACCCGCCTCCCCGGGTACCTATAGCTGTTGCAGTTATTCATTATACATTTATATGCATGGACCTCTCTATACTACACTTACTAACTTCATTCTCACCCTCTTGTGAGAAAACAATCTAACAATGTAGTCGATGACCATGCGCACTATCACCGAAAGGAGCTGTCACCTTGCCTCGTGACTAGGAAAGACTTCTTCGAAGATAAGCAACTTGCAAACATCCGGACCCAATACTAGATAGCAGGAGTATGCAAAGCATGTGAATCTACAGCTCTACATGCCAAGAACAGTTTCTTATTGAGTAAGTAACATTTTCCTTCTGCACAGTAACGTTTAAACGTGTTGTTCAAAAAAGCAAATAATACAAGTGTTTTATAGGATTTTGTCTGCTGGTTGCTAGAAAATATCTCTACTCCAAGAATGTCCTTCTGGTGGAAGGTTTGAATAAGTTATTGATCTGTTGATAGACTAATATTGCCACATTGATTTGTGAGTGTGATATGAGGAATAATGGGAATTCCCATTTGTTGCATCAACAATATTATCCGTCAAGTAAACCCTCTTCTGTCAATTAAAGTGCAATAAGATATGTGCTGCATACAATTGCAGTTTCTCCAGATGTTTGTTGATGTGGATGCTCTTTATAAAGCCTGATAATATATGTAATGTCAGAATTACAAATCAGTTGTCTGCAGCCACTAATACATTTCCTAGAAGGCTTTTGGGGGTTAGTCGGCCAACCCCCTGCAGTTATGCTGGGCTGAGAGAATCTGCTGAGTTTAGTAAGTTCTGACATTAGTCTGGCCTTTGTTATCCTGAGTTAAGCTGGGGAGGAAAGAATATGTCTTACTTGTGACCGCAGTGGCCCACTGGTACGGTGATCCACAGCAATGGTAGCAAACTGGTCTGATACTAGAACTGTTACATATTGCTGTGACTGTCGAGAAGTTTCTATTTATGTATTCGGACTTATCTAACATTGTTATGCTTTATGAGTTGTTTAATTGGATATTGTGATCAATTATTAACATAATGTATACAATAAACATTACTACTATTGTAAAGAAGTGTCAGACCAACCTTGTGAGTGTCCCGGTACCCCAGCATAAATGAAAAGATCTACACTGACAAAAAGAAACATAGTCCAACCCGAGGATGGTAAGCTCACTATGCAATGCAGAAGAAGTTGTAGTCTAGCTTGATTTTTTTGTCGTAGGCGGTACTTCCTTGGAAGTAAGAAAGTTAATAATACGATTTAGGTTATGGGAACTGGGGTTACAAGTAATTGTAAGGAGGTGGACTGTGCTAGAATAACCAGCATCATAGTATCAGGTTTAGTCACCGGTACAGTGCAATGTGAAGAAAATGGTTGAGACCCATGTGACTAATAGCAAGAATTCAGGTTTTTGTGGTGGGAAATCACATGTTAGAGATGGCACAAGATACTAGAATCTTTTCTTTTTTAGAGACTTTGACAATGAGATGAGGTTATATATTTAGGTGATTATATATTTTTCTTTTCAGGGAAAGTTCACTACAGCAAGTGATGTCTGGGCATTTGGAGTTACACTGTGGGAAATGTTCACACTTTGTAAAGAGCAACCCTACAGTCTTCTATCAGATGAGCAGGTCATTGAGAACACAGGCGAGTTCTTTCGGAACCAAGGACGGCAGGTAAAACATCTCTACCCTTACTGATCCCAAAGCTGGCTTTTAAAGGGCAGAATCTCTGGTCTGTGTTCATGTCTTGTATGACTTTCACATGGATGTGTGTGGGTTATTCTTTTGTTTATCTAACAAATGACAGTGGTGAAGGGTCTTATTACATTTCAATGGCCTCTATTGACAGTGACTCATCAAGGAAATGTCAAGGCAATTCCCTCAATTGCCTTCTGTGCAGTTCCACAGTTTTCATAAGTGTTCTGGTATGGAAATGTGATTGTGTCAAGGACACAGTCGCACTAGTTGTGCTGAGCGCTCTACTTATATGCTATGGAGTGCTTCTGTTGGCAGGGGATTTAACAGCTATTTTATTTCACTTGCATGATGTAAATGCTTTGCAGAAACCTATGAGGTTTACTTTCTGCCTGCGTGCATCTGCACTTTATTGTCAGGAGAAGTAAAGTACAGTATAATGAACATTTTATACTCCAGTGTGGCTCATACAAAGTCTGGGACACGTTGATGCAGAGGCGAATAAATTCGCATATTTTCATGCAGAATTAATTTGATAAACACCTTTTCAGGAGATCAGCTGAAATACAAGTCTTAAGCAAACTCCTTGGTAGGAAACATGACAGGTTGCAGCTTCTTGGGTTTTCAGTAAAATATCTGTGACCTTTTCCTGATGTTCGAGGAAGGGTTGCCAATAAGGATGAGCCAACAGCATGCCAGAATCTGTAACTTCCAGTAAGGCATTTTCCACATTAGGAATGTAGTCCAGAAGACCAGAGAGGCATTAAGTTGATTCTCCAGATATTCCTTCCCTCCTGCAAAGGATCAGCAGAGGACTTATGGTAGTAGCAGTAGCAGCAGCAGCAGCAGCAGTAGTAGTAGTAGTAGTAGTAGTAGTAGTAGTAGTAGTATTAGTAGTAGTAATAATAATAATAACAATAATATTACTACCTAATATCACGATAAAAATATATTTCACATTCTTTAAAACAACACTCATCACTTTTAAAATGGAATGCTCTAGCTGGGTTTGATGCAGCCCCACAGCAAGATGCTATTACTGGAGAGAGCATGGCAGATCCTGCACTACCGTCTTAATAGTCCAGAAGCCCTACTATTAAGACTTTAGACTCAGAATAAAGCTTTGATTGAGTGCATGCAGTAATGAATACCAGATGTAGGAAATAGGAGATATAAAAAAAACTATATATATTTCAGAGAAAACAATGGAAAGTCAAAAATGAATCTTTTTCTAGGGAGGTGTTGCAGACTGGTACCTAGCACCCACTTGCAGCTGTAGTGTAATTGGCTCATGTAGCGCGATTAGGTACAAATTGCTGGTTTATCTTGGTCAAAAAGTTATGATAGATCAATTATGTAAGTCAGCCATCTCTGTGTTTCTTTTAGGGAGGCTTGGCTCCTATCCCTAGACCCCCAATGTTTATTTTTCTCCAATTTCAGACTTACATAAAAACTTCTGCTTTTTTCTTAGTTGATGCCCAATGCTCGTTAACCTTTCAGGAATAGTTTGTTGATGGTAGCTCAGTGAACTACTGTGTCCACTCCAGGGTTTTGTCTTTGGCCTATTTGTCATAAGTTCAGATTTCAGCATGTGTACCCAGTCTTTCATGCTTCTGAGATTATTAAAATGAGTATTGTTGTTTTGGGTAATAATGAACATTTGGTCTTCAGAGCCAAGATGTTCTAGGGTGAGAATGCCCACGTTACAAATGCTTTTTATGTCCTTTGGCAACTTTATCAGTCCACAAGTAAGGTTGTACCAAG
The DNA here is from genome assembly GCF_964261635.1 of Lissotriton helveticus. NCBI lineage: Eukaryota > Metazoa > Chordata > Amphibia > Caudata > Salamandridae > Lissotriton > Lissotriton helveticus. The sequence continues at coordinate 253,495,700 of NC_136065.1, read as the reverse complement.
GCTGCCCACAAATCCAGTTCTCATCCACACCAAAATGTTAATTTACAACTTGGATTCTAGGTCCACAGAGACTCTTTCACCCCCCAGACACAAGACAGAAGAGTCATCAGTGCAGACTGGTAAAATGCCCATATCTTCGGCCAAGAGGTAATACATAGGTTTCTGGAGTGTATGCATTAATTCGCTAAGCCACCAGAATCAGCATAGTTCGCAGAGCCCTTGGAGCACCTTTTAGCTGATGCTGTTCCAGGTCCCCAATAGTTACGGAATCCCTTTGACATAGTACACCGCACACCTTACTTCCCTCAAACCACCCCAATTCTGGCCTAGTTGCTCCAACCAGAGATTAAAGAAAATCTCTACTGCAAACGCCCCATTTGTCATTCCTTCCTTGCACCTTTCAGGCTGTGAGCGGCTTAACCGTTTAGAGAAAGGACCCCTGTTTCAATAGACCATGGTGATGTCAGTTTCTTTTCACAGGGCACAGGGTTTTGTGACCTTTGTGTCTTAATGCGATTCCATCCAATCCTGAATTCTTTGTATCAGCTTGCCTTTGAAGCCTGACAATTCTACTCTTCAACCTCAGGGTATATTAGGTGCGAGAAGTGACAGAGATGTGACCAGCAAAGCACCAACCTAGAATTTCCATCAGCAATAATTCAACATTGGTTTGCATTATCAGTGATTCTAGAAGATGATTGTTAAATAGCTTGATGTATCTTGTATGATTGCTGTGATCGTCTCGTGAAACAATTGTTGCCATAACACTTGTGAATGTGGTTGTAGCCTGAGGTCCCCTAGTCCTTTGTAGTCAAATTGTGCCCTAGAGTTCTAGAAGTAACATCCACTGACCTCAGTTTCTCTGACCTACACATTTAGTATCCTTCTGCAGCACCCCTCTGACCAAAGAGAATGATTAGCACATCTCAACAGATGTCCACCAAAACGTCAGATTAGGCCAATCATGAGATAATCTTACTCACAGATGATTTAGCAGCCTTTTATTAGCTTTTGAATTGTAAACCTTGCCTTTGCTTTGCTTGCAGATACACCTATCGCAGCCGCCTCTCTGCCCCACCCCTGTCTTTGAGCTAATGCTGAAGTGCTGGAGCCGAGATATCAAAGATCGTCCAGCTTTCGAAGCCATTCACCATTTTCTAGGAGAGCAAGAGGATGCCATTTAATGTTAGGCTTTGAAAAACCTCATTTCCAAGGGACATGTAGGGGAGTATGGTCTCCTTTTCCATTTTAGGACCTTGCCTTCCTGGCTCCCAATTAGAAGATTTTGTTACTAAATGGACTGTCTGCTGTTGGAGCTGTCTCTGTATAGAAGTTCCTTCTAGCAGCTGAGTCTTAGACTCTGTATTATATCTACATGGACCAAAATGGATCTCAAATTGCTGGTTGGCTAAATCTCATCATGGGTAGGTGACTTCCTGGAAATGCTTAGAAGCTGGATCTTGACCAACTTTTGCACTCGTCTCTGCTCAAGGCACCCTGAGTTAAATTGACTGATGGCGCCAAGTAGAAGGAGAGACAACTTCAAAGACAGGAAGAAGAAAAGTGAAATTGAACCAGTACTGGATGCAAAAAGGGATGTAAGAAATTGGACGAGTCCACTATAAATGTACCACTACGTTCAAGGATGTGGGTGTGAGTGTGTGTGGGTGGATGTTTAAGTTTTGTATTATTTGTCAGGCCAGGTTTAAAATAATACAGATTTTAAAAGTTTAACTTCAGTGCTTATATTATTATAAGCACATTTCTAACTGCTTCCTTATGCAAAAGTGACTAAAGCAAGGCTCCCCACCTTTTATTTGGCTTATGAATTCAGGAGAAGGGGCACAATCAAAGCACTCCTCCGAAACTAGACTTTGACATTAATAAATGAATCATCAGGCACATAGGCAGCTATTTTGTAAGTAGGAATAGACTTGCAATCAATACGGTATTCTTTTCGTCAATGCAAAATTGAAAACATTTAAAGTTAACCAGCAGTTTTAAATGTTAATTATTATTATTATGAGATAGTCTGTACCACCACATTTAAGAAGCTATTTGCTGTTCATTATAAAAAGATTCAATTGGCAATAAAGGAACATAACAAAATACAATCTTGAGGAAAGTTAAAGTTAGGGAAAGTGTAAGTGAAAGAAGAGAGACTTAAAGAGGGTTAGAAAGCTCTGGGCACCAGAGGCATTTTATGTACTGCTGATGGGGAGTTCCAGGTCTTTGTGACCTTGCTTAAAGAGGGACAAGAAATGTCACTGAACCTGTGGAATGCAGTAAATATTACCCTGAAGGCTAGTCTGCAATAGTCCCAAATGCACTGTGGATTGAGTCAGTGGTTTTTGCTGCTCTATCATTTGAAAGGCCCTATTCTGCGCCTGTTGTGATTCACTACTTTACAAGGGACTTAGGTGTGGAAGATATCCCGGCAGATTAGCTGAATCGTGCCAATTTAGTGGACCAGTTATTCTGGGCCACTTTATCAGCATGCAGTCCTGCACTGCTCAAATATTGCATGTTTTGCAACATGAATCTGCTATAAATATAAATGCTTTGCCTTAACCTTCCATCTGATGGTATAATGTGGATCCAACTTGAACATGTTGTTTAAATCATAAAAGTCTAGCCTAGTGTTCACTGACTTTATGGCGTGTCTGTTATCCCTGGCCCTATATACATCTTAGACCGACCTCATACAGTAGCCTTTGATTTGACACCATTGTGGCCAGGACATTAGTGAGAGCATCAGGGTCTCATTGCTTAGTCAACATAAGCGTGGCCTTAGGTGTAATGTAAAACCTAATGTTGTTTGCTGATTTGGATTTTTTTCAATATCGTTTTTTTCTGCTGATTCAGATCATCCCAGAGATTCTGTTTTCCAAGATACGGTCTAACCAGTACATCCTTCATTGCTGCAATATAGGGCCATAGAACTGTGCCATTAACAGGGAACTCAGTGTAAATTGTTTCGGAGGTCAAACAGGAGTTCTCCAATGACTATTGGATGAAATTGAACCGTGATAAAGCTCAGAAAATTGGTGTTACCTTTGTGATGCCTGAAAATGTGCAAGAATGAAATGTAACATCTTTTGAGAAGTTCTGCATTCTCTTTCGTGCAGACATATCACTGTTCCAAAATTTAAAGGGACTAATTCAGTGAATGACACAAACTTATTGAGTCAAATTCTTCTTTTCCCGGGCTAGGTGTAAGCCAGTCATTTACTAAGGGCTCTAGTGCTTTCCCATTCAAAGTTCTCTAATTGAAACTTACTGAAACAGCTGACTTTTAGGTGCCTCTCTATGGCTTCCAAACACGGTGCCCATCCCTAGCCGATTTATTCCAGGTGAGTTGCCTTTGGGAAAAAGACAAAGTATTAGGGGTGAGATTCCTATTTGTATCACAAGTCTCACATTATCTTTCACATAGGTGCTCATTGGAACTGCCCTGTCCAATCTTAAAAGTAATTTTTGTGTATTCACTTTAGGTGAAAACCTTGAAAAACAAAAAGGCAACACAAATATCAAAGAAGTCTCATGGCTTGTTCTGATGTCTCGTTTAGGAAATAAACCTGCAGTCGTGTTGACTTCCCCCAGGGCTGAACCTAACATCAGACATTCTATCACAACCTGTTTAGACCGTTTCATTGCTCGAATACAGATACTCACTCCTGCAATTGTCTCTTTCACTGTAAGATGCCTTGGTGGATTGATGGTCTGTCAACCACAGATACAACAATCAGATGAGGGCTTTTGATTCCTTGCTGTCAAATGATTTGATGTTGATAACGCCCCTGGGCATTCGGGCGCTATATAAAACCTAAAATCAAATAAACTCCGTCGTTGGTGAGACAAATGTGTCATCACTATCACAGCCAGAACGACTGCCAGTAACGGGTTAATGTAAGTTGTAGGCCAAATGTTTTCACCAGAGATCAGTTGAACTCTTATTATATTTAGGCAACGCCCCTGCACCCCAGGCAGTTGAATTAAGATTGGGTCAAACCCTAGATTGACCAAGCAGATGTCAGTCACGGATCTCCTCGAGGTATCTTTGATGCCTTTCTTCCAGTTCCTACTCCAAGTTGTATGACCATTGTGCCTTCATCCACCCGAAGGCGATCTGAGACCAGAAGTCAAAACTGTTCATCGCTGATCATAAGAAAAAGTTGCAGACATTTCACAGACCCCATTCCTCGTCGCAGCTGCTGCCTGGTCCAGAAGATGCTCCAACTCCCACTCAACATCTTAGGGTAAGTGGACGTCCCAGAGCCACAGGAGCTTTGAGACTGGTTACGGCCAGCGGTTCCTCCACTGATGCCATCTGCCACCCTTGGAAGGCAATTCAGGGCAGGTACTGATGCCAGTGCAGTCGTCCATGCCGGCCCTGTAGGCCACACTGGTTTCACACATAGCAGTACCGTTTCTGGCTCCCCTGGCTCTAATCACTTCCCTGGTGCCGAAAATAATATCAATAACATTTTGTTATGATATTTCACAATACATGAACATTTCGAACGTCAATTCTTTAAGTCTGGGAACTCAGACATGACTGTGATTTTAATTGCACTGTTGTTGGTAAGGAAGCCATGGATTTCAAAATTCATGACAATGCCCTCTGTTCCAAATGGAGATCTAAAAATGAAGGGAATGGTGGCTGGATAGACACGAGCATTATTCTTGCCTGTCCATCATCCCGACACTGGCACATGTCTGATTAACCAACAAATTTGTTGAGGAGGTCCACCACCTAATGAAACATTATGCTAGCCAGTGAAAATGCTATACTGGAATGGAAATGTTGGCAAGCAATTGCCACTATATTCACATAGTGAAATACCGAATGATTTGCCAAGAAATATCTGCTATAGCCTGCTATTAATTTTCTCTTTGCTAACCTCTCAGATCCCAATAAGCAGGCTTGATGTAGATGCCAGTGAAAAGAGCATTCTTGGGCCAATATAAGATCTGAATATAGTGTTGGCAAGATCGATGGGACCGACAAATAATTGTGCAATGGAGTTTTTGACATGACAGTTGACTTAAATCTTTATCTCATCAGAGGAATAGTCAAATACATAGAAAATGTGGTATGACCACTTTCCCCTTTTTGGAATGTTTTGCTTTTTTGGATTTCAACCGGTCACTTATTTATTAACTGTTAGCAATGCTTGGTACATTGTAGTAGCCGTGCCATTGCCCTTATTTCCTTTTGTTGTCAGTTACATTGACATAACTTTGCAATGTCCTCCTTACATCAAAAGTGTTCATTGTTTGCATTTGCAGTTTTGGAAAATACATCTGCAAAGTAATTACCTCACCCACAAAGAAATGTGTTAGTACCTTTTGTCAAAAGCTTCGGATGCAGTCCTAACAAAAGACTGATGATGTATTAATTTCACTTTACTGTTACGAAATGTAATACATATTTGAATAACAGAAGAATCTGTAGCCCACTAACCTGCTGCAAGATATATACAGAGCAGCATACTGGTGCTCAAAATATACGGTTAATAGCAAATTCTATTCCTTTTGATGCTATGTAATAGTGCAGGTGGGGCAAACTATTTTAAAAGGTTTTGAGAAATCCTACTGGTTTCTGCTAACCGTATTATTCAATAACACATCCTTGCTTACAAAAACCATTACTGCCATGCAAAAGTAAACTGACTGTTCAACATTCAGATGAACCACTCTTAGACATAAAATGATTTCCCGAAACAATTTTTTTTCTACAAAAGTGCTTTAAAAGCAATATTATATGCACTAATGGTAGTTTGGGGTTTCACTTTCGCCAATACAGGTTATCATCCAGTCTTCAGGTGGTGGGTGATGCAAAGCATGTTAATCTGTAACAGACATCAAGCTGCAAAACTGTTTCTGCTGATAAGTGATATTGCATTCTGACACTGGTAAATAGAACTCCCACAAGTAGCAAAGCAAATCTGCCTTTTCACAAACATCCCCACGTATATCTGATGGAAGTTCTAAACACAGCTGATATACGAGTCATGAATTCCATATAGGTCTTTCGTTCTTGAAGCAAGGAGTCCACCAATGGATGCAGCCAATAGACTAGTGAGATGCTTCAACCCATGGTCGATGGGAACAAAAAAAACAGATACGTCCCAAATGACATCAGTGGAGGTACCCATGTCCATGGGTCTAGTAATCCATCAATTTCCTAAACTCGAATTATTTTGGTCCCACGCACTCAAAGCACTCCATTTTGCAAACTCCAGCTAGATGTTTGCAACTTTGGCATGTACCTTCCCAATGAGAGGAACTTGTAGGTCTCTCTACCACTTAACAAGATGATAAATGATCAAATTATAGATCTTTTAAGGAATCAGGGGGCACACTCTTATGGCCCAATTCACAAAGATACTTTACGTACATTGTAAAGTTATGAGTGCTGAGTGGCAGTATCGCCGCACTCATGCATAGATTCCACCACGAATACGGAGACTTTGCGCTCACGACTACACGGAAGTACCTTAGTTGGGCGGTGGAAAGAGACAATGAATGAAATCTTTAATTTAGTCACAAATGTGCAAACCTCAAAGATACATGCACACACACACACAAACACTCACATCCATACATGCAACCAGTAATTTGGCAAGAATTGGTATGTTCTTGTTGATTATATATGTATATAATAAATATGTTTATAAAATAGACTCAGAGGTCATTTTTACCTTTGATGAAAAAGAGCTATATTTAGTTATTAGCAATCCTTCCGTATTTCAAAATGCTGAGAGATGTGTGTCTGTACCTAATGCTGCAAAAGTAGACAGTGAGGTCTCATGTGCTTTCTGTATCCTGTGGTCATTATTAAGCACTATGCTTTTGTTTTATATTTTGTAGTGTCATGTTTTAGTTTTGATTTGCTTTTATTCCCACACTGGATTTAAAAAAAACCTTGCTAGAGTTGAATGTCTTAGGTCATATAATGGTTATTGTAAAGTTTAAATTAGAGGGTTCTGCTATGACTTGTAAATGGTTGGTGGTGAGGGGTTGTACTGGATGGGGTGTTAGCTGTACTGTACTACTGTCACTCTGTGGATGAATAATCTCTGACATTGTAGCCAAAATGGACTGACGTGCAATGATGCCTGTATGGTAGCCCAATAAATATGAGATTTGGATAAATATGCTTGTTTAGACTCGGCTATGTGACTGCTCTTGTCTTCTTTCTCAGTTCTGCAGAGGGGCAATTCAATATGATATTGAATTCACGAGTGCCTAAAAAATAAATGAGTCAATAGAATAGTTTACCAAGACTGGGTCTGGTACATTAAAGTGACATACGTTTCGTAAAAAAACAAAAAAATTGAAATATGGACATCTAGTCTTCCTCTTCTGCCTTTCCAAGTTTAGAGAATGAAGTTCACTGCTTTTAAATGTTTATTCTATTATTAGTGTTTCTTCCACCATGTCTGCGAGCCATTGACTTTTTCTTGTCAATCTCAGTTCTCCATTATCGTTAAGTCTAGGTGTTCAATTATCTTTCTTCTCTCATCCTCCTGTACCATTGTCGGTATCCCCTATATCTATAAGACTCTTTCACCTCCTAGGTTTCAGGGTTTCATTATCTGTCATCTCTAGTTCCTGTTTTCTACTGACTCCATGTCTCTGTGTTGTTATCCTCGACCTCTATGTGTCGGTGTTTAATCTTTAGATCTGTTTGGTTGTCCTCCTTGTATAGGACTCCCTGTTCCATTCTAGTCCACCCTTCTTTCAAGCCTATGCCAGTCTACCCGCTCATTGGCTTCCATGCCCTGGTGCTCACTATTATTGCCCCAGTATTGGAACTTTCATAGATTCCCATGCTTTGTATCATTCCCCGTCGTCGGAATGGGAGCCTCGGTAGTATAAAAACCATAGAAACAAAAGAGAAACCTAGGCCTAGGCCTCATCTCATTTTGTATCCTATCACCCTCTTTTTGTAAAAAGAGACCAAACTTTTGCCAGGACCAATCAGAGCAGCCTCACCCTCTAGAACCTTCCTGAGAGAGCTCAGAGCCTCAGATTTTTCTACCGCACGTTGTGCTAGGGAGTCTCCACTGAGCTCTGCTCAGTTTTCAACTACTTTCTGGTTATTTCTTCAATTTTTCTTCACAGCATCGAGATGTCTGATAAGGAGAAGAAGGCCTTGTTCAGGCCCTGTGCCTCTTGTGGGAAAAAACACCTGTTTGTGGAAGATAAGCATGAGAATTGTATTTATTGCTTATATCCAGACCACAAGGCCACAGAGTGCAAGATCTGCAGGACCTTCTCGAACAAGACCCTTCGTGACAGGGAAGGTCGCCTGTTAACCTGGCTACAGAAAATGAAGACTCGCAAGGAGGTGATCTCTTCGGATGAGGAGGATTCCACATCTTTTGCTTCTTCTCACAGATCAAGGAAGAGGGGTAGGTCTCCCCCTGCTGCTTCTATATCTGAGCCCCCTCTTCAAGCCTCTCACAAGATCTCTGATAGGTCTGAGAAGGCTGGTCCCCTTCAATCTCCTCACGGAAGTGAAAAGGAGAGGCAGGGACAGGCTGCTGGAGGTGTTACAGCCTTAAAGGACAAAAAGGAGGGTGTTCTCCCTTCTCCTCCGTCCAAAAAGAGTAAATCCAGTGACAAACACTCTGCTGTCACTTCAGGATCTGGACAGGACAGGAAACAGCGTCCGTCGACGACGAAAACACCAGGTACGTCGACGACGGTTACTTCTGTCAAAGTTCCCGCTGTTTCTGTTCCGCCGTCGACGGGATCGTCGGCGGCAGCTTCTTCAACGACGACTTCGTCGACGTTCAAGGTCCCGAGTTCGTCGACACTGACGTCTTCCACGTCGACGACGACGACGAGCAAACTACTGTCGACGGCCGCGTCGACGACGAGGACTACGTCGACGACGACCACCACTTCAACGTCGACGATGATGATAATGACGACGAGTTCGTCTACGAGACCGTCGACGATGGGGTCGACGACGAAGATTGGGTCGACGAAGGCGATGGTACCGTCGACGATTCCGCTGACTGCTCCGTCGACGACGGCTGCTCTGGCGACGACGACACCGTCGACGAGACCGTCGACGGGTCAAAAGTTAGTTTTTCCAATTCAGAAGATGAAAATTACGCCGGAGATGACTTCTCCGCGACGAGTTTCTTCCCATCCACCGAATATGCTGCTGGATGATGAATCGGACGAGGAGGACGCGGGGGATGATGATGATTATGATAATTATGGTCCTGCCTATAGTTCTTCGGAATTGCATGTCAAGATGCAGGAGACAGACACGGAAGAGTATTGTGAGCAGGCAGGTGGCCAGCAGTTACATCCATATGTCCAGGATGAGCGACGCACACCAGTCTTGGGACAGGGCATGGTGGCCATGCCCTCTTCGCTTATTTCGGACTTGCAAATGATGCTTCAGGATTATCGTCAACGGTTTCCGTCGGAAATGCCTGGACAGTCTGCATTTCCTCCACCCCAAATCCAGCCACAAGTGCAGCCGACTATTACTGTTCCAGTGGTGTCCTCTTCACCACCGCCGGTGGCACCTTTGGTGCGGGTCCGTACACCAGACCCCTTACCAGTTCCGTCGGTCCATCAAGATACCTCTTCGGATGAAGAAGTGATGCAGGTGGATCCTTTAGTTGATCCGTTACAGGACCCAGACTTGGATCAGGGGGACAGTGGACCACAGGATCCGGACGCCTCGGGTCGTGACACGTCCGTCTCCCCCCCGGTGGATATCGGGGGTTTTCACCATCTCATGGAGCGGGCAGCAAAAAGGTTTGGCTTACCTATTTCAAGAGAGGAATCGGAATGTTTCCTTTATGACTTTAAAGAACAATACCGGAGGTCTGTCAAGTCTATTCCCATCATTGAGCATGTATGGGAGGAGGGCATGAAGATCATGCAGAGTCCAGCCACGGTGATTCCAGTGCTCCCCAGGCTGGAAAAGAAATATAGGGCTCCGGATGGCAGTCCAGCTTGCCTTTTTGGTCAGCCGAAGCCTGACTCAGTCATCTCTCAGGCGGCCCAAAGCAAGTCGAAGAACCCGTCCACACCGTTGACTACACCCCCGGACAAGGACGGCAGACGTCTAGATAACGTTGGAAAACGGTTTTCCTCCATGGCCAGCTTGCTAGTTAGAGTGGCAAATGCTCTTGCCATCTTAGGCCGTTACGACCGCCAGATGTGGTGCGACATGGAACCCTTCGTGGAGCTATTACCAGATCCCACAAGGGAAGAAGCCAAGAAGGTGCTTACAGAAGGGCAGAAGTCTTCTGCAGAAGTGATTGATTGTGCAATGGACATTGCTTCCACGGCGTTTCGAGCCTTGGCAGGCTCCGCTGTACTACGGCGCCAGGGTTGGTTGAAGGCCACCTGGTTTCGTCAAGAGGTTCAGAACAGAATCCTAGATCTCCCATTTGATGGAGAGATGCTGTTCGGGAAACATGTGGACGATACCCTGCAGAATATAAAGAAAGACACGGACACGGCGAAGTCCTTGGGGTCACTCACCTATCGCAAGGTCCCCTTTAGGGGCGCACGAGGTAGAGGATTTGCATCTTACAGAGGAAACCAGCAAAGATATTCCTCACAGTCTTCCCAGTCCTATAAACCCCAATACTCAAATCAGCGACAGGGGCAATCGGCGTCTTTCTCTCGCCACCCTCCGCGGGGCCGTCAACATCGCCAAGGGCGTGACAAAGCCAAACGACAATAGCGGCCTCCCGGCTCTACCTACTGTTCCTCCCCTCCCAATCACATCGGTGGGGGGCAGGATATCCCTTTGTCTAGACAGTTGGAAGTCAATAACATCGGACCAGTGGGTCCTCAATATCGTAGAGAGTGGCCATACGTTGGAGTTTCACAACCTTCCTCCAACACGAGCTCCGGACGCCAGCCGCACGGGACATCTAGGATTACTCCGTCTAGAAGCCCATCAATTGTTCCTCAAAGGAGCGATAGAACCGGTTCCTCTCTCTCAGAGGGGCCGGGGATTCTATTCGAGATTCTTCCGGGTGCGGAAGACTGCAGAAACTTGGCGTCCCATTCTAGACCTTCGGGAGCTCAACACCTATCTCGTAAAGCTCTCGTTCAGGATGGTCACTCTCCAGGAAATTCTTCCACTCTTGAATCCGGGCGACTACTTGGCGTCGCTGGATTTAGAAGACGCGTATTTCCATATTCCGATACACCCAGCTCACAGACAATACCTTTGCTTTACAGTGGGAATGAGCCATTTCCAGTTCAAAGTGCTTCCGTTCGGCCTTTGGTCGGCACCAAGAGTGTTCACCAAGGTGTTGGCAGCGGTGGCAGCTTTTCTTTGACGACGATCTCTAGAGGTTTTTCCTTACTTGGACGACTGGCTCGTCAAGGCGCCATCCTTCCAGGAAACCTCTCAGGCAGTTTCTACTTGCATCCATTTGTTCTATTGCCTGGGTCTTCAGTTGAACGAACGCAAGTCAGTCCTGCTGCCCTCCAGAACGGCCAGATTCCTGGGGTCTGTGTTGGACACCACGCAATGTACTGCTCGTCCCTCGGAGGAGCGACAGCAAAAGTTGATGGTTTCTGCTCGACTACTCTGCCGCAAACGATTCCTATCGGTCCGCCAATACAAATCCCTTCTAGGGTCGATGTCATCCTGCATACCATTGGTACCACATTGCAGGCTGCGAATGCGTCCTCTGCAGGAGGAGCTGGACAAGCAATGGCGCCAGGCAGAGGGGTCGTTCAACGACAAGGTGGTGGTGACAGCAGCGATGAGAAAGGCGAGCGAATGGTGGCTTCTAAAGAGCAATATCGCCCAAGGTCTGACATTCAGGAGTTCACCTTCACCCATGGTAGTGACCACAGACGCTTCACTGGAGGATTGGGGTGCAGTTCTCCGAGAACTTCAAGTCAGTGGCCACTGGAGTCCAGGACAGCGCCAGTGCCATATCAATTTCCTGGAACTGACGGCCATTCGGTTGGCCTTGCAAGCTTTTCTGCCCAGAGTTCGCAACCATTCAGTGCTGGTCCGGACGGACAATACCACGGCCATGCACTATGTCAACAAACAAGGGGGTACCAAATCACAGACTCTGTCCACAGAAGCTCAACGGATTTGGGATTTTGCAATTCTAAACAACATCACTCTGAGAGCCGAGCACCTGGCGGGAACTCTCAATGTCAAGGCGGATGCCTTGAGTCGACAGACAGAAGTGACTCACGAGTGGGAGTTGAATCAATCAATTCTAGACGAGGTGTTCTCGGTTTGGGGGACGCCAGCCATCGACCTCTTTGCTTCACCGGAGAACGCCAAATGCCGGTTCTACGCAAGCAAAGTTCACCATCAGGGGTCCCTGGGGAACGCTCTTTCGATGGCTTGGTACAGCGCATTCTTTTACGCTTTTCCTCCAATTCCCCTCATTCCTCGAGTTCTCAAGAAAATGAAGGCAGAACCCTGCAAAATGATTCTAATGGCTCCAGCATGGCCCAGACAATTCTGGTACACGGAGCTTCTGAGGCTCTCCCAGGCTCCTCCAATTCAGTTGAAACCCATTCCGTCCCTTTTGTCCAGGAGTCAGGGGCAGGTTTACCATCCGGACCCGAGATCGCTCCACTTGACGGCGTGGCTCCTGAACACAGAGAATTCAGTCATCTGACACTATCTCAGGAATGCAGAGAGGTCTTGGCTCAAGCCCGAGCACCAAGTACCAATAAGACTTATATGGCGAAATGGAAGCGATTCTGCTTGTGGTGTCAACGGGAAGGTCTCCATCCTTACACTTCCCAACCGCATCAATTGTTGCCATATTTACTGTCTCTGGCCAAATCTGGCTTGGCACATTCATCGGTCAAGTTACATCTGGCGGCCATCTCAAGGTATCGACGCAGTTCTTCAGGTCCTTCCTTATGGTCCTCTAGGGTTGTTAAGCAATTCTTGAAGGGATTATTCCGGATGTATCCGCCAGTCCGTCCTCCTCCACCAGTGTGGCAGCTCAACCTTGTCTTGGCGCAACTCATGAAGGCTCCGTTTGAGCCTGTGCACAAAGCGGACTTAAAGTTCCTATCTTGGAAACTAGCCCTCCTTGTGGCTTTAACGTCAGCAAGACGAGTGAGTGAGCTTCAAGCACTCTCCATAGTGCATCCATTCCTGCAATTTAAAAGAGACGGTCTTGTCCTCCGGACAAATCCAAAATTCATACCAAAGGTGCCATCTGAGTTCCACTTGAATGAACCCTTGATTCTGAAATCTTTCTTTCCGCACCCTTCTACACCTGCGGAACGCACACTACATTCTTTGGACGTTCAGCGATGCTTGAAGTTTTACTTGGAGCGCACACGTCCCTTTCGGAAGTCAACTCAGTTGTTTGTGTCCTACAGCGCACCACGAAAGGGATTGCCTTTGACAAAGAGTGGCATTTCCCGCTGGATCTCCAGTGCGATTCAATTCTGTCATCAGGAAGCAGGCAAGCCGCTGGACGGAAGAGTCCGTGCACATTCCACAAGGTCGGTGGCATCATCTGTGGCTCTCTTTTCGGGAGTTGCCATTAAGGACAAATGCAGGGCAGCAACGTGGAGCAGTACTCATACCTTCACGAAACACTACTGCCTGGAGTCTGCAGGTCGAGACGACGCGGCTGTTGGTCAAGCAGTCCTGCGGAATCTTTTTCATTGAGAGGTGAGCTTTCCCTATGATCCCTCCATCCGGGTGAGCACATTTTGTTTGTTTGGCTATGCTATATGTATTGCTTATATGGTTATGTGATGCCATGTATTTACAAAATGTGTTCTTGGTACTTTACTGCTAGCTATTCTGATACAAAGCATGGGAATCTATGAAAGTTCCAATACTGGGGCAAGAAAACAAGTTACTTACCTGTAACTTTGGTTCCCCAGTATTGGTAACTTTCATAGATTCCCATGCGCCCGCCCGCCTGCCTCCCCTGGGAAAGCTCGGTCTTTTTACAGAGTTAGTGGCGGTTTGCACAACGGCTACGAAAATCTGAGGCTCTGAGCTCTCTCAGGAAGGTTCTAGAGGGTGAGGCTGCTCTGATTGGTCCTGGCAAAAGTTTGGTCTCTTTTTACAAAAAGAGGGTGATAGGATACAAAATGAGATGAGGCCTAGGCCTAGGTTTCTCTTTTGTTTCTATGGTTTTTATACTACCGAGGCTCCCATTCCGACGACGTGGAATGATACAAAGTATGGGAATCTATGAAAGTTACCAATACTGGGGAACCAAAGTTACAGGTAAGTAACTTGTTTTCTTCCAAGCTAGTTCTCATTTATTGACACAAACATTAAGGGAGTCACTTCACGTCAATAAATCTTTATTCAGTTATGTATTAAAACCGAATGGCTAAAACAATCAATACATAATGCAAAAGTACAGAGTAAAAGAATAAACGTACAGCTAGAACTCATAAAGCATCTTATATGCATAGCACCGTTAAGAAATTAACTTTTGTGGAACATATGGAAACATTCAGAAGCATTTACAGATAGGTCAAAACAAGTCTGTATTGAGCAAAAATATTTTTTAAGGAGCAGTAACAAATAGTGACTGTGGATCTCAGAATAGAAATGACAAAAATAAGATGTACGGTAGCCTGGCTGGAGGCATTATCACAAGAGCGAGTAGAGGATACATCTGAATGAACCCACTCCTTTCACAATTTTCAATCCGAAACGTGTCTGCCAAAAATATGTGTTTAGAATCATGGATGAGAGTAAAATATAGCCAAATAGTAGGAACAGATTTCAAAATTAAATAGACACTATTGGGCTGATTACGATGACGGTGGGACCGCCACTGACAGGCCATCGGTGGAGGTCCCACTGCCATCGTAACCATGTTCTCCGTCCGCCATATTACAATGAGGTGGGGAGGGTTGGCAGTCGGAAAGTCCCGCCACGCATCTGATGGGCTCCTTGAGCCTGCCGGTGAGGTGGAGGGGGTTGTATTCCCTACAATAGTGGCTGCGCAATAGGGATTATAATGTCCCTTTCCGCCCACCTTTTCATTGTGGTTAATCGGCCATGAAAAGGCTGTGGGTTTTGGGGGCACCTATGGTGCCCCCTACATATTCTTGCGCCAAATGGCAGGCTCTCCATGGTGCCTGCCACTTAGTGCAGGGATATGCTAAGTGTCCCCTTTTTGCACTGCGGTGTGTGCTGCAGCCAGCAGCACCTGCCGCAATGCAAAACATAGGCTTTGCTAGCGCAGTTGTGGCGGTTGCATCCTAATGCCTCTAGCGGGACCTCCGGCAGCCTGTTGGGCGGTCCCATTTGCGAAAGGGTGGCAGTCGGACGAAAGTCCATCCGCCATCCTAATTAGCCCCTAACTTCTGATCTCTGTAATTCAGACACCTCTGTTTTACAGCGCTTATGGTTCACGAAGGTCGATTTAATAATAATAAAACATATTTTGTAATAGCAGGAGGGTTTGTAAACAAATTCTCCCGAGGCTAGAAAAATTGCTTCATAAATAATTCAGCCAGGAGAGGTGCAAGGTCCCATCTAGAGACAGGGAGTCCTCTAGGACTGTCCTGTTAAATACCATCTACTTAGGCGGTCGGGGCTGAATTCAACCCTCAGATAACCTTTTCAACGCTCCACATGACACTGCGAGAAACTCCCAGAAGTCTTGGAGATTCTATTGTCCTCAAATTGTAAAAAAGAACCATTTATATCCCCCCCAAGCCCCTGCTCCCTAATGGGATATGGATAAACATTTAGCTCTGTAACTTCTCAGCATTGCTGATCAAGCCTCGATCGTAATTTGAATGAAACCGCCCCTAGTCGACTCCACAAACTGTTGTCTTCGAACGGATAGAAGATGACGCCATTTATTTTGAATATGAAAAGTAAATCTCGAATATGAGAATGCATTAATCTTACTCATAACTTTCTCACTACTCTGTGTGTTCTAATTTTAGTAGCAATCGGCCCACATACCATTGTAAACATTATCGTAAAATTGGTGGAACGTTCAAGCAGGTCTTTAAAAACAACAAAGCAGTTCTAGCTAAGATGACTTGCATCATCAGTGTAAAGCAACACTGGGATAGGGGGCAAACTTATTAAGAGCATAAGCTTACCATGACTGGTGAAAAAAGATCTAGAAAATTGAGATAAAAAAAGAAAGGTGCTAAAATGCAACCATACTGCACTCCCCTGCTTAAATTAAAATGATTTGTGTACTCAAACCTGAGAACCATCTCTTACCCTGGGTGTAATATCCCTGTGTACCTGATGTACATTTTTTTACGATGGATTCTTCTATGCCCATAAGTTTGATCTATTAACTCTGTCAAAAGCCGAGCTCATGCCCATAAAGTCAAAATGAATGGACTCATGCTTAGCTGTAATATATGCATTGACCAGTATATATAAGTTAACACATGGGTCTATACTGCAAATCGGTTATTGTGTTATTTTCATGAGCCCACTGAGACAGCTTATCCATGAATACTCTTCCTGATACTTTCACAATAGAGTCAATCAGTGTGACTCGTCTAAAACACTTATTACCCTATTTGTAGACAGGCACAATAATGAACTGGGACCATGATTGAGGAGGTTTAGAACAATGAAGCTGCATTACATGTATTAGTAATGATTGGTGGCCATAATTATGTGTTATGTTTGTATTAATCCATAGCCGCACTCTCTCCCCCCGTCTCCCCCTTCTTCATATTGCACGCTGTCGCACCACTAGGGCTATTAAGAATAGCATCTAAAACATCTTCATAAGCAAACAAAAGTGGAGTCATGTGTAAACGGTCAAAGGATGTAGTGGAAGGAGTGGGCCCATCAAAAATTCTGTTTGACACCGAATAAATGTTAATAAAACGAGTAACCCAATCTTGAGGAATAATAGATGATGGGCTTCTTCTTGCTCCCATGAACTAGTAAATTGATAACTCTCCGAGCGTCATTTTTGGAGTGCATGGGTGCAAGAAGCATCGAACCTGGCAGTCACTAACTTTTTGATAGAAGCAGTATCCATACTAAAATAATTTTGTTTCAAAATAAGATCTAAATCTATGTTCGGACAACAAAAAATCTCACTGATAGCTTGGAAGTAACTGTTTCTCATCCAATCTGGCGGCCATGATCTATTCTCTACTATGCCGAAAGGTAAGGAGGGATGTCGTTAACTTTACATTTAAGCCAGGCAAGGAATATACAGAGAGGGTTATGGTCACTCAAAACACTGACAATAATAGTTAATTTGTTAACCATATTTCTTAACCCAGCACGAAAGGATTCATTGAGACCCTGGCTTATGGCCTCAAGGTAAGAGAGGACTATTGGCCCTATTTCGAAATGTTTGTATTAAGAGGGGATCAGCCTTGTCAATGTCTCTGTTTAGAGCATTACATATTTTCTGGAGGGGGGTGTTATGTCTTAAGCACTCACTCAACATTTTTTGGATTGAGGAACTAAACTCCTAAGGAGGAAGTCTGTTTTCTCAGTACAGAAAGATATAGCCTGAGGGCGCGTGGAATTTTCACTTTGTGCGTTGGGGTCATTCTGCATTTTCCCTACTTGTGTCCAGCTTGCTTTGCATTGCGGACAGTGGCAGTGACAATGAGTGGTCACCCTGCCCTCAATAAGGACGGGCAACTTTCATTGCGACTTGCTGTGTCTTCGGCATAGGGACGCCAGGCCAGAAGATTACAGTGAAAGAGCCAGCATAGGCTCTGCCGGTGCAAAAAGAGCACTTCGACTGTAGCAGAGCAGAGGAACCACAAGTTTGGCGGGGCGGGAGGAGCGATGATTTACAACAGTGATCCTGCTCTCTGACAAACTTTAGATGAAGCCCTAAGTCCCAGAGATGTATTATTTTTCACTTCGAGGTGTCTGTGTAATTATGCAAAAACTCAATCTACAGTATATCATGCTTAGCGTTTTATATATTCATTTTCGATTTGCTATGAATTATGCTAAACATTTTCAAAACAAAACGTCGGTGGTTATCAGTGTTCTGACTTTTTTGTGCCATTAAACATCATGGGGACGGCGTTAGTTCAGTCTTTACAGAGAATGCTACTTTTGTTACAATTTACTTTCTGCATGCACCAGCATTTTCTTTGTATATGTATATATTCTGTTTGTTGTGTTATAGCTTACAATGCGTGTTCAACATTCAGTTGTATGGCCTGCGGTGTCCAGTCAGAGACTAGGATACTGTGCCTTCAACTTTTTATGGTAGCAGTCTGAACTGTGCATACACATTTCTATTTTGCATATATGGGAAATGCTGCCAAAGCTTCGAGGCCAGGCTATGGAGCTCAAAGGAAGCGCGAGCTGCGCAAGTCCAGAGCTGCCTGTACATCACCGGAAGTGTCATCACATGTCTGCCCCACATGTGACAGGAGGTTCACCGCCCTAATCGAACCAATGAGCCATTTCTGGATGCACAGAGCCCGGTCAACCAATCAATGAGATGTTGAAATCTTCATTGACAGGGATGGATGAGCCATTTTCCATGGCGGTAGTGTGCATTGCCACAAGCCCAGTTTTGGAGACTGTGGACTTTGGCAATCAGGCTTCTACTTTGACAAGAATGAAGAAACCTTCAGTCCAGGGAGCAGATTAAACAATCTCGTCTTCACTTCAGGGCTTAGTCACCATACTACAATCAAGCTAGTTCATATATTTACTGATCGCTATCTTGTGTCCATTTCATATTAATGGAAACATTGGATGAATGAAAGGAAAGATTACATAAAAACATTTATTCATAATTGGGGAGAGGGGTTGGCCTAATGGCTAAGGCGCTCGACCTCGGACCTGGGGATCTGGGTTCGAGTCTCGGTAACGACGCCAAAAACCCCCTGTGATTCTGGGCAAATCACTTAGGGCCAGATGTAGGTAGGCATTTACCGGTCGGTAACAGCCGAATTTGGCCGTTACCGACCGGTAAATGCAATTTGAGATGTAGGGCCCTGTAAGGTAAATTTACTGATTCTGTAAAATACCGAGTCGGTATTTTTACCGAATCGGTAAAATTGATATGTAGGTGGGACTCTTCTGAGTCCCACAAGCATTAAAAAATCGGTATTTTACCATCAAATCCTATTTGATGGTAAAATACCGATTCCGGTGTGCATGCACATGTGTGCATGCACACCTGTGCCATATGACAGGCAGACCTGCCCTTAGGGCAGGTATGCCTGCCACATGGCACCCGAACCCGTTTTGGGGGTGCTAGAGGGTGTCAAAGTGACACCCCCTGCACCCTTGTGAAATTCGGTATTTACCGATTCGGTAATTACCGATTCGGTAATGCCCATTCATTCCTATGGGCTTCAAAGCCCATAGGAATGAATGGGCATTACCGGTCGGTATTTACCGAATCGGTAAATACTGAATTTTACCGATTCGGTAAATGCACATCTGTATTTACCTACATCTCGGTACTTCTATTTTACCACTTCTTAAATACCGAATCGGTATGATTCGGTATTTAAGAGGTGGTAAAATAAAATTACCTACATCTGGCCCTTAATCTCCCGTGCCTAAAATGAAAGTGTGTCCTCATGTAACGTAACTGGTGCTATGTAAAGCGCTCTGATAACTGATTCGGTTCGGTTCTAGTTCGCGCTATATAAAACTCTGCAAAAAAAAAAAATGGCTATATAAACCCGGTAAAAACACGGCACACCTGGATTTACAATACTTTATCTTATTTGCTTTTTTACTACATGAAGAAAAAATAAAACCTTTGGTTGCAGATCATTGGTGCCAAGCTGTGTCCAAGTTGCAGACTGCAAGCATTTTGAAAAAAATCAGTGATTCTCGGTTAAAATCGTGACATCTGATTGTAGTATCAATTGATGTTTTCGCAGTGAGTATTACTTTAAACCGATTTCGGGAAAGCACGCTGCATTAACACAATCTAGTCACTGGGCTCCGAAAACCTACTTGTTTTTCTGTAAACTTTTAACTGCGCCTCAGATTACTTTTGATGACATTAATCCACAACCAAAATGCCCCCCTCGATAGAAGCCGTTTTTTGATAATTTTCTTCTGCCTTTGGCTTTGAAAACATGTTTTGCTACAGAAAGCAACAACGCTGATTGTTTGGAGTTTAGAAAAAAATCCGGATTCTGTGGAATAGTTGATAAACCTATAACTCTTAAAAGTTTTCAATTTGTGTCTTTATGTCTTTTTCGGTAGCCTTCAATGTCAGAAGTGTGATTGAAGGTTCTATGGATAGATGTACACAAAGCATGGAATTTCCACCTTGCGCTGGACCACAATGACACTTGGTGTCATGCGTGTGCATGTCTATGTCTAAGGCATTAAAAATGTAATGCTTTCAGTCTCAAGGTTCAGTATTAGCCCTTTTTAGTGACTGTGCAATAAACTAAGATCTCCAAGTCAGGGGTGTAAGAAGCCAGGTCCACATTGTCTCCTGCACAAGAGATTTTGAACACTTGGGAGGTAGTTTTCTAAGAAACTTCTTGGGCCACCATTAAAAAAACCAACAAAAAACACCCATTTGGGTTTCCTGAAAACCCGGTAGCCCACAGTCTTTCCTTAGATGCCATCAGTGCATAAACGTGTAAAAATAAAATTCATATGTCAGTGGTAACAGTGTTCATTAGATGCAGGAGGAGTCACAAACACAAGAGGACTATGATTATTTCACAGATTCTCCTTCAGTGAACATTGATGGCTGCCGAATGAAATCCTCAGAGCTGTAGTGGTTTTCACATGCAATACACTGAATCACAAGATTTCACAATTATACAGTATGAAAATTGAAAGAAGGGGAAAAGCAGTTGTTTCTTTGTGGAAATGCTTACGAGATTTTACTTTCAAATTTTGCTTTAGCCCTACAGTGAGAACAATCACCCCTTGCTAGAAACACTTATATAAACCTAGACCGCTGGATGTCACTTATATACTGGACCATGTTGAACCACACACCACTATCATCAGGGTAAGAAAGATGTGTGAACTATGCTGTTTCCGGTATACCACCTGGTATGGAAGCAAACAATTAGATTGTGTGCGTAGGAAATAGAAAATTCGGATTGGACATTTATAAGTCCATAGCCAATTCCACAGCATTAAATTGCATGCCAACAACACTAACAGGAAGACCTAGATGAACCCCTATATCTGCCTGATGAAAAGAGCAGGCGTGATTTTACAAAATGGCAATAAAAGCCCAACACACTTATGAAAGTTGGTAGGAGTCCAAGCAGACAATCGGCATTAAAGAACATCATTCAATACATTGAAAAGAGATGTAAAGTTTGCAATATACCATACCCCGCACCAATTATACACAATACAAGCAGTAACTGTGCGTTGTGGTAAATGGCAGTGCTATCAGCTTTCCATTTTATCTTTTTAAGTCTTTTTATTAAACCTAAACAAGCTTCAGTTCAATACCCACATACAAATGACATTTTAGGAGAGACATCTGAGACAAGTTTCACAGTTCTTAAAATGTACCCTCAATTTTATCTTTTAGAAAAAAGTCTACGCTCCAAGTAGTTGCCAAATGTCTGTAGGTGGAGGTGAAACAGGTACACAGAGAAAACTTTAATGTGACCCACACCTACACGAGGATGGAGGGAAATTATTTTCAATATCAGAAGTGCACAACCAGGCTGGAACTGTAGTACCTGGTAATCATCACTGCTCACTAGAAATTATTTCTGCCTTATGGAAACATGGAAAGAGAAACCCAGAGGACGGCATAATTACAGTGAAAGTACTCAACGTTTCAATATTAACTTCTTCACCTTTTCCATTTGACTCAGTCTGTACTAGTGATATCCTATTCAGGTCTCGCCTACAGACTGCTTTAGCTTTCGGGGGCCAAAGACCTTTTATCTACAATAGGAAAAAGGAGGTCAATAAGTCAATCTCTCTCTATATCAAAATGTACTGATTGCTCCATTCAATCCTGTCTGTGTTCCATGCAGGGTACAGAAGCGGCATTACTAGCAGATGCTGAAAACCTCACACTCCTCCTGGTCAAGGAGGCCAAGCCACTCTAATTCTGCTGGACCCAAGTGCGACATTTGATACGGTTTCTCACTAAAATATGCTTCAGTTGTCATTCACATTGTGCTCTGTGGAACAGCCCAGGCACAGTTCCCATAGTTTCTTTCTGATTGTCATCAAGCTATTCACCATGTCTGTTTCTGATCTTCCTTCAAACTCAGTTTGCTGTGGCATTCCAAGAGACTCTGCTCTTGGCCCTTCCCTTTTCAATATACATACAACTCCCCTGGCAACAGTCTTAACCCTACTCTTTTTGTGCACAGACGACACTTAAATTATTGTTGATGTCAAAGAAACTTGGCAGTTCCCAACTCAATTTCAATCTCTGTATGTCTCTAGTTGCCAAGTGGATGTAACTTAATTAACTAAAACTTAAACAGCGGCAAAGAAATGGTGCTTATTATTGCTGGTTCTCGTGCCTTGTGGTCCGTTTCCTGATGGTAAAATGAGCTCTTACCTGTATCCACCTCAGCAACTGAAACCCTTAACCTTGGGGTCACTTTTGATGATTATTTTCTGTTTTCTATCAAAGTTGCATCCTCATTATTCTTCTACCTAAGAGTACTTCAAATAATTCTCCCTTATCTCACGGCTGGCTGGTGGATAAATGTCGTACAATGACATATCCTATTGCTACTAGATTATTGCTTCTAGGCATTCTAGCATATTTTATCGACCGACGTCAAATAGTACAAAAGTTCAGCCGTCCACCTAATTCTTGCTCTTCTGGCCTGCACATTTATCTCTCTCTCTCTCCAACAATCCCCTGCATTGGCGCCTGGTGGCCGAACAGACTATCATTAAGGCGCTCTGTCTCTTTGACCGAGCCTTCTTTGTATTTGCGAACACTGGCAGCAGGTCTTTCAAAGATCGAGTGCCTGATGGACATAAGCACTAGATGCAACCCAAAAGCATAGGAAGCACATATGATGGAACGGACATTGTCACCCAGTGGGCTCTGCAAGTGGGTATACCTCTACGCACAATAGATTGGGACTAGGGACCGCTTTGTTAGTGCTGAAAGCACATCAGACACAAATACCTGATGGGATGGTACAGATACAGGCTGACTGCAACATCAATGCACTATCTGAACAATCAAAGGAGTACAAAGTCACAAGTCCTGTCCACAATTTCGGAGGTAGGTCACTTAGAAGCCGTCTAAGAGGTACATATAAGGGTGAAACATGTGCCAGGAGATAAGCACAACACATGAGACACTCTTCAGTTGGGATATCCATTTCATTCAAGAATTAGATTAAGAAATTCAAGATCTGTTATTGAAAAAATGAGAGTTAACTAACATCCGTTTTTTCCTACCAGAGAAATTTTCCAGTTTCCGCATCCTAGGCATGGGATTTTTTGTTTTTTTTCCCCCCAAAACACTGTTTCCATAGGGGTCAGAAATTGCAAGCAGTTACACATGACAATGATACTCATTGCACCAATGTGGATGAGGCTGTTGTTGTTCTCAGGTTATAGGACCATATCTTGTACCACTAACTTAGAACTTGGTCACATGGCACAATTCACTTGTGATGGAGGACCAAGTGTGTTACTCAGACTCCAAGATATCAAATTTGACAGCATAGCGTCAGAGGTCTTAGAATTTAGATTTTTAAATCTATATCAGTAATGTAATTAAGTTCTTAGCGCGACCAGGGCCTCAACAATGAGAAAATGCTGTGTAGCAGAGCGGAAACAATTTGTTCCCTTTTGTATATGAGCACATGAAACACTCTGTAGTGCTATAGTGCAGGATGTTTTGCAATATGAGTTGTATTTATCACTCACAAAGCTAAATTACCCATCAGTCAAATTACATCTAGCTACCCTGTTAATGCAAAGAATCAAGAACGACCTTTGTTATTTAGAATATCAGTGATAAATGCATTTTTGAGAGTGACAAAAACATGATACGTCCGTGCACAACACTATCTCCTGCATTAGATCTGAGTATTGTGCTGACTGAACTCTGACCACCCTTACAACCTTTGTAGTCAAGTCAAGCTACGCTTTATTCGATTTAAAAATGTCAAATCATAAAAGCAGAATACCGAGCAATAAGCATAAGATAATTAATTAGTGTAATCACAATTTGACAGACATATAATAAAATATCATCATTAGAAATAAAGAAAAATATATTAAAAGGTGAGCAGCTATCTACAGTTTACGTGAGGCAAAGACTAAAAACTGATTTCAGTATGACCTTAACCTAGATAAAAAAAACAAGGTCAATTAAACAGAAGGTGGGCCTTGCATAGATTTCCTTGTTCTTATCACCCCTTTCAAATATTTTACAATATGATCGTTAAGAATTTCGTCATCTAGGAATTGCAGCTTAAGAAAAGCAGGTCGACATTGTCTCAGACCTTGCAGTTTCAAATAAGGAAGGATCCACCTTTTCCTAAGTAAAATATAGACCTTTGTATAAATATTTACTGAAGCAGTTAACACCCAAGCAGCATTCTTAATTTCTGCCATTTTACCTAGTAAAGTATAAATAGTAAGGATTCTGGGATGGGCTTTGTTGAGGTATGCATGCTCGTTCTTGCTGGCTTAGTAATTTACAAGCATTGATTGTCAAAGAACCATTCTTACGGATACACAAGGAAAGGATTGTGTGAGTAACCCATTACACATTTACCAAAGGTTATGTCTAGTCTCTATATAAATCAAACTGCAGAAAAAGAGCTGAACATTTGCCTTGACCACCAGATTTTAGATGAACGTTGATGTTTTACTCTCCTCATCTTTGGCTCTGTCACACAGGATTGAAACTTCTGATTGAAGTGCTTTAATATGTATCTGAATCTAAAATATTGAGAGGCACATCCCAACTAGGGTCGATTTGTTCGCCTCCGCCCTGTGTCTGAGCTTAGATTGGTCGGCTCGTATAGCCTCACATTAACGACCAGGAATCTAACTTAGGTTCCAAGGTGATTTTCACGTCCCTAATGGCACTTAGGAGTTCATCAAAGTGTTCCCCCTACTTCTGTGTAGCAGATGGGGAGGCATCTCTCCCCGAGCTTCCCTGTGGTGAGGTAGGCAAGGGCCACCTCCCTCCACCCCGCTACTCCTAGTAGGTGGTCGCTGTTTCACCATCTTTGCATAGCTACAAGCAAGTGGCAGGGGTGGCCGTCGGTGTTCAGTTGAAAGGGGACATCTCCATGGCTCCCTGATCCAAATCCTGCCTTCGGTTCGGAGTGCTGCGGGCCTTGGCACTCCACTAGTTCTCCACATTTGGCAGAAGGAGATGTCCCTTTTATGCCAGCAAATGGCGTGATGCTGAATAAAGGTCTATCTGAGGGCTGCCCAAGGGTCATCCCCCAAACAGCCACACAATGCACCTCGCAGGCAGGCGGGCCCACAGCGGCCTTGACGTTTGGCCCTCACAGCGCCTGTATCTAGAATGCAGCCACTGGATCCCTCCAATGTGACACAACAAGCACAATGCCCTCTGTTTCGGTGTCCTTGGTCTTGGATGGATTTTTGACTGTCCCAATCAGAGTGTTGAAGCCAATGTCCAGGGCCAAGGGATGTCGCAGGCAGTGGCTTTTGCCCACACACGTTTCGATGCATAGCCGTGCTAGGTGGGGCGCCATCACGGCATTGTGAGACCAGGCACCGCAGTAAAACCGTAGGTCTCTGCTCGCCAGGCCGCCCGCGTGTCCCTTCGCTCTAACAATTGTCCATGGTGAGGAGGGGTAGGCACAAGTCTAAGCCTTCAGAGCCACCAGCACGCGGAGGGTAGACTACACTCCTGTTGGCCTTCAGGTACGGGTTCCACCTGCGGGGGCGTGGCACAATTTCACATGGGACGAGGTCCCCGGTCCTTTGATATGAGCAGCACTCCACTACAGGCCAAGTGTGCCACCGAGGTGCAGCCAGCAGTGTGCGCCGCCGACATTGATCCGGTTAGTCATCATCATCAAATATCTTTATTTCCCTTAGTTTCTGATGCATAAAAGAGCACATTTAAAAACAATCATAAATAGATGTTTAAAACAACAACCATTAAAAACAATTCATAGATTTTACAATTTTTTAAGAACCAATTAGCCTACACAACCAGTATATCCCTAAAATATAAGGTTCATTAAAAACATTTAACACCTTACTTAATAAAATCATACAAGTCATCCTTTCAGTGTGTCAGCTGGTGTCTATGTTTCAGACATTGCCAAAGGTAAAGTGCAACCACCTGGCACACCAGTGGGCCATCCAGCTTTTGAATAAAACATAGGGCTGGTTTATACTGCCTAACATTATACCTACGCATGAGTGGAACAATACATTTCTGCCTCAGGGAACGATAGAAAGTACACAAGAACATAAGGTGCAGGTTGGACTGAGTTGACACGCCGTCACATGGGCACGAACCGAGCTCCTTAAGTGACTAACAGGTTACAGGAAAGCCAGCATTAACAGGAGGTAGTTCATACGGAATCTAGTGAGTATGAAACAGTGCTGCAAATTCTAAATTAACACCAAATAAGGCTGCAAACCGGGGCAAGATGGAAGAGCATCATAGTGGGTAACAGCATATTTCTGATTATTAGCTTCCCTTCTTTTAAGAGAAGCCTTTTTTTTTTGTTTAAACTTTATTTTTCAAATTTTGTTAAACAACCAGAGTTCAAGAGGGGTACAGTTGCATAGAAAGACGCAGTCATTAAATAAGAATATAAAGCAGAATCAGTTTCTCAGTACAGGTTACAACATCATCCCATATGCCAAATAAGACAATCAGCAGGATATTGCCCAAAAACGATATCTCCACGAGCTACATGTTGTGTTAGACAATGTGGAGGCAGCGTAGCACACATTGGTTTTCAAATAGACATGCGCGTATCATCCGAAGAACCATTTACGTCTATTCATATTCAATATAATAGCCCACTACATGCGGTTTTTATATGTCAATAAAGTGGCTTCTCAGCAATGCATACCATTATGTACATAGTCCAAGGAGTATTTCACAGGTGCCCTAAAGAGTACCTCTCATGCAGAGCGAATTGCTAGTCAAGACAGCGAATATATAGTCAGGAGATGCATCCTATCAATTCTCCTGTGACGGACGTTCCATGTCCTCATTGCCAGAGTCAGTATGAGTCAATAAATAACACCGCAACGGGGCCCATATATCAGCAGGCAGCGAAGTCAGCGGCATTAACTCAGCATATGATGTGATCTGTTCTTGGCAATATACAAGGTCAGTCAGCCAGATCTTAAATTTGGGCGCTCTCCCCCTACCCCATTTACACGCCACTCTTCGTTTGGCCAGAAGTAGCGCTAGTGCAACAAATTTGCGGTGTGACACACAGATAGATTCCACCCACCCCAACAGTGCCAGAGTAGGTGATGGTTCCAGTTCAACATTGATCATTGTAGAGAGGGCGCCAAGTACCTGCTGCCAATAGACCTGCACAGCTGCACAGTTCTATGATAAATGTAGGAAATCAGCGCCAGGGGCGTGGGATCTTTCACACTCATCCGAGTCGCGCAGTTTATACCTATACAGTCGCGCAGATGTGTAATACAGTCTGTGTATACATTTATAATGCAGTATTCTAAGCCTACTACTAGAAGAGATACGCTCAGTTTGTTGCATGCAGAAAGTCCACTGTTCGTCAGTCAGCGCTATTCCTAGTTCATGTTCTCAACGCGCTTTTGCATCAGGAAGGCATACATCTCTAAGGGAGCGAACCGTCCTATATATGGTGGACACCAGTCGCCTAGGTGTGGCATTAAGAAGTAGTCTGTGCAAGGGTGCGAACACCTGGGGTTCCTTGGGAAAATCGGGCGTAAGCGTCCTGAGCCCCTGACGAAGTCGAATATACAAAAAGGTGTCGAGGGGTGATCGCTGTGCGCCAAGAGCCAAGTCATCTAAGTAGTGGAACGTTCCATCTTTATATAAATCCCCCCACTTCGTAACATGCATGCGCTCCATGAGCTTGCGAAAGATAGCCTCCTGCAATAGAGACATACGTGGGTGATACACCAGAGGGAGGAGTGGCGAGTACAGCAGGGGGGTATCAAGCATTTTACCTAGCTGGTTCCATGCATGGACTGTGCTCAAGACCGACGTCTGTGTCTTGTCTCTGTCTGGGTTTTGCAGATACAGTGCGCCTTCTAGTGGAACAGGCTGTGCCAGCCAGTGTTCTGCCGCGATCTGTGGCATATATTGAGGTGGAAGGACCCAAAACAAAGCAAAGTGAGCTTGAGCACTATAGTAGTATAGTTCGAAGTCCGGTATGCCGAACCCTCCCTGTGCATAGGGTCTTGTCATAACCTCCCATTTCAACCATGGATGTTTACCTCCCCAAACTAAGCGAGTGAGCTCGGATTGGAGTTGCTGGAAGAAATATCGTCCAGGAAAGAAGGGGATATTTAAAAATAAATACAGTAGTTGTGGCAGTACCACCATTTTGATCAGGGAGATCCTGCCCGCCATAGAGAGAGGGAGTGCAATCCATCTGGTGATTTTGTCACTGAGGCGGGACATAGCGGTGCCATAATTGAGACGCATAAGTTCATCCTTGGCTCTGGAAATGCGAATTCCCAAGTATTTAAGTTCATCATCACACCAAGTTATAGGGTAGTCCATGGGAAATCTAACGGTCCCGGGCGTTAGAGGGAAAAGGTAAGATTTGCTCCAATTGATATGCATACCAGATAGCCTGCCAAACCGTATAAATTCTTGAAGTACGGGGTTCAAGTTGGTTTGGGGGTCACGGATATAAAGTGTTATGTCGTCTGCGTACATGGACACCAACATTTGCCTCAAAGGGCATTGCAGCCCTTTGTCATTATGATGTTGCCTTAATTTTGAAGCAAGTGGTTTGACTGCCAAAGCAAAAAGCAGAGGCGAGAGCGGACATCCCTGCCTAGTGCCCCTAGTAATAAGTATATCTTGGGACAGTTTTCCGTTGACAAGGACTTTGGCCACAGGCGCTTCATATAGAAGTTTAATCCATGATAGGAAGACCGGAGGAAATCCCATATGTGCCATTATTGGTAGTACGTAGTCCCATTCTAATGAATCAAAGGCCTTGGTGGCGTCTAAAAAGATAGCTGCAAGAGGCAAATCTTCCGATACATTATTCATGATAGAAAAAAAAGTCCGCAAGTAATGGGATGTCGCCCTGCCAGGGACAAAGCCCGACTGGTCAGGCAAAACTAGATTGGTCATAAGGAGATTCAGTCGAGTGGCAATAAGTTTGGCTAGGATTTTGACGTCACAGTTAAGCAGTGACAGGGGTCTGTATGAGTCGCAGCTTTTTGGGGACTTCCCGGGTTTTAACAGGGACGTAATAAGAGCAGTTCTCATAGACGGGGGAGATGACCTACTTCGAGAGCTACCTCATATATTTCTTTAAGCACTGGGGCCATAAAGTCAATGTAGGTTTTGTATAGTTCAACTGGTATCCCATCCAGCCCAGTGGCCTTGCCTGACTGCATGCTCATAATAGCGTCTCGGACCTCATCAATTTCAAATGGGGCGGCCAGAAACTGCCGCTGTGCGTCACTAAGCTACGCCAGTGCAACGTCCTTTAAGTAATCGTGCAGGTCGAGAGCTTCAGTCCGAGAGGTAGTATATAATGCAGTGTAATGTTGAACAAAGGTGTTCAGTATTTGTGTGGTGTCTCTGTACACTACCGCGTCTACCCCCTCAAGTTCTAGGATAGTATTCGGCTGTCGAGACATCCTGACCACAGAAGCCAAAGCCTTTCCAGGTCGCTCTCCCTCGCTATATCGCCTAGCTGTCCAATACCGCCCTCTAAATCTAGCTTCTCTACCAGCTTCTTCGGTGTATGCCGTGATATTATCTCTAATTTTAGAACGGGTATCTCCGTCGGGGTGCAGGGCCAGGGAGCGTTCAAGTGTCTGGAGTTCAGTTTCGAGTTTATTAAGTGTACTTCTAATACTCTTAAGGACCCTTGAACCTTTAGCAATGCAAATCCCACGTAATGTGACCTTGAAGGCCTCCCAAATAGTCTCTACCTCTGCAACAGTGCCCTTGTTATGTTAAAAAATCCCAGGATTTTTTCACGTAATTCCTCCTGAAAGACAGCGTCTAAAAGGATGGTAGGCTGCAATCGCCAAAAAGAGCTTGAGGGGCACATATCGTCGGCGGTCAAAGTGAGACGTACCGGTGCATGGTCCGAATACGTTCTGGCTAAGTGTGTCACGTCCGATATCGCCGGGCATAGGGCTGTCGACATCAGCAGATAATCTATATGTGCCCATGTTGCTGCATGTGCGGTAAAGTGAGTGCCTTCTAGCGTAGTGGGGTGGATATGTCTCCAGGTATCAGTGAGATTGTAATCGTCTAATATGTCGTGCATCGCAGTACGGGCTTTGGTGTAATGGTGGGGAGATGGATTAGATCTATCCACCAGTGGATCAAACGACATGTTAAAATCCCCACCCCATATTATAGTATCTGGTCCTGAGTCTTTCACCGCCGCCCATAATTCTGTAAAAAATTGGGGATCATCTACATTTGGGCCGTAACAACACACCAGGGTGACCGATATATGGCCCAATCGTCCCCATACCATACAATACCACCCACACGTGCTGCTCTTGTGGCCCACTAGCGTGAACGGGGCACCTCGTTTAGCAAGGATCGCCGTGCCCCTAGCATAATTTGAGTATGAAGAGAAGATAGCGTGGGAAGCCCATTTACAAGCAAATGTGTGATTGCTTTGTGGTTTGAGGTGCGTTTCCTGTAGAAAAGCAAAATGTATGTTATGCCTATCAAGATATGATAATACATGCCTTCTTTTTCTCGGATCTCCCAGCCCCCGCACATTCCACGTTATGAAATTTAAACTAGTGCGCGTCCTTTGTTGCATACTAGTGAGCAAGGGTGATAAGGAGTAGTTTCTGTCCTGTAACTCCAGTTCTGTAGTAGGGGTATCTCTGTTATAGTCATAATCTAGTGGATAGTCCCGCCCATGTGCGTGGACCCCGGAGCAATAAAAAATAATCTCTTACAGTGTCAAAAAATGCAGAAATGCATAGACACTTAAGAGAGAATTTAAAGACAGATAATGCAGCCAAAAAAGGCTACACTGTCCAGTACTTCAACTAGAAATTCCACCATAAAATCCACAAAACAGCAAAAGCCTGTACAGATTTCCATTGCTTTAACAGCAAACTCCCTCAGGAATGATAGAGAGAAGAACCTGGACAGACAAGCCCCATAGGCTGCCATTATGTGGCTTAAATAGGATGCTGTGCCTTTAAGGAACCTTCCAGAACCTTCTCCCAGTATCCCAGAATGCATAGCAGGTCCAACTTAGCTTCAGTTCTTTTTGAAGGCGTAAAAACGCCAGACCTGTAGCATTATGTATCTGAACAAATCTCCACCGGGGAGGACGGCGGGCGCTTATGACTATAACAGAGATACCCCTACTACAGAACTGGAGTTACAGGACAGAAACTACTCCTTCTGTAGTAGGGGATATCTGTGTATAGTCATAATCTAGTGAATAGAATGGCAAGCCCATCCCCACAACAAGCGGCGGTGGAGAATATGAAAATTACGCCACTATTGTGCGAACAAATTCCGCAGCGAAGCCTGCCCAACCTGAGCGTCTGCCCTGGCATCAGTGTCCAGGCAGTAATGCTTAGCAAAGGTATGGACCGACTTCCAAGTGGCCGCCTTGCAGATCTCTGCAAAGGGAACATTGCGAAGCATAGCTGTCATGGCAGCTTTACCTCTGGTGGAATGAGCCTTAGGTTTACCCCCTAAGGTCTTATTAGCTTTGCAGTAACACAATTGTATACAGGACACAATCCACCTAGAAATGGACTGTTTAGAGGTAGCAAGACCTGTCCTGACTGAGCCATAATTAATGAACAATTGGTCAGACCTACGAATATCTTTAGTCTTATCAAGATAAAACTTCAGCACCCTCCTCACATCCAGGGAATGTAAAGACCTTTCCGCTGGAGATGACGGATTCTGAAAGAACGTAGGCAAAGTGATAGTCTGATTGATATGAAAATCAGAAACAACCTTGGGAAGAAATTTAGGGTGAGTACGCATAACAACCTTAGCAGCATGAAACACAGTATAAGGTTCTTGGCAACACAACGCCTGAATCTCACTCACCCTGCGGGCCGATGTAATGGCCACGAGGAACGCCGCCTTCCAGGACAGGTGCTGCAACGAAGCCTTATGAATGGGTTCAAAAGGCTCCTTCATCAATCTGGACAGCACCACATTCAAGTCCCATGAAGGCGAAGGAAGCCTGACAGGAGGGAACACTTTCTTCAAGCCTTCCAAAAAATCTTTGATCACAGGGATCTGGAAGAAGGAAGTCTGTGAAGGGCCTTTCCTGTAGGCAGTCAAAGCAGCCAGATGAACCTTAATGGAATGGACATTAAGGCCCGACTGCGCCAGATGTAGTAGATATGGAAGGATGACATCTTCCTTGCATGTCGTAGGGTCATAGTTCTTAGACTTGCACCAGATGCAAAACCTCTTCCACTTGTAAGCATAAGAAGTCCTAGTGGAAGGTCGCTTAGCCTCCTTCAGTATGTCCATACAATCCTCTGGGAGATTCAGATGGCCATATTGCACTATTTCAGGAGCCATGCCGCCAAACTCAAAGACGAGAGGTTGGGGTGAACCATCCGCCCCCCGAACTTCGTGAGAAGGTCCGGCCTGCACGGCAGCTTCATGTGAGGAAGGAGAGAGCGGTGAAGCAGGTCCGTGAACCACCACTGTCTGGGCCATTCCGGGGCAATCAGAATCATTCTCGCCCTGGATTGGGACAGCTTAATGAGAACCGCCGGAATCAGGGGAATTGGTGGAAAAGCGTACAGAAAGCTGTTCGACCAGTTGATCCATAACGCGTTCCCCAGCGTCCCCGGCTGGTAGTACCTGGAGGCGAAGCCTCGGCATTTGCTGTTTTCGGCGGTGGCGAACAGATCCACGTCTGGAGTTCCCCACCTTGCGAAGACTTCTCCTAGTACTTCGTCGTTTATGACCCATTCGTGGTTTTCTGAATGAGTCTGCTCAGTTCGTCTGCCTGAACATTCTGCACACCTGGCAGATGGGTGGCCGTTATCGACAGTCCTCGAGCCAGAAGCCAGTGCCAGATCGCCTGCGCCTCCTGCGACAGAGTGCGCGATCTCGAGCCCCCCTGCTTGTTGAGGTAATACATAGTTGTCGTGTTGTCTGTCTGAACAAGCAGAGAGTTGGTCTGAAAGGACGGGTGAAAAGCCTTCAGTGCCAAGTGCACAGCCCTGAGTTCCAGGAAATTGATATGGTACGTGGACTCCGTCGGGGACCACGTCCCTTGAATTTGTAGGTCTCCGGAGTGCGCTCCCCAGCCCTGGAGAGAAGCATCCGTCATGATAGTCTGTGTGGGAATGTCCTTGTGGAAGGGAACCCCTCTGAGGAGATTCTCCTTCGAGCACCACCACTTCAGAGACTGAAGAGCATGCAGGGACAGTCGTATCTTGTCGTCCCAAGATCCTCTCCTCTGGTCCCATTGATCCTCCAAGCACTCCTGCAGCGGTCTCATGTGCAGCCGCGCATGTGGCGTCAGGAAGATACACGAGGCCATCGATCCCAGCAGAGAAGACACCGTCCTCACTGTCGTGGATGGAGTAGACATGAGAGCCTGGGCCTTCCGAAGGAGTGATAAACGTCGCTCTTCCGAAGGAGACACGCTTGCTGACAGCGTATTGATGGAGGCTCCCAAGTACTGGATGCGCTGGACCGGAATCGGGACCGACTTGGACATGTTGATGTGCAACCCCAGCTTGTTCAAGAGAACGCACGTTGTCTGGAAGTGTGCTTGAGCTTCCGAGAAGGAGGAGGCCTTGATCAACCAATCGTCCAGGTACGGGTAGACAAACACCTTGTTCTTCCGCAGGTGTGCCGCTACCACTGCCATGCATTTCGAGAATGTCCTGGGTGCAGACTTCAGTCCGAAGGGCAGCACCGTGTACTGATAGTGATTGGTGCCGACTTGAAAGCGCAGAAACTTCCTGTGTTTGCATGCAATGGGCACGTGGAAGTATGCGTCCTGTAGATCTATGGCACACATCCAATCTCCTCGTTGCAGCTGAGGGTAGATTTGATGCAACGACAGCATGCGAAACTTTTCTCTGCGAATCCACTTGTTTGCCTGTCGCAAATCCAGAATGGGCCTGAACTCGTTTTTGTCCTTCTTGCGGACAAGAAAGAACCGAGAGTAAAGACCTCTTCCTTTTGAGACAGAGGTACGTCTTCTATCGCCCTTTTCCTTAGCAGAATGTCTGCCTCCGCCTGAAGCTCGCGCAGTTGATACTGCGAGCTGACGGGAGGAATCGATGGAGGAGGGCTGGTGAAACGCAGACTGTATCCATTGCAAACAATATTCAGCACCCACTTGTCCTGAGTAATTTTTCTCCACTCTGCCAGAAAAAATTGAACGCTTCCCCCCACCGGAGCGGGTAACGGACGAGGGGGAAGTAACTGCTCAGGGTCGAGACCCGGCCGGGCCCTTGGAAGCGGTAGAGGACTGTTGTCCCCCTCTACCCCTCTGACGCTTCTGGAAGGGTCGTCTGTATTGCTGCTGCTGTTGCTGCTGCTGATGTTGTCCGGCAGACTGCCCCCTTCCACGACCCTGCGACCCGAACCGCCGTTGGAACTGGCGGTAGGGTTTCTTCTCCTTGGGCTTCTCCAAGCCCACCGCCGTCAGGGTCTCCGCCTCGGCCTTCATCCTGGCCATCTCGTCATCCGCGTGTTTTCCGAAGAGGGTATCTCCGGAAAACGGGAGATTCGCCACACGTTGTTGTGCTTCCGGTTTAAGCGACGTCAACTTGAGCCAAGCATGGCGTCTCTGGTTAATCCCGTGGCAGTATCCGTGCGCAGACAGCAAGGAGATATCCGCCGCGGCGCTGATGGCCTGGTTAGAGACCAGCATCCCCTCCTGGACGATCTCCATGAAGTCCTCTTTGCGGTCTCGAGGAACGAGGTCTGCAAACTGCTCCATTGAGTCCCACAGTGCATGGTCGTCCCAACAACGCCGAGTCACTGGCAGCTTTCATCGAAGAGGAGGACGTACCACACGCCTTCCGACC
Organism: Lissotriton helveticus; assembly: GCF_964261635.1. NCBI lineage: Eukaryota > Metazoa > Chordata > Amphibia > Caudata > Salamandridae > Lissotriton > Lissotriton helveticus. Next base: position 253,460,569 of record NC_136065.1, on the reverse strand, counting down.
AGCAGAGTCGACCCAGCGGCTCTCCTTGTCTGGAGGCACCGTGGATGCAGGGGAGGTGGCATGAAGCTTCTGGGCCGCCGTCACAATTACCGAATCCGGCACCAGGTCCTTTCTCAAGAAGGCTGGGTCCGAGTCCGGAGCTCTGTACTTTTTGAGGAGCCTGGAAGGCGCAGACTTCACCACCGCCGGTGTCAGGAAGAGCTGTTCAGCCGGCTCGAGGAGCCCTGGCACCAGAGGCAGCAGGGGGCGAGACATGTGTCTTTTATGTAATGTCTCAAAGATCACCGAAGTCGAAGGTGTAGGCGCTTCAACCTTGATCCCCAACTTCGCCGCTCCACGCAGGAGAACCTCCTGGAATGTGCCTATATCGTCTATCGGGGACACTCTAGTCTCCGGCGAATCAGACAGTGTGGGAGAGTAAGAACGGGTCCCAGATGCAGAACGTGACCTGGACCTACGCCTCCTATGGCGATGCCTGGATCTCGATGAAGAACCACGTCCACTCCTAGATCTGTCCCTTCTCCCCGAGCGAGACCTCGATCTCTTGGGTCTCGGACGTTCCGTTGGCCTCCCTGGTTCAGAAGCCTTAGGCTTCCTAGGAGTCTTCTTCGGTGGCGTCGGAAACTTGGGCATCGACACCGCCCTCGGCGGAACCGGGGGTGGGGGAGTAACCGGACGCGGGGCCTGCGGAGCCGGCAGAGGAGGCACTGGCGGAGGGGTCGGAGCCTTCGGAGGCGGACCCTTCGGTAAAGGAGGCAGCGAAGGAGGTGCAGAAGGCTTCTTCGGGGTATAAACCTCGGAATACGCCGTTCCTGGCGAGCCATCATCCTGTTCGGACCGTGGGGAGCCCCCCACAGTCCTAGGCCTGTCCTTACGGCCTCCCGACGCCGAAGATCGGTGCCCAGACGACGACCGTGGATCCTTAGACGTCGAGCGGCCCTTCGGCGTCGACCGTTTCTCACTCTGCGACGTCGACCGGTGTCCACGTCTCGACGTCGACCCCGACCAGATAGACGAACCACAAAACCTCGACGACGAGCGATGGTGCCTCGACGGCGACCTCGACCTCTTCGTACGTCTCGACGTCGACCTCTTGGATCGCCTCGACGTCGATCTCTTGGAACGTCTCGACGTCGATCCCTTTGAATGTTTCGACGTCGACGTCCTCGGCGCCGGAGACTTCTCCCGTCTCGACGGCGGTCTCGACGACGAGGATCCTCTCGACGACGATGTCCTTGACGGCGAACGGCGGTGTCGCCTCGACGGCGAGCGCCGACGCCGGGCCCTCCGATGTCGACCACTCGACGCCGACGGCGACGACGAGGAGATCGACACCGGCTTCGACGGCGGCCGGAACACGTCCCTCGACGTCGATGGGCGACGTTTTCTCAACCCAGAGCCCTGGGGAGACCGGGAACTGGCCGTGGACCTCCCTCTCGACGTCGTGGTCATCGCAACTGACCCAGACGGAGATCTTGGGCGCGGGCTGGACTTCCTGCCCCTGGGGAGCCCCCCAGAGGCCTCAGCATGGGCAGAAGGAGCCCCTCCTGACCCACCTCGTGCCTTCAATCTTCTTTCTTCAAGTCCCTGAAGTCTGATTTTTCTCCTGTCCAGAGAAGCCTCTACAGATCACACAGTCCTCAGGGATGTGGGAAGAGGGAAGGCAGAGGATACAGACCTCATGGGGGTCTGACTTGGCCTTCTTCCTGGAGCACTCCGGGCATTTGTCAAATAATGCTGGCATTATGGACAATAAAAGAGTGCAGGAACCCAAGAAGAAAGTCACTAAAGTACTTTAAAAGCACCAAAAATCGAATTTAGTGTAAAACACCAACAAAACCCTTGAAAAGGGAGAGCTCAATGCTCCAGGGTCCTGCTTGCAGGAGCCGGAAAAAAGAAATGAAGCTAAGTTGGACCTGCTATGCATTCTGGGATACTGGGAGAAGGTTCTGGAAGGTTCCTTAAAGGCACAGTATCCTATTTAAGCCACATAATGGCAGCCTATGGGGCTTGTCTGTCCAGGTTCTTCTCTCTATCATTCCTGAGGGAGTTTGCTGTTAAAGCAATGGAAATCTGTACAGGCTTTTGCTGTTTTGTGGATTTTATGGTGGAATTTCTAGTTGAAGTACTGGACAGTGTAGCCTTTTTTGGCTGCATTATCTGTCTTTAAATTCTCTCTTAAGTGTCTATGCATTTCTGCATTTTTTGACACTGTAAGAGATTATTTTTGATTGCTCCGGGGTCCACGCACATGGGCGGGACTATTCACTAGATTATGACTATACACAGAGATCCCCTACTACAGAAATGGGTACTCGCTGGAACTGCCATACTCCCATTATCCACAACACATTTTTATCAGTAGTCTCCGACATCTGGTGTCCTGTCACACGGCATCGTCTACAATAGTTTGACTTACGAGGATAACCAATAGTACCAAGGTAAATGTCTCCAAACAGCATCTTTCTAAAAGAAACAGACCCCCAACCTACTCCAACGCCATAACTGTCCCGCTCTCTGCCCCTATTCGCTAACAGTAGAGCAGTTAAACATTGTACAGTTTGTCCTTTCCCCCTTTCCCCCACACACTGCAGCAACCCCAACTTGCCAGAATAGTCCTTCCACCCCCCACCCAAATACCTTCCCAGGGGTATAAACAAACCCCAGTAACCATGTCTTAACATTGGGGTATGCCCATACGGGGAAACATATAGAGAGCGCACAGACACGTCTCCCCCCTCTAGCCGCAGTTTCTGTACTACCATCAGAGACGGCCCAGGAGGGATAGTGGTCCCTGGTATACATTACCGCTGGATTAGAGGCACGAAGCCCCTTCAAGTGATTGTCCAGTGTCCCCAGTCATTCTTCCGCATACAGGCCTCAAGTTCTCACGGTCCCGAAGACCAGTAAGTGGTGTTCTTGCCGTACGTCTCAGGCCTCATCATCAGTTTCTGGTGGATTCTCTCGGTGTGCAGCTTCCCTACCGTTGCCTCCATGCTGTGCTTTTTTATGGCCTTTATATAGTCTTCCACTTGCTGTGGTTTGGTGAAAATACGTTGTTTCCCTTGGTGAGTAAAACGAAGTTTCGCAGGATACAATAAGGCGTTGTCAATTTGTGCGGCCCGAAGTTTCCGTTTGATCTCCAAGAATTTTCGTCTCTCCTCTTGTACAAGCGGCGTGAAATCAGGGAAAATGGAGAACGCCACTCCGTTGTAGTTCAGGCTTTGTTTGGTACGAGCAGCGCGCAGGGCCACATCACGGTCGTGATAATTCAAGAGGCGCGCTATAATGGGCCATGGTGGAGCTCCAGGTTTGGGCACAGGAGCCAACGACCTGTGTGCCCGTTCAACAATGAACTGTGCAGAGAAGGCTTCAGCTCCAATGGACGTAAGTAGAAGCTTTTCTACATATTCCTCCATCCGTCCTGTGTTTGTGGATTCTGGAATGCCCGTGACGCGGATGTTATTGCATCTACTGCGGGCCTCCAAATCCTCATTCTTTGCAGCAATAACTCGCAGTAGGTTATCCATCCGGGCTAGCTGATTTGTGTGGACAGCAGTGGTGTCACCGTTGTCTGAGATTCGCCTCTCAGTTTCCGTAATTCGCTCCTCGTGTTGGTCCACTTTGTGCACCAGGGCATCCATTCTGGAGGTCAGCCTGTCGACTTTATCAACTACTGTGGCGAATCCTTGCCGCATCTCTTGTAGTATTTGTTGCATGTCTAGGTCACCAGGAGGAGAATCACTGCACGTTGCACCTACACCAGTTGGTTTAGGATCAGGCATTGCAGTCTAGGGCTTATTTTTTGGGGAAGCGTCGAAGGTAAGTTTGGTTTGGCGATTGTCCGGTCGCACCATGTTGCCCCTTTGGCACCGGGATCCGCTGGGCCTCCGAGTCGCAGACTGCCCGTCGCACTTTTGACAGCACGGGTGTAGCACAGTTAAAGAGATGCAGATGTTCCACTGTGCAATAAGGAGTTAGTACTGTTGTAAGTAGGAGCACATAAATACTGGGAGGGCCTGCGCTGAAGATGACCCACTATTAGGTACAAGTGGCGGTCTCGGCGTTTGGGTGGCAGAAAGGTCGCTATTCCTGTGCAACTGTACCCATCCACTCTGTCCGGCGATTCAGGCCTGGTATCCTACATGGTACGAGTATCAAATCAGGAGTGTCCTGAGGTGAGTATTGTCTTCCTAGTGAAACCAACCGCTGCGCCAGGCACTCTTTGGAGGTGAGCAGCACGGTAGCGTAGCAGGGCAATGGCGAGTTTCCTACTCAAATCCTGCCAGCGGGTCGCTCCGTGCCCTCCAGTCCGCGAAAGAGCCAAGGGAGGTGTCTAACGAGCTTGGCGTGTGAGGAGAGTCTATGCCACATGTCCCGCACCTCCCAGACCCAGGAAGCACTCGTGTCCCATCGCCGTGGCCAAAGCAAGTCAGTGCGCAGCTCCACTACAATGCCCCAGTGTCTCTCGTAGCCCTACAGTGCGCTTGCCCTGCCGCAGATCGAACGGCTCCACAGGGGGGGGGTCAATGGTGTGCAGATCAGATGTACTTTCGCCCGTTCGAGAGTCCGGCACACACATTTGCCCCCGAGTTCAAAGCACCGGGATGGGCGCTCTCCCGCCCGGGCACTGTAGATCTTAATGCAGCGGGTGGGGGAGGGGGAAGGTCCAGTACTCACGGGCCGCAGCCTGAAGGTCGTGATTTCGCCGCTCCGCACATGTCCTCAATTGCCCTCCTAGCTCCCACCAGGCGGGTGGGGGGGAAACAGCGCCCGTAATTCAGCAAAGGCGGCAGGCACCACAGAACTTCCAGTCAGGATCGCCGTCATGGGCCTGTCCCCTCGTGGGAAACCTCGGGCTTTACTAGCGCCGTAGTCCGTAGCTCTCAGCAGCAGGGGCTCCAGCGGCGTCCTCGGGGGAAATACCTCGCCGTTTTTCTCAGGCACCGCAGGTCGCAGCCACACCAAAATCAGATCGAGTCTGGGGGGGTATGTTAGTAACCCGAAGATGGAGTTTGGGTGCAGTTTTCTTCCAGCAAATCAGGATAATGATCGGATTTATGTGCCAGGGAACAGGAGCCTCACCAAAAGGCAGCCATGCTGTGTGTGCGCCCTCTAGCGCCTTCTTCTTTTAAGAGAAGCCTTAGATAAAAATGCCTCCTTCAATCTCACCTTACTTACTGTCAAACAGGTGGCAGGGGTATTAAACCATTCGGGCAGTCCCAAATCCTCCAAGGTACACTTTACATATAAAAACCAAGGAATCGCAAAGGCACACTCTAAATTCAAGCAGTCTTCCACAATCAGCTGGTTTAGAACAACACTTTTCCTTTTCCAACTCAAGTGCCAGAGCAATACCGGTGCCAACATAATTATATCTCATATGTAAGGCCCTGACATCTCACTGTGGCATATTATGTTAGGAAAGGACAGGGGTAAGGCTTGAAACTTCCTAATAAATGTTTCCTCAACTCGCTGGATCTCATCAACATCCACCATGCCCCAAAAGGCCTCCTTATAGCTGGCTGTTGTGACCAATTTTCCTGCATAAATTCGTAATATCTCGAGAATAGCCTTCTACACTAGCTTCTTTGTGAAGTTGAACAGGGCTAATATAATTTTTTCCCAGTGGCAAAGTCTTGTTTACAACCATATTTTTCCGCAAATGCTTGGAGTCGAACAAAGTACGAAAATTACTCAGCCTCTTCCACCCTACAATTTTCAATGTGGAACACAGGACTTGGTTTGGGTCGTATCCCACAAACATATGTGACAGATTTACATTCATTCACCTGAAGGTCACCTGGCCAAATCGGCAGCTCACACCGGCGTTACTTGCAGGACTCTTTACAACTCCTCGATGTAGAAGAAATCTGGGCTTCTAACCCATCACAGCAGGTACTTAAATCCCATATCAAAAGAAATGTCCGTCTCTTGTCCTTCCACTCGGACAGAGCACAATTGGTCGAGCGTAAGCACGCCTGGACAGTTGTATCAGGATTTAAGCCAGGGATCATGGGTCCACACCTGTCATGTACCTACTCAGTGCTGTGGAAAAAAAGATTTTTGGCCCTCAGAATGGGTGAAAGGCCATTCCTGTATCACTTGCCAAGATGGCGAAGCACAAATCCAAATGTAATGTGCAGAGGATGCGGGAGCAGTACAGAAACAATCAAGCACGTGGTATGCCTTTGTCCTGCAGCTCATGACGACCGTAGGAAATTGTTAAAGAACGAATGAAACAAACTTGGTATTCGTACACGCCGTCAGGCTATCCTTGCATGCATGAACCCGGACAATCCACAGCTTAACATCAGGTTCACCAAGTTTATTACAGGAACAGCAAGAAAATTTACAAACTACGAGACCTTATAATCCACCATCGGTTACTCATGTGTATTCTTTCCGATTTGCATAGTCCCCTGTATTACACAAGAATAGCTGACAATGGCCCCGGCGTAGAGTTGACCTGTTCTTCGCGTGCATCTCTGGAATCCACTGGAACATTGTATGCAGGGGGCTTACTACATAAATGGACTGCAACCCCAGGATCATCACCACAAACTTTGAACTGCATTATCAAAGTTATTAATTGTTAATTCTTAATAGCAAACATCTGCATGTGGTTCGATAAGATGGAAAAACCGGAATGGAGAACTAAGGTTTACAACTGCTTTTAAGGTTTTTAGGATTTTAAATTGTTTCTCTGATGAAATTGTATCCTTCATTTTCATTATGATGGTCCAAATGTAAATATTTTAATAACTGTTCATGATACACGTTTTATATTGCTCGCTCGTTCACCATTGTAATGATTTTTATTAATCAAACAATAACGTTTCTATATTCCAAGTCTATATTCCAAGACCTGAAGGTCCAACTCCCTCATAAAAATTGCGTAATCCTCTATGAGACCCTTCAGTGCTCGACCAGTTCATGCTATGAGCACTGCATCGTCTGCATAGAGGAGTATGAGGAGTGGGCGTGATCTAGTGTAAGGAACGTCCCTGGGCCTCTCCGCCAAACCTGTTTCCAATCTATTGGTAAAAAGGGAAAGCAGGAAAGGGGCCAGGACTCAGACCTACCATACACCCTTATCAATCTTAAAGTACTTAGTACATTTGTCTTCTTGGCCAAAGTGCACACAGGCAGAGGCCCCAGAATTCATCTCTCTTATAAAAGTAATAATGGAGCCTTCAATACCCATCTTCGCCCATAATGGACCACAGTTTAGAGTGAGAAACGTAAACAAAAGTGGCTGTGAGGTCCATAAAGGCCAAATAAATGGCACCTTTCTTCGCCACCACATACTTGCCTATCAGGATACTCAAATGTATGCACTACTCTACTGTACCCCTGCCCTTCCTGATGCCGGACTGTATGTCTACCAAGATATTGTTTGGCTCTGTGCATTCCTCCAACTTGTGTAGTAATAGGAGCCCCATTAGTTTTGCAGTGGAATCAAGCAATGAGATTCTAGTTTTTGGGACTGGACTTATCTCCCTTGTTATATACCGGGACAATTACCGATTGGTTCCAAGATGCCAATTGGCCAACCTATACTACGACATTAAGCACAACCACCAAAAGCTGGGCCCACAGATCCTGGTGCTCCAAGAAAACATCCACCGGTACCCCATCAGGGCCAGGGGCCTTAAGGCTACTACATTCCCCAAAGCCCTCTTTACTTCCTCTAAGCCAAAAACCACGGCGGGGTCACCTTCACCAGGGACGGGTTGGTTTGCAGCCACTATGGAGCAAGTCATACACTGATATAGCTGCGTAAAATAGTCTATTCAACCCACTCCCCCTACATGAACCTTTAAAGAAGGACCTTTACAGTCCTTAAAATGTGGAGCGTTCACCACCTTCCAGAATCTAGAGCACTCTCTAACTAGACTTGCTTCCCGAAGATCCTCCCAGGCCTGTTCCTTCAAGACCTTTAGCCTCTGCATACTGGCTGAACTCCCACCTCATTCGCAAGAGAGGGCTAAGCATTATTAGCAGATGAAGGATCTCGCATGGTGGTATGGCATGGAGTAGAAGTGATGCTCAAAGACGAAGACCCAGCTAAATCCCTGGCTGGTATTAGGACAGAACTCAGCTGGGCAAAGAACTTTGTCTTGGACAAGGATAGCTGAGCAGTAGTGTCCTCCAAGTTCTGTAACCGGACCATTAAAGGGGAAATACAATTGCCCACTATCAGCCAGATTCATCAAGCAAAATTGCGATCGCAATAGTTGCGAATTAGATATTGCGATCGCAATTAACAGAAAAGCAATTCATGAAGTGAAAAACACAGAAAATGCGAAATCGCAAAAAATAAATAGCGAATGCGCAAAATAAATCGCAGAATCTAGGAGGAACCCCTATAGCGAATCGGAAATAGTGAGAATCCATGGAATCTGCGATTTCTTTTGTGATCTTGCTAAATAATCGCTAACGCAATTCATGAAAACTCGCAATTAGCGAGAAAGCTGAAAATCGCTACTTACGACGCGCAATTTAAGGAGAACCAAAAGCAGGTGGTAACCATGAAGGAAAAAAAATAAAATACTAACGAGCCACAGGTGCAGCCCTGAACAAACACACTTAAGGAAACACAGTAGGAGCATGAGGACTCACACAATGCCAGGACTCTACATGGTGGTCAGGCGGCGAAGGCTCCAGACTGCAGCACGGAACAGACGCATGATCCAGGAGCGAATATTCCGCCAGTGGGTCACCCTTCTGGGCCAAACTGCGGAGCAAATATACTTTAAGTACTGCCTGAATGGGGCAATGATCATCAAGCTGATCCGGGACCAAGACCCCCTGATGCAGCACCCAACAAGGAGGACCAATGCAGTGCCCACCCATGTCCAGGTCTTGTGCAGCCTGCACCTACTGGCCTCCGGAAGCTTCCAGGGGATAGTCGCTGTTGCAGGGGGGATATCCCAGAGCACCATGTCACGCTGCCTAAGGAGTTTCCTGGAGGCTATGCTGGCCCGGCTACACCACTACATCTCATTCCCGACCACCCAACAGGTCTTGAATGAGACCAAGCTCCATTTCTACAACGTTGTGCAATTCCCACATGTAATAGGATGCATTGACTGTACCCACATCCACATCTGCCCACCAGCACAAACGGAATACATGTACCGCAACCGCAAGTCCTACCACTCCCTCAATATCCAGATGGTGTGCAACGCTAAGACTTTCATCACGGACATAGTGGCACAATACCCGGGGAGCACACATGACTCCTTCATATTCCGGCACAGCGGCATTCACACACGACTGGCCAGTCGAGACTTTGGCGAAGGACACCTACTAGGTAAGTACACATGTCCCCAAATAGTACACTGTGATCATGTAGCTGAGCAGAACAGGCACTCACCCTCTGCTCCTTTCATTTAGGTGACAGCACCTACGGTCTCCGTGAGTACCTCCTCACCCCATACCTCAAACCTGCAACACCACAGCAACGGCGTTACAATGCTGCACACATACGCACAAGAAATTGCATTTGGCCTTTGGAAGAGCAGATTCCGCATACTTCACAAGACTGGTGGGGCCATCAAATACGAGCCTGAGGTCTGCTGCCGCATCGTGGCCGTGTGTGCAATACTACACAACATTGCTACCAAGCGCAGGATACCTGTCGAGATTTCTGGCAGTGAATCGGAAGGGGACAACCGCCCACCTGCACATGTGCGTCATGCACGCGGGGAGAATCCTGCAGAAGGACACAGGCGCCGCAACCACATCACTACTAACTGTTTCTAGTGCACACATTCCCCTCACACAACACTGCACTCATGCATGACAAATGTAATAATGACATGAGTCGGATTTACGTGAAACCATAAATTCTTATTGTTAATTCACAATAATGTGGCCCATGTGGCCCATGTGATTGCACATGGGAACAGTATTGCGTCATATGTCCCCATGCAGGGGTAGAGGGCTTGCATCCAGATTCTGCATGGCCCTGCAGGCAGAGTGGAAAGTGTCACTGGCGCCTCCGTCCAGACGCACCCAGTCGCCTCTCGCTGTCCCCAATTGCAGTGTTGGCCCGTGATGCTGCAGTGGGCCTGCTGCTGCGGCGGCGTTCAGTCACCGGCGGCAAGGACATGCTGCTATGGCTTGACGTGCCCTCGCTGGCATCATCACCACCCCCTGGTTCACCATGGGCAGTTGGCTGCAGACTAAGCACTGCTGCTGTCACCTGATCAAGTGCCCTGGCAACGTCCTGGCAACACTGGACCATTTGGACCTGCATTGCAAGGGACCGGTGGGAAAGTTGTGATGTTGCATTGCCAATAATATGATTGGACCTTGTGTAGGCTGACAGGCGGGTCAGCAGCTGGCGGTGGCGGCGGCGGGTGATGTCCTGCTGGGAGACCAGGATCTGGTTATTCTCTCGCACAGCTGCGGTCAGCTGTCCAATATGCTGTGCGGTATTAGTGAGCTGCAGATGTATGGCTGCCAGGTGACGCGCCTGCGTCTGATGTACCGCAAGCATGCGGCGTTCAATGCCCAGGCCAGGATCACGTGCATGGACAGCCCTGCCCACGCATGTTGAGGCGTCACGCTGCTGGCGCGTCAGTCCGCTGGACTGCGACCTGACTGCGGCTGTGCGCCACGTCTGCCTAATGGCTGATGGTGGTGTGGCCTGTACCACTGCCGTGGGTGTCAGTTAGGGTGGTTGCTGGGCACATGTGGCTGCAGGGGTGGCCCTGCCCACATGGGGTGGTGTGGTGGTACTGCTGCAGGTGGCTGAGATGGTCCTGGTTCAGGTTGGCCCTCAATCTCGGTGTCCTCGGGGTACTCATCTATATGTAGGGCCTCGCTGTCGGTGCTGGGCTGTTCTGCTGCACCTGTGATGTAAATGGGTGCATGATTAATGATATGTAGCTTGCACATGAGATGTTGCTACATGCATGCATGCCTGCTTTCCCTGACTGGCTTTTGGAATTACTTTGAATTGACAGGTCTGCCTGTGTCGGGCTATCTGGGAATTTCTATTACACTACAACTACCACAATGCATTGTTAGAGGACGGGCTCGCAGTCGCATTGCACTTACCTTGGGATTGTTGGGTGGGTCGGGACGAGTCAAGCTGGGTGACCCCCACGCAGGCTTCAGGAGTCAGGGTGTCCTCCACGAGGTCCTCCAGTGGGGTGTTGGGTGTGGCAGTGGGGTCTCCTCCACTGGTGGCAAGTCGCTCCCCCAGCCTCTCCTTAATTCGCTCTTTGGCACGGCCTCTGAGGTCGTACCACCTCTTTTTTAGATCGTCTATTGACCGCTGGGTCACCCCGACAGAATTCACCTTGGCGCGGATGCGCAGCCAGATGCGGCGCTTGTCAGCCTCTGGCACCCTCCTGGAGTCCTTGCCAAACAGGCGTGCATGGTCCTTACAGACCCCCTCAATTAGGAACTCAAGTTCGTGCTCCGAGAACTTAATCTTCCTCTTCCTCCCTGGGGCACTGCTCCCTGTTGCTTCCTGGAACATTTTGTAGGTTGTGGATGTCCTTCTGTGGTGCTGCAACTTCACTGTTGTGGAGCTCTTCCCAGTACTGCTTCCACTTTCTGGCTCATTGATCTGTATGAGGGAGGGAACCGCCTACTTCCTGGTTGTGATGTCATCATTGGGCTCGAAATGCGACTTCCCGTTTTTGCGATCTCGCAGTTACCGAGATCGCAAATTGCGATTTCGGTAATTGCGAAATCGCAATTTCAACCAAGAAATCGGCCGAATCTGCGATTATCATGCGATTGTGGCAAAATCGCAATCGGCAATTGCGGCCGATTGCGATTCACATTTTTTTCTCGCATTTCTTCATGAATGCCATTCTGCGAATTCTAAGTTGCGATTCGGTAAATATCGCAATTTGGAATTCGCAGAATGTTGCATTGATGAATCTGGCTGTATATCTCTTATAATATCCAACAACCCAGTTAAATCTATACTGGCCACAGCACCAGCAGCACAAGGTTTAAAAGTCCAACACCCGTTGTGAAAGACCCATTTGAGCAAGCTGGAATGAACTCTGGCGTAATGGACTTGAGTTACTTGGAAAGCCCCCCTTGTCCTCTATCAAGTTTAGTTGAAGCCCCTTGTTTGATATTGTGATTACTTTTGCGTAGAGGGGCACTAGAGGGGTAGCCATTAACGCCATTACTTGGTGGGACAGAATTGGACGATAAAACTGACCCCTGACCTGGGATTTCGTGAATCGACATATTAGTCAGTTGATCTCGTATCACAGGCTCAGAACAGCCCTCCCACTCTGCTACTATTTGATGATCCAGTAGATCATCGGTCGGGCATGGGAGGGCTAAAATACTCCCAAGTTAAGGGAAAGACCTTGCTCGGCTAGATCACTTTCTTTTGCGAGAACACGTTAGAAAGGAAACAAGATTTGTGATAGTTCCGCCAGCTTGCTTGGTATTCACGTCCAACCACTCTCGGTCCCCAGGAAGCTTTGATTTAACGCTTTACCATGACTCAACTAGTAGATACAATAGTGCACAAATACGGTGTAATGATAACTCTAAACGTTCTTTACTGCACAACAGAACTCACTGTACAGCAAGATATACAAGCATTGGCATAGCCAATAGGTCTCACCTTTGGGACCTTATAAGTGTTCAGCCATGCAACAGTTGATGTTGTTGCACCAAGGATATTGTGCTGGATAACTAAACACTTATAAGGTCCCTAAGGCGAGACCTATTGGCTGTGCCAATGTTTGTCTTTCTGTGCCCTAGACGTAAAAACTGGACTATAATGAAGGCTTCCTTGTTATTAGACCAGCGTCCTATTTTCCGTATTGCAAATGTTTACTTTACTCCCTTTATGCAAATTATATTTCTCGTGTAATGGACTCCTCTATTTTGTTTTCCATATTTCCTCAACATTGTATGATTTGCATATTAATCTTCCTGTTGTTTTGTCCACATCTCTTTTATTAGAGTTGTTAAAAATGTAGTCACGTTTGGCCTTTTCTGGGCCACCTCCAATTGCAACAGCAAGTGAACACGGATGACACGTTTTCCAGAAAACCACTTACTGGTATACAGTGCAGCCAACGCACTTGCTCATTGAGCAAACACTGCATCGATTCTCATAAAAGCTCGCATGACATGACTATTATGTGACTTACACAGACCATCCTTTCATGATGAAAACAAATGACATTGAAAAAAAGCCCTGTCATAGCCAATAGGCCTGGCTTGCATGTGCTAATACATGCAAAGATCATCCAATATCATACCATAGCACACTCCAGCCAGTCCTATTGGCTTTGCCAATGCTTGTTTGCTAAAATATAGGTGTAAACATTAATGCATGGAAGCGTGTTGAATTAGGCATAGTGGAACTATACTAGATTATTTAATAATTAAATGTTACCATTTATATAGGACACTGATTGTGTAGTGAAGACAATCGATTTTTTTTAACTGAATGCTACAACATGAAGCGTTTATGCGGACGTGACATTTGGCACTCGACACCTGTTTTTTAACAGTTGCGCTACCTGTCCTGACAGATAAGCATATCACCTCAGTTCTGAATTATGCACCAGCATGCTCACCCTGCACGACGCTACGTCAAGCGGCTTTTATAATGTCAACGTCACACGTAAACAGATGGATCGTTGCCCTATTTTCATATTCTTAAAATCTGTTGCATCTTTTATTAACCAACAAAATGTCTGCTTCAGCTACCTCTACAGGCCGATTTTTTTAAAGTTTTCTAACAGCACATAATCTTTAATTTGTACTTAGTTGTGCATGGGTGCTGTACATGCCTTGACACGTTCATCGTGACTAGGAAGCAGTGGAAGCACATCACTGGCGTCCTCGATGACGTCAACAATGAAGTGCCTCTTGCGCGTGGTGTCATACTGACACAAACAGAAAGGTTGATAGTGAAACAATATGAAAGAAACGGCACAATGAGCGGCCCTTCGTGTAGTGACTTGGCAGCACACTGTCTGTGGAAAAGTATGGCAGATAAAAGAACAAGAGTGGTGCGCGCATGTGTGAAATTGCGATTCACCTATTAACATGACCAGAGAATCTGGATTTCATTAAAGACACGCAGGCTGACATTATGCATTATCTTTTATGCAACTCACAAGCAGCCGCACTACATCACAAAGGATAAAGTTCTAGAGTTTACATAACACAGGATAAAGGATGTAACCAGGAAACAGTCTGACTCTTTTAAAAGAATCGCAGCAGGAAAATTTCAGCAAATGGCGAGATCCAACTTGAACTTGCGAATGGAGAAGAACTCAGAAGGGAAGGAGCGAAGCGAGGAGCCTTAATAAGAGACAGGACCGGACCATTAAACGGAATTACCTGGAAAGGAGACAAAACAGGTTAAGGAACCATTTTAAGGAAATAAAGTCCAAGAGAAAAAACAAGCCTAGAGAAAAAATTCATATACGGCATAGATGATAACAATACACTTATCAACAATTGATGTTAACAATAAACTTATCAACAATTGATGTTAACAATAAACTTATCAGCAGATTAAAAACAAAATGTAAACATTGTGAAAGGGAGGAGAGAGTGGGATAATGTCAGCCTCCGTGTCTTTAATGAAATCCAGATTCTCTGGTCATGTTAATAAGAGAATCGCAATTTCATTACAAGACCGGAGGCTACATTATGCATGTTCGTAGCCCCAAGGACAACATCAGAAAATATGCTCGATAAGCTTGTAATAATGACGAGCAAAGGTGTTAGTATTTGACCAGTCTGCAGATTTCAGGATATCGTCCAACTTACCACCAGACGAAAAGGACTTACTGGCCATAGCTCCTCTAATAGAATGGGCCTGAAATCTGGAGAGATCAATACCAGCTAGACTCATAGTTGACTTGAACCATCTAGCTATGGAGGAAGAGGAAACAGGTTTAAAAGGCTTAACAAAGGAAATCAGAAGTTGATTAGCATGGCTAGGGCAAAGGTCACTCATCCTAGAGTCATACTCTTTCATACAGGCCACCACACAAAGTTTAGGGAAAAGGTCAAAACGAGGGTAAAAGATAAAATCTGACATGGTTTTAGTCCTCCTTAGAATCTCAAACTTAACGCCAAACATATCATAACATCTATTTGAAATATCTAAGCTTTTGATGTCAGAGACTCTTCTACAGGAGATTAAACATAAGAGGGTAGCAAGTTTGAAGGAGAGAAATTACCTGTTAAGGGAAGAGTTATCGGGCCAGGAGGAGAAAAGATCTAGAATAGCTTTAACATCCCAAAGAGTTTGGTACTTAGGTCTAGGGGGTCTCCTTAGCCTAATACTCTTGAGGACTCTACAAATGATAGCATTCTTACCTACTGATTTACCGTTGATGGGTGAATGGCCGGCAGAAATTGCGGATCTAAAACAATTATTTGAACGATAGGAGAGACCTCTGTCAAATTGTTCGACAAGAAAGTTCACGATATTGACGGCAGAAGTCTCCACGGGATCCAGACTCCTTTCCAAGCACCAACAAAACCATTTTCTCCAAATGCTGTTGTACCTAAGGTGTGTTCCTGGGGCCCAGGATTCCCCGAGAAGAGAGAGAGCTGACGACGAAAGTCCAGACAATTCGTTAGATTGCCTGACACATTCCAGGCAAGAAGGTTCAAATTCCCCGAGAGGATAAGATGATGATCTTCCCCGTCTGCGTTTGAAACCAGACCTCTGACTGCTGGGATCAGGAAGGGAATGCCGCATGCGAGTTCCAGGACTGTCTGGAACCAGGCTTGGGATGGCCAAAAGGGAGTTAATAAGATCAGAAAACATTCCTCTGTCCTGACCTTCTGAAGGACCCTCTGAATCATGGCAAAGGGAGGGAAGGCATAACCGAGGAGGTGAGACCAGGGTTGGAGAAAGGCGTTCACAGCAAGAGCGCCCGGGTCTGGCATCCAGCTGAAGTAGTCCGGTAATTGGAAGGTCAGTCTGCTGACAAATAAGTCCACATCTAAGGGACCCCAAAAATGGAAGAGGGCATTGAAAACGCTCACATTGAGCTTCCAGTTGGTGAAGTCTAGGAGGAATCTTAAATTCCAACATGCAGAAAATTTTGATTTTCCGGGGAGGTATTCTGCCTTGAGAGAGATTTTGTGTTTTAGGCAGAACATCCAAAGTTTCTTCGCTAAATTGGAAAGGTCTGCAGATCTCGTTCCGCCAAGGCGATTGATATAAGCCAGAACAGAAATGTTGTTCATCTTCAAAACAACAGACCTCCCCTGAAGAAAGTGCTTGAAGCTCATAAGTGCGTATAAACCGGCAGTGAGCTCCAGAAAGTTTATATGATGTATGGATTCCGTCAGGGTCCAAACCCCGCCGGTGTTTTGGTCTTGCAAACGCGCACCCCAGCCATGAAGACTGGCATCCGATTCCAGGATGAATTCCGGGACTGATCCGAAGATAGCTTTGCCATTCCAGGCATCTAGGTTTTCCAGCCACCAAAAAGCTCTGCCCTGGCGTCCGGGTCCAGAGTCACAAGGTCTCCATACCAAAGACCTGAATTGAGGGCTTTCCTCTTTATTCTCTGAAGAGCGTGGTAATTCAGAGGCCCAGGAAAGATGGCCTGGATGGATGAAGAGAGAAGGCCAAGAAGTCTGGATAGTTCTCGAAGGGTTAGAGATTCTTGTTTTAGCACTGATCTGATCTCCTTTCGGATCTTGGCAATCTTTTTTGCAGGAAGGAGGAGAAGACAGTTCGAGGTGTCTACCGTGAAGCCAAGGAACTCTAGGGACTTGCAGGGAGAGAGAATGGACTTTTCTCTGTTTATAATGAAACCGAGACTCTCTATTAGATTCATGGAAGTATTCAGATCTCTGACGCGGTCTGAGTGGACTTGAGACATGATAAGGATATCGTCTAGGTAGACGATAAGACGGATGCCCCTTTCTCTCAGTATAGAAACAATGGTCTTCATAATCTTGGTGAAACATCAAGGGGCAAAAGAGAGGCCGAAAGGCAGGGCTTGAAATTGGAAAAGACGATCCTTCCAAGAGAATTAAAGAAAGGGTTGGTGATCTTTGGCCATGGGGATGGTAAAGTAGGCGTCCTTCAAGTCCAGTTTGACCAGCCAGTCTCCTTTAAGAAGGAGGTCCCTGAGGAGTTGGATACCCTCCATTTTGAAGTGACAATAAACCAGAAATTTGTTGAGTTCTCGAAGGTTTATAATGGGTCTCCAGCTCTTGTCCTTCTTTTGGACCAGAAAGAGTCTGCTTATGAATCTCACTAGAGACCACGGAACATCTACAATGGCGCCCTTTTGGAGCATAGAAAGGATTTCTACTTCCACGATTTTCTGTTGTTCTTCTGAAAGGATAAAGGGTTGGGGCAAGTGCGATTGGAAGGGGACCTCTACAAAATCTATTCTGAAGCCCAGAACAGTCTCCAGAACCCAGGGGCCTGGGTAAGGGATTCCCAAACATGATAAAAATGCTTTAGCCTGCCCCCTACCTTGGGAGGGGAAGAAGAAGAAAGAGGAAGACTTACTTGAAGGGTTGGAGGTGTTGGGTGTACCACTTCCTCTTGAACCTCTGTTTCTGGGACCTCTTCCTCTCTGGGGGTAGAAAGGTTGTCTTGGTGGGTAGAAACCTCTACCTGTTCCTCTGAAGGTTGAGAAGGGTCGTTGGTAGCCTCGGCCGGAAGAACGACCCCTTCTCCCAGCCTGACCAAAAAGGTTTGAATTAAAGACACGCTTGAGATTGTTTTGGGCCCTGTCGAGGGCAGTAAAGGTTGACACGTATTTGCCAATTGTTTTAATCATATCCTCCCCGAAAAGGAGGCCTTTAGGATTCTCTGAGGGTTCCTTCTCGGCCATCACCCCAGTTTGGGGTTGATCTTGGTTAGAATAGATCTCCTCCTTTCAATATTGAGGCTTGAATTTGCGTTACCGAGGAGCACAAGTGCCCTTTGGCTCCAGCCACGAATGAGGTTGACATCCAAGGGAGTAGAGGAGAGGTGGGATTGTTCAGCCAGGTCCAAAATTCTAGTGAGTGGCCCGAGCACATCTAAAAGATTATCCTGACAGCCCTTAAGGGCTCTCTCCAGAATTTTCCTAGGGTCTCTCCCAAGCTAGAACAGGAATTTAATAAGGTCGGGATCGAGGTTAGGAGTTTGACACACCTTCTCTTCAATAGTAGGTCTGGGAGATTCGTATCTCATGGTGTTGCGAGTGTCTATATGAAGTAGGTTCCTTAGCCAACGGGTGACAAAGCGGGAGACATGCTCTTGGGGGAACCACTTTGAACTATTAGGACGAGAGATGGTAAAGGGGGAGAACATCTCCTCCCCGAGCGGGTTGAAAATCATATTTTTAGAGATTGGTTCGGGGTCAGGTTGGAAATTAAAGTCAGGGTCGACCTCATCTAGGTCGAAGACGAACTCGTCGTCAGGATCCCTTGATACAGCTTCTTCAGAAGATGTAGAGTCAAAGTCGCAAGGGACATCAGGGTCAAGTGAGGCGCGGTGGCCTCCCATCCAAAGTGAGGTGCTAGGACCTCCCGAACCAGAAGAGGCGCTAGGGCCTCCTGTAGTGCTTTGGTAAGATACATCACAGTGCTTTGACTTTTCGGTCCTCTTACCGTTGATGCGGTTGGGGTGGGGGGTTCCTGGGCATCAAGCGGTCTTTTGGAGGACATAACCTCTTTCAGGGTTACCAGCATACAGGATTTGATCTCCTGTTGTAAGAATTTTTTAAGGGATTGGTTTACTGGCGCCGGAGAACTTGCAGTAGCATCATCAGACTCAAGGTCAGACATGGTGATGCTTAGCAGGAAGGTGTTAAGAGTGAAAATTAAGTAATGAGAGAACTTAAACAAGAAAGTCTCTATGAGAATGATATTATTATTTATTTATTTATTTATTTTAAACTAAAACTATCTGATGGTAAAACGCTATTTATCTCATTAAAACACTATTAATCTTATTAATCTTATTACCCCCTTTTTTTTGCAGTGTAATGAAATGTCAAAGGCTAATAAATCGGCAGCGTAGTAGGTAAAGGTCTCCGGCAGCGGCTGAGAGCGATGTAACTGACAAAAGGCAAATCGCTCGAGCTCAGCCGCCGCCGGAGTTAGAGGAGTGCGCTTAGTGAACGTGGCACGCAACGAGAGTTTTGCTAATGGCCATTCTTCTAGATCGGCGAGGCGGTAGCAGGCATTAGACAGGGTACGAGCTTGCCGAATACGCAGAAGGCAAGGGAATAGAATCGGCCTAAGGAGACGGAGAGGTGTCAAAGGTAAAGAGTATGGTAGAAAACACGGATGCGATATAAAAGGGGAGCGCGAGTGTGAAAAAAATGTAAGCCCGCCGAAGAAAGAAAGGAAACCATCTACGGATGAGGGAAGGGGGCGGGGGCAAAGACGACCATAAATTGGAAGTCGGGCAAGGAAGGGGGGGGATCAGGATCACCACCACGAAGCGAGAGTAATCGAGTAATCGCAGGAAGCAAGAGCTACAAAGGGCTTAAATAAAGGGTGTTAGCTTTAAAAAATATTAATAAACATCCTAAGAGTAATACAATCAAATATGAAAAGTGAAGTAAGCACGATAGAAGGAAAGTGACTTATCTGCTTGCGAGCCGCTTTTAAAAGAGGCAGACTGTTTCCTGGTTACATCCTTTATCCTGTGTTATGTAAACTCTAGAACTTTATCCTTTGTGATGTAGTGCGGCTGCTTGTGAGTTGCATTAAAAGATAATGCATAATGTAGCCTCCAGTCTTGTAATGAAATCTGACACAACAGATGGCACACTGCGCGCCGCTGCTCGTAACTATAAGCTGTCCGCCTTTTCACAAGCACGAGCGTGTGAACAGTCCAGAGCAATTCTAAAAGGTCGTATTCCTAGTGCAGTGTGTTAAAAAGTGAATACCAGAATATAATTAATTGAAGATTTATTCCAGAATAAAGAACATCGAGAGAGCAGTCCTACTTCAGTCCGTTTCAATGGCTAACCGCAGAAACGAATGCCAGGTTGTCAGGGAGAACAAATGAAGAATAGAATCCACAACTGAATGTAAACAATTCATGGAAATGTAAAATACATTCCTCGCGCTACTGCACGAGGTGTACAATTTATTAAAGAAATTTAACACATCTTCCCCTTAATACATAAATAAAACTATAAACAATTGATAATAAAAAGACAATTATAAAATAGCAAAACAAGAAATTCTAATTCAATTTGATTGTTCATCCCAAACAAAATCTTTTAACCATTTCCGTTTAGTGCGAGTGCGAACAGAACGGTCACTAACAGCGCTATTTCTATCCTCCGTTGTGACTGCTGTTGCAGCATAGGTATCTTTATGAGTTTTAGTTGTATCTATTGGAATGTAAACGTCAACTACTGTTCCAGATATCCCAACACTAACACTAGTATCAACCATGCTGCTCTTCACAAAGGAAGATTCAACAGCGGAGTATTCACCAGTGTCAACACTAGAGGACTCTTCAGCAGGACGACCAACACTGTTAGTACCAGCATGAACAACCAACTCAGAAATCTTGGTGTCATCATTGTGAATAAGATCATCATCAATAATACAATATTGAGATGCTTTTCTTGATAAACCAGAATTTTCACTCTTCTTGTACAAATGAATGTCACTCTTAAGTATTGTAATGCGCTTCAGATTCAATACTTTTCCATCACTCAGTTGTACAGCATTGTGAAAGATTTTGGTTACCTTTGAAGGTTCAGAAAACTGACTTTCTCCTTTTTTTACTTTCCAAGGTTTCTTGACTTTAACCCAGGTACCTACATTAATGTCACAAAATGTAACATTATGTTTCAAGTCATACACCTCTTTGTTTTTAAGATGTTTGTTCTCAATTCTAGACCTCAAAACATCTATAGGTATACCAGGTTTATGAATGTTAAACATCCATTCAGGATTACATTTAGCATGAACAGCTCTCCCTCTCATGACTTCAAAAGGTGACACACCTAAAACATCATGTGGAGAAGCTCTATACATCCAAATAGTTTTGAACAATTGCAATTCCCAATCACAGTTATTACATATGGCAGATTGTATAGCATTTCTTAAAACTCTGTTGAAATGGTCAATCATGCCATTTCCACTTGGGTTGTATAGGGAAGTGGTACAGTGTCTTATCCCCACCTTGTCAACATATTCCTTGGTAATTTTTTAGGTGAATTGGACACTATTGTCAATCACTAAAAGAGAAAGAAGTCCTTCACCAACAAAAACACAATCCAGAAATTTAATAACTTCTTCAGAATTAACTTTCTCAACAATCTTCAGAACAGGCCACCTAGAGAAAAGATCAATTACAGCTAAAACATATTTGTTTTGAGAGCCAATAGACCCCATTATGTCGATTGTCACAGTATGCCAAGGAGATTTTGGAATTATTGGTTCAGCCATAGGAGGTTTGAAAGTAACAAGAGTTTTATCTGAGTTAGCACACCAGACACAATTCCTAATAAACCTCTCAATAAATAAGTCCATTCCTTGCCACCAGTACCATTGTTTTATCCTTTCCTTGGTCTTAACTATTCCACCATGACCCTCATGACACATCTTAACTATAGTTTCTCTAAGTTTGGTCGGAGGAATGACTTTATCATTTCTCATGATATTACCATTTGCTGTAGAGAGTTCATTGCGAACTTCCCACAAATATTTAAAATCATCAGGTAAACTGCATTTAGATGGACAACCATTTGTAATAAAAGAAAACAGATTCTTCAAAACATTTCTTCCTTACAAGACTTTTCCCATTCATTTTTTATCAAACTTGGATAATCCCTGGTCATGAACTAATGCAACTTGAACATTATCCCATTTGTGATCAGAGCTGTCAGTTAGATTAGTTGGCATACGTGATAAAATATCAGCCACTGCGTTCTCCTTGCCTGGTACATAAACAATTTTGTAGATATAATCCTGTAATCTTAAGGACATTCTAGCAATTCTAGGAGAAGCATTGAATAATCCTTCAGTAGTCAACAACCTTACTAAAGGTTTATGGTCTGTCCTAAGAATGCACGCTTTTCCCCATACAAATGCCCTGAAATGTTCCAGGGACCAAATGCAAGCTGTTTCTTTCTCAATCACTGAGACCTTCTCATCAGTAGGTGAAAGGGCACGAGAGGCATAAACAATGATGAATTCCTTTCCATCTTGATTTACTTGAGAAAATACTCCACCCAACCCTCTATTGCTAGCATCTACTGTGATATAGTTCTCGATTTCAGGATCAAACACACTTAAAGCTGGTGCATTGGAGATTGCCTTCTTAATATTTTCAAATTCTTCATTACATTCCACAGACCAACTAAACTTGGTTTTGTTTTTAAGTAACCGACGTATGTTAAAAACTTTGCTTGAAAAGTTTCGCACAAATTGTGAGAAAAACTCAACCAAACCAACAAAAGACAGTACTTCATCTTTGTTTTTTGGATGGGGAGCATTCAACACTGAATCAACAAGAGCAGGTTTAGTAGAGATCCCCTCACCACTGATGACATGTCCTAAATACGTGATAGATCTCATTACAAATTTACATTTTGTGTGTTCAACAGTTAACCCCTTTTGTTTCAGAATACCAAAAACTTCTTTGAGGATATTATTATGTTCCTGTTTTTCCTTCCCAAAAACTAGGATATCATCCTGGAAACAACATACCTTATCAAACTTACTGAAAAGTTGGTGCATTAATCTTTGGAAAATCGCCTTAGAAGAGGCGAGACCAAATGGTAATCGCTTGTATTGAAAGCACCCTAAAGGGGTTATGAACGCTGTCAAAGGTTTGCTTTCATCAGTGAGAGATATCTGTTGTAATGTACCTTTTACTTAATGCACTCTCCCTACAGAAGTTCTCTCCTTGCTGCTCAGCCTATGATGAGGTCAGATAGAATGTTGATTGTGTTTGGATTGGAAGAGTGAATCAGTTGGTGTGGATGGGCTGAGCAGTGGAGAGCCTGCTCCTGGTGGGGCACTTTAAGGGATCTTACTTGTAATATCTTATACCTGCAACCAAGAAGGGATCCTGTGAATAAAGCTGAGAACTTATCTATATCACCTGGTCTACGCAGCATTCATCTTTGTAACACTGGCGACGAGGGTGGGATACGAACCCACGAGTGCACTTTCATGCATTTGTTGTTATGATCATTATAGTAAGGGGGTGATGTATAATTTTGTTATTATTGCATCCTCTTTTGCTGGAACGTGTGTTTTATTAACTTCACATATGTTGATTGTTTTCCATCATTATAAAGGGGGAGATGTGTTGTAATGTACCTTTTACTTAATGCACTCTCCCTACAGAAGTTCTCTCCTTGCTGCTCAGCCTATGATGAGGTCAGATAGAATGTTGATTGTGTTTGGATTGGAAGAGTGAATCAGTTGGTGTGGATGGGCTGAGCAGTGAAGAGCCTGCTCCTGGTGGGGCACTTTAAGGGATCTTACTTGTAATATCTTATACCTGTAACCAAGAAGGGATCCTGTGAATAAAGCGAGGAACTTATCTATATCACTTGGTCTACGCAGCATTCATCTTTGTAACAATATCTGATGATATGCAGCAGATAGATCTATTGTAGAACACCAATTAGCATCTTTAATTAAGCTTAACATTTCTGAAATCTTAGGCAATCGAAACTTGTCTACAACAATATTGTTATTTAAATGCAACAACAATCGGAGAATCCATTGTGAGGATTCAATTGGTTCAATTATGTCAGCTTTAACAAGTTTCCAGAGTTCAAGATCTACCTCCTTTCTTAATAAAATGGGTATATTCCTAACTTTATGAATTTTCGTACAAGCATCAGGTTTTAATACTATTTGGTGTGTAAAATCATTTAACTTACCAATTTCCTTGCTGAAGACTTTTATAAGCATGACAGGATTGTCACTATTGGGATTAAATATTATGCCAAGCTTACCTCGATCTCTCCATCCCAATACGGAGGGACCCTTTTTTTACACATATAATTTGCCAAAAGATTCCCTTCCTTTGAATCTAAAAAGAAGAGACCGATATCCAACCAGTTCTATCTTTTCCCCTGAAAATCCTTCTGGATGAATATCTGGAGGAGATAATTCATTGCCTAGTTTCCTTGCAAATTTACTTTCCCAAACCTCTTCATTTACTATTGTGTACGGGGATCCGGAATCTGCATATATTTCAATATTAACACCACCTACAGATAATAAACAAAATGGTTTCTTTTTGTTGTCCCCCATCTTATCAATAATATTTAGCAAAAATAACTCTCTAGACTCATAAACACTATTGTCAGTGTTTTCAGTATCTGCAATAGTGTGCGAAGAGAGCT
This sequence comes from Lissotriton helveticus, assembly GCF_964261635.1. Classification (NCBI taxonomy): domain Eukaryota; kingdom Metazoa; phylum Chordata; class Amphibia; order Caudata; family Salamandridae; genus Lissotriton; species Lissotriton helveticus. The sequence goes on along the minus strand of NC_136065.1, from coordinate 253,436,231 downwards.
TCTTGACTAACTGATCAACCTCATCTGAACTAGTCTCATCATCATCAACACATTTCACTTTTACAGATTTTTTCCTATGGCACACTTTCGCATACTGGCCAACAATATTGCAATTTGAGCATTTTTGTTTTAAGGCAGGACAAAGTTTATTAGATGCTAAATGTGAACTACTACCACAATGATAGCATTTTAGATTTTCATTAATTTTGGATGAATCATGCTTCAAAGGTTTTGAGTTAGATTTCTTGGGCCTCATTTATGAGGCTGTGCGTCACTTTTACGCCGCTGGTGCGTCACTTTTTGTGACGCACCAGTGGCGTAAAAAATGCGTCTTGTTGCGCCATATTTACAAAGTGACGCATCTAGGTAGATGCGTCACTTTGTAAACCCCTGCGCCACATTATACCTGCGCCAGGTATAATGTATGCAAGGGGGCGTATTGACGCAAGAAAGGGTCGTAGAAGTGATGCAGTGAAATCTATGTGATTTCACTGCGCCACTTCTAGGACACAAATGCGTCAATTTCTTACGCCTGCCTCACAGCAGGCGTAAGACTGACGAAGACCCTTTCACATGGGGCTTGCCCCATGTGAAAGGATACATTGCTGGAGTTGCGTCACTTTTGTGACACACTCCAGCAATGCGTCACTTTTGCGCAATACAGATACTTCAGAAATACTGACGTATCTGTAACTCCTTGCGCAACGATGCGTCATACTGTAAATATGACGCATCATTGGTGGTGAAGGAGGGCGCAGTGAAAAGTGACGTGTCGCTGTTTTCACGCAGCCATTGCGTCACTTTTCATAAATGAGCCCCCTTGTTCTTATCAGCAGACTTGTCCTTAATTTTGCTGACTGTAATATCAGTTTTGTCGTCTGTTTTACTTTCACTTTTTAAAGCGTTTGCACTGCGGCTGGAGAGTTCTGCTTTTCTTACAAGTGATAAAATATCTTTCAAATCTGAAGCACCATTAATCCATAGATGATCTTGGATGGATGAATTTCTGGTGTGCATAACCACTTAGTCTCTTATTAATTGATCTTCCAAATGATCACATTTGCAGTCATCAGCAATAAGTCTAAGAGCAGAAACATATTCATCAATAGTCTCATTAGCCTCTTGCTTCCTATGAAAGAGTTAGCATTTTGTAATTCCAATGCAAACTTTAGGTGCAAAGTGGTTATCAAAGTCTTTTAAAATGGCAAGAAACTCATTAACATAACCGCTGACAGTTCCTTTTTGCATACGTTCATAAGCTTTTAAACCAGCAGGACCAATTGAATACAAGAAAAGAGTTTTATTTCTCCCATCTGCAGACATTTTACTATCCAAATCAATGGCTTTAATAAAGTTTAATAAGCTTTCCATTCTAACCATTTTATGAAAGGCTCAGTTCCAGAAGACCAAAATGGTTGAGGAGGTTGAATGGTGAAATTTTGCTGTGATTGCTTATTAAAATATTATAAGAAATTAGAACAGGTACAAACGATATATAAATATATCTGATCAGAAAACTGTACTTTTTAAATAAAAGAAAAATTGTACTGTAACGATATGCAGAAATTTCGATGGCTTAAGGAAGTCTCTTTGCTCGGAAAATGAATCTAAATATGCGGTTTCCTTAAATGAACTCGATCCAGTATAACAATATTTCCTTATGCGAGCTTTGCGATGAATCTTACTTTTATTTCGGCATCCAAAATGGCGGCACGTAATTGACCCTCTGCGTGACCTATGCTGATGCAACATGCATGTGTAATTATCATAATGCGCGTCGGCGCATAGTAACGCTGCCAGTCACAGTTGAGCCGAAGGTTCTATCACTTGCGTCAGCTCGTGCACATTCATGCAACTTTGAATGATGCAAAGCACAAAATGAAGTTAAAGTAAGTAAATAAATACCTTTTGAAACAAAGTCTTACCACATTGGTGGGCGCTGCAGGGAAATGAGTTCCGGAAAAACAAGAATAGCTTCACAAGATCAATCCATGAAGATCTGAAAATCGTAGAAATTCCGAAATGTAAAAATAATTATATCCGTGGGTTCTCTGCGTCGATGTTCAAATCGTCGCCAATTTTGTTAAGAAGTGAATACCAGAATATAATTAATTGAAGATTTATTTCAGAATAAAGAACATCGACAGAGCAGTCCTCCTTCAGCCCTTCTCCCTGGCTAACCACAGAAATTAATGCCAGGTTGTCAGGGAGAACAACTGAAGAATAGAATCCACAATTGAATGTAAACAATACATGGTGATGTAAAATACATTCCTCACACTAATGCACGAGGTATACAATTCACTAAAGAAACATAACACAGTGCATGTGCGCTGCGCTAGGCTCGACCTAAAAAACCAAGAGGGGTGGCCCAGCCTCCTCCAGTCGCTGACAGGCGCAGGATGGGCCTGCCCTTGGCCCGGGCTTTGCCTGAGTGCACCCCACATGCGTCCCTCACTGCGGGACTGCACAGCATCTTTAAAAGCGCAACTGATTGGCTGCAGCTGAGATAGCATCAGGGGATTATGAGGCTTGTAGTCCCCCAGCGCCTGTGGTCGGACCTATTGTGGCTCACCCCAAGCACTTGGATTGTGACACAAGTCCTCTTCCACAGCACGGTCACCAGGTTCAAGATGCGGGACTCCTTAGCTCTCTCACACCTAAAAACACTTCTGAGAAATATGATTTACTGCAGGCAAAACACCCAGAATGAGGACTGTGCAGCGCCTTAAAAGCACAACTGATTGGCTGCAGGTGAGATAGCCACATGGGATTATGGGGCTTGTAGTCCCCCAGCATTGGCGTTCGGACCCATGGCGGATCTCCCCAAATACTGAGATTGTGACACAAGTCCTCCTCCACAGCATGGTCTCCAAGTTCAAGATGTGGGAATCCTTAGCTCTTTCCCACTGATGTCCACTTCTGAAGGAATACGATCTAGTGCAGGCACAGCCCCCGTTAGTCATAGGCAGCATGTATCGGAGAGACTGCAGCGTTTAGCCTGGACAGGCTGCAGCTCTTGGGTGCATGTAGAAGTGGTCGGAGTCTGATATAAACAGTAACAAATATCTCAAAACTAACACCAATTTTAGTGAATCACTTACATTATATCCAAGCCACAATTGTCACTCGAAATAGAACAAGTTCATACATTCGGTGCATATTTATTTTGCACATGGTAACTTATAGAATCCGTGAATTTGTCTTAGCATTTAGAAATTACCTCCTGTTCAACCAATTTACAACCTTGAACACCCCAAGTGATTGAGCTCCCAACTGTCATATCATATACGACGGTGTTCTGCATCCCCTTGTGGATGGCTTTGAGTTCCAACGAGGAAAGTGACTTTTTCTCGCTCCCTGGGCTCACCCGCTGGTGATTGGCCAGGACCCGGCGAGCCCCCTAGCAGCATTTAGCGCCGACACCTCGAGGCGGCTCCTTTCAATGCTGACAGCCAGAGGAGACGTGCTAAACAGACCAGCCCTGCAAAAAATACAGGTGAGCCAGGACGTTTTCCAGCGCGTCTCTTAGGCTCCGCAGAAGGCTCCTCGGATCTATCTGCGTTGCAATACCGAGTAGGATGTATCATGTTATGATCCTTGCTTAACGCGCAGTAAAACTGTTTATCAGTGACTGACTCCGGCGTTGTGGTTTTCCCTTTCACCGCCCCACCACCGCCGACTTATTAAAAGACTGTAACTGGCAATCACCAGCGCGTACTATCGAACGTCCCTTTGGGCAGTGAACCAGTCATAGCCCTCACCTCAACTGGAGCAGTATGCCACGCCGTTTCACTACCTAGTGATGACGGCATACTTTAACGAATTGCGAGCATGATGGCCCAGCATTATTTTTACCGTACTTCCTTTACTTGACGCTCGATACCGTGCAATTAGCAAGCAACCACAATGCGGCTTTGGCGGTCAATTTAATTATTTGGTTTCTCACTAAAACCGACCATCATCATTTTTACCGTACTTCCTTTACTTGACGCTCGATACCGCGCAATTAGCAAGCAACCACAATGCGGCTTTGGCGGTCAATTTAATTATTTGGTTTCTCACTAAAACCGACCCTCTGCCATTTTTTATTTTCAGAATTAAACGGATTCCCTCCACGGACCGGCTGGTCTAGTGGGCTCATGATTCCCATGCAAGTTTACCGGATTTTTGAAAAGCTCCCAGTAAGTGCTCCCCTTGATTTGAATTTGTATGCTTGTTACACTGGTGCACTATCCACATGTTGGACAGCCCACTGTAACGATGATTCTCTCACTCCAATTACAGGCTCACAATACGACTTAGGAACCCTGGAGGTCCAAGCCAAAGGTCCACACGGACCCAAGAAAAGTAGGTAACTTACCTCCTTAGTTCGAGTGCACCAAATCATTTATCAGAATATTAGATACATTCATTATTTTCACATTACCCATAGGCGCTCCTGCCCCACCACATGTCCTGAGGAAGACCCCAGCCTGAGGTTCTGAATCGCCCTTACCTTCAGGGGTCGAAACGTCGACAACCGATACTGTTTATCGCTCCAAGCATAGGACTCAATAATGGATGACCACGGAACCTATGTTTGAGACTATTTTGGAACCCATTGATCTATGTATAGACTGTAAAGGCTTCCACTTCTCACTGTGATTATAACTTGGTCACGCCACCTTTACCCGGTCCCCACTTTTATTCCCACACACCCATCCCCTCTAAATACCCTTTTTCCATGCACTGCGAGCGCGTCGATACACCTGAATGTGTTTACTGTATAGAAATGTGTTTTTTCTAATTTCATTTATATTGTCAATGCATTAATTGCAATATCTTTTACGTTCATCTTTGGAATTCACGGATTCTATAAGTTACCATGTGCAAAATAAATATGCACCGAATGTATGAACTTGTTCTATTTCGAGTGACATTTGTGGCTTGGATATAATGTAAGTGATTCACTAAAATTGGTGTTAGTTTTGAGATATTTGTTACTGTTTATATCAGACTCCGACCACTTCTACATGTACCTGATTAACTGACCCAGGTCAGAGAGTTCTTAGGGTCTACCCCGTTGTAACTCACGCAGCTCTTGGGTGATCATGGCGTGAGCATGAGTGCTCTCAGCGGTGTTGTGGCCAGCTAGACTGTTTCAGGAGAGCCCGGCACGCTCACCTGTACTTACTGCACAGTGCGGGACTCGTCAGGATCGTGTCAGGTTGGCTCAGGGCAGGGAGCTTCTCTACTCCATGTCTGCTCTGGTTGCCATCTTGGCCATGCCCCACCTCAACCATTTACACTTTTCCAAACATTGAGAAACCACTGTATGATTCTACTGGGAACACAATTGTTTCCAGCATGTGGTTCCTTTTTGGAACCCCTTTGTCAGTATGTGGATTGTTTCATAAACCTTTTTGTACCATTAATCAGATTATATGTCAATAGCAATACTCATTTATTCAACATCATTGAAGAGATGTCTTTCGGTTGTGAGGCTTAAATCCTAGTCCCTATGAACATTCAGTCCATGTAAACAAATACATCATAAACTTACTATGGGGTAATGCTGATAGTAGGCCCAGCGCCGTTGCACCACAATCAACACCAAAAATGTGCTAAATATGCATAAACATCCAAACTTGATATGTCCCATTTGTCATAATTATATTTCCAAACCAAGGACGTAGCTATGGGCACAAGTGCACTTCCACATAGAAGGCTACATTTACAAGACTCACATGCATAGCCCCAGCCACTGGAGGGCCAGCTCAAGGAGGCACACTTCTGGGCTAATAGTGGCAAACATAGTATATGTACCCCATGTGTATGAAGTTCCCTTTTCTGTCAACAGCAGTTGTGATTCGGATTGTTCGACCCTTTGCCATTGTTGTCTTCTACAATATTCAGTTCCCCTCAATACTCTGGTTTCCTTACTTTTTAGAGCTCGGCTATAACGCGCTGAAAGCGCGTTCTCGCCGAGAACTATTGTCGGCGTCTCAGCAGTTTGAGACGCCGAAGGGAGACAAGACCTGGCCGTGCGCAGCGTTTTTCCATAGGATAACGTTGTGCGCGCGGCCAGGTCTTGTCTCCACGGCATTCCAGGACTGACCGGATCGCGTCGCGCGCCTCTCTGGGATGCAGGGGGGAGTCTGCAGAGAGGCGCGCGGCGGTGATAAACAGGCAGGCACTGAGAAAACGCTTTGCAGTCCAGCAGCTTAAAAGCACGTTTTTGAGTGCGTGTAACTCTTTTGCAGCTCCTCGGCAGTCAGCACAGATGATCGAGGAGCATGTAACATACACAAGAAAGTGATAACTGGAGGTGAACATGTACACTAATGCTTCAGCGTAAGCACCACTGCCATGCACACACAGACACCAACACTCCCATGCACACACGGACACCACCACTCCCATCCACACACGGACACCACCACTCCCATGCACACATGGACACCACCACTCCCATGCACACACGGACACCACCACTGCCATGCACACACGGACACCACCACTCCCATGCACACACGGACACCACCAGTGCCATGCACACACGGACACCACCACTGCCATGCACACACAGATACCACCACTCCCATGCACACACGGACACCACCACTGCCATGCACACACGGACACCACCACTCCCATGCACACACGGACACCACCACTCCCATGCACACACAGACACCACCACTGCCATACACACACGGACACCACCACTGCCATGCACACACGGACACCACCACTGCCATGCACACACAGACACCACCACTGCCATACACACACGGACACCACCACTGCCATGCACACACAGATACCACCACTGCCATGCACACACGGACACCACCACTGCCATGCAGACACGGACACCATCACTGCCATACACACACGGATACCACCACTGGCATACACACACGGATACCACAACTGCCATGCACACACAGACACCACCACTGCCGTACACACACGGACACCACCACTGCCGTGCACACACGGACACCACCACTGCCATGCACACACGGACACCACCACTGCCATACACACACGGACACCACCACTGCCATGCACACACAGACACCACCACTCCCATGCATAGACACGGACACCACCCATGCTTAATTTGTAAAAAAAAAAGTGCCAGGGCTTTCATTTGTAAAAAATTAAGTGAAAGGGCACTTGTCAGGAGGCTACTGTAGTTAGCCATACACATTACGCGACTTTGAGCTATTGGCATTGTAAATGACAATTACTTTTATTTATGTTTTGGTTTTTAAAACATAAATAAAACACCTTGTCATTTACAATGTCAAGACCTTAAACTTGCGTTCATTTACAATTCTAATAGCTCTAACTTTTGCAATGCCGAGACCGTTGCATTGTAAATGCTTGTTGTTTATGTTTCCTACTTTGTTTCTGCCTTCTTGTCGGTTTGTTTGCTTGTCTAGCCCTCCTCTCTCCCACGGTGCATTCTGTGTGTCCATTTTCTGCTCTTATGTGTGGTGGGTAATCTGCGGTACGCTCGGGGCTAGTTACATCTTGCCTCTCTGCCTGCACTTGGTAAGTCCTGCACTTTGTTACTCTTATGGCTAAAGTTCAATGCATGTTGCCGTCCCTTTAGTAATTGCAGTCTCTCACCCTTAGGTGGAGCCCTTGAGATCGTAACTTGTCCCCCAGATGCTGCACCTCCAAAATCCATTCTGGGTTTTCCTAATACCAGACTGCAGTAGTCTCCCTCTCTCTTCCCCTCTCTCTCTTTTGTTATCTTCCCAGCCTGGAGCTTCTTTAACATCTACCTACAGTGGGAAACCGAGGGAATGGCCTCGACAACCACACACTCGAAACACTGTTTGTGACACCTACGGTTATGCAGCAGCAGCACTGTCAACAGAGATTACTTTAAATATTCAGGCATTACATTGAAAAATTTCTTGACAGGTGCACATTACTCCATTAATCCAGCAAACAAGCTTTGTATTGTCCCCTTGAGGACCTCCAAGGCCAGATTAAATCCTGTGGAGGCCCCTAGGCAGTCGAAATGTTGCCCCCTCCACAAATTATCTCCAAATTTGTTTTTAATTTTACCAACCAACATTGTTAGTAAACCAATTTTATTACACAAAACTAAACATTGACAATTATTAATGTTATTAAACAAAATGTTTTTTTTTTAATTTAAGAGCAATGACAAACAATATTTATGCTTTGTTCAAGAAAATAAAAGAATTCTGAAGTCTAAGCCAATAAGGAGTAAAAGTGCCTGAACAAGATAGATGTGTTCTGATATGGTAGAAATTAGACGGTAAAGTTAAAAAACGTCATTATAACTCAGAAAAGCTAACTTAGTAACACAGACGCCGCGTATATATACCCATCGCTATTCTTGAAGCATCTACTCTCAAATAATTCTACTACGGTCTGAAGTCGACGGTAACTCCTGACACATTAATTCACAGAAAGCTTTGTTTCTGAAGGTTTTTTGTGCGTGCGCTCTAGCGGGATAACATTGAACTAAGTAGTGTGCTCGTTGGCCACTAGATCTAGATGACTATCACTATTGTACATTATGTGTGATTTTTTTGCAAACTGACAACTGCCAGATGATGAGCTTTTAAGAGATAAACTGTTATGTGAATCTGGTGTCTCTGGTTTATGTACTTTAAGTTGTTAATGGATATATTACATTAATACAGTATTTTCTCTATCGAGTCTTTAATGTAAAGTTTTCATTTCTTTGAGTTGATTCATTTTTTCTATCTTTTGGAACAATTTAAGAAAAATTATTGTCATTTTCTTTCAAGATCAAATCAATATTATTTTGATCTGTTGTCACGGGGCCTCTGAAAGGAGTGGGACCCATAGGCTTGTGCCTACTTTGCCTATTTGGTCATCTGGAACTGGGACCTCCAGATGCCTAAACAGAACAAGAATCTGATGACAGACTTATAAAGAATCACTGTTACTAATTGAGTGGTTCTGATCATTCCTTGCACAAACCCGTGTTCCAACTACCACAGTGTTAATACATGGCCACATTCAATGTGCACTTCAATATTAGACCAATTGCAATTCTCAAAATGTTATTTATTCAATTTTGTCACCAGATTTATGTTGATCAGATAACGCAGAAGTTGAAGACTTTCATGTTACTACACCGAAGAAGAATAAGAGGTATTATCCCCTATGCTACCTTGTCGGGCCATTTAGGAAACATGACTCACTCTTCAGATGACATCCATTAGGAAGTAATGGAACAAGTCAACCGCAACCCATGTGGAGAGCTCTTACATTGACACTCATGTTACGAGAATGTAAATGGATGGAATGTTATCACTTTATGGGCAATTAACTCAATTATAGGACAGAACCAATTAGTGACTCTATTTTTCAAATGACGTCCTTATTTATTATTTTTTGTGGTTAAATACTGCCTTCTTACTCTATGTTAGGCTGTATTTAAGGTGTTATTGTTAGATAGATACTTGCACTCTTCCCTATAACTTTAAAACATTCATAGTATTGATGGTGCGAGATTACCAGTTTAGGATATTTCTAAAACACCATACTCACCGGGGCCCATAAATACACACACTATAAACCGTAAATCTATTTGCTGCTGATCAGGAATTAAATTTACCTTATAATGTCTTATACCTGTACACCATGACTTATCAATTCCTTGTCACTTCTAATTCTTAATTTCTTACGTCAATGAATCAGGTAGTTAGAATAATAGGTATAAAAAAACAATTTACCTTATTTCATGGAAACACCACAGACTCGGGAAAGTTTTAAAACCTTTATCTATGCAATATTCTGTGAGTCAAATACCAATACATGTCAATCACCCATTTCTCAAGAATGAAAATAACGATCAAAGCTAAAATCTTTAGACATTGGTAACCTCCGCTAAGTGCAATGCCAGCGTTACACCCCTCTCTGGTGCTACTCTCGATCCCCTCTACATGGATCAATTCTTCTTCAACATCAATCAATTCTTCTCCCAGAGTGGTCAATTAGCCTTTGGCCTCTGTGACATCCACGATCTCCTTCAGCAAACGTTGGGTCAATGACAATTCTGTGACAAGTCTGACAATCTAACTGACTAAGCCTACCGTTTTCGAAGTATGTACCACCCCCCAATGTTTCAACATTCGTGTATTCCCTTCATTCAATTGGTCAGTGGAATGGGGAGAGGTCATCACACCACACTAATATGAAGTCATTTCTTTGATTAAATTGTTCTGTTTTCCCGCCCTTAATTTACTTTCCCAAGCTTTTATTCCTCCCATCATCATTCGTATTAATTAATATACAATGTATACATTTTAAGCAAGTGTTCTTCCTCTCTCCGGGTCAGGAGGTAAAGTTCTCAGGCACATCGTGAGTAAGATGGGACTTGGCAACCCTTCAATGTCATCGCTCGAGGTCTTTCAATGCTTTTCAACGCATGCGTACGAGTTTTAAAATGGAGATTCCAGTCACCCTCCAGGGTCAAATACAAGTTAATAATAAAGTCAAAGAAGGACATGTTAGAATATGAAAATAAACGAATGCACTGTATACCACTTATTCCTACACTAATACCACTATTTTATTTTAACTATAGCATTGATGGTTTAGAATACCATGCAAAGTTTAGTTTAAGCAAAAGCATATGCATTAGCATGTGAGGTTCAAAGTGGCCATTTTAGTAACTACTGCGCAGCTGCAAAGAGTTCCCACGAAAAGCAAAAGACATCATACTACGTAGATGCAGTAGACGCATGCACAGAAGAGTTGCTGCGTTTTCTGCAGCCATTTTAAGGCACTCAAGTTACTGGTTAGTAAAGCACATTTAAAAGCTTCCCCAAGATGAACTAAAATGTAGTGAAATGCAATTATTAGTAGATACAAACATGTTGATAAGTTTATTACATGTTATTTTGAGAGAATTGTGTTCAAGCAAGTTTCTGTACGTATGAAAACTTGCTCCATCAATCCCCTCTTTGATGGCATTCTTTGTCATCACTAATTTCAGAACCAGATGCCAACTTTAGCAACTTCCCATTTCAATCTCTTCAATCCCTTTAGAATTTCCATTTCCCTTTTTCTTTTGAAAACCATTCATTCTTTTGTAAATATTTCCTTTTATTTCTTCAAGTTGAAATTCATCATATTTTCGTTTCTTTCCCTTTTCATTCACTTCATACCATTTTCTTTTTCTGCAGCATTTGCACCAAATCATTATAATTAAATCTAATAGGTTATACCTATTATTGGAATCAGTATTTTGCCTACAGGACTTTTCCCTATATTAGAGAACCAACTATCCATAGAAGAAATACCATCAGTTAGTTGCCTTCATGCACTGTCAACTTCCAGTGGTTTAAATTCTTCATCCAAATTTGTGATATTTCTAACATATCTCCCAATTTCAACTCTTTTATCAGGTATGTACATGCTAAAATGTTGCCCCTTCAACATTTTACAGACTCCGCCCTCTGTTGTCAATAATATATCCTAGGATGCTTGATTCTGGTCCAGGGATGGCATGGCTTGGCAGTTCGGGCTGGACTGTTCCCATGAGGCACAAGGTCAAGACTGATTTGCCTATGGCCATGTCTGAACTGGGGTGGCTTGGTGAGCAAAATAACGATGGATTAAACCCAGATCTGTGACTGAGGGTGAATGTTTTGCCATTGTGCAACATTCCGACCATCATCTTGTGTGTTTTGCTGTTCACCCTATGTGGGAAGGGTATGCCCAGACGTAGGTCCCGTGTTCACTACGCCACTGAAGTCAAGCTACCCTGGCTGAAGACGGCTGGGTAGCCTTGGTCTTTCCTTCCTGTTCCTTTCCTATCCCTTTCTCCTGTCTATTCAATTGTTTAACATCTCAAGGACCACCCTTTAACATATCCCTGTTGGAGTTTATTTGTTCAGTAATAAATCATTATGTCCACTCTGAAATCCGTCGGATTTTCAGATGAAGATTTCATATCTATGGTGGGCACAGCCATTAATTTTGATGACATAGATACACCCAATCTAAACAACAATGATGACCTAAAAAAACTGTTAGATCTAAAGAAAAAATCTAGACGTATTGAACTTCATGGCAAATATATCCTTGACTATCTCAAGGCTGGGGTTATCCCTCAAGGACTCCAAATCAAAAATGTTCCAGGATTGTTTGTACATATCAAACAATTTTTAGAAAAATGGTCTCTGATTGCGAACAGGTGTTCAAGAGACATGATGATGCTGATAGTTGAAACAGCCAAAACAGTATTATTAGAACTACTACAAGAAATATTAGATCTAGAAAGTAAGATCAAAGCCCTAGACACAATACCCGACATAAAAAAGAAATTAGAAGAACTAGAAACTGAACTAAATTCTTATACTGATTATCTTTTGAAACGCAAGCTAGATAAATTCCAAAAAGACCTTAGATATTACAATAAAGAAAATGTCTATCCGTATCTAGCAGACGGGTTCTATATGTCCGCGGGCTTAAATTCACAAGATCTACCTAACGCACAAAATGAAAACATGGCTCGCAAAGTAACCACGTTTTCGAATTCTTCGGATTCGGACAGTAACGGTAGTTCTTCTTCATATCGAAACCAAGCATACCAATCGAACCAAAGATCTAGATCGTCTTTTTTAGGACAACGCCCCCAGGGCAGGGGCAATTGGCGACCTCGTTATCGATCTCAATACAGAGGCCAATATCAACCGCGCCAATTCTACCAACCACGAGGGCAGTACCAACCCCAATATCAGCCAAAATACCAACCACAATACCAGGAACAACAGCCTCAGTATCAGGAACATCAGCCACCCAACTCGAACAGATATTTAGGAACACGCAACGCCCGATACTGGAGTGATTGAAAACTATCCCCATCTTCAATCTGAGCAGCCAAGTACCTGATCAAGCCGTCTACTCTCTATTATCTAAAGGATTAAGTTATGTACCACACTCTGGCTTAAACAAATTTGAATCGTTTAACGATTTAATGACATTCTTTAGAAAAATTTGTCTTAAAGTATTTTTCTCTAACATCAATACCGATCTGAGAGAAATTAATAAATCTGGCCTAGCACCTAAATCGGTTTTCACTCCTACGCTAGAACAATTGACGCCAGAGATTCAGATTTTCGAACAAGTGGTCATGAACAAACTCATAGCGGCAACGAAATACATACCTAGTACTCCATTTAATCTCACAACAGCAGAATATGGATCTTTAAAAACACTAAAAAATTCTTCCACTACCATTATTAAAGGATGTGACAAAGGAGGTGGAATCGAAATCCTTGACACCTCTAACTATGTAGAAAAAATTGAGGTGATGCTAAGTGACACTACCTTCTATAACAAAATCACTAAAGATCCAACTGTCACCATTAAACGAAAAATACAGAAACTAACATCCAAAGCACTGACCAATGGTGATATCTGTAACAAGGAATATGATTATCTAAATGCAGACAATCCGAGAATGGCTAGCCTTTCACGGCATACCAAAGGTCCACAAAAATGAGATAGACCCTCCCTTTCGCCCCATTGTCACTACCATAGGTAGTATTACTGAACCTCTATCTAAATACCTCGATGTAATTCTTAGACCTTATATCTCGAGCACACCAGGATATGTGAAAGATACTGGCCACATTATCAACTTATTAGAAGGGACTGCATTTAACGAAAACAGGCAACTTCTAGTAACACTAGATGTGGAGAGTTTATATTGTAATATTCCCACAGAAGGTGCTATTACTGCCACTGAATGGTTCATTAACACCTATGAAGTTGAGTGCAACATTGCATTCATCCTTGACTGTCTGCGGATAGTCTTAGAAGAAAACATCTTTGAGTTCCAAGGGAGCATGTACAAACAAATAAAAGGAGTAAGCATGGGCGCATCTTGCGCCCCAACGATAGCAAACATCTATGTGGCATTTTTCGAACATATCCATATATTTAATGAGATAGCTCCTTTTTTTTAAACAATTTTTTATTGGTCAAGGTATAGTGATGATGTTATTTTTATATGGGACGATAATGAGGACACATTAAATGAATTTATATCTTGGTTGAATATGTGCGACAGCAACCTCAAATTTACATCCCATATAAGCAATAAAGAAATGGAATTTCTTGACATAACCATCAAACATGACCAAGGCCAATTACTCACAGACCTGTTTGTTAAACCTACTGCCCGCAATACTTTACTCCATTACCAAAGCTTTCATCCTACATCACAAAAAAATAGCATTCCATTCAGCCAATTTTTAAGATTGCGGCACAACTGCACGAAACTCCAAGACTATGACGAAAGATCTGTAGCTAAGAAAAAGAAATTCGAAGAGCGAGGCTACCCCCATAGACTAATTCGTGAATCCTACAAAAGGTCCAGATTTTTTGACCGGCAAACCATTCTACAGGGTAGTCAAACTAAACAGAAGGATGCTTTAGTCTTTGTCACCAGACATTCTTACCTCAACAATAAAGTACGTCAGATCATATATTCTAACTGGCATCTACTTAACGTCAACAAAACCAAACAAGAATCTTTTCCTAAACCTCTTTTCGCATATAAAAGAAACAAAAACTTAAAAGATCTGGTGGTAAGATCCAGAATGCCAATAAAATAAAAATTTATACAGCGAAGCATCTCTGGTGACAATCCGGTCTTAGGGAATTTCAAATGCGGAACCTGCAAGATATGCCCTCAGGCCATAGAAGGGACTGAACTGACATTTAATAATGTCAGGATTACATCTAAAACCATGACGAACTGCAAAACCCACAATGTGGTATATCTTTTGATATGTCCATGTAGAAAGGGATATGTAGGTGAAACCTGCAGAACTATAAACAAGAGAGTCACGGAACACAAATCCGGAGTGCGCACTAGAAAAACGAACGCACCTTTAGTATCACACTGCATAGAGCATGAACATTCCCCTGAAGACCTACGATAGTTCATCTTAGAAAACATATTGGCTAGGCTAGGACTGTGCCCAGAAAAAATCCGTAAAAAAAGAGAGGTTTACTGGATTTTCCTGCTTAATACTGTCACCGACGGATTGAACCGCGAAACTCCATGGGAACAGGCAATAATCTGAGGCAGAAGTGATACACTAATATTAATATATGATTCAAGATGATAAGCGGAATTGGAAAAGATATACTACATCATTGGTGTCTCTATGAGACATTTACACCCAAAATGGCAGCGAGTCAAAACATATGTCGTCCTACCTTTATTTCTATTCTATTAATTTTTCAAGTGATTCACTTTGTGGCTCCCCGCCGAGATCATATTATGACATGTTACCAATTTGGGGTACAAAATAAATGCAACTAAGTTGTTTCCCGACTTTACTCTATCCCGTCAACCGATAGGCTTTGAGATCTAAAGCCACAAGCGCATCATAACACGTCATTGGAATGCGCCTAGCTGCTTTCTGACTTTACACTATCCCGTGATCTGATTGGCTCTTAGAACTACAGTCATGAGCGCAGTGCGGCGCGTCAAGTGAATGCACCATGATGCGTCATTATGAACTACACCTGCATCAAATGAGTTTGTAAGCTCACTATATAAGCCGATCAGCATACGTACTCAGGTTGCACATCAACCTGTTTGCGGTGAGCGGCTCCGGTTTTTCAGACCCCCGATTTAGGACCAAGCCTCTTGTTGTATCAGGTAAGGAATTATGCGATTCGAACTCTCACCACCACCGTTTTATCTATCGTCTATACCAACACCTTAAATGCTTGATATGCATCACATCTCGCTTTTTCCATTTAGAGTACCAGACGGCTCTTCTTTTACACAGTTAGAACCCAGGGGTTGGACCGTTAAGGAAATATCCCACTCTAAAGGACCACCGTGAGACCTTGACCCGGATCACATAATATTAAGCCCTAAGGTACTTATGTCAATCTAATATAACATCTATGATTATATCATATAGTTTCTTTCAAACTACCCAGCACCTGGGTTTACTAGTAAATCATACTTATGTTTCTTGACAGCTGGCTGGTAGGTCCGTTATCTGTCATCAATTCCTACAAACTGCTTCTGCCATCCTCCGGTGAAATCTGAAATGTATATCTCATCAACGAGAGTGACCGCAAATATAACGGTAATCTAATTATCCTTCATATCAGACACTGAAATAGATACACCAATTAGGTAGTACAATGTCGAGATCGTTAGCACCCTAATTAGTTGTTTTATTCGTTCTAGACTTTAATACAGAGTTGTCATCACGCTGCAACATTATTAGAACGACAGTGGCCAGCTACTATGTAAGTAATATTCCAGCAGCTATCCTACTTATCGTTATGTAAAGTGGGAAGTATATATCTCATGTAATATCGACGATATATATATATATTTTCCAATATAGATCCTTGTTTGAAACTATTTCGTCTATCTATCATCAAGCTGGGCCCTCCAATTATCCTAAACAATTCTCTACCTTCAAGTGATAACCTACCTATGCTATTACTCCTTTCCTGACCATTTCCTTTTCAGGTATTTATTCTATTCCCCGTTTATCACCTTGAGTGTCTGACCCATAAATGAAGCATTAGGAAAAGCAATCCCACTGTTCTCCCTGTAGGTGACCATATAATCAGAAACATAATCTATAAGAATGAACTTAATATAAAAAGTGTCTACCAGTCAAAAGGAAAAAAGTGTGTTTCAAACGATTAATTTATAAATATTGTGAATTGTACAAACTCAGATATACACATGATTTCCAGCTGCTTTATCATGCACTTTATCAATGTATAGTAATAATTTCAATCAATTTGACCTAGGCCTAGGGCACTATAGTATTCAAATGACTACTATAAGATATTATTTGGTATTTGTTATGTGACATTGATTTTTCTATGTTTTTTAGTGAATATTTAATTTGTGTCCTGCCTGCAAATGACGGACTCCTGAAGAAGGCAATAGCCGAAACGCGCGTTGAGTTTACATCTACCGCTTTGCTAACTTCATCTGCCCATTAATCATCACCGATTCATTTGGTGTTTCTTAATTATTTTTCTTTTACGTTTTTTGTGTGTGTTTATTCCTTTTGTATTGTAATAATTCAATGTTTTGCACTGACTGAATCTCTGAATTGCAATTTTAAATGTATATTCAATCAAAATGAAGAAAATAAGATAAATGAAACTATTAAAATATTTTTCCATATATATCATGTTTGATCTTGTTTAATCATGGTCACATGTCACTTTATATGTTAATTGTGTTGTTCCCCTAGGCTCAGGCACTTGATTTAATGTCCTTCACTACTGTTATTTTTCCAAAATAATTGTTGTTAGTCCCTACCAGTAGTGACTTCATTATTAGTAGGGGTCCCCTTCTTTCAAAATTGTGTTACTCATGGACGTTCCATGAGGGGAATTTTTGTATACTAATTTTTATTGTATAATTAGCTGGAGTGTGTAAAAAGTCTTCCATACAAAGTCCAAGACACTATATCACTGCGGACATCCCCTTTGTCGTTACCTTGATCTTTCCTTCCTGTTCCTTTCCTATCCCTTTCTCCTGTCTATTTAATTGTTTAACATCTCAAGGACCACCCTTTAACATATCCCTGTTGGAGTTTATTTGTTCAGTAATAAATCATTATGTCCACTTTGAAATCCTTAGGATTTTCAGATGAAGATTTCATATCTATGGTGGGCACAGCCATTAATTTTGATGACATAGATACACCCAATCTAAACAACAATGATGACCTAAAAAAAACTGTTAGATCTAAAGAAAAAATCTAGACGTATTGAACTTCATGGCAAATATATCCTTGACTATCTCAAGGCTGGGGTCATCCCTCAAGGACTCCAAATCAAAAATGTTCCAGGATTGTTTGTACATATCAAACAATTTTTAGAAAAATGGTCTCTAATTGCGAACAGGTGTTCAAGAGACATGATGATGCTGATAGTTGAAACAGCCAAAACAGTATTATTAGAACTACTACAAGAAATATTAGATCTAGAAAGTAAGATCAAAGCCCTAGACACAATACCCGACATAAAAAAGAAATTAGAAGAACTAGAAACTGAACTAAATTCTTATACTGATTATCTTTTGAAACGCAAGCTAGATAAATTCCAAAAAGACCTTAGATATTACAATAAAGAAAATGTCTATCCGTATCTAGCAGACGGGTTCTATATGTCCGCGGGCTTAAATTCACAAGATCTACCTAACGCACAAAATGAAAACATGGCTCGCAAAGTAACCACGTTTTCGAATTCTTCGGATTCGGACAGTAACGGTAGTTCTTCTTCATATCGAAACCAAGCATACCAATCGAACCAAAGATCTAGATCGTCTTTTTTAGGACAACGCCCCCAGGGCAGGGACAATTGTCGACCTCGTTATCGATCTCAATACAGGGGCCAATATCAACCGTGCCAATTCTACCAACCACAAGGGCAGTACCAACCCCAATATCAGCCACAATATCAACCACAATACCAGGAACAACAGCCTCAGTATCAGGAACATCAGCCACCCAACTCGAACATATCTTTAGAAACACGCAACGCCCGATACTGGAGGGATTGAAAACTATCCCCATCTTCAATCTGAGCAGCCAAGTACCTGATCAAGCCGTCTACTCTCTACTATCTAAAGGTTTAAGTTATGTACCACACTCTGGCTTTAACAAATTTGAATTGTTTAACGATTTAATGACATTCTTTAGAAAAATTCGTCTTAAAGTATTTTTCTCTAACATCAATACCGATCTGAGAGAAATTAATAAATCTGGCCTAGCACCTAAATTGGTTTTCACCCCTACGCTAGAACAATTGACGCCAGAGATTCAGATTTTTGAACAAGTGGTCATGAACAAACTCATAGCGGCAACGAAATACATACCTAGTACTCCATTTAATCTCACAACAGCAGAATATGGAGCTTTAAAAACACTAAAAGATTCTTCCACTACCATTATTAAGGGATGTGACAAAGGAGGTGGAATCACAATCCTTGACACCTCTAACTATGTAGAAAAAATTGAGGTGATGCTAAGTGACACTACCTTCTATACCAAAATCACTAAAGATCCAACTGTCACCATTAAACGAAAAATACAGAAACTAACATCCAAAGCACTGACCAATGGTGATATCTGTAACAAGGAATATGATTATCTAAATGCAGACAATCCGAGAATGGCTAGCCTTTACGGCATACCAAAGGTCCACAAAAATGAGATAGACCCTCCCTTTCGCCCCATTGTCACTACCATAGGTAGTATTACTGAACCTCTATCTAAATACCTGGATGTCATTCTTAGACCATATATCTCCAGCATATCAGGATATGTGAAAGATACTGGCCACATTATCAACTTATTAGAAGGGACTGCATTTAACGAAAACAGGCAACTTCTAGTAACACCAGATGTGGAGAGTTTATATTCTAATATCCCCACAGAAGGTGCTATTACTGCCACTGAATGGTTCATTAACACCTATGAAGTTGAGTGCAACATTGCATTCATCCTTGACTGTCTGCGGATAGTCTTAGAAGAAAACATCTTTGAGTTCCAAGGGAGCATGTACAAACAAATAAAAGGAGTAAGCATGGGCGCATCTTGCGCCCCAACGATTGCAAACATCTATGTGGCATTTTTCGAACATATCCATATATTTAATGAGATAGCTCCTTTTTTTGAAACAATTTTTTATTGGTCAAGGTATATTGATGATGTTATTTTTATATGGGATGATAATGAGGACACATTAAATGAATTTATATCTTGGTTGAAAAAGTGCGACAGCAACCTCAAATTTACATCCCATATAAGCAATAAAGAAATGGAATTTCTTGACATAACCATCAAACATGACCAAGGCCAATTACTCACAGACCTGTTTGTTAAACCTACTGCCCGCAATACTTAACTCCATTACCAAAGCTTTCATCCTACATCACAAAAAAAATAGCATTCCATTCAGCCAATTTTTAAGATTGCGGCGCAACTGCACGAAACTCCAAGATTATGACGAAAGATCTGTAGCTATGAAAAAGAAATTCGAAGAGCAAGGCTACCCCCATAGACTAATTCGTGAATCCTACAAAAGGGCCAGATTTTTTGACCGGCAAACCATTCTACAGGGTAGTCAAACTAAACAGAAGGATGCTTTAGTCTTTGTCACCAGACATTCTCTCCTCAACAATAAAGTACGTCAGATCATATATTCTAACTGGCATCTACTTAACGTCAACAAAACCAAACAAGAATCTTTTCCTAAACCTCTTTTCGCTTATAAAAGAAACAAAAACTTAAAAGATCTGGTGGTAAGATCCAGAATGCCAATAAAAGAAAAATTTATACAGCGAAGCATCTCTGGTGACAATCCGGTCTTAGGGAATTTCAAATGCGGAACCTGCAAGATATGCCCTCAGGCCATAGAAGGGACTGAACTGACATTTAATAATGTCAGCATTACATCTAAAACCATGACGAAATGCAAAACCCACAATGTGGTATATCTTTTGATATGTCAATGTAGAAAGGGATATGTAGGTGAAACCTGCAGAACTATAAACAAGAGAGTCACGGAACACAAATCCGCAGTGCGCACTAGAAAAAACGAACGCACCTTTAGTATCACACTGCATAGAGCATGAACATTCCCCTGAAGACCTACGATGGTTCATCTTAGAAAACATATTGACTAGGCCAGGACTGTGCCCAGAAAAAATCCGTAAAAAAAGAGAAGTTTACTGGATTTTCCTGCTTAATACTGTCACTGACGGATTGAACCTCGAAACTCCATGGGAACAGGCAATAATCTGAGGCAGAAGTGATACACTAATGTTAATATACGATTCAAGATGATAAGCGGAATTGGAAAAGATATACTACATCATTGGTGTCTCTATGAGACATTTACACCCAAAATGGCAGCGAGTCAAAACATATGTCGTCCTACCTTTATTTCTATTCTATTAATTTTTCAAGTGATTCACTTTGTGGCTCCCCGCCGAGATCATATTATGACATGTTACCAATTTGGGGTACAAAATAAATGCAACTAAGTTGTTTCCCGACTTTACTCTATCCCGTCAACCGATAGGCTTTGAGATCTTAAGCCACGAGCGCATCATAACACGTCATTGGAATGCGCCTAGCTGCTTTCTGACTTTACACTATCCCGTGATTTGATTGGCTCTTAGACCTACAGTCATGAGCGCAGTGCGGCGCGTCAAGTGAATGCACCATGATGCGTCATTATGAACTACACCTGCATCAAATGAGTTTGTAAGGTCACTATATAAGCCGATCAGCATACTCAGGTTGCACATCAACCTGTTTGCGGTGAGCGGCTCCGGTTTTTCAGACCCCCGATTTAGGACCAAGCCTCTTGTTGTATCAGGTAAGGAATTACGCGATTCGAACTCTCACCACCACCGTTTTATCTACCGTCTATACCAACACCTTAAATGCTTGATATGCATCATATCTCGCTTTTTCCATTTAGAGTACCAGATCTTTTACACAGTTAGAACCCAGGGGTTGGACCGTTAAGGAAATATCCCACTCTAAAGGACCACCGTGAGACCTTGACCCGGATCACGTAATATTAAGCCCTAAGGTACTTATGTCAATCTAATATAACAACTATGATTATATCATATAGTTTCTTTCAAACTACCCAGCACCTGGGTTTACTAGGAAATCATACTTATGTTTCTTGACAGCTGGCTGGTAGGTCCGTTATCTGTCATCAATTCCTACAAACTGCTTCTGCCATCCTCCGGTGAAATCTGAAATTTATATCTCATCAACGAGAGTGACCGCAAATATAACGGTAATCTAATTATCCTTCATATCAGACACTGAAATAGATACACCAATTAGGTAGTACAATGTCGAGATCGTTAGCACCCTAATTAGTTGTTTTATTCGTTCTAGACTTTAATACAGAGTTGTCATCACGCTGCAACATTATTAGAAAGACAGTGGCCAGCTACTATGTAAGTAATAATCCAGCAGCTATCCTACTTATCGTTATGTAAAGTGGGAAGTATATATCTCATGTAATATCGACGATATATATATATTTTTTCCAATATAGATCCTTGTTTGAAACTATTTCGTCTATCTATCATCAAGCTGGGCCCTCCAATTATCCTAAACAACTCTCTACCTTCAAGTGATAACCTACCTATGCTATTACTCCTTTCCTGACCATTTCCTTTTCAGGTATTTATTCTATTCCCCGTTTATCACCTTGAGTGTCTGACCCATAAATGAAGTATTAGGAAAAGCAATCCCACTGTTCTCCCTGTAGGTGACCATATAATCAGAAACATAATCTATAAGAATGAACTTAATATAAAAAGTGTCTACCAGTCAAAAGGAAAAAAGTGTGTTTCAAACGATTAATTTATAAATATTGTGAATTGTACAAACTCAGATATACACATGATTTCCAGCTGCTTTATCATGCACTTTATCAATGTATAGTAACAATTTCAATCAATTTGACCTAGGCCTAGGGCACTATAGTATTCAAATGACTACTATAAGATATTATTTGGTATTTGTTATGTGACATTGATTTTTCTATGTTTTTTAGTAAATATTTAATTTTTGTCCTGCCTGCAAATGACGGACTCCTGAAGAAGGCAATAGCCGAAACGCGCGTTGAGTTTACATCTACCGCTTTGCTAACTTCATCTGCCCATTAATCATCACCGATTCATTTGGTGTTTCTTAATTATTTTTCTTTTACTTTTTTGTGTGTGTTTATTCCTTTTGTATTGTAATAATTCAATGTTTTCCACTGACTGAATCTCTGAATTACAATTTTAAATGTATATTCAATCAAAATGAAGAAAATAAGATAAATGAAACTATTAAAATATTTTTCCATATATAATCTGTTTGGTCTTGTTTAATCATGGTCACATGTCACTTTATATGTTAATTGTGTTGTTCTCCTAGGCTCAGGCACTTGATTTAATGTCCGTCACTACTGTTATTTTTCCAAAATAATTGTTGTTAGTCCCTACCAGTAGTGACTTCATTATAAGTAGGGGTCCCCTTCTTTCAAAATTGTGTTACTCATGGACGTTCCATGAGGGGAATTTTTGTATACTAATTTTTATTGTATAATTAACTGGAGTGTGTAAAAAGTCTTCCATACAAAGTCCAAGACACTATATCACTGCGGACATCCCCTTTGTGGTTACCTTGATCTTTCCTTCCTGTTCCTTTCCTATCCCTTTCTCCTGTCTATTTAATTGTTTAACATCTCAAGGACCACCCTTTAACATATCCCTGTTGGAGTTTATTTGTTCAGTAATAAATCATTATGTCCACTCTGAAATCCTTAAGATTTTTCAGATGAAGATTTCATATCTATGGTGGGCACAGCCATTAATTTTGATGACATAGATACACCCAATCTAAACAACAATGATGACCTAAAAAAACTGTTAGATCTAAAGAAAAAATCTAGACGTATTGAACTTCATGGCAAATATATCCTTGACTATCTCAAGGCTGGGGTCATCCCTCAAGGACTCCAAATCAAAAATGTTCCAGGATTGTTTGTACATATCAAACAATTTTTAGAAAAATGGTCTCTAATTGCGAACAGGTGTTCAAGAGACATGATGATGCTGATAGTTGAAACAGCCAAAACAGTATTATTAGAACTACTACAAGAAATATTAGATCTAGAAAGTAAGATCAAAGCCCTAGACACAATACCCGACATAAAAAAGAAATTAGAAGAACTAGAAACTGAACTAAATTCTTATACTGATTATCTTTTGAAACGCAAGCTAGATAAATTCCAAAAAGACCTTAGATATTACAATAAAGAAAATGTCTATCCGTATCTAGCAGACGGGTTCTATATGTCCGCGGGCTTAAATTCACAAGATCTACCTAACGCACAAAATGAAAACATGGCTCGCAAAGTAACCACGTTTTCGAATTCTTCGGATTCGGACAGTAACGGTAGTTCTTCTTCATATCGAAACCAAGCATACCAATCGAACCAAAGATCTAGATCGTCTTTTTTTTTTTTTGTCCTCATTTGCCACCTAATCGATCCAGGGGCATTCCTCCACGGGACCCAGTAGCCTTTTTAAGGTACCGTCAATTTTCACTGGAAGGCGGTCTGGTGTCGAAGCTGAGAAATAGAGCCCCACACGATGTAGCTCCAATACACACCCAATATGGGTTGATCGTCCAATTTAGCTATGGCTTGGGGCGCCTCCCATTGGACATGGAGACAGAGGCTTAATCATCGGACCCGGGGAAAAATAAAAACAAAAAAAAAAAACCCCGGGGTCCTAACTGTTCCGACTCCACTCAATTAAGAAATTCCAAAATCTCACTGTACGGGGACTACATGTTCTGGCCAAATCTGCTTTTGATGTGATGTAAAGTGAAGACAACCAGTCTGCATGAGTTGGTGGGTTGATGTTAACCCAATTTTTGCATATTTGTCTTCTAGCTAATAATATAGCGTAGTATAGGAACTCTCTTTCTAATCCTTTGATGTTATCACTCAGTCCAAATATTACCAAGGACCAAGAGAGGGGGATAGAGATTTTAAGGATTGAATCAAGCGATGTCTTTACTTCCTGCCAGAAATTAGTAACATTCGGGCATTCCCAGAACATATGTAGATCTGAGGCAGCTGGCAGGGAACATTTACTACAGCATTTCCCCGGTTGAAACTTAGAAAGCCTTTTTGGGGAATAGTACGCCCGATGTAGTGTAAACAATTGATTACGCCTCAGCCAGACTGGTTTTATGATCTTGTAAAGAAGCGTAAAGGACTCAATCCATTTCCCTTCTGCCTGGGGTTCACCCTCTTCACCCCATAGCTTTGTCGGAAGATTAAGCTCATCCTCTCTTTCTTCCAAGATGCTCCAGTAATGTGCAGCAACCTCCTTTCCCTTGTATGATTTTTCCATTAGATTCCTCTCTAATAAACTGTCTCCTCCGAATTTGTTTTTTTTAGTTGTTTGAGAACGAAGCCAGCTTGAAAGCTGACTATAGACAAACCAAGATAATGGTGAGGTTGCCTTGTCTGAGAATATTTCCCAGTCAATAAGAGAGCCATCTTCTACTAATTCTCCCCATCGTATAATTCCTGCTACTTGTAGGACTGTTTTTATCGTCTGTGTGGTATTCGATGAAAGCCCGGGAAAGTCCCATATCGGTGCATAGTTAGAAAAGTATGCAATCCCCAACTTCGATTTAATTTGAGACCATTCTTTTATGGGGCAGGCTAATGTCTTCAGTCTGACTTTTTTTAAAAACCTCTGATGCCCGAATTTAAATAAAAATCCGTCCGATGGAAGGTCTGAACCCAATAGCATAGCTTTAAACATGTAGCCATTAGAGTTGTCTAATGGGGACTTTAATAGCATCCTGGAGTGGGTCAGGTGAAAGGCCCACGCATAGTATTCCAGGTCTGGTAGAGCAAGGCCTCCTTTTTCCCTTCTCCTTCTCAGTTTCTTCCACGCCAGCCTAGATGTTTTGTAACACCAAACAAATGAATTTATGTTTTGTTGGGATGTTTTTAGTTGGTTCGTGTCGAATATTACAGGAATTGTATTGAAGAGAAATGTGTATTTCGGGAGAATGGACATTTTTACTAAGCTGGTCCTTCCATAGATGGTGAGAGGTAAGAATGACCAGGACTTCATCAATATTTTCGCTTCGTGTGAAACGCGATCTAAGTTGTTCTGAGCCAAAAGGTTAAGATCTTTGGTGATTCTTATACCCAGGTAGCGCATTGAAGATTTTAAGGGAAGCTGAATATTGGTGATGTTCCAGGCCATTATCTCCGTCTTCCCTGCGTTAATTTCATAGCCTGAGTGCTTTCCAAATTCCTCTGCGCTATGGATTACGACAGGGAAGGCCTGTGTCGGGTCTGTGGTATAAATAAGAATGTCATCAGCATACATCCCGACTTTCTTTTCCCACCCTGAGAACGAAAAGGGAGGGATGTTAGGGTTTTCTCTTATGGAGTGAGCAAATGGTTCCAGATAAATGTTAAATAATAGGGGGGAAAGAGGGCACCCCTGTCTTGTTCCTCTGGAAATTTGGAAGGGATTTGTGCGTGTACCGTTTATTATCAAACTAGCCTTAGGGTTTTTGTACAATAGGCCTATCGTTCTACGGAATTTAGGACCTATTTTAAACTTTGCCATAGCAGCATGTAAATAAGACCAGTTAACTCTATCGAATGCTTTTGTAGCATCGAGAGTCATGATTGCAAGAGGTAAAGCAAATGTTGAGGCGATGTCTATAGCTCCAACTAGATCGTACGTTAAGTCAGCAAGTTGTCGGCCTCTAATAAACCCCTTTTGGTCCTGATGTATGATACCTCCAATCTCGCTTCCCAAACGAGCAGCCAAAATTGACGAAAAGATCTTATAGTCATTGTTTAGAAGCGAGATTGGACGATATGAACCACAATCCGTTGGATCTTTGCCTGGTTTTAGGATTAAGGCAATGTTTGCTTCTCCCCAGGAGCTAGGTGGTGTCTCTCCTTTTAATAGTATATCATTAAATAACTTTGTCATTATCGGGGTAAGTGTGGAGATAAGGACCCGATATAATTCACCCGGAATCCCATCCGGTCCTGTGGCTTTTCCCTGTTTTAGCTTCTTAATGGAACTTTCGACTTCCCCCTGGGTTATCTCCCTGTCTAGATTCTCGCTCTGGTACTCTTTTAGCTCGGGAAGGTCTATCTTTACCAGCCAATTGTTTCTTTCCTCGATGTTGTCAGTATTATCAGTTATTTCGTCAGTATAAATTTTATGAAAGAAGGTGCTGAAGGCTTCGCCAATCTCTGTATCAGTTTTCCTAGTATTTGATTCTCCAACCACTCTCACTTCTTTTATATATTTCCTAACCTGGTCAGCTTTTATTTTCCAGGCTAATAGCTTTCCTGCTGACTCACCATATTCAAAGTGGGAGAGTTTACTAGCCTGCCAACGTTTATTAATTCTCTCCTGTAATAGTGTGTCTAATTTGTCCTTTAGCTCTTTTTTCTTATCTAAGTTGGTTGAAGGTACTTGATCTATTAAATCCAGTTTTGCCAGATCTTGCTCTATCGACCATATTTCCTCTCTGTACTTCTTTTTCCTGTAAGATGCCCTATTGGTGATGCATCCCCTAATATACGCTTTCCACGTCTCCCACACACTAACCAATGGGGCCGAGTCTAAATTCAACTCTAAGAATGCAGTGGTCTCGGTTATAAGATAATCTCTTTCCGTTTCCTCTAATAGAAGAGTACGGTCGAAGGACCAAGAGGCAAAGCTGTGTTCGCGGTCTAGTGTTAGCGAGAAAATGATAGCAGAGTGATCCGATAAGTGCGATGGTAGATATGTGATGTTCCTTATCATGTCTTTTAGAGAGAAGCTAAATAAGGCATAATCAATTCGGGATTTATGCCTATACTTATGGTTATGATAAGAGACCCCCAATGTTTTCCCAGCTCTCTGTCTCCAGAAGTCTTCAACTCCCAAATTAGACATACAGCGCAATAATGTTTCTCTTGATTTAGTGTGACTTATTGCCCTAGAACTGTGGGATTTATCTAACTTTGGATCTAATATTAAGTTAAAATCACCCGACCATATTATTGGATTGGTGATGGTTATCAGGTGATTTTGTATTGTGTTTATATAAGAGGGGTCATCTTGGTTAGGTCCGTAATAAACTACTAGGGTAAATCTCCTAAGATCTAACTGGACATTGACTATTATCCATCTCCCGTTTGGATCTGCCTTCAAATCTTCAATCTGGGCTCTAGCGCCTTTTTTAAAGATGATAGCTAAACCACGGATGCTGGCATTGTGGTCCGTGGTAACGAATTTATCAACCCATCTTAATTTTTTAAAAATATCTGAAATTTCTTTTTTATTTAAGTGTGTCTCCTGGATCATTATGATCTGCGCGGGCGAGTCTCTGAGGTACTGCATGATTATATTTCTTCTCCCTCGTACGCGCAGTCCGTTTACGTTCCAGGAGAGAAAATCAATGTCTCTCATTTCTCTATAACCTTTCCTTGCCTCTCTTTACCCATTCCCCCTTTAATAGTTTTTGACATTCTCTTTACTCGACCTTCTAGTATACATCCTTCCTTGGTTTGGATCTTGACCAATCTTATACTGTAGACCCTGGAATCGATAGGTTTTCGGTTTTTGAGGTTTTGGTTCTGAGGACTTTTTTGTGCTTTTACCCCCACTACCACCCCCCTCCCTCCCCTGGAAAACCCCGCCCTACTTACTCTGGCCGGATGGCTGGCCAGGTTTTCGCCCCCGACATACTCCTGCCTGGAGCCCAATTTATCTAGACTGTCAGTCAGTCGATCCTTGGCCATATTGGAAGATGTGCAAGAACAAGAGTAGAAGGAGGAAGGTACTTCCCCTTAATTTTTATTTTTTATTTTTTGTGGCTATTTAATTTCCCCCCCCCTTTTTTTTTTCCTTTATATTTTTTTTTTGTGTTATGTGCTGATCTAAGTGCCTCCCCCTTTTATTTTATTTTGGCTATTGTGCATAATCCTTCTATATGTGTATATTGATAGATACATCTATAACCTTGTGTACACATATATACATACATACACATATCTATATATATATATATATTTCTATACACAATATATATATTTTTTTATATTTTCTTTTTATTTATTTATTATTTATTATTTTTATTTTCATATCTGACATTGTTTTATTTTTATTTTATTATTATTTTTTTTCCTTTGGTGCAGGGAACACCATTGCTATTTATTTATTTATGTGAGTATCTTTATTATCTGGGATTGTGGGAAAATTCGCTGATGGAAACTAATAATTCGTCAGCCTCAAGAGGTGTCTTGATATTATACATTTTGTTGTTGAACATAATTTTTAAGAAGGCAGGGAATCGCATCTGCGCAGTAGCTCCCAAAGCTCTAAATTTTTCTATACGTTGACCTAGCTCCCACTGCCTATCCAAAGTGGTTTTAGATAGATCAGATCTTATTTCAAAGGAAAAATCTGAGGTCTGCAGAGTTTTAGTTTTGAGTGCTAGGGTTAGAATCGTTTCCTTGGTAGTATATGTCAAGAAGTTTACTAGAATCTTCCTAGGTTTGGACCTATTTGGATTTAGACGAAATGGATCTCGATGAACTCTTTGTATGTCAGTCTCCAAGTCTGCTTCTGACATCTCTAATTTCAGCGTGTCCTTAAGCAGGGTCACCACGTATTTTTTAAGTTCACTCCCCTCTTTTCCTTCCGGGACTTTTAAAATCCTGAGGTTATTCCTTCTTGAGTAATTCTCCAAGGACTCTACTCTATCCTTTACTGCTTCTCCCTCCCTTCTCATAGTCACCATTTTCATTTCGGCATGATCTAACCTTGCTTTGAGGTCTTCTACCATTGTCTCTAAGCATCCTGTCCTTTCAGAAAGTCCATCTACTTTGGATTCCAAATTTTCACACATGGCCCGGATCTCCGATTGATTTTGCCTAGATTCCGCAAAACAAGCTTTTGACTCTTCAAACCCGGATTTAATTTCCTTACTCATATTGAGAAGTATGCGCTGTATTGTATCCACGCTATCATCACTGCCCTCCTTCTCCCCGCATGGATTTTGGGCCGAGTTGCTTTGTATGTCCGTCCTTTCTATACCTGCTGAGTTTGCATTCAAGGACACTGTCTCTGGCGTCTTGATATTATTCCGCTTTCCATCATCATCACCCTGATCATCGCCCTGATCATCACCCTGATCTGAAGTTTCTGTCTTCTTAGTGGTCT
This sequence comes from Lissotriton helveticus, assembly GCF_964261635.1. Taxonomy (NCBI): domain Eukaryota; kingdom Metazoa; phylum Chordata; class Amphibia; order Caudata; family Salamandridae; genus Lissotriton; species Lissotriton helveticus. The sequence goes on along the minus strand of NC_136065.1, from coordinate 253,406,395 downwards.
CTATCAAAATCCCCGTGCTAGATATGACTGGTGAGGCAGGATTTTTTGCTATGGTAGTCATTTCTGGTGTTACAGAACGGGGTAGTTGTTCCTGGTTAAGATTTAGAATCTGGGGTAGAGCCTTAAAATAAGATTTCAGAGAAGGTGTAACTCTTGTGACCCTGGGTTTTTTAGAACTATCTCCTCCCTGGGCTATCTCCTTCAGGGTCTTTGATCGCTCTGCTGTTATTTTATTAGTACGTTTGGGCAAAGTCCTCCTTTTGCCCCCCAGGGTCTTGTTGCCTGATATTTGTAGTGGGTCTACTTCTGACCCTATTTCTGTTTCTGACTCTGTGTCAAGACCAACTTCTTTTTCGAAGCTTCCTTCAAACACTTTCTCTGGGTTTAGATCCAGCTGAGAACTGTTTTCGCACTTTCCTAAGTCAAAATCCTTTTGCCTGCCTTTCCCCTTCCCCTTTGCCTTCCGTTTCCCCAGGTTGTCGCTAGCCGAGCCTTTCTTCTTAGCAGCTACCTTCTTCTGTTTAGGTGGAGTTTTTCTGATATTCTGACGTGAGACTGCGTTTGAGAGGGCTTGTAGTCTGTTCTTAATAATATTTATGTTGGAATCAGGAGAAGAGCCTCTTATCGGGGGTCCCCCATGACTTGCTGTTTGACTTTGTGCTTCTGTGTTTGGAGCCCAGTTATTAAATAGGTTATCTCCTGCCAGTTTAGGTTTAGATTTTGAGGCACTACCAAAGCAAAGGGGTGAATTATTAGCTCCCGTCTGCAGCTCTATCGCATCCCCCTCTGCCAAATAATCCCGCTTACCAGACCTTGTTGCTGTAGCTGTGGCTGAGGTTAAAGCTGCACCTTTCGTGGTATGGTTGTAAAGAGCTGCCCTCCTGCTCCTTCGCAGCTCCACGGCTGCCTCGCTCCAGCGAGAGAGAGCAGGAGAAGAAGGAAAGTGCCCCCAGCACATCGGCCGTTTGCCCACTCCTGTCAGCCCCTCCTCAGTGCTGACTCACCTCCTCAGGGCAAGCCTAGAACAGGAGATTGATTGATTTCCCTCTCCGCAGCCAGCGCCTGCAGCCAGCACCAGTACACGAACACAGAAACCAAAAAGGCAGAAGCACAGCTCCACCGAGGCTCTCCCCGGCGCCTACAGATGGGAGGGGTGGTGCCGAGCCCTCGCAGGTGCGCTCAAGGTCTGTTCAGATCGGGCCAGGTCCTAGCCAACAGCCGCGGGTGCAGAGACCGAGCGCAGAGAAGACTGCAGTCAGCTCAGCTCGCTCCAGCAGGGGCGGCGTCAAGCGCTCAGGGTCGATTTCGTGTCGGGTCAAGCCCCAAAGAACAGCCGCGAGTACTGAGACCGAGCGCCGGGTGCTCCGCGTGTGTCCGGGAGGGGAGACTTCAAAGCGGCTCAGCTCGTACCAGCAGGCATGGCCTCCCGCATTGGTAGGATCGACCGCCTCTAGGGGTTCTAAAGGCACTTACTGGACATCCAGGCAGGAGCCTCTGTCGGGACGTGCGGTCCGCGTTAGCAAGCGGCCGCCATGTTTTCCCCTGCTCCAAATTCCAAAAAGACCTTAGATATTACAATAAAGAAAATGTCTATCCGTATCTAGCAGATGGGTTCTATATGTCCGCGGGCTTAAATTCACAAGATCTACCTAACGCACAAAATGAAAACATGGCTCGCAAAGTAACCACGTTTTCGAATTCTTCGGATTCGGACAGTAACGGTAGTTCTTCTTCATATCGAAACCAAGCATACCAATCGAACCAAAGATCTAGATCGTCTTTTTTAGGACAACGCCCCCAGGGCAGGGGCAATTGTCGACCTCGTTATCGATCTCAATACAGGGGCCAATATCAACCGTGCCAATTCTACCAACCACAAGGGCAGTACCAACCCCAACTCTCACCACCACCGTTTTATCTACCGTCTATACCAACACCTTAAATGCTTGATATGCATCATATCTCGCTTTTTCCATTTAGAGTACCAGATCTTTTACACAGTTAGAACCCAGGGGTTGGACCGCTAAGGAAATATCCCACTCTAAAGGACCACCGTGAGACCTTGACCCGGATCACGTAATATTAAGCCCTAAGGTACTTATGTCAATCTAATATAACAACTATGATTATATCATATAGTTTCTTTCAAACTACCCAGCACCTTCTTCGGATTCAGACAGTAACGGTAGTTCTTCTTCATATCGAAACCAAGCATACCAATCGAACCAAAGATCTAGATCGTCTTTTTTAGGACAACGCCCCCAGGGCAGGGGCAATTGTCGACCTCGTTATCGATCTCAATACAGGGGCCAATATCAACCGTGCCAATTCTACCAACCACAAGGGCAGTACCAACCCCAATATCAGCCACAATATCAACCACAATACCAGGATCAACAGCCTCAGTATCAGGAACATCAGCCACCCAACTCTAACATATCTTTAGAAACACGCAACGCCCGATACTGGAGGGATTGAAAACTATCCCCATCTTCAATCTGAGCAGCCAAGTACCTGATCAAGCCGTCTACTCTCTACTATCTAAAGGTTTAAGTTATGTACCACACTCTGGCTTAAACAAATTTGAATTGTTTAACGATTTAATGACATTCTTTAGAAAAATTCGTCTTAAAGTATTTTTCTCTAACATCAATACCGATCTGAGAGAAATTAATAAATCTGGCCTAGCACCTAAATTGGTTTTCACCCCTACGCTAGAACAATTGACGCCAGAGATTCAGATTTTTGAACAAGTGGTCATGAACAAACTCATAGCGGCAACGAAATACATACCTAGTACTCCATTTAATCTCACAACAGCAGAATATGGAGCTTAAAAAACACAAAAAAATTCTTCCACTACCATTATTAAGGGATGTGACAAAGGAGGTGGAATCACAATCCTTGACACCTCTAACTATGTAGAAAAAATTGAGGTGATGCTAAGTGACACTACCTTCTATACCAAAATCACTAAAGATCCAACTGTCACCATTAAACGAAAAATACAGAAACTAACATCCAAAGCACTGACCAATGGTGATATCTGTAACAAGGAATATGATTATCTAAATGCAGATAATCCGAGAATGGCTAGCCTTTACGGCATACCAAAGGTCCACAAAAATGAGATAGACCCTCCCTTTCGCCCCATTGTCACTACCATAGGTAGTATTACTGAACCTCTATCTAAATACCTGGATGTAATTCTTAGACCATATATCTCCAGCACACCAGGATATGTGAAAGATACTGGCCACATTATCAACTTATTAGAAGGGACTGCATTTAACGAAAACCTTACAACTTCTAGTAACACTAGATGTGGAGAGTTTATATTCTAATATCCCCACAGAAGGTGCTATTACTGCCACTGAATGGTTCATTAACACCTATGAAGTTGAGTGCAACATTGCATTCATCCTTGACTGTCTGCGGATAGTCTTAGAAGAAAACATCTTTGAGTTCCAAGGGAGCATGTACAAACAAATAAAAGGAGTAAGCATGGGCGCATCTTGCGCCCCAACGATTGCAAACATCTATGTGGCATTTTTCGAACATATCCATATATTTAATGAGATAGCTCCTTTTTTTGAAACAATTTTTTATTGGTCAAGGTATATTGATGATGTTATTTTTATATGGGATGATAATGAGGACACATTAAATGAATTTATATCTTGGTTGAAAAAGTGCGACAGCAACCTCAAATTTACATCCCATATAAGCAATAAAGAAATGGAATTTCTTGACATAACCATCAAACATGACCAAGGCCAATTACTCACAGACCTGTTTGTTAAACCTACTGCCCGCAATACTTTACTCCATTACCAAAGCTTTCATCCTACATCACAAAAAAATAGCATTCCATTCAGCCAATTTTTAAGATTGCGGCGCAACTGCACGAAACTCCAAGATTATGACGAAAGATCTGTAGCTATGAAAAAGAAATTCGAAGAGCGAGGCTACCCCCATAGACTAATTCGTGAATCCTACAAAAGGGCCAGATTTTTTGACCGGCAAACCATTCTACAGGGTAGTCAAACTAAACAGAAGGATGCTTTAGTCTTTGTCACCAGACATTCTCTCCTCAACAATAAAGTACGTCAGATCATATATTCTAACTGGCATCTACTTAACGTCAACAAAACCAAACAAGAATCTTTTCCTAAACCTCTTTTCGCTTATAAAAGACACAAAAACTTAAAAGATCTGGTGGTAAGATCCAGAATGCCAATAAAAGAAAAATTTATACAGCGAAGCATCTCTGGTGACAATCCGGTCTTAGGGAATTTCAAATGCGGAACCTGCAAGATATGCCCTCGGGCCATAGAAGGGACTGAACTGACATTTAATAATGTCAGCATTACATCTAAAACCATGACGAAATGCAAAACCCACAATGTGGTATATCTTTTGATATGTCCATGTAGAAAGGGATATGTAGGTGAAACCTGCAGAACTATAAACAAGAGAGTCACGGAACACAAATCCGCAGTGCGCACTAGAAAAAACGAACGCACCTTTAGTATCACACTGCATAGAGCATGAACATTCCCCTGAAGACCTACGATGGTTCATCTTAGAAAACGTATTGACTAGGCCAGGACTGTGCCCAGAAAAAATCCGTAAAAAAAGAGAAGTTTACTGGATTTTCCTGCTTAATACTGTCACTGACGGATTGAACCTCGAAACTCCATGGGAACAGGCAATAATCTCAGGCAGAAGTGATACACTAATGTTAATATACGATTCAAGATGATAAGCGGAATTGGAAAAGATATACTACATCATTGGTGTCTCTATGAGACATTTACACCCAAAATGGCAGCGAGTCAAAACATATGTCGTCCTACCTTTATTTCTATTCTATTAATTTTTCAAGTGATTCACTTTGTGGCTCCCCGCCGAGATCATATTATGACATGTTACCAATTTGGGGTACAAAATAAATGCAACTAAGTTGTTTCCCGACTTTACTCTATCCCGTCAACCGATAGGCTTTGAGATCTTAAGCCACGAGCGCATCATAACACGTCATTGGAATGCGCCTAGCTGCTTTCTGACTTTACACTATCCCGTGATCTGATTGGCTCTTAGACCTACAGTCATGAGCGCAGTGCGGCGCGTCAAGTGAATGCACCATGATGCGTCATTATGACCTACACCTGCATCAAATGAGTTTGTAAGGTCACTATATAAGCCGATCAGCATACTCAGGTTGCACATCAACCTGTTTGCGGTGAGCGGCTCCGGTTTTTCAGACCCCCGATTTAGGACCAAGCCTCTTGTTGTATCAGGTAAGGAATTATGCGATTCGAACTCTCACCACCACCGTTTTATCTACCGTCTATACCAACACCTTAAATGCTTGATATGCATCATATTTCGCTTTTTCCATTTAGAGTACCAGATCTTTTACACAGTTAGAACCCAGGTGTTGGACCGTTAAGGAAATATCCCACTCTAAAGGACCACCGTGAGACCTTGACCCGGATCACGTAATATTAAGCCCTAAGGTACTTATGTCAATCTAATATAACAACTATGATTATATCATATAGTTTCTTTCAAACTACCCAGCACCTGGGTTTACTAGTAAATCATACTTATGTTTCTTGACAGCTGGCTGGTAGGTCCGTTATCTGTCATCAATTCCTACAAACTGCTTCTGCCATCCTCCGGTGAAATCTGAAATTTATATCTCATCAACGAGAGTGACCGCAAATATAACGGTAATCTAATTATCCTTCATATCAGACACTGAAATAGATACACCAATTAGATAGTACAATGTCGAGATCGTTAGCACCCTAATTAGTTGTTTTATTCGTTCTAGACTTTAATACAGAGTTGTCATCACGCTGCAACATTATTAGAAAGACAGTGGCCAGCTACTATGTAAGTAATAATCCAGCAGCTATCCTACTTATCGTTATGTAAAGTGGGAAGTATATATCTCATGTAATATCGACGATATATATATATATTTTCCAATATAGATCCTTGTTTGAAACTATTTCGTCTATCTATCATCAAGCTGGGCCCTCCAATTATCCTAAACAACTCTCTACCTTCAAGTGATAACCTACCTATGCTATTACTCCTTTCCTGACCATTTCCTTTTCAGGTATTTATTCTATTCCCCGTTTATCACCTTGAGTGTCTGACCCATAAATGAAGTATTAGGAAAAGCAATCCCACTGTTCTCCCTGTAGGTGACCATATAATCAGAAACATAATCTATAAGAATGAACTTAATATAAAAAGAGTCTACCAGTCAAAAGGAAAAAAGTGTGTTTCAAACGATTAATTTATAAATATTGTGAATTGTACAAACTCAGATATAAACATGATTTCCAGCTGCTTTATCATGCACTTATCAATGTATAGTAACAATTTCAATCAATTTGACCTGGGCGTAGGGCACTATAGTATTCAAATGACTACTATAAGATATCCTTTGGTATTTGTTATGTGACATTGATTTTTCTGTGTTTTTTAGTAAATATTTAATTTTTGTCCTGCCTGCAAATGACGGACTCCTGAAGAAGGCAATAGCCGAAACGCGCGTTGAGTTTACATCTACCGCTTTGCTAACTTCATCTGCCCATTAATCATCACCGATTCATTTGGTGTTTCTTAATTATTTTTCTTTTACTTTTTTGTGTGTGTTTATTCCTTTTGTATTGTAATAATTCAATGTTTTCCACTGACTGAATCTCTGAATTGCAATTTTAAATGTATATTCAATCAAAATGAAGAAAATAAGATAAATGAAACTATTAAAATATTTTTCCATATATATCATGTTTGGTCTTGTTTAATCATGGTCACATGTCACTTTATATGTTAATTGTGTTGTTCTCCTAGGCTCAGGCACTTGATTTAATGTCCGTCACTACTGTTATTTTTCCAAAATAATTGTTGTTAGTCCCTACCAGTAGTGACTTCATTATTAGTAGGCGTCCCCTTCTTTCAAAATTGTGTTACTCATGGACGTTCCATGAGGGGAATTTTTGTATACATATTTTTATTGTATAATTAGCTGGAGTGTGTGAAAAGTCTTCCATACAAAGTCCAAGACACTATATCACTGCGGACATCCCTTTTGTGGTTACCTTGATCTTTCCTTCCTGTTCCTTTCCTATCCCTTTCTCCTGTCTATTTTATGGTTTAACATCTCAAGGACCACCCTTTAACATATCCCTGTTGGAGTTTATTTGTTCAGTAATAAATCATTATGTCCACTCTGAAATCCTTCGGATTTTCAGATGAAGATTTCATATGTAAATGTAAATGTACAGGAATTTATATAGCGCAAATCACCAAGCGGTTTCTAAGCGCTTGCTTAGGGAACCCGTCCTGGTATTCCCCTGTGAGATAACCCCGGCAGGGTATCCACAAGGTGAAAGCCAGGCATCCCGCCGCGAGGGGCCGTCGTGGAGATTAAGCAAGCTATTGCCCAGAGTCGCAGAGTGTGAACCTGTGAATCGAGTAGGCACCGGAGCGAGAATTGTCAAGTCCATGGACATTTTAGGACTCAAGACCCCACCGAGCCGGGAATTGAACCCTGGTCCCGGGCTGACCTCCGCTTCTAGGTCTGCCTCCTCTAACCAGTGAGCCACACTTCTCCAATGGTCTATATCTAGATACTTCATATCTATGGTGGGCACAGCCATTAATTTTGATGACATAGATACACCCAATCTAAACAACAATGATGACCTAAAAAAACTGTTAGATCTAAAGAAAAATTCTAGACGTATTGAACTTCATGCCAAATATATCCTTGACTATCTCAAGGCTGGGGTCATCCCTCAAAGACTCCAAATCAAAAATGTTCCAGGATTGTTTGTACATATCAAACAATTTTTAGAAAAATGGTCTCTAATTGCGAACAGGTGTTCAAGAGACATGATGATGCTGATAGTTGAAACAGCCAAAACAGTATTATTAGAACTACTACAAGAAATATTAGATCTAGAAAGTAAGATCAAAGCCCTAGACACAATACCCGACATAAAAAAGAAATTAGAAGAACTAGAAACTGAACTAAATTCTTATACTGATTATCTTTTGAAACGCAAGCTAGATAAATTCCAAAAAGACCGTAGATATTACAATAAAGAAAATGTCTATCCGTATCTAGCAGACGGGTTCTATATGTCCGCAGGCTTAAATTCACACGATCTACCTAACGCAAAAAATGAAAACATGGCTCGCAAAGTAACCACGTTTTCGAATTCTTCGGATTCGGACAGTAATGGTAGTTCTTCTTCATATCGAAACCAAGCATACCAATCGAACCAAAGATCTAGATCGTCTTTTTTAGGACAACGCCCCCAGGGCAGGGGCAATTGGCGACCTCGTTATCGATCTCAATACAGAGGCCAATATCAACCGCGCCAATTCTACCAACCATGAGGGCAGTACCAACCCCAATATCAGCCACAATACCAACCACAATACCAGGAACAACAGCCTCAGTATCAGGAACATCAGCCACCCAACTCGAACAGATATTTAGAAACACGCAACGCCCGATACTGGAGGGATTGAAAACTATCCCCATCTTCAATCTGAGCAGCCAAGTACCTGATCAAGCCGTCTACTCTCTACTATCTAAAGGTTTAAGTTATGTACCACACTCTGGCTTAAACAAATTTGAATTGTTTAACGATTTAATGACATTCTTTAGAAAAATTCATCTTAAAGTAATTTTCTCTAACATCAATACCGATCTGAGAGAAATTAATAAATCTGGCCTAGCACCTAAATCGGTTTTCACCCCTACGCTAGAACAATTGACGCCAGAGATTCAGATTTTCGAACAAGTGGTCATGAACAAACTCATAGCGGCAACGAAATACATACCTAGTACTCCATTTAATCTCACAACAGCAGAATATGGCGCTTTAAAAACACAAAAAAATTCTTCCACTACCATTATTAAGGGATGTGACAAAGGAGGTGAAAGCGCAATCCTTTGACACCTCTAACTATGTAGAAAAAATTGAGGTGATGCTAAGTGACACTACCTTCTATAACAAAATCACTAAAGATCCAACTGTCACCATTAAACGAAAAATACAGAAACTAACATCCAAAGCACTGACCAATGGTGATATCTGTAACAAGGAATATGATTATCTAAATGCAGACGATCCGAGAATGGCTAGCCTTTACGGCATACCAAAGGTCCACAAAAATGAGATAAACCCTCCCTTTTGCCCCATTGTCACTACCATAGGTAGTATTACTGAACCTCTATCTAAAATACCTGGATGTAATTCTTAGACCTTATATCTCCAGCATACCAGGATATGTGAAAGATACTGGCCACATTATCAACTTATTAGAAGGGACTGCATTTAACGAAAACAGGCAACTTCTTGTAACACTAGATGTGGAGAGTTTATATTCTAATATCCCCACAGAAGGTGCTATTACTGCCACTGAATGGTTCATTAACACCTATGAAGTTGAGTGCAACATTGCATTCATCCTTGACTGTCTGCGGATAGTCTTAGAAGAAAACATCTTTGAGTTCCAAGGGAGCATGTACAAACAAATAAAAGGAGTAAGCATGGGCGCATCTTGCGCCCCAACGATTGCAAACATCTATGTGGCATTTTTCGAACATATCCATATATTTAATGAGATAGCTCCTTTTTTTGAAACAATTTTTTATTGGTCAAGGTATATTGATGATGTTATTTTTATATGGGACGATAATGAGGACACATTAAATGAATGTATATCTTGGTTGAATATGTGCGACAGCAACCTCAAATTTACATCCCATATAAGCAATGAAGAAATGGAATTTCTTGACATAACCATCAAACATGACCAAGGCCAATTACTCACAGACCTGTTTGTTAAACCTACTGCCCGCAATACTTTACTCCATTACCAAAGCTTTCATCCTACATCACAAAAAAATAGCATTCCATTCAGCCAATTATTAAGATTGCGGCGCAACTGCACGAAACTCCAAGACTATGACGAAAGATCTGTAGCTATGAAAAAGAAATTCGAAGAGCGAGGCTACCCCCATAGACTAATTCGTGAATCCTACAAAAGGGCCAGATTTTTTGACCGGCAAACCATTCTACAGGGTAGTCAAACTAAACAGAAGGATGCTTTAGTCTTTGTCACCAGACATTCTCTCCTCAACAATAAAGTACGTCAGATCATATATTCTAACTGGCATCTACCTAACGTCAACAAAACCAAACAAGAATCTTTTCCTAAACCTCTTTTCGCATATAAAAGAAACAAAAACTTAAAAGATCTGGTGGTAAGATCCAGAATGCCAATAAAATAAAAATTTATACAGCGAAGCATCTCTGGTGACAATCCGGTCTTAGGGAATTTCAAATGCGGAACCTGCAAGATATGCCCTCAGGCCATAGAAGGGACTGAACTGACATTTAATAATGTCAGGATTACATCTAAAACCATGACGAACTGCAAAACCCACAATGTGGTATATCTTTTGATATGTCCATGTAGAAAGGGATATGTAGGTGAAACCTGCAGAACTGTAAACAAGAGAGTCACGGAACACAAATCCGCAGTGCGCACTAGAAAAACGAACGCACCTTTAGTATCACACTGCATAGAGCATGAACATTCCCCTGAAGACCTACGATGGTTCATCTTAGAAAACATATTGACTAGGCCAGGACTGTGCCCAGAAAAAATCCGTAAAAAAAGAGAGGTTTACTGGATTTTCCTGCTTAATACTGTCACTGACGGATTGAACCTCGAAACTCCATGGGAACAGGCAATAATCTGAGGCAGAAGTGATACACTAATGTTAATATACGATTCAAGATGATAAGCGGAATTGGAAAAGATATACTACATCATTGGTGTCTCTATGAGACATTTACACCCAAAATGGCAGCGAGTCAAAACATATGTCGTCCTACCTTTATTTCTATTCTATTAATTTTTCAAGTGATTCACATTGTGGCTCCCCGCCGAGATCATATTATGACATGTTACCAATTTGGGGTACAAAATAAATGCAACTAAGTTGTTTCCCGACTTTACTCTATCCCGTCAACCGATAGGCTTTGAGATCCAAAGCCACGAGCGCATTATAACACGTCATTGGAATGCGCTTAGCTGCTTTCTGACTTTACACTATCGCGTGATCTGATTGGCTCTTAGACCTACAGTCATGAGCGCAGTGCGGCGCATCAAGTGAATGCACCATGATGCGTCATTATAAACTACACCTGCATCAAATGAGTTTGTAAGCTCACTATATAAGCCGATCAGCATACGTACTCAGGTTGCACATCAACCTGTTTGCGGTGAGCGGCTCCGGTTTTTCAGACCCCCGATTTAGGACCAAGCCTCTTGTTGTATCAGGTAAGGAATTATGCGATTCGAACTCTCACCACCACCGTTTTATCTACCGTCTATACCAACACCTTAAATGCTTGATATGCATCATATCTCGCTTTTTCCATTTAGAGTACCAGACGGCTCATCTTTTACACAGTTAGAACCCAAAGGTTGGACCGTTAAGGAAATATCCCACTCTAAAGGACCACCATGAGACCTTGACCCGGATCACGTAATATTAATCCCTAATCTAATATAACATCTATGATTATATCATATAGTTTCTTTCAAACTACCCAGCACCTGGGTTTACTAGTAAATCATACTTATGTTTCTTGACAGCTGGCTGGTAGGTCCGTTATCTGTCATCAATTCCTACAAACTGCTTCTGCCATCCTCCGGTGAAATCTGAAATTTATATCTCATCAACGAGAGTGACCACAAATATAACGGTAATCTAATTATCCTTCATATCAGACACTGAAATAGATACACCAATTAGGTAGTACAATGTCGAGATCGTTAGCACCCTAATTAGTTGTTTTATTCGTTCTAGACTTTAATACAGAGTTGTCACCATGCTGCAACATTATTAGAAAGACAGTGGCCAGCTACTATGTAAGTAATATTCCAGCAGCTATCCTACTTATCGTTATGTAAAGTGGGAAGTATATATCTCATGTAATATCGACGATATATATATATATTTTCCAATATAGATCCTTTTTTGAAACTATTTCGTCTATCTATCATCAAGCTGGGCCCTCCAATTATCCTAAACAACTCTCTACCTTCAAGTGATAACCTACCTATGCTATTACTCCTTTCCTGACCATTTCCTTTACAGGTATTTATTCTATTCCCCGTTTATCACCTTGAGTGTCTGACCCATAAATGAAGTATTAGGAAAAGCAATCCCACTGTTCTCCCTGTAGGTGACTATATAATCAGAAACATAATCTATAAGAATGAACTTAATATAAAAAGTGTCTACCAGTCAAAAGGAAAAAAGTGTGTTTCAAACGATTAATTTATAAATATTGTGAATTGTACAAACTCAGATATACACATGATTTCCAGCTGCTTTATCGTGCTCTTTATCAATGTATAGTAATAATTTCAATCAATTTGACCTAGGCCTAGGGCACTATAGTATTCAAATGACTACTATAAGATATTATTTGGTATTTGTTATGTGACATTGATTTTTCTATGTTTTTTAGTGAATATTTAATTCTGCCTGCAAATGACGGACTCCTGAAGAAGGCAATAGCCGAAACGCGCGTTGAGTTTACATCTACCGCTTTGCTAACTTCATCTGCCCATTAATCATCACCGATTCATTTGGTGTTTCTTAATTATTTTTCTTTTACGTTTTTTGTGTGTGTTTATTCCTTTTGTATTGTAATAATTCAATGTTTTGCACTGACTGAATCTCTGAATTGCAATTTTAAATGTATATTCAATCAAAATGAAGAAAATAAGATAAATGAAACTATAAAAATATTTTTCCATATATATCATGTTTGGTCTTGTTTAATCATGGTCACATGTCACTTTATATGTTAATTGTGTTGTTCCCCTAGGCTCAGGTACTTGATTTAATGTCCTTCACTACTGTTATTTTTCCAAAATAATTGTTGTTAGTCCCTACCAGTAGTGACTTCATTATTAGTAGGGGTCCCCTTCTTTCAAAATTGTGAAGACGGCTGATAGCCAGAAACCGTTCCTAGGATGCTTGATTCCGGTCCAGGGAAGACATGGCTTGGCAGTTCGGGCAGGACTGTTCCCATGAGGCACAGGGTCAAGACTGATTTGCATATGGCCATGTCTGAACTGGGGTGGCTTGGTGAGCAAATAAAGATGCATTAAACCCAGATCTGTGACTGGGGGTGAATGTGTTGCCATTGTGCAACATTCCGTCCATCATCTTGTGTGTTTTAATATTATATCAAGAGCAAGTCGATTTTGCAAAACCATAGATCTTACCGCAACTAACTCGGTATTGATCAATAAGAATCCTCCAGCAGTATCAGTCGATAAGCGATCGATCACTGTAGATAATTTACAAATTCTATGTGTAATCAGAATTACTCCCACTGAAGGTATTAATCCATTGAATATTTCTCTTACAATTTCTGAAAAACTAGCTCTTTTCTTATGTGTTAGTCCATTATTTTCTTCATTGTTTCCAGTGATTCTTGTTACATGGTACACCTTTGGGAATACTATTCCGAAATAGCAACTCCCATACCAATGATCAGGCAGCTTAAAGTTAGCCTTGTTTCCTCAAATATAATAAACTCCAGGAAATAGTGGATCAGTTCCCCCTTTTAGTCCCCAACCCCCAATTATCAGGAAATTGTGTTCACATTCAATGGAACCAAATAAATATATTGTTACACTCTGTTTTTAACCTATTAAGACAGATTTTCCCTTTCTTTTCAAGGTCCAGGGACATAGCAGCGTGAGTCTTGCTGGTTGCAATAAAATCTTCCCTCTCAGCCCATTTAGGTATCTGAGGTTTCGGTTCAGTAGCTCTTCTATGAAAATCCTGCCTCCTTTTCTCTTCTAAATTCAAAAATATCTTTTCTTCTTCATGTAACTTACGTGTTAAATTGTGATTATGTGCTTGAGCTATATCTATTGTCTTCATTGTTAGAAAATATTCACCCATAAACTGGGCAACTCTACTGCTAAGGACAGGGTTAATTTTCTTACGCAAGGGAATTTCAGAAAAAATCACATCTACATTAGAATAGTAATATTGCAATTTTCCAGTTCTATAAAATAAACCAGCTAAAATACTACATGAAATATCATATGTCAATGGTAAATGATGATATGTTACTCCTTCTGCTACAGATGTTGGTAATTTCACACATAACAGTCACTAACTTCCATGGTTTCTACATAATGCACTAACAAGTTAGCAAAAACATTTAAGTCTGTATCGTTTTTATTTTCTTTGTGATGTAGGTCTGTCTCATCTGGTGCTTCTGAAACTACTTTGTATTGCTTAATGTTAGCTATCTTTCCATGTATGCTAGTGTTATTCTGTTTGTTCACTGTCATTAGATAGGGAATAGCTATCGTCAGTACTAACCATATTATAAGTAGGGCTCCCTGTTTTATGGTATCTATTTTTTTGACATTTCCGTCTGTATTTATCTATATTTATTTTTTGCTAATTTTATCTGTATTTATCCATATTTATTTTGGGGTTTGTGGAAAAATAAAGCTGAAATTAGTATAGTTCCACATTTATTTAACCGGTAAATATGCACTCATGCTTCAATGCCTACTAGGTTTCAAATCTGTAAACACCCACAAAAAATAAATCAATGGACTTATGAGAAAATATGCATATTTCGGTGTCAACCTTATGCATATCTACTGCTGTCAAAGCCTCTTTACTCTAAAATTCCGTTCTTTCTTAGCCCCCTTACCTATCAATCCACACAGCTATTGGCCTGGCAGTCATGGCAGACAGTATTTAGAATTACTAAAAAAGTAACACAATTTCCGTTTTTATCCACATTTAAAAATAAATACAGACAAGAAAATAAATGTTTCCTGTCTGTATTTATCTGTATAAATCAGTAAAAACAGAAAACAAGGAGCCTTAATCATAAGCACTAGCATTAGGCTACATATACACAGTTTACAGCACCTATTAAGGCAATTTCGTTTTGGTTTTCCAGCCACTTTAGTTTTAGCCATTTCAGACTATGACGGTATATCTCCCCTCTTTGTAACTTTTGTTCAGAATACAACCTGAGGAGTTTATTTCAAGTTGGTCTCACTTCTTTGTTAATTCGATTATCATTCAGCTCTTCATCACTTTCTCCGATAATTTCCAGATTTTCAAAATCTTTGAGAATCACATATGTCCATTCAGGACCCTTGAATTTATTATTCAGTCTTTTCAATTGTGGACTTCTCCTTCTTGTACTTTCTGTTGAAGGTCCAGACTGACTTGTTACTTCATTTACTTGGTCAAGTTCTTCAGGTATTGTCTTAAGGCAATATCTCAGTCTTTTGATAATACTGGGAAAAGTATCACCTTTTGTTAGTCTTTTTGTTGACACTGTGCTTTCAGTATCTCCAAAAGCTCTTTTATTTTCATTTATTTGTGGTACAACTTGAATATTTTTGTCTTCTTTATTCCTCTATATCTGACCTTGTTCAAGGCTTATTACTTGAGCCGTTTCTGCCTGGATGTATTCTTCTTTTCTAAACTGACCCTGTTCAGGATTTGGCTTAATTTGATTTTGATTCTCCTTTTCTTCTTCCTGAACTTGTTTCTCTTCACCTGTCTGGTCCTGCTCAGGTCTTATAATTTCTTGATTGTCTTCTGCCTGAGCGTGTTCTCTAATGCTTGTATGTCCCTTCTCAGACTCATGGATGTTATTATTAAATTCTTCTGTCTGAGTATGTTGCTCTTTCCTTATCTGGTCCTCCTCAGATTTTATATTGTCTTTGTTTTCTGTAATCTGAGTGTGTTCTTCTATTCCTGTCTCATCCTCACTATCACGCTGTCTGTCTAAATAAGTTTGGCTTCTTGTTCTTACTGTAATTTCAAGTATGTCTACTACTAGGATCCAATCATCCTGACTGGTACTAGGTCGTTCTTCATCATCTACTTCAGGATCTATTTCTTGTGATCCTTCAGCTGTACAACCTTCAGCCTCTGCTTCGTCAGTTTTTGGTTTCTCTTTTAGTATGGCTTGCATGATTCCAATTAGGCAAGCCTGCACACTTTACAGCTGTTGTGGTAACCAATATAACTTGATGTGGTTTTCCCCACCTTGGTGCTAGGCACGATTCTCTGGTGTGATCTTTTATCACTACCCAATCACCATGATTGAGATCATGTGCTTGAGTTGACTGTCTGGCCACGGCGTCTTCCCCAACCTGGTGAGAGATAGAATGGACTTGGTCAGCCAACTCTTTGCAATACTCCAATACGAAATCATCAGATATATTTAACAGCTTGTGTCCTGGTATACATGCTTGCCTCATTGCCCATCCCTTGAGAATTTCATGGGGACTCAAGCCTTTATTTTTGTCTGGAATGCTTCTGAGTCCCATCAGGACAAGAGGTAAAGCATCAGGCCACTCCAGTGGGGTGGATACACACCTTTCCCAGGCTTGACTTGATTGTGCCATTTAATTGTTCTACCACTCTAGAAGCCTCTGGGCGGTTGGCACAGTGCAATTTCTGTTCGGTTTTGAAGGCTTCACAAATTAATCAAATTATTTCATTATTAAAATGAGACCCTCGGTCTGATTCAATAGTTACTGGAAAACCGAACCGAGGAATGAGTTCTCTCAAAAGGAGTTTGGCTACTGTCAAGCTGTGTCAGAACAACAATTGCGATCTCTCCAGGAACAGACGCTAGTCCCCAACACCCCCTATCTAAACCCAAGAGACCGTGGTTGAAACACTTGTCTCCTAAATTCGGCCAGGAGACAAAGGGGAAGTGGAAGACAAACAAGAGAGACTTCACTGGTGGTGGTTACTAGCCAGGACTCTTCTTTCTTCAATATTTCTCCTGGAAGAACCTAAAAACAATGACAACAATGTAAAATCTATTCTAATCTAACACGCTCTAACATATTATATTATTCTCTAAGTTTTACTCTCATTACCTTTTTCACCAATGACTTTGCCTCTCTCTAAACGTTTGCCTGAGCTGTCTTTGATCAGTTGAAATGAGCTTCAGTCCCCGCTCAAGAACTGAAGATAATTTGAAATAATAATACTTTCAAACCTTGAATGAAATGTAATTTTGAGCAGTTGAATAAGAGTCTTTCAAGAACTAGATAATGTCTCTAATTCGAACACAAAAGTCTTTTAAGTGCTTCCTGTGCCCTAGTAGCTTGGGTTGTGAAGTCTTTTTACAGTTCACCACATGGTCTTAGAAATTAGAAAGCGCCCCTGAATCTGCAAACTCTAGTAAACTCCTCTCAGAATAATTTGGTGGCGCTGTGTTCAAAACTGGAAACAATAAATTCCTTACTTGGTTCTGATGAATGGAACCCCTCTCTTCACAGAGGGCGTTCCTCCATGGAATACGAGTCTCTCAAATACTCCACTCCTTCTCCCCAGTGTCTTCTGGAAGATAACGTCAGAAGCCGAACAAACACTGAAGACGAATTGGGAAAACAACAAATTACCACACGCTCCCGGTGGAATTACATGAAATAGCTCTGAATACTTTCCTAGAAAACTGCTGCTCTGAACTCTGAAGATGCGCACAAGAAATAAAACACAAAACTCATGCGCACTGAAGATACGCTACTCTCTCCGTCAAAATATTCCGTTGAAGTGCGCAGTTACCAGAGCGCACGAGCGCTGAATAGACGTTACTGGTCTCGCGCTCCAAAAGACTAGAGCGAGAACGCTCGTCTTCACGCTATGAAACTGCAGGGACAAATGAAGACAGACTCAGACCCTTAAGAATGGTCTTCAAAGTGGTCTTCCAGGTAGGAACTTGCCGGAGCCAATGTGGATATTTACGGAATGGCATCTTGTCTTTGCAAAAGCGTTTCTTGACCTTGCTGAATGTAGGACTAAGCGCTGGGGTCATGACAGTACTCCCCACCAAAAGGCGTCCCTTCATTCTTGGCTTGTTTGGATTTGACTGATGAAAATCTCGAATAAGTCTTGGAGCATGAACATTGTCAAATGACTCCCAAGAGTTCTCTTCAGAGCCAAAACCCTTCCAACTGATCAAATAATGTAATTTGCCTTTCTTGATCTTTGAATCTAAAATCTTATGTACCTCAAACTCATCAACTGAATCTACGTTAATGGGTTTAGGTGGGGTTTGCCTTCTCAGGTGTAGTGGACCTCTTTTTATTAAGGATACATGAAAGACCGGGTGGACTCTCAAATATGATGGCAAGTGAATCCTAACTGCTACGGGGTTGATCATCTTATCTACCTTAAAGGGCCCTATGAATCTGGGTTGGAACTTACGATTTTCTTTTAACCTAAGGTGTTTGGTGGACAACCAAACCCTATCTCCAGGTCTAAAGGGTGAATTTTCTCTTCTTTTCTTATCAGCCTGAGTTTTATAACTTTTCTTAGCCTTTTCCAGATTCCCCTTGGCTTGGCTCACGGATTCTTGCATTTTAGCTACAAACTCCTCAACCGCTGGGACTGGAGCCTCCTCTCTACTTAGTGTCAAGCTAGGATGCCTCCCATAGTTTAAATAAAAGGGCGAGAAACCTGTGGAAGAATGTTGAGCATTGTTGTAGGCAAATTCAGCTGACCAAACTAAATCTGACCAACCCTCCTCCTGATTCATTAAGTAAAGTCGTAGATATTGTTCAAGCTCTTGGTTGACTCTCTCAGTTTGCCCATCAGTCTCCGGATGGAAACTGGTGGAGAAACGAGCATCAATTCCCAATCTCTTGGTGAAGGCCTTCCAAAAGTGGGAAACAAATTGAGACCCTCGGTCAGTGACTAAGACTTGAGGAATGCCATGCAGTCTAACTATATGCTGGGTAAATATTTGAGCTAACTGAAAAGCTGAAGGGATACCCTTTAATGCGACAAAGTGAGCCATTTTAGAGAAAGTATCCACCATCACCAGTATGGTATTCAACCCTTGACTAACTGGAAGGTCCACAATAACGTCCATGGATACTGTATGCCAAGGGTGAGGGGGGGTTGGCATGGGCATTAACAATCCCAGGGGAGCCCTACGATCAGATTTGCCTCTCAAGCACCGCTCGCAGGTGGTAACATACTGCTGTATCTGTGATCTCATCTCTGGCCACCAAAAATTTCTTTCAACCAACTCTGTGGTTTTCTGAATTCCTTTATGACCAGCCAAAACTCCATCATGGCAAGATTTCAAGGCTTTTTCCTGTAATTCTTTTGTGGGAAGGTATAGACCATTTTGATGATAAGGCAGCCCCTTTCGGATTTCTCTGACAGAGTTTTCTTCAGACCACAATTTCATCTCTTCCGGTGAAAGAACTTTCTGAATTCCTTCAGATAAATCCGTAGTAATTGAAATTGCCACGATCTTCTCTTTTGGGATTATCGTTTGATCTTTAGGGTTGACATCTACAGAATTAGAATTGATTCTGGAAAGCGCATCCGCTTTCACATTACTGGTGCCTGGCCGGAATGTAATTACAAAATTATAGTCTGCGAAAAACAGAGACCAACGAAGCTGACGAGCTGTCAACGTCCGTGCTGACTTCAAGAATTGTAAATTTCGGTGATCAGTATATACAGTGACCTTATGAGCTGCACCAAGCAAATAATGCCTCCACTCAAGAAAGGCTGCTTTAACAGCTAACAATTCTTTATCTGAGATAGAATAGTTGCATTCCGGAGGAGTTAATTTCTGTGAGTAAAAGGCCACGGGGTGCAACTGTCCTGTGTTAGGATGGCGCTGAGATAAAATCCCTCCAATGGCTACATCTGAAGCGTCAGCCTCCACAAAAAATGGTTCCTCAGGTCTGGGATGCAATAGAATTGGAGCTTGAGTGAAGGATCTTTTTAAAAATTGGAAAGCTTTTTCAGCTTCCTCGTCCCACACAAACTTAACTCCTTTTTTCAATAATCGAGTGATGGGACTGACTTTATGAGAAAAGTCTGGAATGAATCTCCGATAGAAATTGGAAAAACCAATAAAACTCTGAATTTCTTTCACACTCAAAGGTGAAGGCCAATCTTGCACAGCTTTGACCTTTGAAACATCCATGCTAACTCCTTTGGGAGATAATACACATCCAAGAAACTCCACCTCTTCCACATGGAATGCACATTTCTCCAATTTAACATAGAGGTGATTCTCAAGCAATCGAATTAAAACTGATCTGACATGGGAGACATGTTCCTTTACATTTTTGGAAAAGATTAAAATGTCGTCAATGTAGACCACAGCTATTCTGTCCAAAAATTCCCGTAAGATGTCATTTACAAAATGTTGAAATGCAGCAGGGGCATTACATAAACCATATGGCATCACTTGATACTCAAATAATCCATGACGTGTTTGGAAAGCTGTCTTCCATTCATCACCAGCAGCAACTCTAATCAAATGATATGCCCCTCGCAAATCTAGTTTGGTATATATTTTGGCATCTTTCACTTGGTCCAAGAGCACAGAAATTAGGGGAAGTGGATACCTATTTTTTACCGTCACCTGATTAAGGGCTCTATAATCAATACAGCTTCTCAATTCACCATTCTTTTTTGGGATAAAAAATAAGGGTGAAGAAACTGGCGACTTGGAAGGACGAATGAACCCATTCTTCAAATATTGTTCAAGATATGTCTTTAAATACTTGTTCTCATTTTCAGTCAAAGCATAGATGCGGCTACACGGTAACACAGCTCCTGACTCAATATCTATCTTGCAATCGTATGGACGATGTGGAGGAAGTTTCTCTGCCTCTTTCTTATCAAAAACTGCAGATAGATCTCGATATTCCACTGGTATCTCCTGAGTTTCAATTAAACATATCTGAGCTGGATGATCGGCCAACGATCGAGCTGGAGAGTCTTCCACCGAAGAAAGGGGGTCACCAAAACAATTTTCTTTACAACAAATAGAGTCCATAGTGACGGTTCTCTTCTCCCAATCAATACGTGGGTTATGATCCGTTAACCACGGAAGTCCTAATATCAGCTGGAACTGAGGAGCATCAATGAGGTTAAAGATTAAAGTTTCTGTATGACCTCTCAACCCAGATAATTGAATCTTTTCCGTTTCATGAGTGATTGGACCAGACGATAAATTTGTTCCGTCCACTGCTCTCACCGGCTCTACCACATCTTTGCGCATGAATTGTATTCCAATCCGCTGGGCATACTTGATGTCACAAAAATTGCCCGTTGCTCCTGAGTCAATCATCACCGTGACTTCACTGAATTTGCAATTCCGAAACTCTATGGTGAAGGAGACTATTAAATGAGGAGCAGATGATTGAAGAGTATTTACTATCTGTTGAGGACTTGAGGCTGACTTTGATTCTGCTTTCACCTGTGCAGCTTCTACTACAGGTGAAGCCGATCTTTTCCCTGCTGAGACATTTTTGGTTTCTTTGGACAATCTTTCACAAAGTGGCCCGATTGACCACAATACAAACACAAATGTCCCGTTCTTCTTCTCTCTTTTTCTTCTTTGGATAAGGGCCCTCTTATCGACCCAATCTGCATGGGCTCCTCCAACTGAGAATTTTCAGTTACCTTGTGACTTTCTATTTTCATACGGTCAAAACGAGGTGGAGGAGGACGAAAATCCCTTCTCTTTTCACTCTTCCATTCGTTGAGTCTATGATCCATTTGCAACACCAGATCAATAAGCTCGGATACTTCTGTGGGTCTTTTCGGTATTTGTCACAAAGCATCCTTCAGCTCATCTTTTAACCCACGATAAAAAATGGCAGCTCTCTTAGCTTCCGGCCATTGAGTTTCTACGATCAATCTATTAAATTGGGCCAAATATGCCTCTAAGTCCCGATTTCCCTGTCTTAGGTCCAATAATTCATTGTCTGTGGCTTGTGATGCTGAACGTCTATCGAAAATTCTCAAAAACTCCACTTTAAATTCATCGAACTTGTATAGAATTGGGTCATCCTTCGTGACCAGAGACATGGACCAAGCAGCTGCGTCACCAGTCAGACACGACAGAATGAAAGCCACCTTTGATTGATCTTTAGCAAATATTACAGGCCTACACAAAAAGTGTAAAGAACATTGCGTGAGAAAGATTTGAGCTTTCTGGGGATCCCCACTAAACCTCTCAGGAGGGGCTAACGGGATGATGGGTGAGACTGCATGAATTACTTGGGTTGAGATATCCAAAAGAGATGAACTACTAATTTGACTCGTGGAGGACTTAAAACTTGGACCTGCTTCTAACAATTCATCTAATCTTAATCTACTCTGTACATTTTCTTGACTAGTCCTTTCCATCTCTGCTCTGAGATTCTTATTATCTTCCAATGAATTATTTAATTGCTTTTGCATGCTATCTAGGATTGTGGCCAATGCTTTAATATCTAAGCCTTCTGCCATGTCTGCTCGGGGAAAGATCTGTGCACCTCAGAAAGAGGCCTCTTGGCACTTCAATCTGTCAGAACACCAATTGCGATCTCTCCAGGAACAGACGCTAGTCCCCAACACCCCCTATCCAAACCCAAGAGACCGTGGTTGAAACACTTGTCTCCTAAATTCGGCCAGGAGGGAAAGGGGAAGTGGAAGACAAACAAGAGAGACTTCACTGGTGGTGGTTACTAGCCAGGACTCTTCTTTCTTCAATATTTCTCCTGGAAGAACCTAAAAACAATGACAACAATGTAAAATCTATTCTAATCTAACACGCTCTAACATATTATATTATTCTCTAAGTTTTACTCTCATTACCTTTTTCACCAATGACTTTGCCTCTCTCTAAACGTTTGCCTGAGCTGTCTTTGATCAGTTGAAATGAGCTTCAGTCCCCGCTCAAGAACTGAAGATAATTTGAAATAATAATACTTTCAAACCTTGAATGAAATGTAATTTTGAGCAGTTGAATACGAGTCTTTCAAGAACTAGATAATGTCTCTAATTCGAACACAAAAGTCTTTTAAGTGCTTCCTGTGCACTAGTAGCTTGGGTTGTGAAGTCTTTTTACAGTTCACCACATGGTCTTAGAAATTAGAAAGCGCCCCTGAATCTGCAAACTCTAGTAAACTCCTCTCAGAATAATTTGGTGGCGCTGTGTTCAAAACTGGAAACAATAAATTCCTTACTTGGTTCTGATGAATGGAACCCCTCTCTTCACAGAGGGCGTTCCTCCATGGAATACGAGTCTCTCAAATACTCCACTCCTTCTCCCCAGTGTCTTCTGGAAGATAACGTCAGAAGCCGAACAAACACTGAAGACGAATTGGGAAAACAACAAATTACCACACGCTCCCGGTGGAATTACATGAAATAGCTCTGAATACTTTCCTAGAAAACTGCTGCTCTGAACTCTGAAGATGCGCACAAGAAATAAAACACAAAACTCATGTGCACTGAAGATACGCTACTCTCTCCGTCAAAATATTCCGTTGAAGTGCGCAGTTACCAGAGCGCACGAGCACTGAATAGACGTTACTGGTCTCGCGCTCCAAAAGACTAGAGCGAGAACCCTCGTCTTCACGCTATGAAACTGCAGGGACAAATGAAGACAGACTCAGACCCTTAAGAATGGTCTTCAAAGTGGTCTTCCAGGTAGGAACTTGCCGGAGCCAATGTGGATATTTACGGAATGGCATCTTGTCTTTGCAAAAGCGTTTCTTGACCTTGCTGAATGTAGGACTAAGCGCTGGGGTCATGACAAGCTGTCATTCCTTTTGCTCGGGTATGCTTCCACCCATTTGGAAAATAAACAAACAATAGGTAGTCTGTGACGGGTTTTAGTGTCCAGGAAGAAAGAAAGGCGCACTAGCCGTATTAGCGTAAAGTTAAAGTAATAAAGTTTAATCAGATGGTGCAGCAGGAAGGGTATACCCTCAAAACCCCTTGATCTGTATAGCAAAACTACACAATTAGTAATAGGAAAAGAACCCACGCACACATATATGTTAGTTGATTCAATGATCACAATTCTCATAGAAAATCAGTGGAAAAGAATTTAGATGTAGTATAACCTTTCCTGTTTATATAAGGGAATATGATAGTAACTAACGTGATACTGAATATTTGGAGCCACGCAGTTTCAGGTTCCTTTGTCTCTTGGTCGTATATTTATTTGTTGACTGGAAAATATTGACATTTGGATGTTTGTAATCATATCCATGAATTGTTCTGTTCATACTATTTGAGCTCCTAGCATCACTTCATATTAATGAATGGTTATTTTCTCACTCTTTTTCACGGTGCTGCTTACACAATTTAGTTGGTTTACTCACCGACTACACGACCTACGCTTGACTATCCCTTTTTGGTTACCCCGCCGGGTTGGAATTATCACCGGAGGAAGGGTAAGTGTAGTTCCAAGAATATGACACAGGATAATAATTATGGCTTTTTTATTGAGGTCTTTCTTTTTTGGAAATTACAATACGACTTCCTTTGCTCTCCTTCTTTCCCTTTTTCTGTTTCTTCTCCTCTTCTTTTCTCGCTTTTCTCTTTTAGCCCAATGAGGTGTTAGGATCCAGCCACAGAGGTATTGTCTGGAATACTATTTACCTATGATCAATCATTTGGTGGTTGGGTGTATGCCGCTTTTAATGTATCGTTCACTTTTACGTTTCGGGTGATGATTAAACAGGAACACCATATACACTATAAACTGACGATGTTATGTAACGATTATGTACTAACCTATTATGGACTAGTTGAAAGTTTTTCTTGGTGCGTTCCTTCTTCATATTGACACTCGAGTCTTGTTGGTCTCCACGCGTGCTGGTGGTCAAATGTTTTGGTTACCCAATGGTTAATCAAGGGTGATATGAGATATTTCCTAGCTACTCCAGTATTCTGGGTAGTTGTAATATGATTTATCTTTAGAAATGTGTGAACATTGAGTTACTTTGCGCTTCTTGAGTGTATTTTTTGTATCTCCTAGCCCTGAAGAGTTGTTGAACATTGTCTTTCCACAACGAAACACGTGTCGGCTGGCTGTTTGTACAAAATATACCATCCACCTAACTAATAAACAGACAAGATCAAGTACAACTACTTCACCGCCTCGACTATAATATATGTTTTCTATGAGAATTGTGATAATTGAATCAACTAAAATATATGTGCGCGCGGGTTCTTTTTCTATAAATAAACAAACAATGACAAGTACATATTTTAATCCTCGACAAGCAGGTAACTGTATGAAATCAAACTGAAGTCTTATAAATGGACCCTCAGCTTTTCCAATCTTTCCTGGACTAACTACAGATTTCCTGCCTGGGTTCATTTGTTGACAAATTAAGCATCTCTGGCAAAGACTCTCTGCAACATTCCTGAACCTTGTTTTGAACCAATCTTGTCGAAACAGTCTTATCATTGCATCTCTGCCTATATGTGTGTTTCCATGATACATTCTAGCCATTGGTGCAAGCATACAGTCAGGTAACACTGGTCTTCCATCTAAGTAAAGCAACACCCCATCATCAGCCCTTCTCTGGCAACCTATTTTCTCCCATTCCTCTTTTTATTTGGGTTCTGCTTCATTCTGTAATTCTCTCATTTCTTCACATGTTCCTACATTCCCAAGTAGCACACGTTAGCAGCTGATTCCACATGCATCAATTTTCTTGTTTACTGCTATTTTGTATTTAGCACAATGTTGGGCAACTTGGTCAGCATAACGATTACCAGCTGTCACTTTATCATTTCCAGATTGGCGAGTAGCACACTTAACCACAGCCACTTCTTTTGACAATTGCATTGCTTCAATTAATTATTTTACAAAATGTCCATTTCTAATAGAGGTTCCTGAAGAAGTCATGAAATCCCTTTGCATCCAGAGCTGGCCAAAGTCATGCACAACCCAGTAACCATACTGGTTAACTGTGTATATGGTCACTTTCCAATTTTTGCCAATTTTGCAAGCTTTAATTAAAGCAATCAATTCGGCTACTTGTGCAGGCTTGACTCCTGGTACGAGCCATCTACAAACAGCTCATGTTCTGGATTTTTTAAAAGGTTCTTCCTATATCTCTGCAGAAGGTTTTGTACAAAATTCAGTGAGGTCGAGACAATCATGTTCGACTTCATCCAATAGGGTTGCTGGGTTTAGGACAAGGATAGTACATCTGACTATTGTTACATTTTCTGCACCTAATATGACTCGCTTATATTTAGTCAGCCGACTAGGAGTAAAGTACTGAGTGTGAGTTTGTGGTGTCAGCAAAATCACAACTGCATGTGGGACATACACTGTCACAGGGTGTCACATTACAATCGATTCACTTTGTTCCAAACTCTGCCATATTGCAGCTATGGATTTTAAGCACCCTGGCAATGCAGATGCCACTGGGTCCAAAGTAGCAGAGAAATATGCTACAGCATGTCGCATTAGGCCATGTGTCTGTGTTAGAACTGAAAGTGCACAATTGTCTCTCGCATCATAAAATAGTGCAAATTCGTTTGAATGATCTGGCATACCTAATGCAGATGCTTCACACAGACATTTTTGTAATTTCACAAAAGAGGATATGCTTTCATCATCCCATTTGACTGGATATTTTGCTCTTTTCTTTGTCAATTGTATCAATGGTTTGGCTGGTACTGCAAATCCCACAATCCACTGCCTGCAATATCCTACAACTCCGAGCAACATTCTGATTTCTTTATGAGTTTGAGGTAGAGTATTTGTTTCTAATAATTTTAATTCTCTCGAAAGTCATTCTTCTGACTCCCCTTTCAATTTGGTGTCCCAAGTATTTGACGAAGTAGTACAGAATTGTAATTTCTCAGGTGACACTTTATGTCCACCTCCAGGCAAATTATTCAATAATGCAATGGAGTCAATTACACAATCATTTTGAGTCTTGGAGGTGACTAATAAGTCGTCTATGTATTGCACCAAGATGGACTGTCTAAGCAACACCAGTAATTCAAGAAATGTTTTCAAATTCTGATTAAAGATTGATGGACGTTCAGTGTACTCTTTTTTTTTTTTTTTTTTTTGAAAACCTTTATTTTCGCAATATTCAGGTACAGGTACGGGCCTACAACCTGCGTGGCCGGCCGCTAGTACAGTTAGGTCCAGACAAAGAAAGCATACCATAAAAACAACGGTTCTCCACCCGCAGTTCCTGGAACAAAAGAAGAGAACATTCACCCTGAGCAGAACACAGATATGGCAGGAGCAGGGAAGGTTTCTTTTTTAAAGGTGTAAAGAAAAACAGGATCCGGTTACGTAGAATAAATCAATAACAAAATAGGGAATTACAATAGAGCAGGGTATACACTGACAGGATCACTGTGAAGGAGACGTCGGCTCCGGTACATCAGAAACAGGATAAACAAAAAAACAAAACGCGCAGCACCGGTAAAACATCCCTAACTAATGCCTATAAGCCCCATAGGAGCATCCCTCCCAACTGAACGGACTAGCAACGAATTAAAGAGACATACTACCCAGATCCCGAAGAAGAAAGGAAAATAGAAGGAAAAGGAAGGGCCATAGAAACAATAAAAGGACAAGAAAAAGAAGAACCCATCCCCCACCCTGCACCACTGTAGATGGCTACGGCCTACCCCCCCTAACAGCGTGCCTGTCGCCCGTAAGAACTAAAACCCCAAAAAAGAAAAGTCCTGAAAGAGGAAAGAAAATAGTGTCAAGGAAGACAAAGGAGGGCCCCAGGCCAACCCCCGACCCCCCCCACCCGGTGCTCACCCAAAGTACGAAAAGCAATACAAAATCAATTAACAGCCTCAGCGCAATACCACCACCTCCCACCCCGGCCCACCCCAGCAAATTCACCCACCCGCGAGGCAGTCTCAAAAAAGGGAAACACAAGGAAGCTCGGGCCCCTAAGATCAGGAGCACCCATTGAAACAGGATAATGTAATGTAACGACCAAAGTGTTCAGAGAGTAGAGTAGAGTCACAACAGCGGGAGCACCCAGTTAAATCAGGATAATGTTAATCGTTCGGCAGTTCAGATCTCACAGGAGAGTATAGATCTCCCCAAGCAGCAACAATGGCGCCCCGAGCGCACTCGAGTCCCACGGGCCCGCAAGAAAAACAGTACAGGTTACACCAGGCACGTAGAGTTGGGCCGGGCCAGAAAGTACATACTGGAGCACACAAGGTAATAAGTCGCATCCACGGTCGGCCGCGGCCCCTCCGCAGGGAGCTGCAACCTTCATCCCACAAGGAGTGATGGGCAAAGCTGATGTCGGCTCACAGTTAATCATCGATCCAATGGTAATCAAAACATCCTCACGCCAGGTCCAGAACGTAGTCTTCTGATCCCCTGGGGGCATAGAGTCGCCATCTCCCAGTATCCAACACACCCGGCCGCCACCACGACCAGGCAGAACCCATCGAGTCGCCATGTTCTAGGGAGCACTCCCTCTGCGCAGTGCAGACGAACTTCGGGACCGCCGGCCTCCGCCAGACAGTTGGTCTAGGTGCATCGGTGCCCCGTTGATAAATAAACACAATACGCCTCTCTCCCCACACATTGGTCTGCGCAGATGGGCCCCCCCCCGGCCCAAGGAGTACCGCAGCAACATCATGACTCCACCGGTAACAGAGAGCCGGAGAATCAATATCAATGCAATGTAAACTGCCAACAGCGTACCTCCAGGGAGACAAAGAGCAGGTCTCATCGTCCGACCACCGATGAAGGAAGCCGAGGGGGGGGGGGGGGGGAAGAAGCAAACCGCACCGGGGGAGAGAGCATCACGTCAATTACGGGCACCAGCTGCGGCGAGGAGTGGATTGGTCACCATGACGGGAGACCGGCGTCCAACCGGCCTGTGTGGCCGCTATTAGTCAACTGGCGGCCGGGTGTAGGGCAGCGCGAGGTCCCGGCTGCAGGCCGCGGGCGGGCCGCACCCCGCGAAGGCGCACAGCTCCGGCCATGGAGCGCAGATTTTCATCGGAGTAAGATGTCTCAGCTCCGCGGCACTTCCGACGCGCAGAGGCTCCGTCTGCGCACAGGACATGCGGGTAGATCGACCGAGGAGGGAAGAAGGTCGGCGGAGCCGGGACCCAGTGCGGCCATCTTGGTCGCCGGCCCGGCTCCGCCCCCCAGTGTACTCTTGAGGAACACAATTCCAAACATAAACATGCTCATCAAATTTAAACGAAAATAAAAACTGACTGTCTGGATGCAATGGAATGTAGAAAAAAGCATGGTACAAATCAAGTACAGTGAACCATCCAGCTCTCCACGGTATTTTATATAAAATTACTGCTGGATTCGGTACTATTGGACAACATGGTACAGCGATTTTATTTATTTTGCATAAATCTTGGACCACCCCACCCTATATTTTCCGTTTGGTTTCTTCATGCCAACTAGAGTTGAATTACAGGGACTACTCATTATTTATTTTAATATGCCTTGTTCAACTAAACGTTCAATTTCTGCTGCAACTCCTGCTTTTGTTTCTGGGCTCATTTTATACTGTCGGGTATTTGGGTAGACCGAACCTTCTTTTACAGTCACTTTTACTGGGTCGACATTTGCCATCAATCCTACTTCTTTTCCAGAAAAATCCCACACATCAAGGTTTACTGTATTTTGGACCTCTTCTGGTAACTCATCTGGAGTTATTCTTTTAACCATGTCATTCACCGCAGTTCCCTGTCTTCCTAACATGATCTTGTACACTCTGCCTTCATCAGGACTCTGGATTGCAACACCATCTTGTGTCCAAAATATTGTGCAATTCATTTTGCACAGCAAATCCCTCCCTAACAGGTTCACAGGGCTCAAGTCACAGACTACAAACGTGTGCATTCCTTTAAAGTTGCCAATACAGACCTCCATTGGTTCTGTAATTGGGGTCCTAATCTGTTTATTAGAAATGTCCACTACTTGGATCACTTCTCCCGAGAGGGGTTGGTTTGGGATGTCTGCTGTTCTCACAGTAGAACGGGTAGCACCAGTGTCTACCAAGAAGGTGACATAATTTCCCTCAACCTTACCTTCTATGTATCGACCTGACTGATCTACCGGCAAGGATGCGCTAAGTACGCATTCACCCCCCCCCCTCTCAGGCACCGTCATAAAGTTTCCTCCACAAAAAAATGTGTCCAGCAAAAGAAACTGTGGTGTTACAGAATTTTCTTACCACTTCCCTCCCGGAATCTGGTGCCCACACTGTACTTGGCTTCACTCACAAAATCTAGCAATCTAGCATAGGGGCCGGTGGCAATTAACTCTGAATTACCTGTTGCGGTTGCCTCATTAACAGCTCATTCTGCGTCTGTGGATTTAAATTTTGATTTTGGACATTATTAGTCTGTATAAACTTACATTCGCTCTTCCAATGCCCAATTTTCCACACCCCTGACAGGGAAACTTTTTCTTTGCCTCTTCTTTGCTCATTCTCCCTCTGGGTTTGCCCCCACTACCTACACCTTGACCTTCCCCTCTTCCTTGCTTATTTGCCTGTTGACTCAACTGGAGTTCTTGCTGTTCTGCTAATTTAACTTGAGCCCACATTACCTTCTCTTCTAATTTTTTTCGTTTATTATCAATTTCATCCCCACAGGATTTTGCATACTTGAGAATCACGTCTATAGGTTTTGCCTGCCAACACAACTTATGCCCTTTAATCATCTGTGATATCTCTGGCTTAAGTTCTGACACAAAATGATACAAAATTTGTCATGTCCTTATTCTCAATATTCTCAAACTCACTGTACTGCTTAAATACTTGTAAAAGTCGCTCATAATATGTATGGACAGATTCATCTTTTTCTTGGGTATTTCTGTCTATTTTTATCCAATCTGTTTCCTTTGGGTGAATCGTTCCTTTCAAAAAAGTAATTACCTGGTGATATTCTTTCATTACCTCAGATGATGGGGCTCCTGTCTTTGCATCGCTTGGGTACTCATCATTGGGCCAATCTACAGTAATGTTGCATTCTGGCCATAAATCAGCAGGAGCCACAATGTCAAACAAGCCATCAAAATCCTTCAACAACACTTTTGAAACCTTCACAAATCTTTCAACATGCCTGTACCATTCTACTGGCTTTTCTCTAAGCTTTGGAAAATCATTTGTAAAGGATACAATATCCTGTCAAGACCATGGGACATGTACATAACCTCCTCCTGGAACTTCTCTCATTGGGTACAACCTTTCAACTTGCTCTGTTTCTTTCAGAAAATATTCAGATGTTTTTCGATTTGCCTGAATTTCTTCCTTTTTCTTTGTCCATCTAGTTTTCCATCTATCTACTTCTCCTCATTTTTGTAACAATGTCAATATTTCTTTTATTTGCAATTTACTTCCTGACATATTCATGTTTTCCAAATCTTTATCAGAGAATTCTGCTGTATATGGTTTTTGCAACACCTTGGATTTACCTATATCAATTCCCATTTCGGAGGCCAAATTCATTAATTTCTCATGAAATATTTTTGTGTTTCAAGTTATGCTACTACAGATAAATAACAATTCTTCTTCGCTGAAAGTATTTAATCTCTCTAGCCCTACATTTCCTGCTCTCATTTATTCAAAGTCTACTCTTAATTTTAAAATATCCAATACCTTTGGCTGTGATTTTGGCTTTTCTATTTCTCGTGTCCACCTTTCTATTTCTTCTGGGGTTACTGCAGTGGCACTTCTTGTTCCTGTAGATGTTACAAATTGCACATCTTTCAAGCATCCTGGTGTAGCTTTTCTGAATGATTCAATTATTGGCTCTCTTATTGGCAAATCCATCAGTGAGATTATCGACTCACACTCACTTGCTTGGTCATCAACTATTACAGTTTCTTTTCTGGGTTGTGTGAATGGGGTAGTCAAAACAGGTGTTTTAGGACAACTTTGCTTATCCCCATATAAGGGAATGACAGGACCTATAGTCACTGGTATTGTTAATGCTTCAGGACTTGTATTTACCTGGGTTATTTTCTGTATTAACTCACTTCTATTTGTATTTATTGCCTCTATTTCTTTATCTTGAAGTGCCCTTTCTATAGTATTCTCATGCAGAACTTGCGGAACCATAGGTGTTTTCAAAACTGGGGCACTTGGGGTTATTCTATTTAATTCTTCCTGGTAAGGTGGAGGATTTTTCATTAATAAATCTTCAAAATAATCATCTTTTGAATCTCCATTACCAGTTACTAAATGTTTTGTTTTCTCTGTACACTTACTTCCTGTTGTTTCTTCCATAGTTAGCACTGGATACAATCCTTCCACCACCATAGCCTGTCTCCATTGTTTCATCTGCTGATCTCTGGTTTCTTGGGGACATCTATTTACTCAAATTCCTGTCACATCTGGGTTTATTTCGCTCAAATGCCTCAGTTTCCCATTCTTCTAATGCTTCGTACTGAGTTATTCTAGGCCTTGGTTCTAATTCATTCATGCGAGTTCGCAAATTGGGTTAAATTTCTCCCTTTAAATGTTCCATGCTCAGGAAATGCTAATACTCCATCATTTCTAGGTCTCGCCTGACCCAGCGCATGCGCTGGTCCGGCGAGACTTATAGTAAGGGCTTCAAAAATGATACCATGGCCGGCCTACAGCTTGCTTGCATGTGTGCAGGTGCGCGCTTACGAGCAGAGGCGCCATATGGCTTTCCTCGTCATGCTCATTAAGCGCATCGCTCACCGCGATCACTTTCACTTTCGCAGCCGCTTTGATGTTCTTAGTGAGCCAATATTGCGCTCGCACCATTTTCTAAGCCAGGCTTGTCTTGTTTATCTTGCAGGGTGAGGGTGCGCTTGTTTGTTCTGCATGTCTGGATGTCCCAGTCCTCGTCTCTCAGACCCAGTGGCTGTGAAATCCTGCCCTAGTGCCTGTGTGATGTCTCACCTTTGCCTATTGAGATGCCCGTGCTCGTGTGGGCTTCTCAGTAAATACTGTTCCACTTGCGCAATAACACAGTCTCAATTACTCCACACTATCGTAAAACCAGCAGCAGCTGATATGAAAGAATTGCTGTTGGCTAAGGCCTGTGTAGAGATACTTGGTTAACAGCGCCACTACAAATGGCCACATGAGGGCACAAGATTCCAATAAATTACCTAAACAACGACTGTGTTCCTTAGCAAAAAGGAGCACTCAAACAGCAAATTATCATTGAGGCTGGTGCCCCGAAACTTCTTGCACAGGAACGGGTTGACTCGTCGGAGATGCCTTTGCTGAGGTAATGCTCTGTAGATCACAGATTTAAATCAACGAATGCAAGTGAGGGGTGTGCAGAAACACTCATCACTGCATCATGGCAGTGGTTCAGGGAGAATGCTGCCTAGCCACAGGGTCCACACCAGAGTGCCTTTAAACCTCACCATGACCCACGTAGTCGAGAACAGATCACTAGTGAGTGATTAAAAAGATAACATTTGGATCTAAATTCACTTGAACTATTCTTGTTGCTCTTGTTCGGGATCCACCTATGTTTGCTTGTGCTTGCTCCCATAACAAAGTACAATACTTTACAAAGCCTGAGCTTGTTTGCCGCAAAACGATAATATTTTACATGTTGGGATTTTCCACCGAGTTGCTTACTATTCCCGTTGTCACTCTCCGTCATCCTGAGCGACTCGAGGAGTTTCTCTGATTTGCTAACAACTTCCCCAGTACAAACTCAAAAATATGCAAGGAAACCACACTCACAAACCGTCCTGAAAATTATCAAAATTACGAAATTTTGCTGAAAATGCTCGAAATAGTGCTTCTGGTGCCTCCTTGAACGTCTGCTTTTGCACAGAGTATGGGGTCAGCGGCCTGAGCAGAAACGTTTTAAGCCATGTGCAACATGAGACCCACCTTCCAGGGCCCCTGTTTCTACCTGTGACTCTGTGTCTCTACCCAGGGACATATTAGGGAATTTTCGGGCCCAGAGCATGACATATTTTAGCTGTTGTTACTCTGTGAAAGTTAAGCATATAATTCAGTATTGTTTGACGTCTTGATGATGAATTATCAGGAAATGTTAATAAAACTATGGACTACCGTGCCAAGAACAGCAAAAACTGTGCCAGCTCAACCAAATCAACCAAACACTGCAGGGTTTGATGTCTTTTATTGAACTAACCACAGATATATGCAATCGGTGCTATATTTTTATGATCTTTCAGAGTCCCACAGAGGTATCCCTCAGAAGGCACTGGCAGCGCTGCGCCAGACAGGACACAAGGAGACCTTGGACATATTTTCTTACACAAATAATACATGTATAAAAGTACACATTGTGCGCACTGCTCGAAAGTGAAGTATTTGAAGAATATACCACAATAAATCACTATTGACAGTTTTATAAAGCAGCACATGTCACGTTACTACAGGCCGCTGTGGATGCTGACAGTGTCCTTGGCAGGCGGGTTGGGGTAGGTAGCGTCCCATCCCTGGGGCAAGGAATCGTACAGTCTGCAGCCCTGGACACATTGGGATGTGCCTCGTCTTTCAGCCACTCGCAGGCCATTGGGTGGTAAAACAGAGAGCCGTCTAGCGTAGATTCCTTGATGGGAAGTAGACCACTCTAGGTTCTGTGCTTGTTCTGGCCTTTTGGGCCAGTAGGATTTGCTATATGGCAACTATCTGATAGAGCACATACATCGATGAGTATTCTTTTTTAGGTTTATGTTTTAACAGCATAGCTGTCAAACAGACCAATTCCCTAGGCTACTGGAATTATGTGGCACTGAAGGGCTAAGATATGCAGCAGGGTCCAGCTTTATTCTGGCAGACAGTTAGGTGCACAGGCATAGCCAGCGGTTAAAGTGCATAACAAGTATGGGGACTGTTGTCCTGAGTGCAGCGGGCGGGGATTGAAATGTGGCAAAAACAACAAAATATTCGACTACTATTGTGTTGGCCTTTCACCTTCATATAAAACAAACACAATTTCAATGGAAAACATATTCAAATTAAGTTAATCTTTGGTAAATGCACTCTATTACCATCTGAAGGCTCAATTGGTTAATGCGTTTGCAGCAGCTGTCTTTGTCATTACCAAACAGCCACATAATAGGATCCTGCACCTTGTTTAAACCTTTTATGTAAGTTTTCCTTCAGAAGGACACAACCTCGAACTTATATGGTAACACCCTTACATTATCCCTCAAAAATAATCTTTGTCACCATAAAGTTTCAGATGAGTCCAACAATTAATATAGTGTCTCCCAGGTAGCCTCTAGTTGTACTGCTTAACCAATTGCATGCATTTGCATGTCCTTCCGGTACCAGGGCCCCTGGTGAGAAGGCATGATCTTCTGTGACTGCTTCTTGCTTTTCTTCACAGTACAGAAGATGCCCTTTTGCCCTTTCAGTGAGTGATGCCTCAAGGACAGTATCAACCATTCAGGAACAGTTGTTTCTTAACAAAAAGTAGGGGAAATTGTTAAAACAAGCATTGGCATAGCCAATAGATCTCGCCTTTGGGACCTTATAAGTGTTTAGCCATGCAACACTTGATGTTGTTGCACCAAGGATATTGTGCTGGATAACTTCAGCACAATATCATTGGTGCAACAACATCAACTGTTGCATGGCTAAACACTTATAAGGTACAAGGTTTAGCCACGCAACTGCTGATGTTGCACCAAGGATATTGTGCTGCAAAACTAAATACTTATATGGTCCCAAAAGCTAGACCTATTGGCTATGCCAATG
The DNA here is from genome assembly GCF_964261635.1 of Lissotriton helveticus. Taxonomy (NCBI): domain Eukaryota; kingdom Metazoa; phylum Chordata; class Amphibia; order Caudata; family Salamandridae; genus Lissotriton; species Lissotriton helveticus. Next base: position 253,370,755 of record NC_136065.1, on the reverse strand, counting down.
CTTGTTAGTATATTCTATCCAAATTTCTAACCATACACAAGTGTGGTAGCCTCTTTCTATCATCATGTATGATGCAGGCATTTTCAGTGGAGGGATAATTATTCCTTCTGTAGTTTTAATGGGTTTATCCTTTTTAAAAGAATTTTTGACTTTCTGCATAAACGACTTTTGTCTTTTTTCTCCGTACATGATGTTTGGTCTCCCTCTAAAGTACTGCTCGTGGGCAAAACCTATAAATCTTCTCTCTGGACGGGACACTATTATAGTCGGATCTGGGTTCCATATATAATCTCCACTTTCTATTACCACCGTAAAATCTATTTTGTCTCTTAATCTTTTGTTTACTTTTACTTCAAATGTTTCTCCAATACTAGTGTGTCTCTTTTTCTGGTTACCAATTAACTTTTGGGTTACTTATAGTCTTTAGCTAATGCTTGCGCAACTCTTCTGTGACGTTTCTTTTACTCCTCTGTACTCAGCCCTCCTTTACAAGATTACCCTATCTACACACCCGCTGTCTCAACCAATCCCAGCGCGGCTCTCAGTGTCGTCAGTGCAACACCCGCGACTGACCACTCCTTTGCAAGGTAATACGATAACTCAATTTCTTTCAATTTTAATTATATATTTCATTAATTAACAACATGAAAACATTTGCTACTGTGCCTGATTGACTAAATTCAGAGAAAAGATCAATTTCCTTTGCTGCGAGTCAAACCTTCCGTTTACCCTTCACACACTGCGAGTAAAACCTCTTCTGCTTACTCTTTACTCAAGCATCAACGAACCTGCAACTCCTTCAGTATTACCCTTTCTATGTGATATAAGACCAAAGTTTCACCAGCGAACTCCATTGCTACCAATCACTCTCACTTTTACACAAGAAAATAATCCCTAACACATGCTTCAAGTTTTACCTAACTTTTCCCACACCTTTCCTCATCAAGGCAAGTAACCTCACTGCAGTGTGGCTTCCATTTACCGCCCGCTATTCAATATCCCCGGGGAGTTCTAGACAACAAATAACAATACAAACCGGTTTTTGGTTAATACATGAATTAATATAAAATCAATACACAACTAACTACCTATCTTTAACTAAAACCTAACCATCATTCTGCTACCAAGAAATACTGATGGCGCGAGATTACGAGTTTAGGATATTTCTAAAACACCATACTCACCTGGGCCCATAAACAGACACACTATAAACCGGTAATCTATTTGCTGCCGATCAGGAATTAAATTGACCTTATAATGTCTTATACCTGTACACCATGACTTACTAATTCCTTGTCATTTCTAATTCTTAATTTCTTAGGTCAATGAATCGGGTAGTTAGAATAATAGGTATACAATAACAATTTACCTTATTTCATGGAATGACCACAGGGAAAGTTTAAAAACATTTATCTATGCAATATTCTGTGAGTCAAATACCAATACATGTCAATCACCAGTTTCTCAAGAATGAAAATAAAGATCAAAGCAAAAATCTTTAAGGACTTAGAAAAATCTTTAGACATTGGTACCTGGGAAGGGTGAAAAAGGGAAAACGGTACAAGGACATACCACACAGATTTATATTTACCTACAATGGTGCGAGGACCAACCCCTGGCCAAGGACTGGAATGTAAGGGCTCCCGACTAATCAAGAGCCAACAGGTCAGGACAGGTGCAGGACAGGACAGGTAACCTCCGCTAAGTGCAATGCCAGCATTACACCCTTCTCTGGTGCTACTCTTGTTCCCCTCTACATGGATCGATTCTTCTTCAGCATCAATCGATTTTCCTCCCTGGGTGCTCGATTAGCCCTCTGGCCTTTGTGACATCCACGATCTCCTTCAGCAAACGATGGGTCAGTAACAGGTCTGTGACAAGTCGGACAATGTAACTGACTAAGCCAACCTTAGTTATACCATTTTCAAAGTATGCACCACCCCCCAATGTTTCAATATTTGTGCATTCCCTTCATTCAATTGGTCATTGGAATGGGGGGAGTTCATCACACCATACTAATATGAAACCCTTTCTTCGATTAAATTGTTCTATGTTCCTTCCCTTAATTTACTTTCCCAAGCTTTTATTCCTCCAATCATCATTCGTATTACTTCATATACAATGTATACATTTTAAGCAAGTGTTCTTCCTCACTCCGGGTCAAGAGGTAAAGTTCTCCAGCACATCGCGACTAAGATGGGACTTGGCAACCCTTCAATGTCATTGCTCGAGGTCTTTCAATGCTTTTAAACGCATGTGTACGAGTTTCAAAATGGAGATTCCAGTCATCCGCAAGGCCCAAATACGAGCTAATAATAGTCAAAGAAGGACATGTTAGAATACGAAAATAAATGATTGCACTGTATACCACTTATTCCTACTCTAATCCCATTATTTTATTTTATCTATAGCATTAATGGCTCAGCATAACATGCGAGGTTTAGTTTAAGCAAAGGCATATGCATTAGCACATGAGGTTCAAAGCAGGCATTTTGGTTACTACTGCGCAGCTGCAAACAGTTCCTGCCAAAAGCAAAAGACGTCATACTACATAGATGTAGTAGACGCATGCGCAGAAGAGTTCCCGCGTTTTCGGCAGCCATTTTAAGACACTACAGTTACTGGTTAGTAAAGCACATTTAAAAGCTTCCCCAAGATTAACTAAAATGTCGTGTAATGCACTTATTAATAGATACAAACATGTTGATTAGTTTATTACTTGTTATTTAAGAGACTTTCTTTACATATGAAACCGTGCTCCATCAGTATCCGTCCCCTCTTTGCCTAGTCAACATTTGATGTGTAGAGTCTTTCTTTCACTACTATGAGAAAACTGACTTTTTGCCTTTTATTTTTATACATTTTTTTAATTGACCTTTTAGACATGTCGAATGTATTCCACATTTGAATTATCCTTATTTCATTATTGTGGCTCTACAATCATGTGTCCAGTGATGGACATGTACAGCCATTTTGAATGTGTGGGTGGGTAGCATATAACTGCTGTTTTTCACTGGACATGCACCACTGACAGGTTTAGCTGCTGTGCTTCTCATAATTTGCGATGAATAGGATATATGTTTCGATTCACTATTCCACTCATTTGTCACTGTGTTTTTATTACTTTCTGATCATGTTTTTCCAAATTTTAATGTACTCAACAGATGTTGATTCACAGCGATACACTCCAGTCGGTTTTCACCATTGACTGGGTAAGTTACATTCCCATCTTTGCCTCAATGTTCATATTTTGGACCACAGATTTCAATTTCTTGACCGTGTTTTACTCTTGCAGGGAGACACGCGAGGTACGAAGGAGCCCCTTTCCTCTTTTCGATTTTTGGCAAGTCATTTGCATTTTGTTCCTAGACTGTTGGTAAACTGGGACCTCTTAGCTCACATAAACCTTTCCTTTTGTGTCTATTCACACAGTGCCACATCCCTTTGCCTCTGCTCTCATATCCAAATGAAGACTCCCCTCAAATAATTTAAATAGGGGGTCGAAGTGCACATCAAGTACTATGTACATTTGGGGTTGTTTCCATCAAAATAATACAATTTCAGAAAAATATTTTGTCTTCCTGAACGTCTGCAGTCCTTGGTTGTTACATTCAAAATCTCTATCTAGTGACAATTGAAGTAGCTCTTTTGGTCATTGTCAGTAGCAGCCCGTGCAGGTAAGCGCTGTGGGGCGGGGCAGGGATGAGGGGCGGGGGTTAAAAGTGACAGACAAAGAGATTGGAAATGTAAAATAAATAATTAAATGAAACTGCTAACGCGGGATTACTGGTTACTAATTATCTTACCAAATCCCAAACTATGTCGACTGAATCGTTGGTACCTGTCTTGGAGTAAAAGGTAATCTCGCAATAAGTCAATCAATTTAAGAACTTACACCACTCTAAATGACCACTGACCAAATTTAAGTTTTAAAGATTTAATATAAAGTCAAAGATAACTGAAGATACAAACTTCTCAAAATGAGATTCAAAAGGTAAATCGGTATCACTATGAACATGAACTTCTTGAATAATCTAAGTCTGAAGAACAAGATTATAAGTACAAGCTCAAAAACCATAAGGGTTGTCAAAATAGATATAAGTTGCAATCTCAAAGTCATTACAGAAAAGAAAATTAAGGTTAGTCTGTCCCTACACTATACTAAATGACATCCCTACTTAGCAAGATCTTAACCCTCTAGGTGTCAGCCGTGGTGACTTCCTAAGAAGATCACGCACTTCTCTTTGTCTCTTCTCTGATAATGGGTCTCTCCTGATCAGTCTATCTGCCTACCCATCCGCTTCCTTAGGCTCCCAAAATCATCTGCTCTGCTCTCCTCCCGGGTCGCTTTCCCTAATACCAAATCACATTTCCAATAGAAACGCCCCTTAGGACGCCCCTCACGTGGTACATCTTTGCGCGGCAAACTCCATGATGGTACTCTTGAAGACCCTCGTTATAGTTGACCTTGGTTCCCAGGCTTCTTCTTCAGTGCGCTGATACCCCCTGAAATTCCTGGAAACTCCTACAGGCCTGCGCAAGGCGCCACTGAACAAAGTCCCTTTCATTCGAGCTGATTAGGACCCTCGCACCTGCATACATCTCATCCTGCAGTGGGCCTCAAATTCCAGACTCCACCATATCTTTAGTCATAAAACACTCTCAAAGCTCTGTGCTGGACACCTCTCGACCTCTTTCCTAACGAGCACATGACGATTTAAACGACATGACATTATCTGCTCAGGCCTACTTGATTTACATGCAGCAGGTCCCTGCACTCTTAAAACGTTAACTTGATTTAAACAGCAAACATTCTTAACTAGCATACGTTTCTAAAATAACACATCTATAAAGCATATACTTTTAACCCTAAGTTCAATAGTACATTTGGAAGAACCATGTCAACCTTATCTCACATTAATTTTAGCAGCACGTTCAGGTTTGCCGTGAATTGCCCTAAGGCCTACACATAATACTGGATTTTCAAAGTTACATTTAATTCGGACATGAGTCTTTTAACATGAGAACATGAGGTTTTCACATATATTCCAACATTTCTACATTAATCTCACACCGTTATAATTATAGTTACTCTACTTAACATTCTATACATTTCACTACTAAATATAAAACACTCGTGTGCAAAACATGTTTAAACTAACTACGTGCTTGTAAATATGGTGTACTTATACATTTTTTCCAAACTTGTGCTCTCTCAGTCCCCCCTTTGATGACCTTCAGGGGTCATCATCACCAAGACACTAAAAATGTAGAACCCTTCAAAGTGAAGTCATGGTTGTGCCACCTCTTTTCATACTCTCCAATGCTTTCAGACTCTTGTATTGAGAATCCTGCATTGCTGTCAACTCTTCCTCCTGTTTCCTCATAGTTCTCTGCAACCTATTTGCTTTATAACATTGATACAAACGCACCAATCCCCACAAAGTGATTACACAAATCACTATTATGATGATGGGTTTCAGTATGTACCAAACGATACCCTTTCCTAAGTTGGCAAACCAACTTCCAACTTTACCCATTCCATGACCTACTTTTTCCCACACATTTACCTTTGCCAGGTCCTCAATTTCGTAGTGTATGGCAGTGATGTTTTGTATATACTTCTCTAGAGGTTTTGAATTGTCTGGAATGTAAGTACAGCATTCCTGGACCTTCAAAGCCCTACAGACTCCTCCCTCTTTTGCTAACAGAACGTCTAAAGCAAGTCGGTTCTGAAGAACCATTGCCCTAATCGATTGCATCTCCCCTTCTATCAGCATCAAGGATCTTGCAGTACTGGCAGATAGCCTATCTACGACTGTAGCTAACCTCCTGATCTTAATGTCATTCATTATCAATCCTAAGAAAGGGAATGCAGCACCTAGTACATCTCCAACTACCTCTGCTGCACCCAACCCTCGTTTCCATCTAGTTGATATTTCCTTCTTAGGCGTGTCTAAATTCTCAACATGATATATTTTAGGAAAGACAACAGCCAGATAGCATGATCCGTACCAATTATCTGGTAACTTCACATAGGCATATCTTCCACATACAAAATATACATTTGGTATTGCTTGCATCCCTTTCATAAAGTTCTTAGAGTAATACTCCAATTGAAAGGCATGTTCACAATGGACTTGACCTACATAAAAGTTTTCATAATATGAGTAACTCCTGTGTATGCACAGTTTTCCCCGTTTATCCTTATCCAAAGCAATTGGACCAATACTACCCTTTCTTTGATGTGCCCTTTCCTCCTTGGTCCAATCTGTTTCCCATTGTCCTGATGCTTTCAAAATCTTCTGCCTCCTATATCTAGTATCTACCTGTGCTATAAACTTTTTCTCAACTTCTGATATTTGACAAGTCAGATTGTTCCTTCGAGCATGTGAAGTATCTAACGTTTTCCATGGAATAAACCATTTGTGTAATCTGTCTTCGCTTTTGTAGTAGTCCCATTTGTTCAAATGCTTGAAATTCGGAACCTCTGGCAATGTCGAGTCGAAATTCGAGAAATAATACTCGAATCCTTCTCGTCCATAAAACATGCTCAACAATAAACTGCACGTTATTCCATATGTCAACGGAAGATGATGGTATCTGATACCCTCCTCCACTGAAGCTGGTAATTGCATACAAACGTAACAATCCTTTACTTCCATGGCATCAACATATTCATAGAGCAATTTAGCATAAGCATTTGACTTGTAATTTCCCTGTGACTCGTCGGTGTGAAGCCTTTTTATTTCTGCATCTAACAATGCTTTGTCTTTCTCATTGATGTTTCCCTTCTCTTTAATAATGGTAGTTTTCGGTGTTGATACTCCCTTATCCTCCTTAACTGCGGTTTCATCCCCTTCGTGTCCCGCTAGGAATGAAACAGTTACTACTAAAATTATAAGAGAAACCACTACCCCTAAAAGTGTAACAGCTATACATTTTGCCCTGCGGTTCGGGTTGCCAGCCTCCATGTTCTCAAACAGTGTAGTTTTTGACTTTCTTCCAGCATTCACTTCCTCTTCTTTTCAAACAAAGTCTTTCTCTCTTGCAATGTCTTTCTTTGAACACTTGGAAGCTTGACAATGTGTTTCCGCAAAACAATTCAAAGTCCAGTAGAAATAGACAACCCTAGCCCTTCTCCATCCACTAAAAGGAATCCCCTATCACTTTTCTTCTTCCACTCGGCGCTAGGTTATCTTGCAACAAGTTTTACAATTTCTTTTCAACAGTCTTATTTTCGTCTGAAGTTATGTATGACTCAAGGAGTGACACTACGTCTTCATAAATGTCCATCCGAAGTATCATTCCCTCAGGTTCTGGGCAGTTCGTACCACAACATGTAAAGTCAACTTTTTCTAGGATTATTCTCCTTATTTCGCTCAAGACAAGTGGACGGACAAAATTGAGAGTTAGCGTTTTTTCAATTTCCACTCCTGGTACTATCAGTTCTACATCCACAATTACAAAGGGGTCCGTTCTAATCAAGATCACTTTCTTCACCTTTCCAGTTCTGCGCCCCTTTGAAGACATTCACAATATGGTATTAATCCACAACAATAAGCGCTCCTAGCATTTCTACTACTCGCTCAAGCATTTCCAAACGAAGAAGAGTTCCCTCCAATATTGGATATCGTGAACAGCAAACTGGAAACTCAACTGTCTCTAAAATCAATTTTCTTATTCCACTCAGGAGAGCAGGATGAACGATGTTGAGTGTCAGCAACCTTTCGGTCTCCGCTCCTGGTAGTAGAAACCTTATTTGCACTGTGATGATCGGGTCAGTTCTGATCAGTTCCACTTCCCTGATCCTCCCTGTTCTGTGTCTCCCAGACATCTGCAACGAGGTAGGTCCAGTCGGGAGTAGAGTATCTTCTACTAGGCACTCGCACCCTCCTTGATCTTCTAAGACCCTCCTCGGCTTGATCCTGGATATCTTCTTCTGGATCTGAGTCTTCGGATATAGGAGTAAGCGTTTCTTCCTGGGCCGACCTCAAACTTAGCCTTCTTCTCCTTGTTGGCCAAGTGGCAGCTCCAAGCCTTATTCTCCTATTCCTTGTCCTCTCACTTGGTTCTTGGTCGCTCTGATACGGATCTGAGTCTGAGTCGTATTCACTTCTGCTCTCTCCTTCAGTTGCGTCTTCTGTCTCACTGCCGTCCTGCCTTCGCTCTTCTTCTGAATCCGTTGCGTTCCCAACTTCTTCCGACACCCCCTCAGCTGCCTCAATCCCTTCTTGCGACTCTTCTTCCACTTCCGGGCTTTCGTCTGGGATGGGAGCTGTTCCTTCTAGAGGTGCTGGAACTCTTCTAGTATGGGATGCATGGATCCAATTTGGCAGCCCCCCCGCACTTCACCGCGGTGCTCGTTATCAGGATTACCTGAAAGGGCCCACGCCAGCGAACATCTAGGCAGTTCTTCCGGACGTGTTTTTTAACTAAGACCCAGTCCCCTGGGTTCAGGTCATGACACAGGTTCCTCGCTGCTGGAACTTCAACTGCATGCACCTGAAGGGACACAGAATGGATGGCGTCAGACAGTCCTTTACAATAATCCAAGATCAGATCATCTGTAATATTCAATAGAGCAGTAGTTGGAACTGTAGGAAGTCTCATGGCCCTCCCCATCAGGATCTCGTGGGGAGAAAGACCTGTCCTCCTATCAGGTGTGCTGCGCATGCTCATGAGCACTAAAGGAAGAGCATCTGGCCAACTCAAAGATGTGGATGCCACTACTTTAGCCAATCTATTCTTCAAAGTGCCGTTCACTTGTTCCACAATTCCTGAAGCTTCTGGTCGATAACTACAATGCAGCTTTTGATCGATATTCAGTGTGGAGCACAACATCTTCACTATTTCGCTGTTAAAATGTTTTCCTCTGTCAGATTCCAAAGAGGCAGGCACCCCGAAGCGCGGTATCAACTCCCTGAGCAACAATTTAGCCACTGTGAGTGTATCGCACCTACGTGTAGGGTACGCTTCAACCCATCTGGAAAATACGCATACAATCACCAACACATACCTAAGGCGATTGACTCTTGGCATTTCGATGAAATCTAATTGCATTCTATTGAAAGGCCCCCCCGACCTCCCAATGTGACTCAGTGTGACTGGTGTTCGTTTGCCTACGTTCAGTTGTTGGCAGGTAACACATCGCTTGCATACTGATTCTGCTGCTATTCTAAATTTGGGGCAATACCAAGTCTGCCTAAAAACTCTCATCATAGCATCCCTTCCTAGATGTACTGGACCATGTATTTCTCTCGCCATGGGATTAGCTAATTCTTCAGGTAACACAGCTCTCCCATCTGCTGAAACCCAAAAATCCATTTCACTTCGCACACAACCTGCTATTTCCCATGCCTTTTTCTCTGTTTCAGGTGCGTTCTCCTGCATTATTCTTAAATCCTCCCAAGTGTCTACAGTTTCTAACATCATACTTAATTCAGTCTTTTCTTCTGCACCTTCTATTTCCACCTTTGAGAAAGAATAACTTTGTTCCGCACAATAGCGTGCGACTTCATCAGCATATCTATTACCTTGTGACACAAAATCTGTATTCTTAGTATGAGCTACACACTTCACTATTGCGATATCAACTGGACCTTGTAATGCTTCTATCAGCAATCGCACAAATTCTCCATTTCGAATGGGCGAACCAGAGGAGGTCATGTAACCCCTCTGAGACCACAACTGCCCGAAATCATGAACCACACCGAAACCATATTGGCTGTCCGTGTAGATGGTGACTCTCTTTCCATTTCCTGCTATGCAGGCACGAGTTAGGGCAATAATCTCTGCTACCTGTGCGGAATGTACTCCTTCCAGGCAAGCGGCTTCCACAACTCCAGTAATAGTACAAACAGCATAAGCTGCTCTCAACCGACCAGTATCGTCTCTTAAACATGAGCCATCAACAAAGTAAATTTCATCGGGGTCTGACAATGGCTCATCCACAATATCTGGTCTGGGTTTCGTGCATAGTTCAGTCACATCAAGGCAATCGTGGTCTTCACATCCTTCGCCTTCTATTACCGTAGGTAATGGCATCAAAGTAGCAGGATTCAAGACAGAGCATCTCCTGAGAGTCACGTTTTCTGCGGCAAGTATAACTTGCTCGTAACGCGTGAGCCTGCTATTGGTCAGATGCTGCGTCTTCGTCCTGGTCATTAACAATTCAACTGAATGTGGTACATACACCACTACTGGATGTCCCATCACAATACTCTCGCTCCTTTCAATGCTGACACCCGTTGCAGCAACGGATTTGAGACATCCGGGCAACGCTGCGGCTACTGGATCTAATGTAGCCGAAAAATATGCAACTGGTCTACGGGCATTACCGTGGGTCTGTGCCAAGACTGACAAAGCACATCCCTCTCTCTCACAGCAATAGAGTGAAAATGACTTTTCGTAATCTGGCATTCCCAGAGCCGGAGCACGACATAAATCGTCTCTCAGCTGTAAAAACGCCACCAGACATTCTTCATCCCATGGTACCGGATCACTCACCTCCTTGTGCGTCAGTTTCTGTAAGGGCTTTGCTTTCAGTGAAAAGTTAACTATCCACTGTCGGCAGTAACCCACCATTCCTAGGAACATTCTAACTTCTCTCTGTGTTGTAGGCGCATTCATTTTCATTATCGCCTCAATCCTCTCCGGGGACACCTTACGTTTCCCTTTTTCTAACCTGTGCCCTAGATACTGTACTTCTGTCAAACAATACTGCAACTTGCTCGGAGATACCTTATGTCCATTTTCAGCTAAATGATTCAGTAAGGCAATTGAATCTGCTTTACAAGCTTCCTCTGTCTCTGACGCAACAAGTAGGTCATCTATGTACTGTACCAGAACCGAGTTCTGTGGCAGTACTAGATTCTCAAGATTCTTCTTCAACAACTGATTAAAGATGGATAGGCTGTCTGTGAATCCTTGTGGGATTCGACACCATGTTAAAACGCGATCTTCCATTTTAAAAGCAAAAAGATACCTGCTCTCTTCATCCAATGGGATTGAAAAGAAAGCCTGACAAAGATCTATCACTGTGAACCATTCTGCTTGACATGGTATTTGAAACAATATCACTGATGGATTCGGTACCACGGGACAACATGAAACGACTATGTTGTTAATCTTTCGTAAATCCTGTACTATCCTGAATTTCCCACTAGGTTTCTGCAAACCCATAATCGGGGAGTTACAAGGACTACCCACGATTTCTTTCAGTATTCCCTGCTGTATCATTGACTCGATCACAGGTTTTATTCCCGCAATCGTTTCCTGGGACAATTTGTACTGAGGCGTTCTCGGAAACTCAACATTTGGTTTTACCAATATTTTTACCGGCTCTACCCCCTTAATCAATCCTATTTCTTCTCCTGTGAAATCCCATACCTCTGACGCCACTGCATCTCGTAGGTCTTGGGGAAGATCTTCTATTGTCAGAGTAGGATATAGTTCTACACAAGATTTGGAATTGGCCACCTTAAAAGTAGCATCTTCGTCGGTAGTCTGTACCTCCACTCCTTGCGGGGTGCAGTATATGGTGCAGTTCAATTTGCACAACAAATCCCTTCCTAACAGACATACCGGACTCGAGTCACAAACCACAAACTGATGTTCGTTCATGTGGTTTCCAATTTTCACAGACACTGGTTCTGTCAAGGGACTAGTCATTCTTTTATTTGCGACTCCTACCACCTGAATTGTTTCCCCTGACATTGGCAAGTCTGGAACTACCGCTGATCTCAGAGTCGAACGAGTAGCCCCAGTGTCCACTAAGAACATAGTGGGACACCCTGCCACTTCTGCCTCAACAAATGGCCCTCTCTGATCCACTTCTAGAACTGCCCCGAGGGTACAGTCCTCTTCACTGCTCACCCGTTGTCCTGTCAATGGATCAATGTAATAACATTTTTCTTCCTCGATAAACAGAGGCATTTGTTTAAAGACCTTTCCTCCAGCTGCTATCTTCGGTGGCTGTGGGAATTGGGCCCGTGGAGCCGAAGTCCCCCCTTTGGCCACCTTACTGCTCGGAACTGTCACCTTTTGCACTGGGTCTTCTTGGACCTGCTCTTCTACTTCTAGCTCTCCATTTTCAGGGTTAAAGGGACACTCGCGTCGCCAATGCCCCACCTGGTGACACTGATGACACTTTGTCGTTTTCTTTAAAGTGGCAAAGTCTATCCTAGGTCTCTGCCCTTCTTCATTATCTTTGCTCTGACCATTTGGTTTTCGTCCCATCCCCTGCTTCTGCTGGCCACCCTTCCCAGCGGACTGCATTTGCACCACCATCAATTTCTCCTTTAGATTCTTGGCTTTAGAATCTATCTCGTCACTGCAGTACCTCGCATATCGTAAAATCTCATCTAGTGGTTTGTTCTGCCAACAGATTAAATGTTGCTGTATCATCAAACAAATATCAGGTCTCAACCCCAAGACAAACTTTGACACAAACTGCCCTATATCTTTGGGATCCATTACATCTAGTCCACTGTATTGCTTGAATGTTTTCAATAATCTTTCATAAAACTCGTGAACTGTCTCCTTGGGTTCCTGCCTTGTTCGGTCTATTTTTACCCAATCTATGTCCTGTGGTGGTACCTTATCTTTCAGCCATGCTATTACCCTTTCATACTTTCGCATGACAATCTCAGACGGTCCATTAGTTCGAGCATCCCTCAATGGTTCAGCATTTGGCCATTCGACACTAGTCTTACAAGGGGTCCACAGATCAGATGGGACCACGATGTCAAACAACGTGTTCAAATCAATCCACAATACCTTCGAAATTTTAACAAACCTCTCTACCTGCTTATACCACTCTACTGGATTGTCCCGCAACTTCGGAAATGAGTTGGTAAATGCGGCTAAGTCTCCTCTACTCCAGGGCACATGTACATAATTTCCATTTGATATTTCTCGCAAAGGGAATGCCTCCATCTGCATTACCCTTCCCTCAGGGGTCATCACATTTGTACTTCGCCTAACCGTGCCCTTTTTCGACCACCTTTCTTCCCATTTATCCAGATCTCTCCACACTCGTATCCCAGCTATCAACTCCCTTATGTGAGTTTTCAATCCAGTAGTCCTTTTCTCATCTAGATCTTGATCTGAGTATTGTAACCTATGGTTACTCTGTAGTGCCCTTGTCCTAGATAAATCTACAGCATATCTGTCGGCCAAATTAGACAGTTTCTCGTGGAATGCTCTAGCTCTCCTGGTAGTATCCTTCGCTATGAACAGCAACTCATCTTGTTCGTACAAATCGATCCTTTCTAAAGGCACCGTTCCTTCTATAATCTCGTCAAGATCGGATTTTAGGCTGGAGACATCAAGCCTTTTAACCTTTATCGCAGCTTTCAGCACCTCTGGTCCAGATGTACCTTCTGCCTCCCTCCCGTCCCAGCTCCTAGCCCTGCGCCTAGGCACTGGTGAGTTAAAGGGAGTCCTCCCCTGTTCCCATCTCTCTAGGTCCCATGCCTTTCCATCTTCTCGGGGTGGATGGTGAAATACTTCCCTGTTTCTCAATTTTCCGCCTTCCCCGATCTGTCTGTTTTCTCTAGGTGCATAGTAAGGCATCCCATTGCTCCCCCTCTCTTCACTATTTCCCTGTGATTCTTGATTACTCGAAGCATGGCGGGACCTGTCACTATTCTCCTTCCTCCAATGTTGGACATCTTCCCCGAGTGTATGGTGAAGGCACCTAAACCTATTTTGGAAAGCCCGTACCATTTCATCTCCCCCTTTCTCCCAGAGACGGGACATTTCCTCACACTCTACAATCCTAGTATTTTGTTCCGGCTGTTCTCTCTGATTTGTAGGACATGCCTCCCCTCTATTCTCCTGACTTTGGCCTTCCCGGCCCTGACTACTCTCGCTGGCCCCACAATGAGATACTGTCCCATTGCCCCTGGTATCCCACTCTGGTTCCGTCCTTGTCCTGTTACTCGGGGATACTATGGACCCGTCCCATTCCCTCAAATCAGCTCTTAATTCTGAATAGGGTCTTGGCCGTGGTCCCCTTAGATCCATTGGTCCTCTCGGACCTCCCTGTTCTGAATTGGGACCGACAGTTGTGTCTAATGGGGTATTCCATGTTACTGATCCTGGCAATTGTTTCCATGCATTTGTCACGTTATTCCTTCTTTCCATCTCGATCCTTTCTCTATCCAATTGCCTTTGTTGTTCCTCTCTATCTCTCTCAGGGTTATAGATCGAAACTATGGGTCCTATGGTAACAGGCACCTGAAGAGCATCTGGCAATCCCACAGACTCAGCCCTTTCGGTGGTTGGCATTTTCTGCACCACAAACCTTCCCACTACACTCTGTACAGTGTTGTTTGGAGGTGTTTCTCCGCCTTTGATAGGTGTCCATTCCGATATAGGGAGTGGTGTATATCCCTCTATGTCATTCCCATCTTCCCTTGCGAGCCCTCTATCTTCTATTAACCCCACTCTCGGAGGTGGTCTATCCATTAACAATCTGTTTATCAGATTGTCCTCCGACTCGCTTTCCTCGTCTTCTTCCATGAGGTTTCCTCCTCCTCCTGCCACCTCCCTCATCGGATACATTTTCTCCACCTCAATAGTCTGTACCCTCCAACGCTTTTCCTCCTCATCCCATTTGGAATCTCGCACTGCCCTTACCGATCGCGTCAGTCTTTGTTGACGCCTGTTCAAATTTCGGTCGTGTGCAGCCTTAATCCATGCATTAAGAGCCTCAAACTGTGTTGGTCTGGGCGAGGGTTTCAATGAGGACATGGTTGCCTTTAGCCGATGTAACAACTCTAACTTAAACGTTCCATACTTCGGGAACTGCATTTCCTCATTTCCTCCCGTAAGCTTATTCCAAGCCCCAATCCATAGTATGGTATGCAGCCCAACATTCGTTGCCATATAATGAGCTGGCGTACCCTCTGGGGGAGCCTCTTCCCCGTAATAATGTTCACTTAGTTTACGTTTAAAAATCCCTTTCAAACACTTAAAACACTTCATGATTTCTCTTTTCTCCGCGTTCGTTTACTTCCTGATGACACTCCACCAATCTCAGCGCCGTTCTCACTAACTGGCCTATCCGTACGCGACTTTCCTCCGACGTCACTCTAGCCGCCCAACCAGAGCGCGGCTTTAGTTAACGTCACACCAACCGCTCAATCACAGCGCGGCTCTAGCCGACGTCACCCGTCCCCCTTCGCAGCAGTTCCCCTCCTTTCTCAGCTCGTCTCCTCGGTCATGCACGCGTCCCATTCATACTCCGAAAAATGATTACTTCCGTCCAAGCGATCACCTTTCTTTGACTGTACGCCCACAGTCTTTCTGTAGTTGTCACCTTAACTTGGCGAAATGTCTTTCCGATTACTTCCAGACAATCGCCTTCTCCGATAGGTTACTCACACACAGTAACTTTCGACCAGCGTCCGTTACTCATACACTCACTCTTACACTCCCCCTATCTTGGATCCACGGCGGTCAATGGTACCTCGTGACCTCCGTACTATGGTCGACAACTACCCTGGATGTTCGATACACCCAAAACCACTTAAGCTCTGGCCTGAACTTAAGATTTCACCAGTTAACCCGTTTACCAGGTTACCAGTTTACCAGGTTGCGCGCGCTCACAACCTTCTCTCATTCACACTACAGGCATTCAACTCCGCAAGACATTACAATACAAATACAACACAAAACACCGCAATCTGTTCACGCATGACCCTTTTTATACTCACTCTCCGATACTGCTGCTTTTCTCGCACCGTCTGCACCTTTCGGCACACGATTCTTCCGCTGCTCGTCTCTCGGCGTCTCGGGCCTTGGGGTAAACTAACCTCTCTAGATTACCTTCCTCAAGAAGATAACCATCCTCACTCTGCTACCAACTGCTAACGCGGGATTACTGGTTACTAATTATCTTACCAAATCCCAAACTATGTCGACTGAATCGTTGGTACCTGTCTTGGAGTAAAAGGTAATCTCGCAATAAGTCAATCAATTTAAGAACTTACACCACTCTAAATGACCACTGACCAAATTTAAGTTTTAAAGATTTAATATAAAGTCAAAGATAACTGAAGATACAAACTTCTCAAAATGAGATTCAAAAGGTAAATCGGTATCACTATGAACATGAACTTCTTGAATAATCTAAGTCTGAAGAACAAGATTATAAGTACAAGCTCAAAAACCATAAGGGTTGTCAAAATAGATATAAGTTGCAATCTCAAAGTCATTACAGAAAAGAAAATTAAGGTTAGTCTGTCCCTACACTATACTAAATGACATCCCTACTTAGCAAGATCTTAACCCTCTAGGTGTCAGCCGTGGTGACTTCCTAAGAAGATCACGCACTTCTCTTTGTCTCTTCTCTGATAATGGGTCTCTCCTGATCAGTCTATCTGCCTACCCATCCGCTTCCTTAGGCTCCCAAAATCATCTGCTCTGCTCTCCTCCCGGGTCGCTTTCCCTAATACCAAATCACATTTCCAATAGAAACGCCCCTTAGGACGCCCCTCACGTGGTACATCTTTGCGCGGCAAACTCCATGATGGTACTCTTGAAGACCCTCGTTATAGTTGACCTTGGTTCCCAGGCTTCTTCTTCAGTGCGCTGATACCCCCTGAAATTCCTGGAAACTCCTACAGGCCTGCGCAAGGCGCCACTGAACAAAGTCCCTTTCATTCGAGCTGATTAGGACCCTCGCACCTGCATACATCTCATCCTGCAGTGGGCCTCAAATTCCAGACTCCACCATATCTTTAGTCATAAAACACTCTCAAAGCTCTGTGCTGGACACCTCTCGACCTCTTTCCTAACGAGCACATGACGATTTAAACGACATGACATTATCTGCTCAGGCCTACTTGATTTACATGCAGCAGGTCCCTGCACTCTTAAAACGTTAACTTGATTTAAACAGCAAACATTCTTAACTAGCATACGTTTCTAAAATAACACATCTATAAAGCATATACTTTTAACCCTAAGTTCAATAGTACATTTGGAAGAACCATGTCAACCTTATCTCACATTAATTTTAGCAGCACGTTCAGGTTTGCCGTGAATTGCCCTAAGGCCTACACATAATACTGGATTTTCAAAGTTACATTTAATTCGGACATGAGTCTTTTAACATGAGAACATGAGGTTTTCACATATATTCCAACATTTCTACATTAATCTCACACCGTTATAATTATAGTTACTCTACTTAACATTCTATACATTTCACTACTAAATATAAAACACTCGTGTGCAAAACATGTTTAAACTAACTACGTGCTTGTAAATATGGTGTACTTATACATTTTTTCCAAACTTGTGCTCTCTCAAAACCACTTACCTTGCGCTCGCCGCATCGCCTCGTTGTTTTCTTATTCGCCTGCTCGATTCACCAGCACCACACTGTAATTTCCACCGTAGTACCTGTGTTGTATACCAGTAACATGAGGCTATTTATATGATTGGATAGATAGCATAACAATGCAACTTTCTGTAGACCTTTGTACTTTGATGCCATTCATTTGTACAGATCTTTGCAAAATATGTTCCTCATTTAGTTGGTATGCTTTAAATGTCCTACCCACCAAGTGAACTATCCGAAAATAACTCGGTAGGAACCTTTGTTTCTCATGTGATACTCAAAGTAGCAGCCCCGCCATCCCTACAATCACTCAGACATACTATGTCAATATTAAACCAAACAAGAAGTTGCAGGACAACCAATATAAGGAAAGTATTTGCTACTAGTCCAGCCATACACACACATCCCTCCTCCCTGACTGAGGGGAGTTTTTCTTTGAAGTTGATGCACAGCATATGAATCTAACATAGATTCATACTGCAAAAAAACACGCTTTACTAATCTGCTAATATAGTTGTGTGTTATTAGCGAAGTGAAGTGGCAAACAGTGACAAAAGCAACTGCAATAATTACTGTATAACACAGTACATAATATGGCGGAGAAATACACTTTCTGATTGCGGCACCTGTGGTGTGGAACATTGTTGGTGCTTGATCCATGCCAAAGTGAGGCTTTCAAGATTCCACCGTGGGCATTCACATACAAAACTTTACAGTAAACGGTATATACTTCGAACCCAACAACTAGCTGGCAGAACGGCGTTCAGCTTAATAATCTAAAAAAGATTAAGGGCCAGATGTAGGAAATTTTAATTTACCACCTCCTAAATACCGATTCATACCGAATCGGTATTTAAGAGGTGGTAAAATAGAGGGGGGGGAGATGTAGGTATTTCAGGGTCGGTAAATACCGAATCGTTAAGATTCGGTATTTACCGATTCTGTAAATACCGAATCGGTATTGCCCATTGATTCCTATGGGCCTTGCAGCCCATAGGAATCAATGGGCAATACCGATTCTGTAATTACAGAATCGGTAAATACCGATTTTTGCAAGGGTGCAGGGGGTGTCACTTTGACACCCTCTGGCACCCCAAAAATAGGCATGTGCGCCATGTGGCACACAGACATGCCCTAAGGGCATGTCTGTGTGTCACATGGCACAGGTGTGCATGCACACATGTGCATGCACACCTGGATTCGGTATTTTACCACCCAATTGGATTGGGTGGTAAAATACCGAATCTGAAAGGCCTGCGGCACTCAAAGATGTGCTACCTACATATGCTTTTACAGACTCGGTATTTTTACCGAGTCTGTATTTACCGATTCGGTAATTTTACCGAATCTGTAAATACAGAATCGGTAAAATACCGATTCTGTAAAGCATGCTCCTACATCTCAAAATCCAATTACCGGTCGGTAACGGGCGAATTCGGCCGTTACCGACCGGTAATTGGCCACCTACATCTGGCCCTTAGGGTCTTATTTACAAGCCCCTTGCGCCGCCAGTGCGTCACTTTTAATATGGGAAAAAGTAAGGCAACGGTGGTGCAAGGGGTTTGTAAATAAGCCACTTAGGCCCAGATGTAGGTAAAACTTATTTACCGATTCTTATTTACCGAATTTTACCGATTCGGTAAATAAGAATCGGTAAATAAGAAGGGGGGTATGTAGGAACATCCAGATGTTCCAATTTACCGATCGGTAAATATCTGTATTTACCGAATCGGAAAATACCGACCGGTAATGCTCCATTCATTCCTATGGGCTTTGAAGCCCATAGGAATGAATGGGGCATTACCGGTCGGTATTTACCGATCGGTAAATACCGATTTTGACAAGGGTGCAGGGGGTGTCACTTTGACACCCTCTGGCACCCCCAAAAAAGGTTCGGGGGCCATATGGCAGGCATACCTGCCCTAAGGGCAGGTCTGCCTGTCATATGGCACAGGTGTGCATGCACACATGTGCATGCACACCTGAATCGGTATTTTAACATCAAATACAATTTGATGGTAAAATACCGATTTTGTAGGCCTTGTGGGACTCAGAAGAGTCCCACCTACATATCAATTTTACCGGTCGGTAAATATACCGGTCGGTAATTTTACCGGTCGGTAAATATACCGGTCGGTAAATTTACCGACCGGTATATTTACCGACCGGTAAAATTACCGATTTGCAGCGTAACAGTCCCCCTACATCTCGGTAGCCAAATACCGGTCGGTAACGGCCGAATTCGGCCGTTACCGACCGGTAATTGGCCACCTACATCTGGCCCTTAATCTTTAAAATTGGCAATATAGGTCATTTACTTTTTCAATTTTTATGCTCTAAATTTTGTTTTTCCATTTTTTTCCCACCCAATTAATATTTTTGATTATTTTAAGCCTTTAGGGCTTTGTTTATTTTCACCCACATTTAGGTCTTAGTATTTTGCTGCGAGCATATTTAATTTACGTTCACCTGGAGCTATTAGTGTTCGTATGTCTTCTACCTCCAGTTGTTGGTGCTTAATTGTTTTCCACTCTTCTGTAACCACATTTCATTGCCTTTCTCCTCCAACTCCTGATATTTAATTCTCTCCATATGGATCCCCATATTTCAGTATTTTACTTCAGATAAGTTTTCTGTTGTCTTTCATGCTACATCTCAGTCTTTCAGCACTTTCTGTCGTTAGCTCTTGCTAGTTCTTCAGTTCACCTTTTTCCGTTGTAATCCATGTTATTTTTTTCTATCCATATCTCAGAATGTCAGCTCATTTGGAGGTCTGGTCAGCCAACAGCTTTAGTTATTTCACTACCCTTATGTAATTACAAAAATCCTTAAAAACACATATACATAAAGGGGCTTTGGGTCATTCCTCTCTAACTGATGGTCTGTTTAACTTTCATTTACATTTTGCTTATGCCCATCACAGAATATTGTATGTTTCAGTCGTCAAGCAACATCTCCATTGACCCTCTTGCACTTCGAGAGACCACATTTTGCCTAAACACAAGTGCACATTCACAAAAAAAGAATTCAGGTCAGAGCTGATGGGCCAATATTTTAATCCACCAACCTTTTTTGATTTCCTTTCTTTACCCCCATTTATTATATATTTTTTTAACAAAATGTTCTTGTGATATACATTACAATTTAAAAAAAAAATGTTTTCTAAACTTGTTCTAAGTATGCCTGCCTGCCTGCTAGGAAACTCTCCAACTGTTCTTTTAAAATGATAGCAAACACAACAAGATGATGGATGGACTGCTGAAACTTTTCAACCAATTGCCCCCCACTCAAGAGATCTGGGTTTAATCCATCATTCTTTTGCTCACTATGCCACCCCAGTTTGGACCCAGCCATATGCAAATCAGTCTTGACCCTGCTCCTTATGGAAACAGTCCAGCCCAAACTGCCAGGCCAGGTCCTCCCTGGACCGGAAACAAGAATTGCCGAACCTGTGTCAGGGTTTCACCCCTCATCAGCCAGGCTAGCTTGAATCCAGTGGCACAGTAAGCAAGGGACCCATGTCTTGGCATACTCGTGGCCTCTTAGAGCGAACATAGCAAACACAACAAGATGATGGACGGAGTCCTGAAACTTTTCAACCACTCACCCCCGTCAAGTGTTCTTGGTTTTATCCATTGTTTTTTTGCTCACTTCGCCACCCCAGTTTGGACCCAGCCATATGCAAATCAGTCTTGACCCTGCTCTTTATGGAAACAGTCCAGCACGAACTGCCAGGCCAGGTCCTCCCTGGACTGGAAACTAATAGTGGGTGGAGAACTCCACTACGCCCGCAGAGTGTGCGGAGTTTTGCCTACTCCATGCTCTGCGAAGTAGGCAGAGTAGGCAAAACCCCGAACACTTTGCGGCGGAGCAGAGTTGGCCTTCCACCAGCCTCCCACCCGCCCTATTACCAATTATGTAAAAAAAAAATTTTTAACGATTTAAAGAGTTATAAAATGCCTTACCTTATCTACGGCGTCCCCGGGCTTCCCTCTTCTTCCATTGCGACTTCTTCCTCAAAACAGCGCATTTGCAGGTGCCCGCGCGTGTGCATTTTTGAGGAATGTGCATGCGCTGGCTCCCGTGCATGCACAGTTTTGAGGAAGAAGTCACGATGGAGGAAGAGGGCAGCCCGGGGACGCCGCAGATAAGGTAAGGCATTTTATTACTCTTTAAATCGTTTTTAAAAACATTTACATAATTGGTAATAGGGTGGGTGGGAGGCGGGTGGTGCATAGCTGAGCTACGCAGGGTTTGCAGAGTTTGTTTTGAACTCCGTGGCACTGCCCATAGCGCCACTACGCACACTACGCCCAGGGTTACTGGATACAAGCATCCTGTGGCCGGTTTCAGTGTATCACCCCTCATCAGGCAGGCTAGCTTGAATCCCAGCCTGGCAATACGGGCTGGACTGTTTCCATGAGGAGCAGGGTCAGACTTATTTGCATATGGCTGGTCCAAACTGGGGTGGCTTAGTGAGCAGATGAACAATGATGGTTTCAACCCAGATCTGTGACTGGGGATGAGTGTCTGGAAAGTTTCAGCACTCCGTCCATCATCTCATTGTATTTGATCTATTAAAATGATATGCAATTATTTATTTTTTATTTAAATCTTTTTTTGCAAGCGTAGGACTGCCACGTTGCAGCTTTTTTTGTTTTTTTGTCTATTTATTTTTGTGGCATATGATTGTAATAGATAAATATGGCACTTGCTTGACAAGGATATATTTAGTGGCTTTGCCAATACTTCTTACACTAGTTATCTATATTTCACATTATTTGCATCTAAGGAACGGATTATGAGTTTGGTGGAATTCCATACCAAGATTCCCTGTGGCTGAAATTATTGTTAATAGACAGTTTCTCCACATGGAATTTCATCTATTATGAGTTAGACCCTTTAGATTTGAGAATAACTGTGTGGGCATGGAATTGCCATGTAGACTTCTGCACGGTTGTTCCCTATTCTGAGAGGTGTAATGCTCCCATGTTCTACCTACTATTTAGAAGGTGGTAAATGGGAGCAATCACTTCCTTGCAGGGAGGGCATGGGGGAGAGGGAGCAGTAAAGTAGGGAAGGGCAAGAG
The DNA here is from genome assembly GCF_964261635.1 of Lissotriton helveticus. Taxonomy (NCBI): domain Eukaryota; kingdom Metazoa; phylum Chordata; class Amphibia; order Caudata; family Salamandridae; genus Lissotriton; species Lissotriton helveticus. The sequence continues at coordinate 253,348,310 of NC_136065.1, read as the reverse complement.
AAAAACTGTTTTCACAAGAGGGAAACTACATGCCAAAGAAAAACGTTGTCAGGGATCCGGGGAAGCAATTTTACTGGGTGCTATCACCAACTAGTAAATTCGAAGTTCAGTGTTGCCACACCTTGAAAAATCAGGTTGTGGAACACTGGGCCATTCATGATCAGATAGCATGGAATTCCATAAAAGAATTCTCTCCGCCTGACTTCTAATCATGACCCATTAGTTTTTTATTATTTATTTTATTATTTTTAGTTCAAAGCTCATAAAAAGTGGGAAAATCTGCAAACGTTGGTATATTTCTCCTTGGCAGTGTAAAATTAAAACCACGAACACAAGAACTCATTAAGTATTTTAGAGCTGTCTTATCTATTTCTGGTTATTATAGCAAACAGTGGCACAGTTGCAATGCTACAAAAGAATATAAGGAATTTTAAACAAATTGTTGTTCAATTTCCACCTCCAAACTCTTCTAATTTCTTAGAATATGAGCAAGTAGCCAGTGTTTTGTCTGAGAAAAGTGGTAGTCCTCGTTGCAGATATTGTTTCATCTTATTTTTTTTTCGTTCTATCTTGACTCCTCAGCTGTTGTTCCGAATTCTTTCAAATATACAGAGTGGGCTGATCTCCTTGGACAGAAGTATTTCCCTTTCACTTAATGCTGTTGGCTGTTTGGTATATCATTTCTCACACACTGAACTGTATGCATTATATGAGAGTCTATTTTACTATTTTAATGTAACTGAAACACAGTGCTTTCAATTATTTATCTTATGTATACATTTTATTAAAAACCAATCGTTTCTGTTCTGTTTTCCATTGCAACACGTTTTTTAAAAATATTTTCACCTCGGCTAAACATGCAAGTCAGATCTTTTGGCATTGTCAATGTTTTTTTTTTTAGGTATTGCATTTCACTGACTTTTTTTCTACTTGTCATTGTTCCACAGCTTTTCCCCCCAAGTCGCAGTGTTTTGGTGCCTTTTTTCTCGAGTATCTATGAATCAGGCTGTTTCCCCTTGACTGTGATAGTTTAAATCAGCATGGGTGAACTGTGAGTAAAATCAGTAAATACATTTGCTATGGCGGCATCTGTTTAGCAGACAACATGAAAGTAATGTATAACCTCAGTTTATAGTTCATAGTTAAGAGGTGGCCCAAGAATGAACCACGGCAGTGGCCTCTTACATACACATTTGTTTGCTTTTATGGTCCTCCCAGATCAATGCAAAATATAAACCAACATATAAAATCCGTATCGCAGCATGGGGCCATAAGACAAGCAAGGAAAATAGGTCCCATCGCCAGGTTTGGAAGTAAAAACAAATTACGGCTCTAAATGCATTAAACCTCTTAGAATACTGACACCACTGCACCTGCTAAATTAATTAAAGCCACACCACTGTACATAATAGACTAGTGTGCGTGGGTCCTCGGATACCCTTTTGCCCCGTAACTTAGGGTGGGCTAGAATGAAGAAGAGACCTGCAAGCTGCATTTCTACTAACACTTATGAAATGTAGGGTTTCTGTTTTTAGGTCTCGCCTAGCCATCACTTGCGCTGTCACTTCGAGACATGCTGTATTCAGGATATGGACATTAGTCAACACCCATCTTTCTAATTGGCTCCTTACTGTTCTTTGTAAGTGGCTGCTTTTCATTAGTTAATATGGTCACTGGTCCCTCCTTTTTAGGTCGAACCTGTGCAGCGCATACGCTGCTCTATGAGCCATGCTGTATTGGAGTATGTACTTGAAGCCCCGCCAACTCTCCACCCATATTTGTCCTTGGCTTGTGTCATTGTCCTTCTTAAATTGTGGCTTCTGATTTGTTATTAGGCTTGTTCGTCCCTTCTTCATACCGCCTTGTCTTCATTTGTAACCTTCCATGAGGACTGGTCCTTTTACTTCGGTGGTTACACAGTACGTCTCCTTCAGTCTGTAAGCACATTTTTCATTTATGAGTTTCTCATACTGCAGGAGGGCAGGACGGTCTCTCGTGCGCAGTTGTGACCACCAGCTTGTTCATTTAACTCATAGCAAACGGGGAGCTCTTCAAGGGTCATGGGAGACAGAAGGGGGCAACTCAGAGATGCCTTCAAGCCTTTGGCATGTAATAGGTCTCACATTTGTGAGAGTTTAAGCAATTGGCATTGTAAATGACAATGCCTTTTATTTATGTTTTAAAAACCAAAACATAAATAAAAGGCATTGTCATTTCCAATGCCAATAGCTCAAACTCAAGTAAATGCTAGACCTATTGCAGATGCTTGTTTTTTGTAACCTCCCATGGAGACTGCCCCTCTTACATGAGGTGTTATTCGTCATGCTATTTATTACTATCTGAGCACTCTTTTTTTTTTGTTTTTGCTTTTTTAGGCTCAGGAAAACTCACTCGTGCCCACGCTTACACCCTCTTCTCATAATTATGAACAGCTGCTCTTTATATTTGCTAACGGTGGCTCACCCTACTTATTAAATATAGTGGCATCGACATTTTTTATTTTACAATTTAAAGACAGAAAGTCTTTATTTTTTTTAAGCACCCCATGCCGCACTTTCACTTAAACAATGGCGGTACTGGGTGCCTTTCTTTATACGCAACTTGCCCTATTCATGTTAGTTTTTTCTTTAAAGTACCCCAAGCTGCGCTTTCTCTTTAACAATGGTGGCTGCATCCCTTTCTTTATGCCTGGCTCGCCGTATTCACATTAACAAACATATGTTTTTGGAAGCACCCCATGCCGAACTTTCACTTAAACAATAGCGGTCACGCGCCATTCTTTATGCACGGCTCACCCTATTCACATAGGAAACATACAAATCACTAGGTTTGTCTGTCGTTTTTGTCTGTGGCGGTGCGCAGTGTGTGGTGTCATTTTCTGTTTCCCTCGCGCTCACTGTGCTTTTGGACTCACTTGTCTTCCAGACTTTCTCAGTCTCCGGCACAACCGCACCAGTCATCATGGCTTACCATGGCAAGGCCCAAAAGTGCAGAAAGTGACGTCACCCATGGTCAGAGTTTTGTTTTTTAGGCACAAGGAGATTAAATGAGTTGCCCAGAATCCCAGTACGTTGGAGCCGATGCCAGAACCTGAACGGTGTTCCTTAGTCCAAAGTAAGCAGCTCTGGTTGTTACGCCACACGTTCTGCTTCATCATTTACGTGCCACATTGAAACAGAAACAAATATGCACCCACAAAAGAAGTTTACAAAAATCACGTGTGTATGTATACTTTTATCTCAAATTAAGGACTATTCCTTGAGCATTTAATTAATGCCTGTTAACATAGCTGCTGGTCCTAAATAGGAGACTTGTCAAAATACAGTATATTGTGCGACCACACAAAGTCCCAAGTACAGTTCTTTTTGCGGTGATTATGCAGATTTCATGCCACTTCTTAAAGATGTGGATTGTCCGCACGAAGTCACAGTGGCATTCCCTCGCCCTCTACCCGTCATTGCAGCATAAAGTAAGAAGCCAGAAATATGCAGTATGTATTTTCTAGAAAGGTATAATTTTGCTCGGGTTATTCTGGGTAACTGTGTCACTTTTCCAATAAGAAGACTTGTGAACTTTTACAGCATTTTAAATTTGCACTTGGGAGAAGCTGGTGTCAGCAGTGTGCAAACAGTATCTATCATTTGAAAGAGGCTGTAGGTGAGAAAGGCATTCCTAAACCCCAACAAGGAGTCTTCTACCTTTCTCTCAGTGGCTCTTTTCTTTTATTGATTTTTAGTTGCTGCTTGTCTCTTCATACAGATTCCCCTCTCTTAATCTTTCTCTCCTTCATTATCAATATTTTCCCTTTCTTCGTTTCTCCATGTCTCGTCTTTGTTTTCACTTTTTCTGTCCTCTCCCACTTCTTTCTGTTAGGACTTTTATCGCCCTTATTCTCACCTTCCCACTCTCTACCTTTCTCACCATCGCTGTTTTTAATCCAGCTCAGTTGTTCTTCTTTCACTGGCTCCTTCTGTTCTGTCTTTTCTGCGGTCCCCTTTGTCTTTCCTCATGGCTCACATACCTACCTACCTTCCTTCTTTCTGTCCTTCCTTTTTCCTCCCTTCCTTCTTTCTTTTTCTCTTTCTCCCTCATACAGTTTGTGCAATGTTCTTACTACCTTTTTATATGCAATATTTTATTTCATAAGACAAATATATCCAGACATATTATTTGCAACAGAACGTTTGTGTTACAAGATATAACATAATATGGATGGAATTGGATATTTTGAGTGGTTTCATAATGAAAAATACATATTCAGAATGGAAATATATGCCCTTACCTTTCTCCCACCATTGCTCCAACATGTTCCCAGATCAGTGCTATCCCAAGTCAGTAAGTAACACTCTGCCTTTCTCTTCCCTGCTAGGGTGTTGTTTCTTAACTCCAAGCTCATTGTAAGTCTCCTTGTGCTCATTCTCTACCCTCTCCTGCATGTTCAACTAAAAAGGCCCCTGGCTAGGAGGTTACATTACAATTATTACAATTAGATCAATAACGTGTAAAATAGTTGAAACAAACTGTTCTCAAATGTGAAAATACTTAATAAAACTTACAAAAAACAAGAACACACAATTAACTGTTCAAACTACTTATAATCCAACTTTACCATTAAAGATGGTTTTAAGTTACAGTTCCTAAGACACCATACATGAAATTCATACCTGTTTCAAAGTAAAAGTTATCATATATTAAATGTAGTGAGGTAACCCATTGTTTTTCCATGGAAGAGGTAGGCCTTGTAATAGTGAAAAACAATTTTGAGAGTTTTCTACTACAAGGATAGGTAAAACTTACATATACATGTCCAAGTTTTTTAATAAAATGCACCCTGCCCTATGGGTTGTCTAGGGACTACCCTAGGGGCGACTTCAGTGTGTTAAAAAGGAATGTTTGGGCCAGGCAAAAACTGGTTGCAATGGCAGACCTGATACTTTTTTTAAACGGTTAGTTAAGTGGGTGGCACAATAACCTGCTATTACCATTTTATTTACCATCCCTGTTTATAGGGGATACACTTTACTAGGGACTTATAGGTAAATTAAATATGCCATTTAGTTGTAGGCCAATTTTACTCTGTTTGGAGGAGAGAGCAGTTTAACGCTGGTTAGCATTGGTAAAGTGTATAGAGTGCTAAAGCCAACAAACTCTAATTTAGAAAACAGGATTTGTGAAGGCAACACGTTTGGGAATGACCCTGCAGAGAGGGCCAGATGCAATAGAAACCCGTTTTCTGAGGCTCAAAAATATGTGTTAGTACAAAAGAAGAGAGTTGAGAGTTTAGGAATGATTCAGTCACTTTAGCTATCGGAGGAAGTAATGAGACTGGCCAATAGCTAGCATCAGGGATTTCCATACACGCAGTTCAGTACAGGAAGACCAAAGCCTGTTACACAGATCATTAAGGGATTCACTGATATGATGAGATTTTAGTCTGTGGAATTTAACAGGACAGGGTCTAAAGGGGAAGGAGAGGAGCTAGGTGGAGTCTCACTTACTTGTCTGATTGAGTGGTATGTTCATCTGGCTCTCCCAAAAGGCAGCAGGCATCTGACAAGCCACCATCCTCTGAACCTCTGGAGCCACAAAAAGTGAATCAAGTAGTTATGGGAGCTATGGGAAAGTCTGCTTCAAGTTCAAACCCACATCACTAAGCATACAGTCATTACACATGCTCTTCAATAACACCTCACTTCCTTGAATATGTTAAATATGTTGAATCAACCGTCCAAAAGAATCTTCGAAGAAAAATGATACATTCCATCCCTTAATTAGACTTTGGAACTGTGCAGACTCTTGTTCTTCCTCAACCTAGTATGCATTGCAGCAATTCAATACTGACTGACCGGTTCGGTACCAAAGTCTCAGTCTAAATATTGTGTCTTATGTATCATTTACAAAATGATTGCTGAGTTTTGGAGGTTGAGGTTCCAGCTTTCTGCTTCTTGTCTTTTCATCTCACCCTTTCCTAAATCATTGATGAGTTGAGGGAGAGTGGTGGTAAAGGCTGATTAGCATGTTGGCCCCAGGTACTGCAGGGATGAAGCCTAAAGTGCCAGGTGCTACTAATAATAGTGATGCTGCAGACGTCACTAATGGAGATGCTGGCGAAGGCCCCTGAATGTATGCCTTTGTGATGGTAAAAGATGCTCAGAAATCAGATCCGGTCAACCCCATCCTGAGAGATATCCGCTAGTTCCCCTTGTTAGGCATAAATACTATTCTTTAAAATAAAGAGTATCTGCTATGTAGCCCTCAATCTTGGCCTTCCTGTCTAAAGGATAATGTGTGCATCTCAGGAAGAATGAGAGGCACTGAGAGCAAATCTCGCCTACTCCTTGAAATCCAAATGGAAAAAGATGAACTTGAATTCTTGTGCTGCTTCTGGAAGCTGTGGTGAGCCAGAAAACAAATCCTCCCTACCTCCTCTTCAGCTCATGTGAATTGATTTCTCTGTCATTTTCCATTTCGTTGAATGCTATACAAGCTGATATGAATCATCGTGCAGCGGATCCCTGCAGAGTGAGCTATGCATGACTGTGAAGAGGAAATCATCCTCTTTCTGACCCCTCTTCTGCACAGCACTTGGAATGAGAACCACTCACCACTTCCACGGACATGCAAAATGGAGGGAGGCACATGTCTGCCTCGACATGCAGTCGCTAAAATTCCCATGGATAGGCTTTGGACACAACCTCTCTCAATCAGGAACATCTAAAGGATTTTTGAGAGCCCTGACCAGACGCATTTTGGGGGGCTCTGTTCAGAACAGCTTTAAATACATGATCCAGTTTCTGCTCTTTCATGCCCTCTTTGGCCATGTCACTCACACTGCACAGGCACACTCGTCCAAATTCTAAACGTGTTTGACTTCAATATTGTAACACATCAGCAGCTCACTATTATTACTGCAAATAATCTTTGTCGCGTGGTCTGATTTCTCATATGTAAAATCGTGTTGTTCTAAAAAGAAGAAAAAAAAGAAATTATAGATGTTTGAAACCTTAACACAAAACTTCTCGGCGAAATGTCTGTAATAGACTCTCACATATCATCCACGTTGAAAATAAATTAAAGGAATGCGTATTTAAACCAATCCTTTTAAGATTTATTTAAGGTAATCAAAGCAAGACTCTCTGCAGAACAGAGCTGGGCCCATCAGGGGGCCCCCTGAAAGGCTGGGGCCCTGGGACAGAACCAAACTTAAAACGTCTCTGCACCCAATAGGGAAAACTTAGCATCAGTGTACACAAAAAACTATAATTTCCGAGCCTGGCAGATTGGAGTCAAGGACCGGAAGATTCGAGGGAAGGAAGCAGGAGGTGGGAGTTCAGTAACATCTGTGTCAACCTGTTTCGGCTACGGGTGACTAGCCAAGGGTCCTTCCCTACTCAGTACAAAGGCAAGTGGTCCCCGACAACAGTGGGTATTGCCTTTCATTAAATACGGGCTCACTGAAAACTCAATGGAGTAAATCAGATGCCCAGCGAAATGACTTCATCTTGTCACCCGGCACGATATTGATCTAATGAATACAAACCATTCTTGCTCAGTCATATTATTGGAATCCATAGTCGCAAAGTGGGAGTGGTCCAGTTTGTGACCCTGGCCTCCATGTAGAAAATAGAAACCAATGACATTCCGAGGCTTTTCTGACCTCTATAATGTCTACCAGTGACGTAACTGGAAGACACTGTTAACTCTCAGAGGGAAGAAGGGGGAAGTTTCACGTGTTCACCCGCAACGCGGATGTGTTGGTGCGGTCCCGCGGGTACGTGGGCCGCAATACAAGGATGCTCGGCCAGTAGGGGTAGCCGTAGCCGTGTACACGTCACCACAGTGTCTGTATCCTGAGGTACCCCCGGCCTGCCGACGCCCATTCCGAGCTTATGTACCGCGCCTACAACCTCTAGCACCTTGCAAGTTTTCAGGCAAATATAGACAAATGCCCACTGGCAAAACCAGGAAGCACACGACACCTTGTGAAAACAACGATGGAAGAAAAAATAAAAGCAAGGCAAATAAGGCAGTGGGCAGGGCCCGCTCCTTACAGCTCGTGACCGCAGCCTCTCACCTAGTAGAGGCTTCTGCAGCCAGAGAAATTAAATAACTTGTTGACAGGGTTGTCCTTCATTGCTGGAAGAACACAAGCTTTATTACATTTCGGATATCCCATTGTAGGAGAGGGCACTTACTGTCCAATAATGACCGTGGCAGGACCGAGGAATGTAAATAAAGAGCAGCTGTGTATATTATTAATATTACAGACTGTCTCTTCATGGAGGGTCCATAGAAGGTCCTACTCAACCTATACATCCTAAATCCGTTCCGAAGTTAGCAGTCAGTTAGGGTATCCCCTCTCGGCTTCAGCAATATCTGTTTCGTGTCTCAGCTTACGTGGTCACACGTTTTTAACACTTTAATGCTCCCGACCAGCTTTTCACTTTGCAGCGTTTGGTTTCACTCTTTTATCTTTCGAAGGTAAAGCAGGTTTCCCAGGCAGACAGGGGATCTGAAAGGTGAGAAGAAGAGAAGCATTAGCTCTGCGTCAATGGCAGCTCTTCTGTTTATTGGCAGGGAGGAGTGGTGCGGGGGTTGAAGATCAAGAAGAAAGAAGACAAAACCCCCTCTACTCCTTGTATGTTTTTATTTTATGCGTGAAGCAGGAAAGGTGTTTGAGCCCTCTGTTTATCTGTTCTTACTTCCCACTGGTCCTTCTGAAGCAAGGCAATCCTGACTTTCACATGTATATTTACCAAACATGTATTTCACTTCTTTTTTTTTATTTATAATCCTCTCTGTCAAATGATGAAATACACCTTTTCCTATTGCTGAAAGGGTTGAGACCAGTGGCGTAGCAAAGTCAGGTGGTACCCGGTGCGGAAATTTTCTTATCACCCCCTCTTGACAAAATGGCAAAAATATGTGTTTAAAAAAACATATGTTTGCCATTTTGTCACCCCCCTCAGTGATGACACCCGGGGCGACCCTCACCCCCCTTCCTACGCCACTTCATAGAACGGGTTGCATTTAATTTTCACAGGCGCCTGCATACTACCTCCAATTTGAAGAATAGCTTTTGTAAATTATTACCATATTCAAATTCACTAATTTAACCTCGGAGCCCACAGACCTGATATTTTATCTCCGTTTTGTCGTGCCACCAAAAGTAATGCCCTTGTGGGCAAGTCACCATATCTTCCAGTACCTCGAATTGTAAATTTATTTTAATATTAAAAAAACTGTGTAGTGTAAATATTGACTGTACATTGTATTGTCAAGAAAAAACATTTTATCACTCACCTCATCATCATTTTCTGTTTGTATAATGTGATTTCAGCAGCACTTCACATCTGAAATGCTTCTGCTGAAATACATCGGCAAAAATATATAGATAACCTTGAGAGATTGGATATGTTGACAAATGGATAGACCGAAATACATTTGCCCACCAAGGTAACCTACTGATATAATCAGGGCTTTAAATTGGATGAAAAACTGGGCAGTCTCTCAAAGGGGCGTGGCCAATGTAAATAAGGGTGTGGCTTAAAAATAGGTAAGCTAAAAATCTGCACTTAGCATAGTGTGCTGCCTGACTTGTATTTTGCTGTTACTGTCATTGCATCCAGATGTATGATACAACAAGTAACATCATACCTAGACAAGTCAGGACTATTGGCTTTGTCAATGGTTGTTAGTTGAATAAGGTAAATAAGCAGCAAATATGGCTTGTATATAATATTAAAAAAGCTTCCACTTACAGCCCTGGTGACACCACAAAAATGTTCCTGCTCCTGAGTTTCAAAAAGAGAATGGAAATCCAGAGAAATGACTCTTTAAAGGATTTCCCTTCCCCTACAACCTCACCTGGTATGACAACATGCCGTAACTTCTCCACGAGTGAGACGTGAGCAGTGTGAGCACACACATATCGATGTGCCTGCTGTCACTGCAGTCTGGAAAAAAATGGACCGCCTGTGCCAGGGCACAAAACAGAGCCCGTTAGAGACCTGTTTCGAGGCCCCGTTTAAAAAACTGCAGGTGCTCAGCACAGGTGAGACCCGGCTCACTTTAAGCCCTGGATATAATATCCAAGATACAGATTACACAATGAAATCTCAGCTATCTGAGGTATCTTACTGAAACTGGAGCCTGAACCCTGCAGGTGACTTTTTCCCTGATCAGCTTTCCTCAAGCTCTTATTTTCCACTCCACGGAGACATCATAACTTCAATAGATTTGAAGGGCTTGATTCAGGAATGTTGTTAAAGTTGCTGAATATCATTCACGCTCCCACTGTTGCCCATAGCCTGTAGACACCACTTAACCCTCCCCCAAACTTGATGGGAAAACATTCTTTATGATGCAGTCTTTTCTACGCATACCTTCACCATGCATGTTTTTGCCACACAGATACCATTACCACGCATGCCTTTACCACCCGCTAATGAAACTGTCATTCTTGCCCCAGTATGATAATACTCTGTATATTGATTATTGTTTTTATTTTCAGAAAGTTGTAAACTGTCTTGAGAAAGGCGCTGGCCGCCGAAACGCGTCGACACACAACTTATCCACTCATGTTCATGTATTTTTTATGTATATATACTTTCTAAGGAAGGTATATTTTTAATTATTGATGCAAGATACATGTAATTTTTTTATGTGACTGTAATAAATTTTGTTACCACTTAGAAACTGTTCTGCTGCCAGTGTTGGTCTTTATAATATTGTCTGATATTTTTGAAATACTGCCTAGGTATTGTTTTCCTCAGATTTATTCCCTGACCTAGGGGTTGATTGTTACTTGCTTAAACAGGGAACACTTGTTGTTTACAAGTATTCTTGCCCCAGTATGCACTACTTATACCTTTACATAGTACATCAGTCATGACATGTTCTATGACATCATTGATAAAATTAACGCTGACATCTGAAATGACATCATTGATGAAAACTGTGCGCACCGGGGCCACAAGTTGCAGTTAATTCAGGGCTTGAGTTCCAGTCATTTGAGTTAACTATAACTGGTGATTTTCATTTTTTTCAGTTTAAAAGGTATTGTTACAACTGGCATTGTCACCTAACTATAACATCACCGTAACCTTTGTTTTTTTCAGTGTATTTCTAAGTTGTTTTTTCATATACCTAAGGTTATTTCAAATACCTTACTATAACTGCCACTTTAACTTTTGTTTGTCAATGAAAAATTTCATATATATATATATACTTATTCGATGTGAGCGCGGCTTCGTCTAGGGGTGAACTCTTTCCATTATGTTTAACGGTGGCCCAGCCGTGAAGCCAGCACTGCAGCAAAAACAATGGGGTCCGTGTGTCTTTGAAATATAAAGAGATAAAGAGATCGCTATGGAATGTCGAAGGTATATTTACTGGATTCCCTTTTGTACAAAACTGTAGCCCACTGTAGGGCGTTGGAAGAAATCATTTTAATGGTAATGCAGCACCTACTGGGTAAAATATGATGAAACTACAAGTACCATGATGCACTACGATATACATGCACTTGCTGAGCCAATAAAAAGACCTAATGAACTAATTGATGGTTTCAAAAATCTTGCTTGTACTTGTCAGCGGCAGCCTGTGATCAAGAACAGTCTGAGTTCGAAACATGTTAGGCGATAGCAGGGTAGCAGGGGTGATCATATATCGACCGCCAGGGCCGACAGGACGCTTTTTGGAGTCCATCGGCCATGCCATTGTAACTAGATTCAGTCAATTCCTGGTCCTCGGGGACTTTAACATACATCTAGATCAAATGGAAGACCCTGAGACCAAGAAGCTGTACGAATCTTTGGATATCTTCAGCTTCACTCCGTATGTGATGTCTCCCACTCATGAGAAGGGCCACATTTTGGACCAGATCTTTTTAACCTGTAACATTATTTTAGATAACCCCCTTCCTATTGTTTGGTCTGGCCATTTTATGCTCACTTTCAGGCTTAAAAAGGATCTGAGTAGGACACAGTCTCATTGCATTCAACAAGCTAAAGCATATAGATCCTTTAAGCAGATAACGCCCGACTCTCTGGCGGAAATACTGAACCGCCCTCCTATTCTTGTGAAGGACGCCTCAGAAGAGGGGACGCATGCTCTGGAAAGCTGGCTCCAGAACTGGGCACTACATCTTGCCCCACCTAAGATGCGTATCTCCGTACAGGGAAAAACTTTGTCTCCCTGGTTCACGAAGGCTTTAAGAAAAAGTAAAAGGGTGTGGAAATGCCTTGAACGCTTATAGAGAAAAAGTTTTAATCCAATAAGTGAAAACACATATAAACAGGCACTCAAAGAGCAATACACAAAAGTCCGGGGCGAGAAAAAAAAGCTTTCTGGCAAATAAAATTGATCAAGCCAGAAACAGAAGTCGAGAATTGTTTAAAATTATGAAAGATTTTGCTTCTCCCAACGTCACTCAGAGCCCCTTCACTCCCACCCTTGAATGGACGAACCAGGTTGCAAAATTCTTCTTCGATAAAATTAAGTCTATTTAAGACTCATTTGTCAAATCTACTTGTATGAGTCAGGATGGTGTGTCAGATCCTAAAGGACATTCTAGGGAAGAAATACTTCTGTATTTCCCCCCTGTGTCTCTGGATACTTCACTTGCCATCATGAAGTCTGGGTGGCCATCAGATCCATGTCCTGTGAAAATAGTGGCATCTGTAGCTGAGGTTTTGAATCCAGCTGTGAATCAAGTCCTGAATCTGTCCCTGTTAGAAGGTAAGGTCCCAGTGAAGTGGAAACAGGGAACAATTCTTACTCTTCTGAAGAAACTTTCAGCGGACCCTACAGTGGTAAGCAACTATAGGACCATAACACTGCTTCCTTTTTTTGCCAAGGCATTGGAGAAGTATGTGAATGTGGATACCCATGATTTATTTTGAGGCCACCAATGCTCCTCATCCCAGTCAATCGGGGTTTAGAGCTAATTACAGCATTGAAACGGCCTTATTGGAAGTTACTGAAACTATCAAAGCCACCCTTGATAGAGGAGGCAAGGCAGTACTGATACTGCTGGACCTCTTGGCGGCTTTTGATACCGTGCCTCATGGACGACTCCTACAGAGACTCAGGGGCATATTACCAAGGCGGGCGATATGTGAATATCGCCGCTTTAGCAATTAGCGACAGCTTGTAGGCGATAGCGAGCGGTTTGGGGCCCGATTTGCATGTCAGCGATATTTGTCGTTAACAACATGCAAAGAGGGCATACCCAACCTGTTAGCGACTGAAAGCAGTTGCTAACATCGCTATCGCCTATTAGCAAGGCAGGTGTAGCAATGGGAATATTCGCGCTAAGCGCGAATATCTCCAAAAACTAACGCCTGCTCAGACCAGTTCTTAGCCATTATATCCAATGGGAGTTGGATATTATGGCTAAGTCTCTGTTAGCGATAATGCGTGAATATCACTGGATTACCAGCGATATTCACGCATTTTGCCACTAACGCCAGATATTTTATCGCTTTAGAGATAAACGTTGCTAATAGCACGTTATCTCTGCGATAATATCCGGCGATGCTTGGCGTTAAAAAAATACTCGCTAAGCCCATTTAGCGATAAATATCTCTAGTTGTTGGTAATATGCCGTTCAGTGAATGTGGTATCGTGGGCACGGCTCTCAGGTGGTTCTGTTTTTTTTTTGGAAGGTTGTCAGCAATCTGTATGGTCTCCCCCTTTTTTTGCGGAGATTCCTCCGATGAATGTTGGCGTGCCTCAGGGCTCAGTTTTGAGCCCAACTTTATTTAATATTTATATAGCACCTCTGGCACCCCTTGCGGAACAACATGGGGCAAAAGTTATAACTTATGCTGACGACTCCCAACTGTTGTTCACGTGTGAGAAGGACGAGCCGTTTATTGAAAACTCAATCCATTTATGCCTGACTAAAGTGTTTGACTGGTTCCGACAAAACCAAGTGTCATGCAATTCCGCCAAAACTGAAATAATCTTCTTCGGACATACCCCAGGTGATGAATGGCGGAATCGGTGGCCCCAGAATTAATCACCACTTGCTAGCCCAGTTACCACCATTTAAAATCTGGGAGTCATGCTTGACTCAGATATCTCCTTGACGTCGCAGGTGCAATCTGTGGCTGGCATGTGCTTTAGACTCCTAAGAATGATGAGAACATTTTTACCTCTGCTCTCCTTGTCCCATAGGAAAACTGTGGTCCAAGCCCTGATTATGTCCAGGTTGAATTATGCCAATGCTTTATACCTGGGAATCCCTAATTACTTATTGGGCCGCCTACAGGTTGTTCAACATGCGGCCGCCAGAGCTATCTCTCTGGTAGGGGCTAGGACCCATATGACGATTCATTTAAAAGCTTTACACTGGCTTCCAGTGAAGAACAGGATACATTTTAAGTCTCTTGTTCTGGCCTTTAAGTCTCTCCATAACAGTGGGGCTCAGTGCATTAGAAAGAGAATTACGCCTTACACCCCTGCCAGGACTCTGAGGCATCAACACAACACTTGTTACTGGTGCCTAAATTCTTTCGGACTAGGAAGGGGGGTCGCTCCTTCCAGGTGGTAGTGGGAAGACTATGGAACACTCTACCTCTCGCCCTCAAACAAGAACAGGAGCTTTTCAGTTTCAGGCGCCAACTTAAGACCTTGTTGTTCCATCAGTAACTGTGGACCTGTTAGGGCTAGAATGCATACTATCTCTCTTTCAAGGGGGACCTTTCAGCGCCGGGACACTCCCTGGAGTAGCCGTGTATAAATTCCCCATAACTTTAACATTAACATGAATGCCATCTCCAAGGATTTACAGTTTTGTTCTTGCCACTTAATCTACGTGAGTGCGACTTCGTCTAGGGGTGAACTCTTTCCATTTCCATTATATATATATATATATATATATATATGATCCCTCTAACGTTTCCAAAGCATTAGGAGAGCACACAGCATCGCCCCCACCTTCCGGTTTAAAGTGCCGCTGGTCATGTGGATAATAAATACCTGTGAAACACCTATGTGAGCCTCAGTGGTGTTTCTGAAAGCTGCCCAGGAAGAAGGGGCCTCCGAGCCCCGAAACGCGTTGGCAAAGAAAAATTATTTCAGGGAATCGAATGCGAGCGGCACTTTAAACCGGAAGGTGGGGGCGATGCTGTGTGCTCTCCTAATGCTTTGGAAACATTAGAGGGATCATATATATATATATATATATATATATATATATATATATATATATATATATATATATATATATATATTCCTCTGCTCCAAAACACCAGCCGGTAGCACACGTGAGCGGGTGCACACAGAACGGGGGTGTGCCCGTTGTTATGTCAAAGCTCCTAAACACAATTTGAAGAAGCCCCATGGCGAAACGCGTCGTTGCTGTACTGTTCCCGAAATAAAATCACTGGTGGAACTAACCCCTGAGAGTGCTACTTTCTTTATGGGTTAAAACCCTTGGATGTTTAGGAGCTTTGATATATATATATATATATATATATATATATATGTATATATATCGCCGAGAAACTCCTTACTGCTGCTTCTTTCCCTCGCAGGATGCAGACAAAAAAGAGCACGAACCACCAAGCAGCCATGGCGCATTTCGTCCCTGCTAAGGGGACTTGATCACATGACGCCCTACTACCAATGGCATTCCTTTATATAGGTAATCACTTTATTTCTCTTTTTCTTTTTTTGTTCTTTTTAAACCAGCACATGTTTTCATTGGTTAAACAACTATCATGTGACATTTTAAAGTGCAAAACAATGTGCAAATAAGCGGTCCTATACACCCTCAATTAAAATTTCATAATTTGATCTTTGGTTTGTAGACATAGAGTTTGCTGATAGGTTAAAATATGTTCAATTTCTGCATAAATGCCTTGATTATGCGGTAACAGTTAAAAACCATGCTGCATAAATGACAATCTCAACAAACTGTTTTTTGCTAAAATTTAATTTCCAATATATGTCATATACAGATAATTCCTCAATGTATAAACCCTGGGGACACTGTTGTGTGAGAACTGCTTCACGGAATCGTTCCTTAGCGCCACTGAAAGGACTGCCCTAGCGCTACATCTGGCCGCACCCGCTTCGCGGGTGCCGCTGCGCCGTCTGGAGACCTCGAGCACTGGTTGTGTGTGTGTTGTAAGGCGGGTTGAGCAGCGGAGCAGGGACTCAAACTCCCAGGAGTCCCTGCTGGAATTACATCACCTGCTCCAGCATCAACACGAGACCCGCCCACCACCGCCAAACAGGTCAAAAGCGCTACATCACCTCACGGACCTTGGGACACTGTTGTGTGAGAACTGCTTCACGGAATCATTCCTTAGCGCCACTGAAAGGACTGCCCTAGCGCTACATCTGGCCGCTGCGCCGTCTGGAGACCTCGATGCCTGGTTGTGTGTGTGTTGTAAGGCGGGTTGAGCAGCGGAGCATGGACTCAAACTCCCAGTAGTCCCTGCTGGAATTACATCACCTGCTCCAGCATCAACACCGAGACCCGCCCACCACCGCCAAACAGGTCAAAAGCGCTACATCACCTCGCGGACCTTGGGACACTGTTGTGTGAGAACTGCTTCACGGAATCGTTCCTTAGTGCCACTGAAAGGACTGCCCTGGCGCTACATCTGGCCGCACCCGCTTCGCGGGTGCCGCTGCGCCGTCTGGAGACCTCGATGCCTGGTTGTGTGTGTGTTGTAAGGCGGGTTGAGCAGCGGAGCAGGGACTCAAACTCCCAGGAGTCCCTGCTGGAATTACATCACCTGCTCCAGCATCAACACCGAGACCCGCCCACCACCGCCAAACAGGTCAAAAGCGCTACATCACCTCGCGGACCTTGGGACACTGTTGTGTGAGAACTGCTTCACGGAATCGTTCCTTAGCGCCACTGAAAGGACTGCCCTAGCGCTACATCTGGCCGCACCCGCTTCGCGGGTGCCGCTGCGCCATCTGGAGACCTCGAGCACTGGTTGTGTGTGTGTTGTAAGGTGGGTTGAGCAGCGGAGCAGGGACTCAAACTCCCAGGAGTCCCTGCTGGAATTACATCACCTGCTCCAGCATCAACACCAAGACCTGCCCACCACCGCCAAACAGGTCAAAAGCGCTACATCACCTCACGGACCTTGGGACACTGTTGTGTGAGAACTGCTTCACGGAATCATTCCTTAGCGCCACTGAAAGGACTGCCCTAGCGCTACATCTGGCCGCACCCGCTTCGCGGGTGCCGCTACGCCGTCTGGAGACCTCGAGCACTGGTTGTGTGTGTGTTGTAAGGCGGGTTGAGCAGCGGAGCAGGGACTCAAACTCCCAGTAGTCCCTGCTGGAATTACATCACCTGCTCCAGCATCAACACCGAGACCCGCCCACCACCGCCAAACAGGTCAAAAGCGCTACATCACCTCGCGGACCTTGGGACACTGTTGTGTGAGAACTGCTTTACGGAATCGTTCCTTAGCGCCACTGAAAGGACTGCCCTAGCGCTACATCTGGCCGCACCCGCTTCGCGGGTGCAGCTGCGCCGTCTGGAGACCTCGAGCACTGGTTGTGTGTGTGTTGTAAGGCGGGTTGAGCAGCGGAGCAGGGACTCAAACTCCCAGGAGTCCCTGCTGGAATTACATCACCTGCTCCAGCATCAACACCGAGACCCGCCCACCACCGCCAAACAGGTCAAAAGCGCTACATCACCTCGCGGACCTTGGGACACTGTTGTGTGAGAACTGCTTCACGGAATCGTTCCTTAGCGCCACTGAAAGGACTGCCCTAGCACTACATATGGCCGCACCCGCTTCGCGGGTGCCGCTGCGCCGTCTGGAGACCTCGAGCACTGGTTGTGTGTGTGTTGTAAGGCGGGTTGAGCAGCGGAGCAGGGACTCAAACTCCCAGGAGTCCCTGCTGGAATTACATCACCTGCTCCAGCATCAACACCGAGACCCGCCCACCACCGCCAAACAGGTCAAAAGCGCTACATCACCTCGCGGACCTTGGGACACTGTTGTGTGAGAACTGCTTCACGGAATCGTTCCTTAGCGCCACTGAAAGGACTGCCCTAGCGCTACATCTGGACGTACCCACTTCGCGGGTGCCGCTGCGCCGTCTGGAGACCTCGAGCACTGGTTGTGTGTGTGTTGTAAGGCGGGTTGAGCAGCGGAGCAGGGACTCAAACTCCCAGGAGTCCCTGCTGGAATTTCATCACCTGCTCCAGCATCAACACCGAGACCCGCCCACTACCACCCGATTACCATATAAATATACTAGAGACTACCGCAGCGCGGGAGCGCCGGGCGAAGCCCGGGCAAAGGGCGGGCCCTCTTAGGCCCTCAGAGGCCGAAGGAGGCTGGGCTGGGCTCACTCACTTTCATTTTCCAGCTGGCGAACTGACGCTCAGGATGCACAGGGACTTCTATCATACTCCTTGAAGTAAGATGTCTCTAGTATAACTATTACTCGGTATCTTTTGTCATAAATGCCCGGTTTGATATTGGCCTTGTTTAATCATTGCTATTGCTAGATTTGTATCGGTAGCCCAGTCGGTTCTTCTACCTAACAATCTTGTGTTAGTACAATGTCAGCTACCCAAAAAGAAACATCGCTCCTCTTAGGAGGAACTAACCGAGGTACACTAGATAACTATATTTTCAGGATTGGTAATGATGCTGATAGGGAGGCAATGCTCGCTGAGCGTCGGGCCGATAGACGCCGCTCAGTGGAGCTTATCAAGAACAAACGTTCGTCGATGGGCGCACTGATGCAGGCTGTCTCCCCAGTCCCTAATCCTATCTGCGAAAAGGAGGGCTTTGGTGCATCCCCCATAGATAGCATTCCACTAATCTTTCAGGATAGATCTTCTACTCTCCCAGTAATCAGCTCTCCAAGATCAAATGTTTCAATACTCTCTGTTAATTCAATCCCTGAGGTAGAAATATTGTTAGACACTACACCACCAAAAAATAAATCTAATCAAAAGGTAAAAAAGATAAATAAATTAACCCCGATTGTGGGCCCGCCCCTGAAAAAAAGACGAAAAAGAGGCAGTGCCCAGAATAAAATTAAAAACTAAATTACTAACACTAGCTCTGGGAATAATAAAGGTACAGTGGATGACCCATTACTAGCTTCTGTAGTAGTTACACCATCGCATATACTACTAAAAGACTCGTCTTCCACTGACCT
The DNA here is from genome assembly GCF_964261635.1 of Lissotriton helveticus. Classification (NCBI taxonomy): domain Eukaryota; kingdom Metazoa; phylum Chordata; class Amphibia; order Caudata; family Salamandridae; genus Lissotriton; species Lissotriton helveticus. Next base: position 253,329,146 of record NC_136065.1, on the reverse strand, counting down.
AATGAGTAACATGGAACATTTAATCAAATCTCTTATATTACCAATAGTAGAGAGGCTGAAAAGAATAGACTCGCAATTGGGAATTTTGGAGCAAGTCATGGGGGAAATTAGAGAGGCCACAAAAGATCTAAAAAAGCCTATACCTGCCCCACTGAAATCTGTCCCAGTCCCAAATAATACAAATAAAGACACAAATAAAGATGCAAGTAAAATCATGAACCTACCCAAAACTAAAGTTGTCAAATCAGTTCCCCCCAAACCAGTAGCAACCAACACAACTACGAAGCAGAAAGACAAGGAGGGCTTGGCAACTGTGAAATCGAATCTTCCCCGGGGAGCTCCAAAAGTAAATGAGCTCACGAGGGAGATTCCATCGAAAAGGCCCATTGTGGAGTTGCCGCCGGAAGCGGTCCCATTTGTGGTGGTACTAACTGGAGTACCATCTTTGGAGGAAGGGACCAATGAAGCCGAATATCAACTTAGGAATAAAGTAATATACTGGCTAAAACAGAATCGTCCTCTCCCTCCAAATCTAAATGGGAAAATTTTGTATGTCAGACGCCTTCCCTGGATAGGACATAGGAAAAAAGATATAAAGGGAGACATAATAATAATACATTTTAAAGATAAAAGAGCAGTTGGTCACATCATTAACTGGATCCCGCATAATGCTAGTAATAACATAAACCCATGTGACCTTACATATTTCTACCCTAGAATTCCAACGGCCCCAGTATCCAATGTCCAATCATTGTTTCAGTCTACTGCAAATTACATAGAACCTCCATTCCGAAATCAGAATGATTGCCTAGGACATCCACTTCTAGATCTGGAAGGTTACCCTAGGCCTCTAGCATATAATGCTCGACCACTCTTCCACCCTTTTGGAAATTACAAAGACCCGCCGATCCAAAGGCAGACAGACTGGCTAAGGCAACCCCCCTTGAATCTGGAAGAATATCCTAGGTATCCGTTTTATCATCATCCTAAATACCCAATTCCACTTTACAATCGTTATGCTGCATTGTCAGGCATGGAGGGAATCGATTGACTTGATCAAGGGATGACAGTAGAAAATAGTTCTGAAAATAGTTCTGTTAGTCCACAAAAGGTTCCCCCCATGATTATTGATCAACAATTTCCAAATGACATCTCCCCTATTCAGTGCCCCAAGCAAGCCTGCCTGAAAGACACAACGATTGTTCCTGCAATTACGATCGGCAGGTCAAAATTACCCTCCTCCAGCTTCCAAATCTAAACAGAATTGTCACCCTGGAACTGACAATATATTAAAACCAGTTATTGGGGGACATAAAGGGGTGGAGATCAAGCATCGTATTTCTGTCTTATTTTGGAATGTGGCAGGGCAGCGGGCAAATGTAACTAATGACAAGTGGTTAGACTTTGCCCCAAATTTTGACATTCTAGCACTTCAGGAGACGTGGGCATGTGATGTCATACACATGGAGGGATATAAGACCTATTTCTCGCCTGCCAAACCTTCCACTTCGGGCAGAGCGAAAGGGGACCTAACAATTTACGTCTCAAACCTCCTTAATACGACTAAAGCTGTATCCATTAAATTAGATCCAAATTTCCAGATTCTCTGGATATGCCTGAACAATAAGGAAACTTTTCTTGTGGTTAATTTTTACAATAACCTCACACCCCTAGATGCAGTAAATGTGGGAACACTGATTCGATCTACTCTATTAAATTGTTTGAGAAAGACTGAGAAGGGCGTGACAATTATCTGGGGGGGGGGACTTCAACTTGGGCCCATGTATCTCTGAGGGTAATGGTATTTGTGGTATAATAGATGAAGCTAGTAATTCAATTACACACTTTAGGCATTGTACCTTAGGCAACTTCCTTAATGAAATGTTGTTTGATCTAGATTTAGTAATAGCAAACAACGTCAACAAGGAGGATTCGCTACTTGCTCCAACATTCCACGGGAGGGGACACCATTCAGTTATAGACTATATTCTGGTCTCAAATGGTGCTATGTTGGCAGAAGAAGCAGTGTTCACTCTGCATAAAATCCCACTGAGTGATCACACTCCAATTAGCATCTCTATGCCATTGTCCCAAAACTCAAGGAGCGGATATAGTTCCATTTTAGCGCAAAACAACTTGGCCTTAAGTAGAATAAATGGCTATGCTATGACTTGGGGAAAAATAGACCCTGCAGAAATAACAAAGCAAGTGGTAGTAAGGGCTCTCCCACATTTCACAAAATGTCTTAGTATGGACGTATCTGACCAAGAAACTATTATTAATTTTGAGGCAATTCTTAAAACAATAAAAGAGGCGCTCTGGATTGAAATTAAACAAAAACCCAGGCAGAAAAAAGGGTGGTTCAATCATGCATGTACGGTAGCTTACTCCAATTTAAAAAGTGCCCTTAGGAAGACGGTTAGGATCCCCCAAGAGGTAAAAATATTAAGGAATATATACAATCTAGCACTCAAAGCGAGGAAGAGAAAATTAAAAAAACAACTTTGGGACCAACTGCACGAAAGCTGCAGTCTTAGGAACTCAGTTGCTTTCTGGCAAATGGTCAAATCCCCTTTTCTAAATGATAACATCAGGCTCCCGAAAATTGAGATAGCAATAGAAAAGAAAGACTGGGTTCAACACTTTACTAAGATCTTTTCATATAGCTCGGACTCCCAAAATTTAGGGGAGCCTAGACCCAATGATCTACCCAGTTCTTACCCTATTAACCTGCAGTTTACAATGCTAGAAGTTGCACCGGCTCTGAAAGCTAGTAAAAATGGGAAGGCGCCTGGTCCTGATGGCGTCCCAATTGATCTGTTTAAAGCCCAAATGGATCTATGGACCCCCCTTCTCACAAGAGTCTTGAATGCAACTTGTAAAGTTGGTTTATTGGAATCCTGGTCACGTTCCGTATTAGTTCCCATATTTAAAAAAGGGGACAGGGGGTCTGTTTCCTGCTACCGCCCAATCTCGCTTTTAGACTCCCTTGGCAAAGTGGCAGGTCGAGTCATTTTAGAACTGTTACAAGATTGGGCGGAGGAAGGAAGAATTATTTCAGACCTACAATATGGGTTTCGTCAAGGTCTAGCGACTATAGAGCAGGCCCTAAATCTCTCCCTCCTTATTGATAAATATGTTTCCATTAAAGGCCGAGATTTGTACATGGTCTATGTGGATTTGTCATCTGCGTTTGATTGTGTCTCCCATTCTAAACTTTGGTCCTTGTTGATCGATATGGGGGCACCATCAAACGAAGTGAAGTTCCTAAGAGAACTCTATTCCAATGCCACAGCCAAAGTCCGTTATGGAATGGGAGGTGAGTTGACGGAGGACTTCCCAATAGAAAGAGGGGTGATGCAGGGATGTGTCCTGGCTCCCTTCCTCTTCACCTTGTATACGAATAGGCTGGAAAGTGAGATGTTGAAGGATTCCCAAGACCTCCCAATGGTGGAAAACCGCCCAATTCCCGCATTACTTTATGCGGACGATACAGTAATACTAGCCCGCACCCCCATTGAACTACAAAAGAATCTGGACAGGTACTCAAGGTTTATGGCGGGTCTGGATTTGAAAATAAATATCAGTAAAACCTTTGTTATGAGGGTGGGTTCAAGTCGCAAAAGCAAAATGAGGGGGATTTACCTCAACAAGGAAAAAATAGCGGCCACTGATGAATATTCTTATCTAGGCATAACAATAGACCATAAACTTTCATGGAGACCTGCTGTGGATACACGCAAATTGCTTTTTTTAAGAACCACAGCTGCTTTAACCAATTTTGCCAGAAAGCTGGGAAAGAGAGTGCCTTTGGAAATGATAAAAATCTACAAAGCCAAATGCCTTTCTGTGGCTCTGTATGGGGCGGGTCTTTGGGGTTTTGTCGCACTTGATAGTATTCAGCGGGTAGAAAACTCCTTCCTAAGATATGTACTAGGAGTACCTGGTAGCTCGGGTACTTTTGCCTGTCACATTGAGCTAGGCCTCTCATATATTACGGACCTAGCAAAAATCGAACCACTGTTACTGTGGCATAGGATTTGGACCTCAGAAAAGGCAATCTTTACCCAGCTTATTCTTTCTGATTGCTTAAAAATGGATGACGCAAATAACTCAAGGTGGCTGCGATATGTAGTGAGATTTTTTCATGATTTGGGTTGGGATCAATATTATTCTAATCCCTCCAAAATTCGTGAGGTACCGAGAAAGGTTTTAAAAAAGAAACGTTTGGCTCATCTAGAGGCTTTGAGACTAACGAGTGAGATTACGAAACCCTCTGTCACTCATGCCTTGCTTATACAAACGGAGCCTTTAATACAGCCATACCTCACTTATAACACCACGAGTTATGAACGACATCTGCTGGTAAGGTTCAGAATGAACTCCTTTTATAGATTGGTCACATTTCCTACTAGAAACAACTGGGCAAAAGCACTTCCCCCTTGTCCCTGTGACGGTCTCTCGCCACAATCCACTCCCCATATCTTATTTTTTTGTACATTTTATCACAACCTTAGAAAAAAATGGCTTATACCCATATTAAGGAGCACTGGTCTTAAACAATATCGTCCAGCATTACTTTTTTTACAATTGTTTCAGTGTGAGCGGTTGGTTTTCCTAGTGGCGAAGTTCCTTAAATTTGTTGTCCGCCATCGTTTGACCCTAGAGTGCTCACTACAAAATATTGAAACCTGAATTTTTAATGACATAAGTAATGCTCAGACATTTGTAAAAATTCAACTTGCAGGTTGCCAATCGAATAATATTTTATCTTGTAAATATTGTATTTTTTAAAATGTATTATAAATGGTTATATGATTGTATTTATTTATGAATATATGTATGCTTTGTAATGTATGCTTTTATGATTTGCAACCAAAATCGAAATAAAGCAATATTGAATTTAATTGAATTGTATAAACCGTCATCAGTAATATTTTCCAGTTTTTCTTTATGATGTTTACAATTTCTCTGGATTCTTGACTAAAATCCATGATCACTCTGATCGGCTCATCCTTAATCTCCATATCATCGTTTTTTGCTCTTCACTGCAAATCCTCCGCAGCCGCAACAGTGGAAAATGAACAGCGTGGCAGCAATCAAACGTTTCAGAAAAAGGAAGTACAGTAAAAACATTGTAAACAAATGTTGGAAAAAAGCAAATCAAAAAACAAGACAAGAGTGCCTAACTGCAAAAAAGGATGAGATGGAGATTAAACCGTTCGCTGCTGCCTTCGGCCGTTGGACGTCGCGCGAGCTACCTCCCTGGTGCTGCGCACGTCCAACGGCCGACGCGGCCGCACCTGTTTCTTCGAACGTTAAGCACTGGCACTGAACGTTCGAAGCAGCAAATGGGTTAAGGATGAGCCCATCAGACTGATCATGGATTTTAGTCAAAAATCCAGAGAAATTGTAAACATCATACAGAAAAACAGGAAAATATTACCATTGGACACAACTATTGGAGAAAAAATGGGGCCCCATCCAATAATAACATACCGGAGAGCTAAAAACTTAAGAGACAGGTTGGGTCATAGCCACTTCAAAGCAAAATCAGAAAAAACAACTTTGTTGAAAACTAAAGGTTATATACAATGCCACAATTGCAAATTGTATGAAATAGGAAAACCAACTGTAGAGTTAACAATGGCTAACAATAAGATCTGGCAGATCAGGGATCTCATCACATGTACAAGCCAATATACGGTATATGTCATCGAAAGCCCATGCTCGCTAAAATACGTAGGCAGTACCATCTGCGAACTAAAGAAACGTATATTGGAACATGTACAAGCAACTAAGAATAAAGATCGAAACAACGCGATCGCCAAACACATGGAAACACACCATAATGCAAATTGGAAAACATTGAAATTCTATGGGATTGAGACTATACCTAACAATGAAAGAGGTGGTAACCGGGAAAGAAAACTGCGCCAAAGGGAATCCCGACATATCCTCAACCTCAGGACTATGACGCCATACGGACTGAATCAGTCAGAGGAACTTTATATACATTTGTAATTTCACTTGAGCCTCCCATAAATTAGCGGACCACCAAGAGGTAAAAGAGGTCGACAGGAAATATGCATGACAATTGCAACATAAGTAAAATCAAAATGATACATTTAAATTCGCCCACCAGAGGGCATCATCAAAGGTCCAAATTAAATATGATGCAAGGTGTTCGTTTGGGGAATTGAATTAATGGTCTAATATGACAAAAGTGTTTAAACCCACTAGAGGATGGACAACCCCCAACCAAAAGACTTAATAACTCAGAACGGACATATTAATTTGTCTTATTAATTTTCTAATTGATTTGGACATTGATGCATATAATCTTTATAATTATTATGTATCACAGACAATAGATCAGAATCGTTGTGTAACAACTCGACGCCCGTTAGCATAATTGTGGTCGCTATGTAAATTGTAAATAATGAATTTTAGAACGCACGGATTACAACTCCTAGAAATCCACTGATGTAGTCTGGCTTGTGTCGACAGGAAATCAAAAAAAATGTGATTATCATCAGCAGTGATCAAGGTGTGGAATAACACCGGAACGCGTGGGCTGGAAATTCTGTGGTTTTTGGCTGAATGCAAAGGAAAAAGAATAAATTAATAACGTGATTTGATACTGCCAGTGTGCGGCCCTTACTTCCTGGCTGGAGGTGTTGTGGAGATTGACGGCGGTTTGGTTCAACCGCGAGGGCAATGCACGTTTCGAGTAGCGCCAGAGGCTGGGGCAAAAGAACCAACTGTGTGGAATATATATATATATATTTGTAAAGGAAGGGTAGGTAATTATAGGGTTCAGTGGGGAGTAGTAGTAAAAGGAGGTAAGGGTAATTTTTAGACTATAGGGGTGAGTAGTGGTAAAGCAAGGCAAGGGTAAATTTAGGAGTGGACAGTGGTAAAGGGAGGTAAAAGTAAATTTAGAGGTTAGGGGTGAGTAGTGGTAAAGGGTGGTTAGGATCATTTCAGGGTCTAGGGATGGCAGGGTTAAAGAGAGGTAAGGACAATTTTAGGGTTTAGTTTTGGGTAGTGGTAAAAAAAGATAAGGGCACATTGTAGGGTTGGGAAGTGGTAAAGGGAGATACGTGTAAATAATTTAGGGTTTTGGGGTGGGTAGTTATAAAGGAAAGTTAATTTTAAGGTTATGGGGTGGGCAGTGATAAAGGGAGGTAATGGTAATTGTAGGCTTTAGAAGGCTTTAGAAGTGGGAAGTGGTAAAAGTAGGTTAGGAGAAAATAAAAAATAGGGGAGGTTTGGGGTTCCCCCTCAAAAAATATAATGTTACATACAAATAACACACAAACACACATATATATATATATGACGTGTTTCGAGAGTTTTCTCTTTTTCAAAGGGAGACTGCAGTTACAGGCACACTCACGGCCACACCTTCCTTTTATTACAGCTATCGTGGGTCCTTATTGGTCCGCTCTGTATGAGCATTCATGTAGTATTATGGGTGGTGTAGTCCGTTTCTATGCCTCCGATGGTGGTGCCTCATATTTTCTTACACTGAAAGGCTCCACATGAGCCCCGGGCAGCGCATCGTTCTGAATCCTCATCTGTGTCCCACATTGAGAGCCCCACCGACTTGGGAGCTCCATGGACCTCTGTTGGTTTTCGAGGCGGTGCAAGCCCTGCGGCAGGACAGCCGCAAATACATCAAGCTCCAAGGGAATGTCCAACAGTCAGGCAGCACTCGAACACAGAGTAGCAGATCCCCATCAGGTTTAAACAGGTAAAAACAATCGCACTGGTCCGTTAATAAAAGCAGCAAACTGCAACCCTGACGCGTTTCGAGAGTTTTCTCTTTTTCAAAGGGAAACTGCAGTTACAGGCACACTCACGGCCACACCTTCCTTTTATTACAGCTATCGTGGGTCCTTATTGGTCCGCTCTGTATGAGCATTCATGTAGTATTATGGGTGGTGTAGTCCGTTTCTATGCCTCCGATGGTGGTGCCTCATATTTTCTGACACTGAGAGGCTCCACATGAGCCCCGGGCAGCGCGCCATTCTGAATCCTCATCTGTGTCCCACGTTGAGAGCTCCCCCGACTTGGGAGCTCCGTGGACCTCTGTTGGTTTTCGAGGCGGTGCAAGCCCTGCGGCAGGACAGCCGCAAATACATCAAGCTCCAAGGGAATGTCCAACAGTCAGGCAGCACTCGAACACAGAGTAGCATATCCCCATCAGCTTTAGTCAGGTAAAAACAATCGCGCTGGTCCGTTAATAAAAGCAGCAAACTGCAACCCTGACGCGTTTCGAGAGTTTTCTCTTTTTCAAAGGGAGACTGCAGTTACAGGCACACTCACGGCCACACCTTCCTTTTATTACATACTTCATCTCCCATAAAGCATCGCAATTCATTCAGAATTTATGCGAACGATTTTGCAGAAATGGAGATCAATTTATCACGCGCGCTGTGCCTGCAGTGCCCCTGGAAGAAGAGGTGAACTCGAAACATGTTGGAATTGTGGGCAGCAATAGTGTCCGGTGAAAATGACTGCCTGTACCTTTAAATAAAGTATTTTTCGGGGATAAAGCTCACCTGTGCCTGAGTGCAATTCATTGTTGGACCTTCCCCACGAGCAGAACATAGTAGCGGCTGTCCTGCCGCTGAATTGCACCGACCCCGGAGCGGGGGGCCGCAGAGTCTCTGGATAAGGGGCTTTACATGCGGGGCACCGGTGTTTTGGATCAATGGCAGCCAAGTTCTCCGGGGCTCATTCAGAGCTGGAACTGTGCGGAAACAACAGCGCGAGTCCATTGGAGGACTAATCTACATACTTCATCTCCCATAAAGCATCGCAATTCATTCAGAATTTATGCGAACGATTTTGCAGAAATGGAGATCAAGTTATCACGCGCGCTGTGCCTGCAGTGTCCCTGGAAGAAGAGGTGAACAGGAAACATGTTGGGACTGTGGGCAGCAATAGTGTCCGGTGAAAATGACTGCCTGTACCTTTAAATAAAGTCTTTTTCGGGGATAAAGCTCACCTGTGCCTGAGTGCAATTCATTGTTGGACCTTCCCCACGAGCAGAATATATATATATATATATATATATATATATATATATATATATATATATATATATATATATATATATATATATATATATATATACCACCCAAAACCTGTTAATAGAGTATAAAACAGGCTCCGACACAGCACAGGATGCCATTTTATAAAACACAGATATCTTTCTATCTATCTATCTATCTATCTATCTATCTATCTATCTATCTATCTATCTATCTATCTATCTATCTATCTATCTATCTATCTATATATATATATCTATATATATATATATATATATATATATATATATATCAAAACAAAACCCTTTCAGGCATAGAGTGACGCATAAATTATGCAAAAAAGAAGGAGAGAACTCTGGGTAGGTCTCAGTTTAGGTGGAAAACAGACCTACCCAGAGTTCTCTCCTTCTTTTTTGCATATATATATATATGTATATATACACAAAAACAAGAGTTTTGGCAGGCCCATCATCTCAGGGGTGGGTTCACCCACTGAAGGACTTTCCCACTATGTGGACCTGAGGTTGCAGAAACATGTCCTTGGTCTCCCTTCGTATGTTCGTGATAGCAAGGATGTCTTGGTGAAACTTAATGATTTTGAGTGGTCGGAGGACCTTAGCTTTGTGACACTAGATGTCACCAGTCTTTATACGTGTATAGACAGACTATATGGGAAAATAGCTGTTCAGTCGTTTCTGGATAGAGAGGACGCCCAGCTTTATTCAGAGAACGAAATGATTATGCAAATGATTGATCTAATTTTGCTCAATAACTTCTTCCTCTTTGATGGTCGCTGGTACCAACAGACCAGTGGTACCGCGATAGGTTCCAGGTTTGCTCCTTCGTATGCCTGCCTCTTTATGGGGTGGTACGAGAGGGAGCATGCCTGGGCCTGATGTGCTTCCCCCTGGACCAATCATATTGTGTTCTGGGGGAGGTACATCGATGATGTGATTTGCCTCTGGTCAGGCACTATTGAGGAACTGAACAACTATTTTGTCTATCTCAATGACAATCCCTACAATGTTACGTTCACTATGTCACACAATAAGAGTAGCATTAACTTTTTGGATATTACGTTCTATGTACAGAATGGTCGGGTTCAAAGCAAACTCTATCGGAAGGAAACTTCCTGTAATTCTGTATTGCATGCGTCTAGCGCGCATGCCAGTTCGGTGATCAAAAATATCCCGTTTGGTGAACTTACAAGAGTGCGCAGAACCTGTAGTCAACACGATACATTTAAGGAAAATGTGGATGAGACTAGACTGAGATTCCTTAAACGCGGCTATGACCATAAGATCGTCAATAGAGCTGTATGCAGGATCGAGTCTCTGGATAGGGACTCTACTCTTGCAGACAGGATTGAAAGAACTATATTGAATAAAGGGTCTAGCTTAGTCAGATTTGTTACCCAGTATACGTCTCATAGCGACAAAATATTCAATGTATTCAGGAAGAATTGGCACCTGTTAACTGGAATCGAGAGCATCAAAAATCATATAGGTGAAAAGCCATTGATCACCTATAGAAGAGGTATCTCCCTACGTAACGAGCTTTGTCCTAGTTATGTGACTACACCCCCTAATGTAGGAAATTGGTTACCTCCCAAACCTGCAGGCTTCTTTACATGTGGAACATGCATTGTTTGTGAGATGGGTATTAATAAGATCACTACCTTCTCATATAACAGTGACCGCAAGTTTAGAATTACTCATTTCTGTAACTGCAACACTCCCTACACAGTCTATGTCCTTGGTTGCCCCTGTGGTCGTATATATGTAGGCAGCAGTATACGACCATTGAAACTGAGAATTCAAGAACACCGTAGGGCAATCATTAATAGAGACACCAGACATCCAATTATGGAACATTACAACTTGGAACATGCAAATGATGATACCTTCTGGTTCCATGCGATTCAACACATTCCACAAAACAGGAGAGGTGGGAATCGGGAGTTAACTTAAAGGAGGGAAGAAGCCAAATGGATTTGTCGCCTTCGAGCGATCAATCAGGGACACAATTCCGATAATGAAATGCACAATTTTTTATAGTGCACTCTCTGCTTTACGTTCTGCCATCTGATATGGTTTAACAACCATTGACTGAATGTAATTCAAATTCTCAACTGCCTGTAACCTTTTAACATTGAAATCAAGATATCGCTATGCATATATAATCAGTCCCTCTGTTCTACCCTTTGGTTCGTTCGACATGGTCCTATTCTTGTTTGACCTAAATTTAATTTTCATACTGATTCCCATTGTTATATTGTCAAGATTAAGTCATGTTCATGTATGTAATTTTTGTGTACTTTCTTCACTTACTATATCTCTTCTCCTTATTTGCAGTTCTTTTCATTATTGTGTCTGTATCTTGTGAATTTATCCTTTTCTTTCCGCTTTTTGATTATGCAATGACTATACACACATCTTATTTTCACACTTATCATGTGGGTACATTTATTATATACATGTATTTATATATTTCCTTCTCGAAGGCTACTACACACCGCTGCATGCTGTGTCTGTTATTATCTCCTACATATCTGACTTGGAGCCAGCGTCACTGGACTTCGAGCCAACCTCGTTGCTTTAGCATTTCTCCCCCACTTTCTCTCGCATATAATCGCTACGTGCCGCACACGCTTGTGCAGTAACTATGGTCGTTTATTATGATATCTCCTTATCGATTTAAGTGGTTTATATACTTTTTTGTTTATGGCCATTTAGTTGAGTTTTCACCATTCCATCATGGCCGCCGCACACTACGACGTTGTTGTTTCTATCTCCACTCCCCTCACACTAAAGAGTTGGTCCACGTGACCGGTTTTGCCGGCTTTAAAAAGTTGGTCCGGTGCCTTAGAGCTTGTTTGAGAAAATGCGTCGTGGGCCGTCACGCCTTGTCAAACCTTTGAAGGTAGGCACTCTTGGATGCTGTTACTTTAACTTTTAAACTGTTAAGTCAGTTTCCTCTCGGTAGCGTTTATGCTGGCGTGGGTATGCTGTTCTAGCGAGTTTATTATGTGCTTTGAGCCCTCGAGTGCTTTCTGGAGATGGGGGCTTTCATGCCTATTTTTTAATATTTGGGGGAGCTCAGGCGCCTTACTTATGTGTTTCTGTGCTGCATTGCGTTAGTGAGCTTACGTTATCGAAGTCTGTTTGTCTTGAGTCGGTGCATAATACCCACAAGCCATATATTTTTTGTTACAGCACGTGTGTTTCAGCAGTTTATCAGGGACTGCACACACGTCGCTTTGCGTTATGACAACCTCTGATACTAATGTGAGTTGCTAATAATGTGTTCTTTACATTTCACCCGTTTCAATCATGTACATTCCTGTGGTAACATTTAGTAGTAGGTTTGATACCATGTGATTGTACCATAACCATCACCAGAGATACTAGCTTTGCTCCCAGGTAGTTAGTTACTGATGGTATACACCTTCAGATTGGGTAACTATGGGGTTCCTCGAGGGGCTTATCTCTGTCATGGAAATAGGAAAGAGCTTGATTGTGAACTTGGGCTCCATTAGCTGTGTGTTTCCATCCAGTGACACTTCTTTATCTGTTGCTCTTTCAGACTATTTATCATGATAGCTTTGTGAAAAACCTGACGGACCCTGACGCACTGGATACCCTATTTCTATTTGGAATATCTGCACTAGGTGAGATAACAATAGATGTATGTTTTTCTTGCAGACTAGGAATCGCTGTTGACAGTGCTCAACATTAAAATTTTTGAGGCATATACTATACGATTTGTTTGTGATATAGATTGCCTCATTTATGAATAGTGTTCACCATAGGTTATTCATATTATAGTTTCCTTTAAGGAGGTTGGTTTCATTTAACATATATGCACCATTATATTGGATGTGTTTAGGTATATGCGTAATTTTTATACATTTTTATAACATTTTTATAAATTTGTCTTTAGTGCTCTAAAATCCATATATATTTCTTTTTTTCTTGCTGTTCCAGTACTTATACCATTATACTGGCCAGTTCATCTTCTTTTTACAAATTTGACTGCACAACTATTGAGAAAAACCACCTAGTTTATATGGTGAGAATTATGTGTTTCTTATTTGACTGATAATTGACTACATTGTAATATTCGCCATAGCTTCTCCCACCCGCTAGGAATTATCGATTTTTATTCCTATTCATCTCTTTCTAACTTCGTTCTCTTCCCTCCCCCATCCCCCTAGCCCCTTTTTTTGCCTTCCCCCTCACATTTCTTTTTCCTCCTCTTTTTCTTTTTTCTTTTTTCCCCTTCACTGACTCCAATTTTTCGATTGTAATGGAATTTATGGCCGCATAAAACTTTGTTTGATAATATAGTAGCTGTTTTTAATGTGGAGCTTTAGTAATTCCATGTTGTTTTTACAATTGAGACAACACGCCCTCAAGGTAGTAGGATTGCTATTGTGTCGTCGTAGGTGTAGTGCCATCCTCTTTGTTTTCATTTCTGTATTTATTGGTTTTTATTTTTGTATGTTCTGTGATTTATTGTGTATGTTAGTATGTGTTATTAATATATGTGTATATTTCACGTTGTTTTCAGCCCTGACGAAGCTCCCATGGTTGGGGAGCGAAACGCGTTGGCTGTCCTGTGCACTTTCAAAATTCGAAAAGAAAAAGAAAAATATATTTTTGGATAAAAAAACTTTGGTCGTGTTGATTTACTTCAATTTGGTGCTGCCTCCACTATTTTTTATAAAAACAAGAGTTGCCCCTCGATGGAATGACACTTACAGGTAGGTACAAAGCTCTTGGAACAAAGCCAGTGCCAAAGACATATTATCCCACTGCTTTTCGCTTGTCCGAAGTGTTTCGGGCTACGCCCTTCATCATGGACAGTCTCAGTAGAATCACAGCAAACAAAGCCATACAGCCAATATATCCCCTCTTTTATTTCAACCAGGAAGCTCATGTGAGCACTCTCGATGCATTGTGGGACTGGAAGTACACAAAGTATTCACCAAGTGGGTCGCTTGCTGTGAGACCATTTAAAATAAAGTTTCTCTAGGAAATCAGCAATGTCTTGTTTAGTTGCTTTCATGTTAAAACAAAGCACCTCCTGCTCCGCTAGTTTCTGCCCAAATAAATAGAGGCGGACCCACTCAGGTCCCGCGGTGGTGCCGTTCCATGGCCGGGCTAGACACATTGATGCACATTATTTATTTATTTGTGCAATTTATATAGCGCGCAACTACCCTGGGGGTGTCTCAGGGCTGTGGAGTTAAAGGAGAGCAGCTGAAATTTGAGGACTACTGGTTGAAGAACCAGGTTTTTACTTGTTTCCTGAATTTCAGGAGGGTGGGACTGGTTTTGATATGGAGGGGGAGGGTATTCCACAGTCTAGCCGTGGCAACTGTGAATCGTCTATCTCCCCAGGATGTTTTCTTTGTGCGAGGAATGCTCAATAGGTCGGCTGAGGAGGAGCGCAAGAGTCTGTTGGGGGTGCATGGGCAAAGTACTTTTTTAGGAACTCAGGTCCAGTGTTGTTGATTGCTTTATATGCGATGCACAGTGCCTTAAATTTAGTTCGACTTCTGATAGGCACAGAAACAAGAGTTGCCCCTCGGTGGAGTGGCACTCACAGGATCATGGACAGTCTCTGTAGAATCTCAGCAAACAAAGCCATACAGCCAGTATATCCCCTATTTTATTTCGACCTGGAAGCTCATACACATACACTCATATACATGTTATGTTATGTTATAAACAATTTATAGAGCGCATGTTCACCAACGGTTTCTTGGCGCTGAGCGGGGTCAGACGGTTGAAAAGACAGAAAGAAAGAAGGTAAGAGCATAAGTTATGTGCCTGAACAAATAACCATGTTTTGATAGACTTTCTAAACAGAGTATGGGAAGTGGTCAGACGCAGTTCCGGTGGAAGAGAATTCCAGAATTGTGGCGCCAATACAGAGAATCTTAGGCCCCCATGTTTTTTGCGTTTAAATAAGCAAGGGGTCATCAGATTCAGATTTGCGGATCGTAACACGCGGGAGGGGGCATGGCGCCGAACTTTAAGTGCGATGAAGGCCGGGCTGCAGTTCGAAAGGGCTTTGTGAATTATGCAACCTAATTTAAAGAGGCAGCGTTGAGTCACGGGAAGCCTATGTAAGTTTTTCAACAAAGATTTCACGTGATGGGATTTTGGTAGGCCGTGAACAAGCCTAGCGGCTTGGTTGGGCACCAATTGAAGCTGACGTAGTTGATAAGCTGGTATGCCTGTATACAAAGAGTTGGCATAATCAATACGTGACATAACCAGAGCAAAAGTAACTTGAATCCGGGCTTCAATGGTTAAGTATCTGCAGATCTTACGAATTCTCAGAAGGTGGAAGAAACAAGCAGAGACCACAGCGTTTATCTGTGCTTTCATCGTGAGGTCATTGCTAATCACAACTCCCAGACTTTAAACCGAGTTCACAGGAGGTGGAGGGCACCCTAGTGAATGTGGCCAAAAGTTGGAGTTCCATGGATTTACTGTGCCACCAGTAAGAATCAGCTCGGTTTTGTCAGGGTTTAGCTTGAGGTGGTTAGTGTTCATCCCGTTACTGATGAATAACATGGCAGACTGAAAGTTTACTAAAGATGAGGGGGAAGAGTCGATGTGAAACACTAATTGGAGATCATCCACATAGTTAAATATGACCACCTCTCTTTCTTGAAGAGCCAGGGTTAGGGGAAGGATATACAGATTAAAAAAGAGGTATGTGTATGTATATATACATACATATATTTATAGTTATAACCTAGTTTCCATAGGAAAACAGTTTTTTGTTTTTCTAATAACTTAGGCGCCGTTTGAAGAATCTTCATGAACTAGTTTGCCACTCACTTCAGCTGCTGTCTGTATAGATATGGGGTGATTCGTGAAGTGGGGGCCTAGGATCCTCCACGGATCTAACAGATCTCATGCTGAGATCTCATTGGCTGCAAATACTTCAACCGGGAAGTATTGGCAGCCATTTTAGGACTTGGACTTTGTCGAGTCCCAAACAAAAGAGAAGGCGGACAGGCTAGGAATACCCTGACATCCTAGGACTGGTGGTAGAGTTCCCCATGGACACAACCAGGGCCTAAAAGCATTTCTTGTAAATTGTTCCTGCAATATTCGCCGCAGATCTATGAATCTTAGGAAAAACCAAACAAAAAGTGCTATCTCCTGTGCTTGTTCATAGTTTAGCCCCAGGGTGGGCCAGATCGAGGGGGCATATATAAATAAATCTTTTGAGGAGGGGGGCTCACACGGCATGCTCCCCATGTTTGATATTGGCCTGGGGGACCACCACCTCCCCGGGGCCAAGCCAAAGCTAAATGTATAGGAAGGGGACAGCATGTGCCCCCTCCATAGCCCAGTTATGGCCCTAGGGACAGCCATTTCCCTGGGGCATGGCCAATAACATTAAAATCAGGGGGGCTCACGGCCCCCCCTCCAGGACTCTTCACGGCCTCGAGGGCCGCCACGTACCAGGGTCTAGACCAATAGGAAAAAGCCAGTGGGGCAGTATGCCCCCCCCAGGCAATTGACAGCCGAGCAAGAGCAAACAGTAAGTCCGCCCACAGCAGGTGGGAGCAGGAAGCTGCTCCCGCCCTCTGGGAGCATACTTTTTAACTGTTTTCCTGCCTGCTGTCATGCGGGCAGAAAAATAGAAGAAAAAATTGCTCCCACATGCAGTGAGCAGCATTTCTAGCTGCTCCATGCATAAGGAAGCAATGCCGGCTCCTGATGAATGCTTTGGGGCTCCCCTACAGTGCACACTGGGTGCCCTGGGTGGGGCCAGGGCACCCAGCAACAAGTGGCAGATGCCAGGGGAAGCAATCCTGAGGGCTAAAACCTGCCCAGGGAGGAGGGCCGCATGGCCCTCCTACCCTAACAGTAATTGTCTGGGCCACAGGTCATGAGGTCTCACGGCCAAAATCGGCCTGGAGAGGAGGGGCATGCGGCTCCCATTAACTCTTGGCCAGGTTCTGTGAGTTGGATCTCCTAGGTCAAAATCAGCCTGGGGGGGGGCCACCAGGCCACCTCCCCTTTTGTAAAGGACACATGATCCTAACTTCCTGGGCTTGGCAAAGGCAAAGCAAGTGTGTTTTCTCAACAATTCCACATTAAAAAATGATCTTAAACCACTCCTAGAGGTGATGCAATCTGTAATTACTGTGACAAGTGGGTTCATTCATATCCTCTGCTGGTGAGATCAGAGTGCATGGTTCTCCCTTTAAATTACTAGGAATATGCAAATGTGCAAAATCACCTGGAAGCTACACCCATTTGGCCGCACCCTGTCCACCTTAGTAGTATACAAAAGTCTTCTTGCCTTTTGCCAGGATGATGAACAGCTTACAAAAAGGCCCCCCAGCGCGTTTCCCACTGATTATGTTGACATGTTCTTGAAGCAGAAGAATATGAGGACATCTCCACCAAACAAAGAAGCATTAATTTATATAGTTAAGATAAAGTACCCTTGTTTGGTGGAGATTCACCTCTGTGTACTCTTGTCATCTTTTCTATAGAAGAATTCATGTTATCACAGATGTCTGGAAGAAGACGCACAAGGAATTAGCACATGGCCAAAATGAAATGCACAGAATGTTACTGAAGACATTTCCTTCGGGTCCATTATGCAGCTGAAGTGTAGACATTTACCCAATGACTGAGCACTTCTTAATTAATCAGTAGAAAGTACTCCAGTTAGGTAGACATTTTGTGCAAAACTGTGGGACCTTGATAAAGGGACAGGTGGTGTTCTGTTCTGGCCAGTCACTCACACAGCTACTGACACACCCACACAGCTATTCAGATGTCCACTCATACACCCATTCTGACACTCTCACATACACTCACAGACCCACACAGCCATTCACACACCCATACAGGAACTCACACATCCACAAAACCACTCACTCACTCACCCACTCACAGACCCATACAGTCACTCACATACGCACTCATAGACCCATGTAGCTACTGACACACCCACTCCTAGACCCATACAGCCACTCACAAACCCAGTCACAGAGCCATGCAGCAACTCACACACCTATTCACAGACCCAAAAAACCACTCACACACCTAATCACTGACTCACAAATCCACTCACACACCCTCAAAACTACTCAAATGCCCACTCATGCACCCTATAGACATTCACCCACCCACTCCCAGACCCGTACAGCTACTCACACACCGAATCACTGACCCATACAGCCACTCACACATATACTTATAGACCCATACAGCCACTCACACACCCACATAACCACTCACATACCCACTCTCAGATTCATGCAGCCCCTCACAGACCCACTCACAGATCCATTCAGTCACTCACACACTCACTTATTAACCTATACAGCTACTCACACACCTACTATCAAAGGTTACTGGTTACAGTTAGGAAATAAAATTAAAAAACCTTTAAAATTAAAATTAAAAACCGAATGTTACTGGGAGGTTATAGTTAGGAAATAGCATTAAAAAAAGACATTTACTGAAAAAACCAAAAGGTTACACACACGTTACACTTAGAATAATTAATTAAAAAGAGCTCAGAAATTCTATTTTAAAAAAAAGGTTACAGGGATGTTACATTTAGGCTCAGATTTATCATGCACAAAACCATAGAAATTCAGCAGTAACTTACACCCCTACAATGCACTGCTTATGACCTCACATATTACCTCACTCATGACATGGTCAGTGATATCACTCATGACATCCCAAAGTCATCACTCCTGACATCACTGATGACATCCTCTACAGAACCACTCACACACCCACACAACCACTCATGCACACATACAACCTATCACTGATGACATCCCAAAGACATCACTCCTGACATCACTGATGACATCATCTACAGAACCAATCACACACCCACACAACCACTCACACTCCCACTCACATATCCATATAACTGCTCACACATCCAGTCACATATCCATACAACCAGGTGCACGCCCACTTACAGACCCTACCACCACTCACACACTCACACAGCCACAAAACCACTTGCACACACACATACCAACACAACCACTCACACACCCATAACACCACACACACTGACCCACACACCCATATAACAACTCCCACATAGCTACTCAAACACCTATTCACATACCTATACAACTACACCTCTAGCCAGTCACATACCCATTGACAGACCTCTGCAGCCAATCACATACCGACTGACAGATTCCTACAGCCACTTGCACACCCATACAACCACTCAGACACCAACTCACAAACTGATACAGACAGTCACACAGCCACTCAGATTACATATGTTAGAAATAGTATCACTCATTTCTACAGTAGGAATAGTAATTTAACATATGCAGTAGCTTTGTATAGATCTTTAAGTCTCAAAACGTTTACAAAACACTTACACTCACTTAATGATGTCATGAGTGATGTCATTTGAGATGTCATGAGTGATGTAATATGTGAGGTCATAAGCAGTGCATTGCCGGGGCGTATGTTATAGGTAACTCAGGTAACTAATAACAGCTGAATTTCTATGGCTTTGTGTATGTGAAATCTGAGCATAAATAACTATGATGTCGCTGTAACCTTTGTTTTTTTCAGTGGAAAAGAAATAATATATATAAAGGTTTTAGTTACTTTAAATATACTTACCATGCGTGATAAAGGCTTCTGCGTGGTAAAAGCATGCATAGTAGAGGCATACATTGTAATACCATGCATCCACCTTTAAAAAAAAAGTGTTCATTGATTTTCAGATGAAATAGACCCATTGCATTATACAGGGAAAACAGTATGATCTTCTATGGCACAGAGAGTAAGTCACCTCCTATTCCAATACAATGACTGTGTTTGCAATCGCCAACAAGAAATGGGAATTAAAGTTGATACATTTCGAACTATAACAACTACAACTGCAGAGTTTGCTGAGGGTGTGGCCAGGACAATTTTCATATCACTATTGGCTGCCGTTCATCTGTGTGTCAGAATGGTAGGTCATACATCCAACTTGATGCAACATCGTTTTTAGTTGGGTTCCCTTCTGCACTTGTGAAATCTCAGATTCTCATGCTCTACATCTCAGTGACTAAGTTACGCCTTTGCATGGGCTCGACTCCAAGCCACAAACAATAAAAGTCGGTGCCATAGTCAAATTATCTTGCTACCGGTGTGTCAGATGAATGAATTGAGGTAGGGCCAACTGATCTTTTCTGAATATATGATTATTCAACGATTTCAAGTTCCACGCATGCCTTTACCACGCGAATTTTACTTCGCATGTGTCTTTTGCACGCAGCATTTGACAACGCATGTTTTTACTCCGCAATCATAACGTTACGAAACATCTGACGTCCCATTTACATTTACATAATGATACTGATAGGCTACATGCAGTACGAAGGAAAAGATCGATGTTTTAAACAATAATAAACAGATTCCCTTACATTATATTTTAATTTTTTTCATAATGCGCTTAATTAATACCCTAATTTACAAAGTTTTGATTTATATCTTACCCCTGTACGTCTTTCACCATCAGCCCTTTCTTCCACCGACCACGGAAACAAGCGTCAAAACACGTCTATCAAAACTGATAACGGACTTCTATTATGACGTGCTCTTTTCCTTCAGCGTTTTGAGGCATTGTAGAGCGTTTTTTTTTACGTTTTTGAAATGTTCTTCTTATTTATTTATTAATATCCGCTTGGTTTTTTTTTTTGGGGGGGGAAACCCCCCCAACCCCCCCTAGCCTCCCCCCAGTCCCCCCCCCAGCCCCTTAATCCCCCCCTCCCCCCAGCCCCCCAAAGCCAACGCAGATCGTACTTGCAGAACGACGACAGGAAGGAATACCACTCGCGTGGTAAAGACGGTCGTTGAAGGCTTACGCGTGGGAAAGACCTTTGCGTGGTGAGTGACGCGTGGTAAACGTTATGCGTGTTATTTGCTTCGTAGTAAATGATGTTTCCCATCTTTTCTGCCATCAAAAGACAATAAAAATAGTCAACTTGATTTGGGCAATTGTATTCTGTATAAATTGTAGTTCTATATTTAACAAATTGAAATTATCTTTATTGTTACTGGGTTACAGCTACCTATTTATATTGATTTGAATGATTTGCTGCTAACTGCGACAAAACAAACAACATCTTTCCTGGGTAATCCATTTCCCGTAGTGGATGGGGGAGTGGCGGCTATTATTTATTTCACTGCAATGCTCACCATTTGTTCTTGACCAGTGTAACCAGT
The DNA here is from genome assembly GCF_964261635.1 of Lissotriton helveticus. Taxonomy (NCBI): domain Eukaryota; kingdom Metazoa; phylum Chordata; class Amphibia; order Caudata; family Salamandridae; genus Lissotriton; species Lissotriton helveticus. Next base: position 253,307,821 of record NC_136065.1, on the reverse strand, counting down.
TCAGCAGGTCCAGACTGAGAACCAAAATCTCTCTCATTTCCCTTTCTGATCGCCTTCTCTCTGCCTTCGCCTCCCTCCCTTTCTCTCTTTCTTGAAGCCTTCCTCTGCCTGCTGCAGTTAACCTCGGAGAGCTGGTGAAATCTTAATGTTGCATTGTTTTCTTATTACAGCTGCTACTCCCTTAACTAAGCTTAGCTTATTCTTGCAAATAACATTTAGCACCCATTTTCCTTGGCTAAACGACAAATTGCATTCTAAACTTAAGTGGTTTTCCTGCAAAACTATTACATGTGCCCCACACTGCCTTAGATAGTGCAGCAGCTAAATGTGCAGTCCTTTGTGATGCTAACTCGCACTCTCCAAACGATGGCTTTCCCACAAGTTTCTTACTTGGCTGCCAAGTTGGGAAGCTGATTAATATTCTGATCCAGTACATGTTATGGCACTCAGTGCTCTGGGCAAAGGCCCTTTCTTCCAGGCTTGTTTCCTTTGTTGCAGCACTGCACTCTCCCTGACTTCAGACCACGCCTACTCTCAAAAGGCCTGTTCACATGAGTCCAAGTGTACCACCCCCCCTGTCTTTGATATGGCACCCCCCTTAGTAGGCCACCATCTAATTTGTATTCCTCCAGTACTTCCTGCGTGGTTAATTCAAGGCGCAAACACCTGCATAGCTCAGAGTTCTGATTACTAAATGTGTTTTATGTGTGTCCATTTGTAGCATGTGCATTGCAAACTTCGAGGCATATTTAAAAGGAGATAGCGCCGCAGCATAATTTTTTTGTCATTGCTCAACACTGCTCCATATTCACAAACTGACACATTGAACCCAATGCTTCAGTTAGTAGAGGCTTGTGTCACATTATACCTGCCCAGGCATAATGTATGCCGGGTAGGCGTTCCCACGTTAAAAGCCACGTAGAACTGAGGCAGTGAAATGTACAACTTTTTGCTGCGTAAATGTACAACTTTTCGCTGCGTCACTGTACGACTTGACTATGTCAAAATAACTACGCCTTCTAAAACCAGGTATAAGAATTGACACAGGGTTTTAGCATGGGACTCGCCTCTGTGTTCTGACTCGTTGCTGGAGTTACGTCAGTCTTACGACCAACTCCGGCAATTCACACATCTGACAGATCCGTGAATCCTTGCGCCATGGAGCACTGTATTGTAAATACAGCGCACCAATGATGTCGTTAGGGAATTTGTGGCAGGCGCAATAAATCTGACGGATCGATGCTGATGCGTCAGTTCTTGTAAATATGCCCCTTAGTCATTGCAATGCCGCAAATGAATAGCCAGAACTTTGCCAGAATGAACGAGCCCTGGTAGCAGCACCATGTCTTGGTAGCTGGTAAGCCACAGACCCTGCAAGAAGCATTTTATCGCCAGTTGAAAAAGTGTCCTGAGAGGAACCCATATGTCACAGTATAGTCCACGTTGCACGGAGGTAGGGCTGATTCCAGGACAAGCTGCCAACAGTGGGACACAAGTTTGACCCTGCAGGCATCCAATGTGGCTTCTGTGTCAAAGTGGAAAGGGAAGCCAATTATATTTGAAAGTGGCGGGTTATAATAAGGGTGCCAACCTAGTGAGCTCATCTTTCACGAGGTCTAACCTCCCTTGCCCCCCCAAAAATAGACAAATTGGCTCAAACAGTCCATTTTTCTGTAAAAATGTCAAATATATTTCCCCTACTGGCTCTCCTAAAATGATACTATTTTATGGTTTACTAAGCAACCAAGACACATTTGTAGAGTTTCTACTCAATAAACAGTATGGAAATAATTATTTTTGTGAAATTTGACCTAACAATTGGTAAAAATGCAGTATGTTTTGGAATTTTCAATAATTATTCTTCTCTTCTGCTTCCTTTCCTTTTCCATCCTGCCCTTTCAACGTATATGCACACTTAATCAATGTAGATGGTTAAATGCTTTCACATGAGTCGTGAAACAATAGACAGAGCAACAAGTGCGTGGCTTAAAAACACCCTAGCTAAAAATCTGTGCTTAGCAAAGTGTGCCGCTCGTCTGGCATTTTGCTGTTTCTATCATTGCATCCAGATTTATAATACAGCAAGTAGCATTACACCCAAAACAAGCCAGAACTGTTGGCTTTGCCAATGGTTGTTAGCTGCATAAGATAAATAAGCAACAACTATGGCTTCGTTGTATATATAATATTGGAAAAGCTTCCATTTTGAAATGATGAGGCTGTGAAATAACTATAACGAGACGAGTCTCTTTGACGTTACCTCAAAGACAGTGAAGGGTGGTACTGCTGCAGAGTATGTACCCATGCCTATGCATGCAAATCACGTCGGCAAAGCCAGCAAGTGCAAGGGACAGGGACCGGATGTGAGAAAATGGCCATCCTATTACTGAGATGCCCACTAGAAGCCAAAGAATGTTAGTGTTGCCACTATTAGGCTAGAAACAACATTGTGCTCACAAAACATGCCAAGAATTGTCACTTTAAAGGAGGATCACTATTAAGTGACGGATAACCACCACTACACCTGGACTGCCACCTTAACACAGATGTGCACACAATGCCAGATTATAATGTATGCTGGAGCTAGCCGCTAATATGCCAGGGATAATGTATACTTACTGCCCCTGAAATGGTCACCACTATGCCCTTAGCTGGCCACTATAATGGAATCTATGACATAATATCGACAGACAGAATATCTACATACAAAAATATCGACACAAAAATATCGACGTCAAAAATATTGGAGTTATATCTTCATAAAGGTAAGTACAAAAATATCGAAATTTTAATATCGTAGTACAAAAAATATCGAAATTAAAAATATCGTTTTTTTAAATGTATTAATAATAATGTAAAAATAATTTAAAAATACATATAATTTTACAAATATTAACAAAAAACATTAAAACATTTAAAAAAAATTATAACTAATACATATACATTTAAAATAAATTTAAAACTCTATATATAAATTAATATATATACGTACTCCACATATTGCAACAGTAGGAAAATCGTTGGATAGCGTAGGGGTAAAAATTACTATTCCCACTCCAGAGGGTGCAACAGTAGGGAAAGCGTTGGATAGCGTAAGGGTTTATATTACTATTCCCACTCCAGAGGGGGCAACAGTAGGGAAAGCGTTGGATAGCGTAGGGGTAAAAATTACTATCCCCACTCCAGAGGGTGCAACAGTAGGGAAAACGTTGGATCGGGTAGGGGTAAAAATTACTATTCCCACTCCAGAGGGTGCAGCAGTAGGGAAAGCGTTGGATAGCGTAGGGGTAAAAATGACTATTCCCACTCCAGAGGGTGCAACAGTAGAGAAAGCGTTGGATAGCGTAGGGGTTTAAATTACTATTCCCACTCCAGAGGGGGCAACAGTAGGGAAAGCGTTGGATAGCGTAGGGGTAAAAATTACTATTCCCACTCCAGAGGGTGCAACAGTAGGGAAAGAGTTGGATAGCGTAGGGGTAAAAATTACTATTCCCACTCCAGAGGGTGCAACAGTAGGGAAAGCATTGGATAGCGAAGGGGTAAAAATTACTATTCCCACTCCTGAGGGTGCAACAGTAGGGAAAGCGTTGGATAGCGTAGGGGTAAAAATTACTATTCCCACTCCAGAGGGTGCAACAGTAGGGAAAGAGTTGGATAGCGCAGGGGTAAAAATGACTATTCCCACTCCAGAGGGTGCAACAGTAGGGAAAGCGTTGGATAGCGTAGGGGTTTAAATTACTATTCCCACTCCAGAGGGTGCAACAGTAGGGAAAGCGTTGGATAGCATGGGGGTAAAAATTACTTCCAACACTACTCCCCCTTTAACACACAACACACTACACATACAAAAAATAACATTATTATTAATTTCTATTAATCAATTAATAACAATTAATATTACTAAATTGATGTAATTATAAATGAACTAATTAACACATATTAATTACTAATTAATTAACAATAAATACCAACAAATAAATACAATCTCTTTAATTAATTACATTTAATTATATCACAACCCTATCCCCCTATAAACACACAATCCACAACACATAAATAAATCACATCATTTAATCACTTAATAATTATTAATTACCTATTAATTATTAATTAACAATAACAAAAACATTAAATATATTAACACATTAACTCTAATTAATTTAATTAAATAATTAATATTATTTAATTACCAATTAATTATTAATTAACAATAATTTTTTTTTTAATATATTAGCACATTAACTCTAATTAAGTTAATTTACTAATTAATATTATTTAATTACCAATTAATTAATTAACAATAAAAAAAATATATTAAAAAATTAACTCTAATTAATGTAATAAACTAATTAATATTGATTATTTACCAATTAATTATTAATTAAAAATATTTACCAAAATATATTAATTAATTAATTATTATTAAATTACTTCCCACCCTATTCCCCTATAAACTCACAACCCGCTCTGATACTAAAACGCAAAATGTAAACAAATTTACTAATTTTCAAACATACATTACAAAACATATTTAACAAACATATAAACAACATAATAAAATACATAACACTAAACAAAATTTCGATATTAGTACATTTCGATATTAGTAACATACATACCTTAAAAAAACGATATTCTGTCTGTCGATATTTTGGACATCGATATTCTATACCATCGTAATTAAAACATCGATATTATTGTATATCGATATTTTAATTTCGATATTTTTGTCTCACTACCACTATAATGATACTTGATAACCACAGCTATGCCTGTCATGGCATCAGTCGCGGCTCGCATGACTCACGGGTGGAGGGACGCGCAAGGGTTCATGTGGGAGGGATGGGGGGTTACATTTTTTTTTTTAACTTACCTTACCGGGTCCTGCGCCACCTCCACTCCTGGCCTGGTCCCGACTACCGCGTTTCCTGGAACAGGAAGCATCAAGCATGCATCCTCCCTCCCCTCCCTAAGCCAATCACAATGCTGCAATGGTTGTGATTGGTGCGGACAGCGCCCTCTCGGGCACCTGTAGGGAGGCCATTTTATCTAAATGTAGAGGGCAGACTAAACAGTAAATAAATAAATAATACCTCTATTTTTGACTGGACATAACAATAACAGATAGCTCAATAAATAAGAGTCAAGATTCGAGGTAGTAGGAGTTTGCAGGTTTTAATACAGCATAAAGGACAGGAACAGGACGACCTGCACGGGCAAGATCTGGGATGGCTAGCCAACAGGGGGGCCCCGACAGCTGTCGGGCAGGATCTGGAATGAGCGCGCTGACTTTTAATAACAGTACACAAGTATATATACTAAAACAATTACATTACAGTACATACAATAGGCGGAACAGTGGGTGGGGCCTGTAACAGTCGCGAAAGATAAGGGTGAAAGTAGGTGTAACAGGAGGCGTGAACATAGACATGTGATGTAAACGTAACAGAATATGTCATGAATGGGGCGGAAACATGGAGGGGGCTACCTAAGGAGCCGGGACCTCTAACCTAGTGGTGCGCGCAAGCTGGCAATGACGTGTTACTAGGGAGAAGCTGGGGGCTATGACTTCTGAGCTAGAAGGAGAGACGAAAGTCTGGAGAGTCAGAGCGACATGTACCTAAACACTATCTAGTATCTGATGTTTAGAGAACATGTTGATAGAATCCAAAAGTTATCAGGGCAAAGGCTAACAGACACTAAGACTGGTGCATGCATTATTCTACATGTAGTGTGTGTTGAGGAATATTAAATGACCATTAATACAGTATTTCTCTTACATGGAGACGTAAAGGCTAGACGATGACTGAAACTATTGATGCGATTCAGTAGCTTAGGAATGCAGAGAAGGAGAGCTGGACTGATAACTGGAATCATAACATACTCTTGGCAGACTGGCAGGCAGAGCCAGGCCGAGCCGGGCACTGTGAGGCAGGAAGTAAGTGAAGGGTCAGGGATATAGGTGGGGGCTGTATCGCTCCTCAGCGAGGGTTCAGGAGACAGGAGCTGAATCTGAGTCTGGGCCCTTTTGAGGCCTAGAAACGGGGATTTTACAATGAAATAACGTGCACACTGAGAAACGTGGCAACGTAGCTTTACATAGGCCTAATACTCGTAGCTTTCACGAGAACTGGAAACTGGCATACTAGAGATGGACACAACTGTAATTGCGTCTTTAATCGATCATGGGGAATACATATGCATATTAATCATGCACATACAACATAAGATGGGGGACACGTAGGGACACAGAACATGGCAAAATTTACTTTTCCACATTCCCTCCTTGTCACTACGTTTCCATCAGGAAACATCAATATTCATGATACCATCTATCATTTCATACAGTATCATTTGCTCGTCTCGAATTTTCTTGGAACGGGATCTAGGACGGGACTTGGGACTAGGAATACAAGAGGTAGCACAAATGCCGCAAATCGCAGGGCCACATTGTATACAGAGGCAGCAACTGAATATGATCGCTACTGCAATACCTAGAAGTGACAATACTTTCCATCCCCAGGCAGAAATGATATCCCAGAGCCAACCGGACCATGTCCAGGTGCCTGGATTCTGGTGTAACTGATGGGCAATTTTATGAAGTCTGGTTATAGCTGAATAAACAGACGGCGCGTTATTTGGAATGAAAATGCAGCAACTAGATCCGATGACTCTACATGCTCCTCCTCTATCGGCCAGTATGACGTCAAGAACGAGACGATTTTGGAGCACGACAAATCTCATAGCGGATTGTTCTTCTGTTAAGTTACCTAGGGCAGAAGCAGTCTCATTCACTACTGCCTCAAGGGTTCTGGTTAATCTACGGATTAACTTACTATTCTGGATAGGTCCTATAAAGAAGAAGAAACCTCTATTGAAATCTGTATACTGTTCTAGAGCAGTTTCAGTTTGGTCGACAATCGGGGACTCGATCTCCCTTCTATGTCTAATGTGTACTAGATGTGTGTTTCTGTGATAATCAGATGGGGCTAGGAAAACTGGTGGCAGTAGGAAGGCAATGTAACAGGTTCCCTCCCAATCGAGGGGCAGACGAACATATGCGGTCTGACCACAAACAAAATAAGAATGACGTGAAGCTTTGAAAATAGATTTCCCACTGTCACTATACTTGACAATAGTAGTACAATCACTATGTCCTACATGTACGGAACCATTATTTCTGACACATAATTCGCCTTTGACTGGTAGTACTGAAATAGCAGGTAAGTCTGGAGTAGGATCAGACTGAACATTCAGGACCATGAAATTCGAAGAATAATTACCCAAATTATAAACTTCATTTTCTAGATCTAACCCTGTTCTGTGGGGAAGACCTTGCTTGTCTGGAAAACATGTACTATTCAAGAAGGACATATCTGTTGTGGATGACGTTAACATGGACCAGGCTCCACATGAGCCATTATGTGAAAACGGATAAGGAAACAGTGGCAGAACTCCCTTCGGTGTCTGGAAAGGGGGGAGTCGACCACACACCCAACAATTAGTGGCATTGCTGGTCTGGTGTGAATAATGTAACATACGGATGAATGAATTGTTGCGCATAGCAAGACGATAGGATAGTTCGTGAGGAGGCAGATCACTAAACGTGTGCTCTACTGTAGCATTAGAATACTTATTTACATGAGAAATTGGAAAACATAAATGAAATGCATAGCTCGTGCAGGTAACCATCAAGCTGAGAAACAATATAAAACTTAGAAAAACGATACATCGGATTGAGTTTCGACTAACTCTCTCACTATGGGGGTCTATTTCATACATGTCAGATACCTGTCTAACCGTTTCACCTAGGGGAGGACTTAGACAATTAAACTGGCTGACTTATTTTACTAGACCGGAGCTTACTTTTATACTCCTGCTGTGGAGTTTTCTCTAACAGGGGAGGCTTTGAATCAATGTCATTTGCGGGACAGTCCTTAAGAATAGTATCTTGGCAGTCCTTAAAATCTTGACAATCCTTGGAAAAGTTCTTGGAAACAGTTTGTAGTCCGTGAAATTTCTTGACGTGCGACAGATGCACCCACCCCTTTCTGCCTTCCAACTTGACGGCAGTACGGGTGGCCAAGAGGACTAACTTCGGCTCCTTCCAGCGAGGCTCCAGCGGACTTGAACGATCAAAATTCCGGACGAGAACCAAGCTTCCTGGAACGATTTCATGCGGTTTCACCTCGGTATTGTCTGGAAATGCGGCGGCAACCTGTGAACGACAAGAGTGTAGGGCAGACATCAAGGAAGCTAGGTAATCTGTCAGCATATTACTGGAAACATCTGTAATACTTCGGGGTCTAGGTGTACCCCACATATTTGGGGGGCGGCCGAATACGACCTCATAAGGGGACAGACCTGACCTGGAATGTGCGACCATGCGCATATAGAACAGAGCGACTGGCAGGGCAACTAACCAGTCTACACCTTTTTCTTGACAGATTTTGGCAATGCGGATTTTCAAGGTTTGATTATGTCTCTCTACGAGACCGGCTGCTTCTGGATGGCGTACACAATGGAACTTCCACTGGTACCCTAACAAAAGGGAAACGTGCTTCATGAGTTCAGATGAGAAGGGCTGGCCGTTATCAGAATACACGACCCTTGGGAGTCCATAACGGGGGAAATATTCACGAACCAGCTGCTTGGCAGTGGTCGCGGCTGTGTAATCTGGGACTGGCTATGCTTCTGTCCACCTGGACAAAGCGCATACAACTACAAGGACATACTTGAAACCTCGACATCGCTCCATCTGAATGTAATCCATCTGGAGGACTTCAAAAGGGTGGTCAGGGGGCTGGAATCCACCTTGTTCCACCGGGACACTTTTACCTGGATTGAATTGACAACATATCATACAAGTACGGACTTTCTGCTTGGCTGCAGCTCGTAAATGCTTGTTAAACCAAATGTTCTGGATACTGTCTAACATGGCTTTTTCTCCTAAGTGTGCAGGACTATGTGCGGTATTGATAATGACTTGAACCATTGAGTCGGAGAGAAACCATGTGGCTTTTCCCTTCGTCAACCATCCCTGATCTGTCTGGACCCCTCCTTGTTCGGACCATTTCTTAATTTCCTCGGGGGTAGCATGTAACTGGATATCTATGACATCTTGAGTAGGGTCCTTAACTGTCATACAAGTAGTCTGTTCTAGAGTGGATGTCGGTGTCTTGTTAACTGGTATGTCTGGTGTCTGTGCTGTAAGCTTGGCTGTTCGATCTGCTAGATCATTACCTTGGGAAATAATGTCAGTGACTTTCGTATGTGCTTTGCATTTCATGATAGCGATAGCTGTCAGTAAATGTATTGCATCTAACAGAGCTTGAATAAGGAAACCATGCTGAATCTTGGTTCCATGAGAAGTCATGAAACCTCTCTCCTGCCAGAGCACTCCAAAGTCGTGTACAACTCCGAATGCGTAGCGTGAATCTGTGTAAATATTAACTTTCAGGTTCTTGGCACGTATGCAGGCTTGAGTCAGAGCAACTAGCTCTGCTGCTTGAGCAGACAGGGTGTCAATACGGTGTGTTTCAATAACTTCAGTGTCAGTAGTCACTGCATACGCGGCTACTAGTTCTCCTGTACTCGTTCTCATACATGAACCATCCACATAAAGTGTCAGGTCGGGATCTGGTAATGGAATATCTGTCAGATCTTGTCTTGGTTTAGTCATAGTGTTAACAACTTCCACACAATCATGTGTGACAGGATTTGAAGTAACTGACGGTAACAGTGTAGCAGGATTTAGAACGTTGCAGCGTCTGATTTCTATGTGTGGCTGGAACAGTGTCAGTTCATAACCTGTTAAACGTGCAATTGTCAAGTGCTGAGTCTGTGTTCGGTTTAAAAGAACTTCCACGGAGTGTGGAACTTGTACTGTCAAGGAATGTCCTAATACTATGGAATCACTTTGTCTGATAGCTAGTGCTGTGGCTGCAACTGACTTGAGGCACGCAGGCAGAGCCTGGGCTACTGGATCTAGTGTGCTTGAAAAATAAGCACAGGGCTTGTACTGTCCGGCTTGATCTTGTGTGAGAACAGATAATGCTGTACCATTACGTTCTGTGACAAAAAGTGTAAAAGGCTTACTGTAGTTCGGTGTAGCTAGAACAGGAGCTTGGCATAAAGCTTTCTTTAACTCATTGAAACTAAGTGTATGTTCAGATGTCCAAGGGAGGACAGTCGATACGGCTGCCTCCTGTGTCGTTAACTGTATCAGTGGTTTAGCTAGAAATGCATACTGAGGAATCCATTGTCTGCAATAAGAAGTAAGGCCGATAAAAGCACGTACCTCCTTCTGGGTCTTGGGCTGAGGAAGACTCGCTATTAACTGGATACGATCGGGTGTCAACTGCCTACCCCACTTGGACAGTAAGTGGCCTAAGTAGATCACTTGCTGGACACAGAATTGAAGCTTTGAAGGAGACACCTTGTGCCCCATCTCGGCTAGGAAATACAGGACTGTAAGCGATGCTCGCTCGCAAGCATGTTCAGAACGGGCTGTGATCAGTAGATCATCGACATACTGGAGCAGGGCAGTGTCAGTTGGCATGTGAATGTTGTCTAGTTGTCTCTTAAGTGCTTGACTGTAGATGCTAGGACTTACTTTCTGTGAAACCTTGAGGAGCTCGTGTGAATTTATAGCTCCTTCCATTTAAACAGAATCCGAAAAGGTACTGGCTGTCTGGATGAATGGGGACACTGAAAAATGCATTCTTGAGGTCTATGACTGTGAAAAATGTAGCCTCAGAATCAATGGCTGTCAACAGAGATGAGATGTCTGGAACAACTGGGTACTGGGGAATGATACATTTATTGAGTTCTCGAAGGTCAATCACTAATCGATATACTGGAGGTGCATTTGGATCAGTACGTTTCATGACTGGAATGATAGGAGAATTACATACATTGGAGTCAGTTTCTACAACTACTCCTTGAGCAATGAGCTCGTCAATAATTTTGGATAAGGCTGCTACAGCCTCAGGTGGCAATCTGTACTGTCTGATTCGTGGCAAGACTATACCTTGCTTGAGAGTCACACGATGGGGTGTGATTTGCATGAAGCCAACATCAGTTGGACCTTGCGCCCATAGATGCTGCGGAACATTAGACAATCTCGGATCAAAATCTCGTAAAACATAGTGACCCTTGAAGTCACGTAAAAACAAACGTATTCCCTCTGGGGAACAGCAAATAACTGCACCTAATTCTTTCAGTGTCTTAATGCCTAACAAATTTTCTGGACATGACTTCGTAAGCAATAGATCAGTAGTTCGGGACAATGGACCTACTTCTAGAGTAACTGGTTTGGAAATCTCGTTAACAATTGGCTTTCCTGAAAATCCAAGGGAAACATTTCTAGAGCCTGAGAGCGGAGCCCCTGGAACCTCGTCGTGACTAATGGTAGTCCTACTTGCCCCTGTATCAATCAAAAACTTTCTGTCTTTCCCCAATACTTGACTATGTACATAGGGACCTTCTTGATCTACAGGAATCTCGATGAGAGGCAAGCCTACCTCCCTCTCTAGGCTGTTTCATGAATACGCTTGATACTCTGGATACTCTGTCTGTGCATACTGGTACATCTGCTGTGTAACATGCTGTGTTGCAGCGATAGGCTGCGGTGCTGGAACTGTCTGTTGTGCATTCTGTGGCTGAGAAGTCTGTGAAACTTGTTCTTGTCTAGGCGGACGTGGTCTTTCTTTAGTTTTACCAGTGGCTATGTTGTGTTTCAGAACTGCACACTCGTTTATAAAATGACCTGGCTGTTTACAATAATTGCATGTCCCTTTAACGGGAGCTGCAGGATGACTGGCTTGATTCGGACCCCTCTTCTGACTGTCTTGAGGAACAGATTGTGCAACTAGTACTTTCATTTTCGTGTCTTTCATACGTCTTCTCTCGTGTTCTTGCTCTTCTCTGATTCTATTCTGGTGATACTGGAGCATCTGTAGCATTTGGGACGGGGTACTAGCTTGCCAAGTACTTTCGACTTTCAAAACTCGATTTTTAACTTGTGGACTTGAATTCTCGACTAATTTAGTAACAAAAAGATGAGGGTATGACTCGCTACTCGTCTTCAAACCACTGTTTATTATAAAACATTTCTCAAATCTGGAATAAAAATCACTAGTGTCTTCGTCTTGTTTCTGTTTACAGGCTGAGATTGCATCCCAGTCTTCCTTTTTAGTGGCTAATAATCTAGGCAAAACTTGTATTAATAATTCTGGTAATTCTTTACATTTGTCTCCAAGACCGGTACCTGGTACTCGTATCTTGTCTTCAGCTTCTAGAGCCGTCCAATCGATCTTTTTCTCTCCCACCTCCCAATCTTTTTCCTTGAGTTTTTCGTATATGCCCGCGGGCAACAGGACTTTTAACATTTTAATAATATCTGGATACGTGTATTCTCCCATACGGAGCATGTCTTTTAATTCTCGGTGGAACCCTGCTGGATCTTTGTCGTGACAGGGAATTAATTTCTTCATCTCTAAGAGTTCCATCTTGGTAACTGGGGTGTAAACAAATACTCGTTGCATTTCACCATCTGGTGTCCTAACTGGGTGTACTTCTCGTAACGGATGCTGTCTATCTATGTAAAACGGTTTACTTTCTGGAGGTGAGACATGAACAAAATGCGGATTTAAAAACGTTCTATATTTGTGGCGCTGTTCTAGAATGACACTAATTAAATCGGTACCTAAACCTTTCCATCTATACTGGAGTAACTCGTTCAGGACATCATGTAACGGACCTGGATCAGAATGTTGACCCTCATACAGCGTAATGAGGTGCTGGATCATATACATACCCACCAGTCGCTGCTTGGCTGGGGGCAGTTTCAGAAACATTTGTGCCACTATTTCGTCTGGAAAAGTGGTAGAATCAGTAATCCATCGGACTGCTGATCGGGCTAGTTCTTGTTCATGCATGGTACTTAATTCACTATAACCGATTCGTGATTTCAGAATTTGATCGGTAGCTTGAAATACTTGTTCTAGAGAACCTTGTTCTGGTGCTGGAAGATGAACAGTTTTCTTGTGTTCTAGGCGTAAATGTCGGTCTAGAATTCTAGATTTACCTACATACGCTATTCTGGCGGTATTCTCGTCGTCTACCTCTTCAGTAGAAGAGTCATTTTCTTTCTCGCTTCCTAGAGCTTCTTTACGTTGTTCGTGTAACCTTATTATTTCTTTACGTATTTTCTTGTACATACTCTCTATACTATTGAGTGTCTTGTGCTTACCCTCGGCTATATTATCACTCCACTTTGTCAGAATTTTCATTTCGGTCGGATCTTTAGTCGGGGAATCTTGTTCCCGTATTAAACAATTGATCAGAAACTTTAATAACATGAACTGGATCTCAGCTTTCCTGAGAGACATGACTTCAGCAATACTTTCTGGATCTTGTCCTGTACGAATGAAACGATACATTCTGTCTAGATCTTCTTTCATATTCGGTAGGGTGACCAAATACTCGGACACCTGTCTTATACGTACGGAATATATAACCATACTATCCTCGCCTGGGACTGGATCATAACAGCATTGATTTCTGCAATGGACTTATATTTGGGCGTACGCTGTAACGCACGTTCATGTAACTCGACTGCTCCTAAACGTCTATTTGGCGGCGGGGTACCAGGAGGACCTCCTCCCGCGGCCCCTAAACTGGAATCGTCGACTGATACTCTTCGCGCTGGCAGAGTGACTGAAGTAGCGGGAATTTGTACTACGGGCTGGACCGGGGGTACCGTAACAGGTACTGCAACAGGTGCCCCGGTGGCTGGAAGACCATGAATTACATTATTCACAGGAGCTGGTGGAACAGGATTTGCATATTCTGGGACTGTGTCGTCCAAATAGGACGAGAGAAAAATATCAGCTGCGGTCGGTTTGTGACGCAGATTGGTCGGAACTAAAGGTGGCGGAAAATTACTGGATGCTTCCGGGGTTGCTTTTGGCAAGCCCTCGGCAAGAAGAGGGTACATACCCTTAATGAGGGCATTCCTCTGTCTGTCTGACTGTTCGGTTTTAACTCGTTCACCTATTTCGATTAGTTCCTTTTCTTGGGCTTTTTCTAAGGATTCTCTACTTAATTCTGACTTTCTGATTTCTTTTTCGGTTCTTTTATGAGATTCTTTGCGCCATAACTCGATGGCATCTTTCTGTGACTGTCGGGCTTTCTTTTTCCATAATGCTTCCTCTACTCGCATGATGCACTCGGCATCCCATGTACCCGATACGGGCCATCTGTACTTTTCTTCTAACTGTTTGGTGTACTCCACCCATAAATCTAGATATAATATGGCACTTATGCCATGCTTTTGATACATAAAATGACCTGGACTGTCCCTAGGCGGGACAGGAACTGCTTCTTCTAACAGACCTTTTCTAGTTTTTAACTGACGTAGTTTGGAAAACAAAGGCATGACTGAACTGTAGTCTAGACACAATACAATACACAATGAACACGATAATTACACCACTTTCATACCACGACATTGAAATACATGAATGACATTTAAAATAACAGTTTTGACAAAATACTACCTGGAATACTGGAAACAGAATACATGAATTTCTCAAGAACAGAACGGACTAGTACAGAAACTAGATGCACTGCTAAAACAGTACGAAACTTACCGGTCTCATAAAGAGACACGTCAGGACCCGCATCCACCTAAGTGGACACTTCGTGTTGGATCTGTGTACCCAAACCCACGGACCAGAGACAATGCAATTGACCCTGTCTAGATACTACCCCAGCAACGGTACTCACCGGGCAGCAAGAACGGAAGGCCTCGGACTGGACTGGACTGCTACGACGACGGACGGACAAACTTCGGACTTCTGTTACGGGTGGGCCTCCGGATACCTCGGACCTTGACTCTCGGCTTGGGCTCTGGTCGGGACTCGCCGCGTTCCTCCACCGCCTCGTCTGGATGCTGGACCGCAACCTCCGTCTCCTCCGTGGGCCTGAGGGATACTTGAAGCAGAAATATCTGCACGTGCACGATATGGTTCCGTCACGGCTGCAGAGGATCAGGGGGCTTGCGTGGCTTCACCGGCGCGTGGGGAAAGGGCAAGTCCCTATTCGGGCGCCATTATGTGGTAAATAAATAAATAATACCTCTATTTTTGACTGGACATAACAATAACAGATAGCTCAATAAATAAGAGTCAAGATTCGAGGTAGTAGGAGTTTGCAGGTTTTAATACAGCATAAAGGACAGGAACAGGACGACCTGCACGGGCAAGATCTGGGATGGCTAGCCAACAGGGGGGCCCCGACAGCTGTCGGGCAGGATCTGGAATGAGCGCGCTGACTTTTAATAACAGTACACAAGTATATATACTAAAACAATTACATTACAGTACATACAATAGGCGGAACAGTGGGTGGGGCCTGTAACAGTCGCGAAAGATAAGGGTGAAAGTAGGTGTAACAGGAGGCGTGAACATAGACATGTGATGTAAACGTAACAGAATATGTCATGAATGGGGCGGAAACATGGAGGGGGCTACCTAAGGAGCCGGGACCTCTAACCTAGTGGTGCGCGCAAGCTGGCAATGACGTGTTACTAGGGAGAAGCTGGGGGCTATGACTTCTGAGCTAGAAGGAGAGACGAAAGTCTGGAGAGTCAGAGCGACATGTACCTAAACACTATCTAGTATCTGATGTTTAGAGAACATGTTGATAGAATCCAAAAGTTATCAGGGCAAAGGCTAACAGACACTAAGACTGGTGCATGCATTATTCTACATGTAGTGTGTGTTGAGGAATATTAAATGACCATTAATACAGTATTTCTCTTACATGGAGACGTAAAGGCTAGACGATGACTGAAACTATTGATGCGATTCAGTAGCTTAGGAATGCAGAGAAGGAGAGCTGGACTGATAACTGGAATCATAACATACTCTTGGCAGACTGGCAGGCAGAGCCAGGCCGAGCCGGGCACTGTGAGGCAGGAAGTAAGTGAAGGGTCAGGGATATAGGTGGGGGCTGTATCGCTCCTCAGCGAGGGTTCAGGAGACAGGAGCTGAATCTGAGTCTGGGCCCTTTTGAGGCCTAGAAACGGGGATTTTACAATGAAATAACGTGCACACTGAGAAACGTGGCAACGTAGCTTTACATAGGCCTAATACTCGTAGCTTTCACGAGAACTGGAAACTGGCATACTAGAGATGGACACAACTGTAATTGCGTCTTTAATCGATCATGGGGAATACATATGCATATTAATCATGCACATACAACATAAGATGGGGGACACGTAGGGACACAGAACATGGCAAAATTTACTTTTCCACAAAGCCACTACTCCCCTACCCGCCCACAATGCCAAAAATGCCAAGGCTACCAGAATGCCAGAAGTGGCCAACATCCCAAATGGAAACAACACATGACAGAAATGCCCACAATGTGCTAATGCTACCACTATGCCATCTGGGCGGGGGATACATTGTTAAGGAATTACATAATATATTAGCGCTGTCATTCTCCACCATTAGCACATTATCCCAAGGATGCCCTCAGTATGCAGGGCCTCATTAGGAAGGGATGGCAGCAGAATAACAAGGTCATAGCATAATATAAAAAGATAGACACAAAATGTAATGTCCAACATTATGCTAGTGAACCCGCCTCCAAAGAGAGAGAGGCGCACGCACACACAATCTCTCTCTCTCTCTCTCTCTCTCTCTCTCTCTTTCTCTCTCTCTCACACACACACAGACACACACCACCTGGCGGGTATGTGTTCTAGTAGAACAAAACCCGAGAGGATGTGAAAGAGAGAAGCAGGGCTGTTTTTTTCAACATGGAGAGATAGAAAGCTAAATTAGACTGGAAAAGCTTCAACGTTTAAATCGAGCTGTGTTTCATTGTCATTGTAATCAGATGTTAACGACTAGCAGACAGGGCGTCAGAGGAGGGGGTGTTTTAGATCTGAGAATATCTGCTATGATGTGGAGGCATGTGAGGCCCCAAGGGGAAAGGGGCAAAGTAAACAGGGGGCTTGTCAAGAAGGGGTAAAGAGAGAGTGGGTTAAGGATAGAGAGAGAGTGAGTGAGCGATAGCACCGAAAGAGAAAGAGGAGTGTGCAGAAGGAAGTGAGGGAGGGGTAGAGATGAACTGCTTATACTTAAGTGAAAATGCAAAACTACAAATACCAGAATGCAAAGCAGAAGCCACAACTGGGAGACATTTTTACAACGGACTGCGCATAAGTTCGCGTCGCTAATACCTTCCTCACGCTTTTTCCTCTCTCTTGCCTGCCACATCTAAGTCATGGGGACAGATGTAAGACCTTCTTTTGCGGCTACAAACGGGTTTTAGGCCCATTTGCGCCCGCAAAAAACATGTGGTCCATGTACCAACCCTACTTTGGGAGTCGCCACTCAATTAGCGACTCGCAAAATTGGGTTAGCGACTCACTATTAGGAGGGTTGTTACAAGGGTGTCCCTTCCTAATAGCGATTCCAAAAGCAATGTATGAATGTTTTGCGACCATGGCTGCATCCACCGGACCTGTCTCCATACTTTGCCCCGCCTCTACTACAGATTCGCAAATTAGCCTTTGGGTTCTGATGTATAGTGAAGGCATTTCTATTTTTTATTGACTTTTCAGTTTGGCTACCTGCAAATATGAAGTAACAGCCAGCACAGGCTGGGGAGAGTCTTATCCAGTGGGATTAGACGTCTGTGGTTCTGATCTTCCTAGGGGATCACCAGGTGAACCAAACTAAAAGAAGCATTGGCAAAGTTAATACCTCTGGCATTGGCAAATGTTCAGTATGAAAAACATGGCACAAATATAAAAAAAGTAAAAATAAAGTAGCGGGCCAGCATACGAGATGCACCCGCCCTTACACCGAAGTGCACACTTTTCAAGTAACTGCACAAGTGGCCGGGTTAAATTCCACCTCCAACACTGCAAAACCACCAATGCATGTGGAGAGTAGACCTATGCTGTGGTAAGGAAGAGTTAAATATGAATTACACTGGAATAAAGTAGTGGATCAAGACAAGAATGATGGCCTAAAACACGTCTGCATGTTTGAATGTAAGTATTTATATTGTGTCTTTTTTTGGAAATCATGAGACTGAAGAAACAGCTAAATCTGTCTCTAGGCTAGACCTAACAAATGTTGCAACAAGTTGGGGCTGTGTGGAATGGTGAGTGGTGAGTGGAATCAAGAGGATGTCCGTGGCAGAGATCATTGCACTGATCACAAATCATTGTTTCCAATGCCAGTAAGATTGTTTGGTGAGCTCTGTACCTGCAGCACAATTGTTTGTGCACACACACCTGCGTGAACCAATATTAGAAGGGGCAGTGTATTTTAGAACAATCATTATCATATCAACTGGAATATCTGAACTTGAGGGGCTGTACCTAAAACCAGAGCCAGGTTGAGAGCACAAACCAGCCCTGGCAATCTTATCAGTCTCAAATGGAATTTACAGGCAATATCCTTCGCAGGTTCTCCTCCTACCTTTCCAACCAACACCAGTTTGTTCACATGGGCCCCTTCTAGGTCCCAAAAGATCCCTATTTACTGCGGAGTCCCCAAGGTTCCACTTTGCCCCTGTTATCTTCAGCCTATATGTGGAGCCTCCTGATTCCCTACTCACAGATAACAGCATCATGATTCGCCAATATACTGATAATACACAGTTTTACTTGAAAGTCTCTAATGCTTCAGCCATCCAAAGCTTCAAACACTGCCTACACCTTATCCTCACCTGGATGTCCAGCACTACTTTAAAAAAAATCCTGTTATTTGCTAAGAACAACAAACAAGAACCAGCACAAATTTGGCTCATTTCCATGAACCTTGAGGGCATCCAACTCCAACTTTCACCCAATACCAAGCCACTTAGGTTAATCCTGGACACCATTCTTACATTCGTGGAACATAGCACCAAAAAACAAAGACTGATTGGTGGTGATGCTATCCTGCACGCAACCCCAGACTCCACACTGGTACTCCTTGAGGGCATTCTACAGGTTGACTCATAAAGGTCCTGAAGGACCTTCTCCCTCAGCCTGATTGAACCCAATTGGCTGCCCTAGCTGTCTCACATTACCTTCAAAAGCTTTACGTCACTTACAAAGCAATCACGACTAGAAACCCTGCTTATCTTGCAGTGAAGCGCACCATCTCTGGTGGTTCTAGGCACACCCACAGCCAGGACACCATCAGATTGCAGAGTAAGGAGTGTAAAAACAGAAAGAAACAGAAAGAAACAAGAGAGCAGGCCTTTTTCATCTATGCATCCAGGATTTGGATCAACATCCCTGTACTCATCAGGACCACTTCAACGCTGTTCTAATTTATGGAAAAGGTGAAGATGCACCTCTTCAAAGAACACTAAAACACAATGCATTAGCCGTCTACAAACCAGCTACCGCTCCTATCAATTGCTGGCTTCATGATAGTGTTTGACTCGCTACATATCTAGGCCACCATTTTCATAGGTTGAGCTCTAGAAATACAAGTTAGTAAATAAATACATACATGGTATGCATCGCTACACGATGCAGAGTGGCACAAGTGGTAGAGGCAACCAAGTTTTTTGCATAGAATGCGTTTTACACCAACAGGTGATGCAAGCACAGCACTAACTTGTTATGAGTTGTTTAGCACCAAACCCCTAATAAATCATGCAAAATGATTGTAACAGTGATGGGACAGTGCAAACACTCACAGAAATAACATTTCACAAAATAGCATAAATTCTCTTTGCAGATAATCTAATACCAATGAAAACAGATACAAGCAATGGGTCAAAGGTAAATAATGTGATTCCCACTTATGTAATACATGTAATTTCCACAAAATGACATGTTCTATGACAGACACATGACCATGCATCGCACTGTACACATTTGTGGCAGGTGACACAACACAGATTTGCAGATTTCTGAAAATACCTGTGTTGTATAATTTTTTTAATTTCTTGGACACAGTTTACTGTGAGAAGTATAGACTGCTGAGTAGTTAGTTCTGCCTGTCTTTATTTCCCCACAGAGATTCAGTTAACATTTTGAAAATTGTATAAAATGTGGAATTTAATAACATTTTCTAGGTATTCCAAATCCTTCTGCGCTTGATATTTTAGAATAAGTGGCTTGATGTTAATAAAAATGGAGACCTTTAATTAGATGAGGTTTCAGGTAGAATCTGTCAACTTTCTATTATTCAACTCTGAGAACAAAATGTAAGTTACATCATGTTAGACATATTTATGTAGCACACATTCTACTTTGTTACGCTATCTGGTCTGGTATCTTCTCGACCTGATTTTGGATACCAGGCATGTACTTGAGTTTTGGATGTCTTTATGAGCTGTAACATCAATGGTGTATTTGTGGTTCTTTTTTGTATAGAAAGTACGTTTTAACCTTTTGGTTGCCATATTGATCTCTTTATACAACATGAAAGGGAGTCTCAATATGTCTTTATATATGCAATCATGAGCCAAAGGAGCCCCTCGAATGCCACTATTTTTTTAATTTTATGTTTTGTCTCGCTGATGAAGACCAACTCCCCATGAAGAGGAGGGTCAAGTAAGGAGTTTGCTGGTGCCCTTTCCGGACACTGGCAAATATCCTAATGAGGTGGCCCAGCGCTCTCTTCTAGACCACCTCATTAATATGTATATGACATCAGGAGAGATGTCACCCACATATTAGATGGACCTGCGGGGGATTTCCCAGTCCCTACCAAGTCCATTAAAGGGTCAAGGAGGTGGGCTGCTTCAGCTGCTTCTTAGCCATGCTTGCCCCACTTTTTTCCAGAGGTTCGGAGGAAGGCAGGTAGGAGGGATCATAGGAGGAGCAGCCCAGCTCTGGACAATTGTTCCCATCCCGCCAACAGAATAAAGTAACCAGGAGGTGGGGATTGGAAGGTGTGGGACTTGGATTGTTCCTACTCCAGCCCCTTCCAGTTTCCACTTCCTGGTTCATTCCACACAGCTCCTTCGCCTCCGAATGCTTTTCTGTGCATCAGTCTAAGAGGAAGGAGCTGTGAGTCTATGACACTGAAAGAAGCCAGTTGCTGTTTGGATTTGTTCTGAGACACAGACAAAATCCAAACAGCACCTGGCTCCTTGCTGGGCACAGGCACACGGGTCCTTCCTCTCACACTGGTCCTCTCCCCATGAGGTGCTTTGTGAGGGAGGGGGATGTGTGTGTTCACCCCAGTAAGGAGCCAGAGGGAGTTTAGATTATTTCTTAGCCATGTGTAGTTTAAATGTAACAATAGTAATACACCATAACCTCTGTTATGCTCTTTTGGTTGCAGATATGTATGGAACTGCTAGTAGTTAGTCAAAAAGGTCATAATACCCAGATCCAATAATTGATCAGTACTCTACATAATGTTTTTCGTTGGGGACTGGCCAAAGATTACCTTATAATGAAAATTGTAACACATAAACTGGTGGCGAATAAAAAATATGTATTTCCCAGCAATCTGAATTAAGTGACGGGGTGTCATTTGTACCACACAGAATTCTGCATTATGCATTATGCATTATGTTGAGCTATTTAGAGGACGTTTTTTTAAAGAGTTTTGTGGACAGTGGCCCAAGAACGTGACAATAGAAATTGCAAGAATGCAGCTTGGAAACAGATATATTTCTGGCATGTGGGTAGTTGGAGTACTTGGGTTCAGGGTAGGCCAGCACCAAGGTAAACCTACAGACTTAATCTCTTAGGGAAATCATCAAAGAGAATCCCCTACTGGTCATATGGACCTTTGATTGTTGCCTTGAAGTGTAAGAAAGGAGCTAACATTGGCAATACATTTCAAATAAAGTGAATGAGAGTTGATGTTAATGTTATTGTTAACAGTTAAATGCCAAATTATGAAATAGACCTTTTCCTATTGCTGGAGGGTTGAGACATAGAAGCCAGTGGCGTAGCAAGGTCAGGTGGTACCCGGTGTGGAAAATTCCTTATCACCCCTGCTTGACAAAATGGCAAAAATATGTGTTTAAAACACATATTTTTGCCATTTAGTCACCCCCCTCAGTGATAACACCTGGGGTGCCCCGCACCCACCGCACCCCCATTCCCACGCAACTTCATAGAAGGGGTTGCATGTAATTTCCACAGGCGCCTGCATAGTAGCTCCAATTTGAGGAACAACTTTTATAAATGATTACCATATTCAAATGAACTAATTTTAAACTCGTAGCCCAGAGACCTGATATTTTATCGCCGTTTTGTCGTGCCACCAAAAGTAATGCCATTGTGGGCAAGTCACCATATCTTCCACTACCTCAAATTGTAAATTTGTTTTAATTAGAAAATAACTCTGTAGTGTAAATATTGACTGTACATTGTATTGTCAAGAAAACATTTTTTTATCACTCAACTCATCATCATTTTCTGTTTGTATAATGTGATTTCAGCAGAACTTCACATCTGAAATGCTTCTGCTGAAATACGATACAGAAAAGGGGGTGGTGATGAACAGAGTGTCTGAATTAAGCAGACCACTCTTACCCAGTCCAAAGATCAGGGCTTGATCCATCACCGTTATTTATCTCACTGCCCCATCCCAGCTCAGAACCTGGCTATATGCAAATTAGTCTGTCTCTGGCCCAGTGCATCATGGGAACAGGGCAGACCAAACTACCAAGCCAATTCTTCACCAGAAAGGAGACAAGCTACCGGGGACCGGTTTCTGGCATTTCAGCCTCTTCGGCCCGGCTTGCTTGAATCCTGATGGAGCAGTGAGAAAGGGACTCATGTCTGAGTATACCCTGCCACACCTATAGTGGCCAAAAACGATACAGAAAAGGGGGTGGTGAAAATACATCGCCACAAATAGATAGATAACCTTGAGAGACTGGATATGTTGGCAAATGGAAAGACCGGAATACATTTGCAGCAGGTGCATTAGCCCACCAAGAAGAAATTATTTTAATGGTAATGCAACACCCACTGGGGAAAATATGATGAAACCACAAGTTCCATGATGCACTACGATATGCACGCACTTACTGAGCCAATAAAAAGACCTAATGAACTAATTTATGGTTTTGAAAATCTTGCTTGTACTTGCCAGCGGCAGCCTGTGATCAAGAACGGTCTGAGTTCGAAATGCGTTAGGCGATAAATGCCATCTACAAGGATTTATAGTTTTTTTCTTGCCACTTATTCGACTTGAGTGCGGCTTCGTCTAGGGGTGAACTCTTTCCAAAATATTTATTTATATATATATATATATATATATATATATATATATATATATATATATATATATATATATATATATATATATATATATATATATATATATATATATATATATATATATATATATATTACCTACTGGCGGTCGCCAGTAGGTATATATAGTTAGGATTTTTTCTCTATGGGATTTTTGAAAATTCTATGTCTAATAACGTTGGCGTTTGTGGACGGAATTGGCTGAAATTTTCAGGAAAATGGCACATTTTGTTTCTGAGTAGCCCTTGAAAATTTGGGGGGGGTTCGTCAAGGGGGGGCCGAGAAAAAAGGGGGGTCCCAAAACGTGTTTTTAACATTGAGTTTTCCATAGGGCGGTTGGCCTCACTTTTAGCCCGAACGGCTGAATGGATTTGCACGAAACTTGGCAAAATTGTAGGGACTGGTAGCCCGATGTGCCTTTTGTAGGTCTCAATATATGTGCTACAGTGGATTTTGAGAAATTAACGTTTAAAAAAAGATATATATCTGTAACAGCGGACCGGGCAGCGCTCCAGGACGCGTACTTTTCGCGCAACGGAGCTTTGTGAAGCGAAGCTGATTGGTTCTCCGGCGTCTGTAAACATTCCAAACAGTCCGTAGCGGCCGCCATCTTGTCTCTCGGTAGGATCGAGAGACAAGCGGAGGCCAAACCGAAGGGGCAAATGACCATAAGGGGGCATAGTAGATCCTCCCTGACCGTTTAGGTTTGATGTGGAGGTTTTAAAAGGGCCCCGCGGGGCAAAAAAAAATAAAAATAATAATAATCGAACAGCTGAATGGATTTGCACGAAACTTGGCAAAATTGTAGGGACTGGTAGCCCGATGTGCCTTTGCTAGATCTCAATATATGTGCTCCAGTGGATTTTGAGAAATTAACGTTCAAAAAAAGATATATATCTGTAACAGCGCACCGCTTCGCGTACTTTTCGCGTTACGGAGCTTTGCGAAGCGAAGCTGATTGGCTCTCCGGTGTCTGTAAACATTCCAAACAGTCCGTAGCGGCCGCCATCTTGTCTCTCGGTAGGATCAAACAGCTGAATGGATTTGTACGAAACTTGGCAAAATTGTAGGGACTGGTAGCCCGATGTGCCTTTGCTAGGTCTCAATATATGTGCTTCAGTGCATTTTGAGAAATTAACGTTCAAAAACAAGATATATATCTGTAACAGCGCTCCGCTTCGCGGAGATAAAATTATATGTGTATTACCTAGCTGTTGCTAACACCAGTTAGCGACGGCGAGTAGAAGATAGCGACCATCTTGGGCCCCACTTTGCATGTGAGTGATATTTATCACTAATGACATGCAAAGTGGGCATGCCAAGATGTTAGCGACTGGAAACAGTCGCTAACATCGCTATCTCCTATTATCAACTTTTGGAAATATTCGAGATAAGCGCGAATATCTCCAAAAGCTACCACCTGCCCTGAGCAGTTCTTAGCCATGTTATCCAATGGGAGGTGGATAACATGGCTAAGAGCATTAGCTCGGTAATGCATGAATATCGCTGAGTTTTCAGCGATATTAATGCATTGCGGTCGTTTTTTATCGTATTTGCGATAAACCTTGATAATAGCAAGGTTTATCTGCGATAATTTCTGACGGTAAAAAAATCGTTGCTAAGCATCGTTAGGGATAAATATCGCTTAACTTTGGTAATATGCCCCAACGTCTGTTAACGTTCGATTCGAAGGAAATCAGGAAGTGTTGAAAAACATTGTCTGCGCCATCTTGTCTTTTTTCAAATGCCACACTTTTGTCGTGCACGGCAGCCATTTTAGATGCCTTGACCAGACCCACTCTGTGCACGCTGTCGATCCTTAGCATGGCTCCCCACCCTCGAAAGCATCTGCCCCAGGCAGTGGTCACCCCCGCTCTCTGTCTTATGCATGGGTAATAAACCTCCCCCCATCTGCGCTGCTCTTCCCTGAGAATCACACCCTGTGCCCGCCCGACACCTCCCTTTCGCCCTATTCACTACCGCACCCTCTGACACTCCTTTTCCTCTGTGTCCGATTGTCCAGGCTGGTCCTAGGGTATCAGCTAGCCCTGCAGATGTAGTTTATGGCCACAGCTGTAAAGAATCACCCCTCTTCAAAGGAGTTATAGTAGATCAAGGCCCACACTCGATGAGATCCGTCACAGCAGAAGCGTTGCTATTATCTGAAAACCATCCTGTATTGTGATTGGGGAGGGGACCGAGCCTGAAGCGGAAGATTCCAGGGATGACTCTTTGTACATCAAAGTTTTTACAATTATGTGTCACATTAAAAATATATAGCACTCCGACAAAGTAGTAAGATTATAAAACTTTAATAATTTATAAATATATACAAGAAAACAAAAATAGTAATAACATATAAACATTTTTAGGGAAAAACAACGAAGTAGCGGTCGGCTGTGCGAATAGTCCCAACGCAGCACAACGTCCAGATTTCCGGCGTGGGGCGTCGCGGTGGGTGGGTCATCAGTAGCAAACTGTTGTGCGAATAGTTCCAAGGCAGCAGAACGCGCTGAAATCTAGATGACACGAAAGTGATGTCTAGTAAGTTGCCACCCAGCAAATAACGGCATGGGGCGTCGCGGGGGGTGGGTCATCAGTAGCAAACTGTTGCGCGAATAGTTCCAAGGCAGCAGAACGATGGCACCAAGGTGATGTCCAGTAAGTTGCCGCACTGGTTTTGGTATCCTACAATGCTGCTCCGAATAACGGCGTGGGGCGCCCCGGGGGAGGCGGCGTGAACGGGCCTCTGCAGGTGGAGTGTCATCTGTTGTAGTGGGGCGCCCCTTTACCGTTTCAGTTGCCATTCCGTCCGTTTTTGGTCCACTGTGTCAAAAGCCGCAATTCAGCTGAGTTGCACCCACTCTTGCGGTGCAGCGATAGGCGGCTGTCACAGGACTCTCAAAATGGCGGCAGGCTGTTTCCTTTTTGGGCCTGGTCCACTGAAATGGCCCTGGGACACCTTGGAAATCGGACGCTTGTCTGCTAGGTCTTGGACCCAATTCTCGAAAGCGTCCCCTCCGCCTTGAGAATTCATCAAAAGTTTTGGGGGCTCCGACTCCTGCAGGCTTCTGGTGGGGAGCGGCTGCCATGATTGCTCGCGGAATGACCACGACTGAGCTACGAGATGGTGGTGCTCTCATGCTGACGCCAGCTTCAGTCTGAAACATCCAGAAACAAGGTGAGGCTTTCATCGTTTGGGAAAAAAAAAAAGTTTTCATCCAATGAAAAGTGTTGTTTTTAGGTCACATGATCAAGCCTTCCATCATTAGGAAACCAAAAGTAAAATGAACCAATGAAAAGTTTTATAAACAAGTCACATGACCTGTTATGCGGCATAGGGTATAAAATGCGGAGAAAATACATTGGCACGTGAGGCGGCGTCAGTAGCGGACCGATGTGCGAATAGGCCGAAGGCAATACAACGCGCCAAGATCCGGATGGCACCGAGGTGGTGTCATAGTTGAGAGTTCTGAGCAGCGGTTGTAACACTGTCTGAAGCTTATTTGCAGCTGCTGCAGCTTCACTACGCGCCAAGATCCGGATGGCACCGAGGTGGTGTCTAGTAAGGTGCACTGGTGTGGCCATCCTACAATGCTGAAAGTCGGCGTGGGGCGCCCCGTTGGCCTGTGAGTTTGCGTCAGTAGCGGACCGATGTGCGAATAGGCCGAAGGCAGCACAACGCGCCAAGATCCGGATGGCACCGAGGTGGTGTCTAGTAAGTTGCCGCACTGGTGTGGCCATCCAACAATGCTGAAAGTCGGCGTGGGGCGCCCCGTTGGCCTGTGAGTTTGCGTCAGTAGCGGACCGATGTGCGAATAGGCCGAAGGCAGCACAATGCGCCAAGATCCGGATGGCACCGAGGTGGTGTCTAGTAAGTTGCCGCACTGGTGTGGCCATCCTACAATGCTGAAAGTCGGCGTGGGGCGCCCCGTTGGCCTGTGAGATGGCGTCAGTAGCGGACCGATGTGTGAATGGGGCCGAAGGCAGCGCAACAATATTTTCGGAATAGAAGACACCACTAGGCGCTGAGATGCCAAGATCCGGATGGCACCGAGGTGGTGTGTAGCAAGTTGCCGCACTGGTGTGGCCATCCTACAATGCTGAAAGCCGGCGTGGGGCGCCCCGTTGGCCTGTGAGTTTGCGTCAGTAGCGGACCGATGTGCGAATAGGCCGAAGGCAGCACAACGCGCCAAGATCCGGATGGCACCGAGGTGGTGTCTAGTAAGTTGTCGCACTTCTGTGGCCATCCTACAATGTTGAAAGTCGGCGTGGGGCGCCCCGTTGGCCTGTGAGATGGCGTCAGTAGCGGACCGATGTGCGAATGGGGCCAAAGGCAGCGCAACAATATTTTCTGATTTGAAGACACCACAAGGCGCTGAGATGCCAAGATCCGGATGGCACCGAGGTGGTGTCTAGCAAGTTGTGGCACTGGTGTGGCCATCGTACAATGGTAAAAGTCGGCGTGGGGCGCCCTGTTGGCCTGTGAGATGGTGTCAGTAGCGGACTGATGTGTGAATGGGGCCAAAGGCAGCGCAACAATATTTTCTACAATATTTTCGGAGTAGAAGACACCACAAGGCGCTGAGATGCCAAGATCCGGATGGCACCGAGGTGATGTCTAAGTTGCGGACCGATGTGCGAATGGGGCCAAAGGCAGCGCAACAATATTTTCTGAAGAGAATACACCACAAGGCGCTGAGATGCCAAGATCCGGATGGCACCGAGGTGATGTCTAAGTTGCGGACCGATGTGCGAATGGGGCCAAAGGTAGCGTAACAAGATTTTCTGTATGGAAGATACCACTAGGCGTTGAGATGCCAAGATTCGGATGGCACCGAGGTGATGTCTAGCAAGTTGTGCCACTGGTGTGGCCATCGTACAATGGTAAAAGTCGGCGTGGGGCGCCCTATTGGCCTGTGAGATGGTGTCAGTAGCGGACTGATGTGCGAATGGGGCCAAAGGCAGCGCAACAATATTTTCTGACTGACACCACAAGGCGCTGAGATGCCAAGATCCGGATGGCACCGAGGTGATGTCTAAGTTGCGGACTGATGTGCGAATGGGGCCAAAGGCAGCGTAACAATATTTTCTGTATGGAAGATACCACTAGGCGTTGAGATGCCAAGATTCGGATGGCACCGAGGTGATGTCCAGCAAGTTGCTGTACTGGTGTGGCCATCCTACAATGCTGAAACTCGGCGTGGGTCGCCCCATTAGCCTGTGAGATGGCGTCAGTAGCGGACCGATGTGCGAATAGGCCGAAGGCAGCACAACGCGCCAAGATCCGGATGTCACCGTGGTGGTTTCATAGTTGAGAGGCACTTCATCTGCAGTGGGGCGCCGAGATCCGGATGGCACCGAGGTGATGTCTAGCAAGTTGCTGTACTGGTGTGGTCATCCTACAATGCTGAAATGTAGTGGGGCGCCCCTTTACCGTTTCAGTTGCCATTCAGCTGAGTTTCGGCTGCTCTTGATGCTACAGCGACAGGCGGCTGCAAGAGGACTCTCAAAATGGCGGCCTGTTCTTTGGATTTGGGCCTGGTCCACTAAAATGGCCCTGGGACACCTTAGAACTCGGACGCTCGATTTTTTTTTCCTTTCCTGTACATGCAAAAAAAGGTAAATGCCCGGTACGTTACACGCTTCATCTGCCACGATGAACTCTCCAGAGGAACCGAAAAAAAATATAGTTGTGGTAACTATACCATGCATCGTCATATGGAGAGGTGGCACCAATTAATTATAGTGCTGCATAAAAGAGAGATTTGGAGGAGAACCCCTGACCTGCTAGTACATTCATCAAAGAAGTGGCACTGAGAGCTTCAGAGGCAAGGGAAACGGTCCCAAATATTTAGAATAACTTTGGAAAGATTAAAATGACATGTTTAGATTGTGGTAAATTAATTTCATGTGGACAGATGAGTGTTACTCTAATAAATACAGCATATGAACATCATCATAGTCGATGGTTGGTAGAGACATTTTGACTATATCCTGGACCTGCCCGTCCTCGCCCAAAATGGCGCCGGAATAAATGGGACTCGTAACTCCTTGTTGTGTACTGGTTGCAGAACCTTGAAATCACGAGATACGTATGCAGTTTTGAAGCACATGGCGGGCGGGGACGAGAATTGATTGAATATTTCGACATCCCTATTGATATTAAGTTCTGATGTGTTATTGATTACTGTACTGTTGAAAATTCGAATTAACGTCACCCATGGTACTTGCCCGCAAATGTATATCTAGATAATTTTATTGTAACTGGCCCTGTCGTATTTTAATTATAAAATGTACGTCCACCGATTCCGTAACTGTTAGACACCTTAGTTCTTGCAACCTAATGGCCCGCCCGTTACGTTCCTCTACAGTGTAAATGTCTATTCATCATATACAATTACAGTTTGCTCCGTGGCAGGCCCACGTGGTTATAGGCTCGTATTTGTATAATGAAATTTTCACAATAAAGGTTTTTAAAAGAAAACATGGTAGTAGTATATACATTGGTAAAGTTTTTAATAATAGTCACTGTTTTAGAATCATTAAAAGGCAAGTGAAATAAAGCAGACCAATTACATGAAGGGTAAAAGGTATAATACGAAGGAACGCAGTAAAGATAATTGGTCAAGGGCTGTTGTGTTTTCTATTCCTGCAACATAAAGTGATCGATAAGAATCTCATATTCAGGCGTATCGGCGACTAAGACAGCAGGTCGACCCTCTTTTGCTCAACGGCTCCGTCATGGGACGAAGAAACGCTCTTTTTCTCGAAAAAAGAATATATTTTACTTGCAGGACAGTTGTAAAATTTCCGGGAAAGTACATTAGCCTGGAACATTATAACATATATTTAAGAAAAAATAATGTTCGGAAGTAATTAAAAGCGTAATTTTTAGGTGATATGACCAAGCCTTTCATCATTACAATAAGAAAAGTAAAATGAACCAATGAAAAGTTTTATTAACAAGTCACATGACTTGTTATGCTTACGTTACGCGCTGCGCGCCCCGGATGACTTCCGGATGCGCTAACGCGGCGCGTCATATGACGCATTACGCGACAACGCAGGTCCAGAATATAGTCAAAATGTCTCCACCAACCAGCGGTCGAAACACAACCCCTTTCAGCAGGCTAAATAGTTCTGTTAAATGACAACAGAAGGGACAGGCAACAAGAACCATCAGTCAAAGAGGGGAGGGCTAGTTCTTCTCTACCGGGTTACATTGGGGCGCTACCGGAACTGATCGAATTGGTAGTCTACAGTGTTTCTGGATGTTTCAGACTGAAGCTGGGGTTAGCATGAGAGCAGCACCATTTCGTAGCTCCGTTGTGGCCATTCCGCAACCAATCATGGCAGCCGCTCTTTATCGTTATTTTGGGCGGGGTGGGTGGCGGAGCCGAGCTGTTTTGCAGCCATCATTGTGTGGAGTTCAGTTCATCTCACTAGTTTTGTATTTGTCATGAGGGGTTGTTCCTAATGTTTCTATTTTAGCGAGGTCAAAAAGAGATCCCATTAGTGGCCTACTGATTTTACTCGATTCCTTTTCTTTTTTTTTACACGATTTTTCGTTATCTGCAAAGACTAAACAGAGTATTGCGACTCTGTGTTTGTTTGTAAATAGAGAATGAACCAAAGAGAACTAATTCTAAAACAGTAAATACTTGGATAACAATCAATCAAATGGAGAGAGAAGCAGGCACGACGGATTACAACGGGGGCAAAGGCCTGCGTTAACTACCTTTCACTATCTGCAAAGAGAGAGTACTCCTAATAGAAATGAGGGGGGTGGGGCACCATTCAAAGCAGATCAGTGTGCATAAACACGAAAATGTTTTCACTTACCACGTACTTGACATTCGACAGCTTATGATATTTGCTATTAAAAAACCATTGAAATTCACTGAAAAAACCATAGGTTATAGACCATATATAGTTAGGAATTAGCATTTACAAAACCTTGAAAATTCACTGAAAAAACCATAGGTTATAGACCATATATAGTTAGGAATTAGCATTTAAAAAACCTTATTTTACTCACACAAAACCATTGAAATTCCATATATAGTTAGTTGCACTAACTATATATCGCGCACCCGCAATCCACTGCTGATGATGTCACATATTACATCATTCATGACATGGTCAGTGACATCACTGATGACATCGCTGATGACATCTCAAATGACATCACTGATGACATCTCATTTGACATCAATGACCACATCACTGATGATATCATTCATGTGACAATACAATGCATCTCCTCACATTTTAATATAACCTCTGTTTCACCCAGTGTTAAATACAGAGTATAATTTTTGAAACCATTGACACACCAATACTAGTTACTACATACGCACTCACTGATTCGTACGTCTACACACACATTCACTCATTCACCCATACAATCATTCATACATACAATCACTCATCTTTACAACACTATCATATGCACTCATACACCTATACAGACACTCACACTCTGCCACTCATCCATGGAGTTACTCACACACCTAGTCAGTCCTGTAAAGAATCAATCACACTTCCATTTTCTAGTTTATACAGTTAAACATAGAGCACCTTACGTTTTCAACCATATACTAACACATACTTAGTCTCTTATACAATCATTGATAGTAGTACACATTGATCTGCACAGAGTCACACACCTCCCAGCCAGCCACACACACACTCAGTCTCCCATGCAAATACTTGGGCAATCAATCAATAACCCATATAGTTACTCATATAGCTACTGATCAACACATGCAGCAGTTTACAGAACAACAGACATAATGATGCACAAATTAAGACAGTTTAGTCACTAACCCATGCATTCAGTGAGACACATTTAATCACTCACTCATACAGTCAGTCACGCACCTACTAAATCCTTCATCCAGACACTTCTACATCTACTCATTCTTCAATATGTAAAACATATTTAAACTTTACAGAAACACACAGTCACTGGATGATGTCATCAGTGATGTCATTTGAGATGTCGTCAGTGATGTCATCAGTGATGTCATTTGAGATGTCATCAGCGATGTCATCAGTGGTGTCACTGACCATGTCATGAATGATGTAATATGTGACATCATCAGCAGTGGATTGCGGGTGCGCGATATATAGTTAGTGCAACTAACTATATATGGAATTTCAATGGTTTTGTGTGAGTAAAATAAGGTTTTTTAAATGCTAATTCCTAACTATATATGGTCTATAACCTATGGTTTTTTCAGTGAATTTTCAAGGTTTTGTAAATGCTAATTCCTAACTATATATGGTCTATAACCTATGGTTTTTTCAGTGAATATATATATATATAAATTATAGTTAGGACCTAGTTACCATAGGAAAATTGCAACATTCTATTCCCAATAACTTTGGCGCCGATTGGCGAATCTTCGCGAAATTTTCAAAACTTATGGCCCGCTTCGGTCCGTTCCAATCTTAAAAGTTTCGGGGTGATTAGGCAAGCGGGGGCCGAGAAAAAGGGAGGGTCCCAAAATGTGTTTTCTGAATGCAATTTTCCATAGGAAACTTTAGACACGGCTACAGCCCGAACTGCTGAATGGAATTACACCAAATTTGGCAAACAGGAAGCCCTTGGTTCAGAAAGAGCCCTTTTTTGTTGGCTGATGTAAATCCGTTCAGTAGTTTTTTAAAATATTAATGGAAAAATAAATATATATATATATGGGCAGGGCCTAACCACACATCTCATTGTGAGATCTGATTGGCTGTCAGCACTTCATCCAAGAAGTGTTGGCAGCCATCTTGGGACCAATACACATGATAACACCTCATTAAAAAACATTGGAGTTAATAGAAGGTTTTAACACTTTAGTTACATTAAAAATCATTTGTTGATGGTACCATACTCATTTTAGGAATTGTGGTGTGCTCTAAGGTGATTTTACCATGTGAAAAAGCCTTCTGCTGGGATATCATGAATCATGTTTGAGAGAAAACTACTTTCTCATGCTTTTCCCAAAGAGGTTTGGAAGGTGATCTATAAGCTAAACTGAGAGCATATTTTCTGTAAATTCACATTATCTTTCTCAGTCATGTGAGAATGAAGTCTGACATTCTCAGTAAAACATGTACATCCAACAAGGGCAGAGACTGTCAGTTGATTTGCAGACTGAAACATGCACTTTCAATACCAGCAGCAGACTTCCCTGGTGAGCAGTAGCTTTACTACAGTGATCTAATAAGCAACTAGAGTGCTAACATTCTGAATTTATGGCAAATGTGTGACACATCTGAATGCCTTCTTGATGGAATCAAAGTAAGAAACTGAAAGTATTTCCTACTGGGGAGACTGTAGTAAATGAGGAAATTAGAAAACTTCATAACAAATAAGTCTCCCAAGATGGCCACCAGAGACAAAAGAGCCCAAATGTAGCACAAATATCACCCAGATGTAGCCCAGGTATAGCCCAATGACAGAATGTCCCAGAGTGTTCTATAGGACAACTAGAGCGCTAACAGTCATACTTATGAGAAAAGTATGGCACACCTCAAGCCATCTTGAATGGAATAAAGTGGTAAGACTTAAAACATTTAATTTGCAAAGAAACAAAATGAGGTGGTTCATTTTGCCATAGATATTATGATTAGTGCTGCAAAAAGAAAAATTAGGGCACATTTTGACTTCTCAAATCCTCTTCTATTTCATTAAAAAATTCTGACATGCAGACTGAAAGATGCACTTTGAATACCAGCAGCAGACTTCCCTGGTGAGCAGTAGCTTTACTACAGTGATCAAATGAGCAACTAGAGTGCTAAAAATTCAGAATTTATGGCAAATGTGTGACACATCTAAATACCTTCTTGATGGAACCAAAGTAAAAAATTGAAAGTATTTCCTACTGAGGAGACTGCAGTAAATGAGGAAATTAGGAAACTTCATAACAAATAACTTTCCCAGGATGGCCTCCAGAGACAAAAGAGCCCAAATGTAGCACAAATATCATCCAGATGTAGCCCACGTATAGCTCAATGACAGAATGTCCCAGAGTGTTCTTAAGAACAACTAGAGCGCTTACTGTCTTACTTATGACAAAAGTATGGCACACCTGAAGCCATCTTGATTGGAATAAACTGGTAACACTTAAAACATTTGATTGAAAAAGGAACACAATGAGGGGGTTCATTTTGCCATAGAAAGTATGATTAGTGCTGAAGAAAGAAAAATTAGGGCACATTTTGAGTGACTTCTCAAATCCTCTTCTATTTCATTACAAAATTCTGACAATTAAAATGCAATATGCACTTTTAATACCAGCAGCAGACTCCCACGGTGAGCAGTAGCTTTAATACAGTGATCTAATGAGGAACTGGAGTGCTAAGATTCAGAATTTATGGCAAATGTGTGACATATCGGAATACCTTCTTGATGGAATCAAAGTAAAAATATGAAAGCATGTCCTACTGAGGAGACTGCAGTAAATGAGGAAATAAGGATACTTCATAACAAATATATCTCCCAAGATTGCCACCAGAGACAAAAGAGCCCAGATGTAGCCCACATATAGCCTAATGACAGAAGTGTGCAAAACACTTTTTATTTTTTGTGTTTTTGCAGTTTTATATAGTGCAGACTTGTCAGGTATTGGAGTGCTTTACCTCCCAAGGTGGCCACCAGAGGCAAAAGAGCCCAAATGTAGCACAAATATCACCCAGATGTAGCCCACATATAGCCTAATGACAGAAGTGTGCAAAACACTTTTTATTTTGTGTGTTTTTGCAGTTTTATATAGTGCAGACTTGTCAGGTATCGGAGTGCTTTACATGAGCATTGGTTACATCACACAAGAACAAATTAATTTTGGGTTTAGACATGGGGAGATTAAGTGATTTGACCAGAATCACAGAATGTCAAGCTGAAGCAGAAATTCCAACCTGGTTCCCCAATTGCAAAGGCTGCAGCTCTTGAAGTAACACCATGTCCTCTCCCCTAAGTGCAACATTTAATCTATTGGTCAACTGGATAAAAAAACATAAAGATAACACATAATTTAAAAGTGCTTTGTCGCTATTTGAAAACTCCGAAAATAAGTCCTCATTTTAGTTTTTAGAGCACTAACCATAATTTTGATGCTTTCGGGATTGGAAGCAGCGCAAGAACACGCACGCACTACTAACCTGATTCCAATGGCCAGCAGAAACGATAAGACGATAATCCTCCCAACTCCCCTCAGCCCAAGACCCAACAATGGAACTATCACCACTATCTGAGCATGTACCGAAGATATAAAATGCCCCATTTTCGTAAGGTGGTCAACTACCACCAGAATGACTGTCTGCTTATCACAGGGGGGCATCTCCACAATAAAATCCATTGACAAGGTATGCCATGGCTTGGGAGGAATTGGCAACGGATGCAGCAGACCTGATGGTTTAGAATGACAGGACTTTCCTTGGGCACAAATCGCACAATTTTTTACGTATTCCTTTACGTCCGCTCGGACACCAGGCCACCAAAACGACCGTTCCACGGTAGCTGTGGTCTTGTAAATGCCCATGTGTCCACCCAATACAGAATCGTGGGCCCATTCCAACACCTGTTGTTGTAACTCAGTCCGGGGTATGTACAATGCATGGTAATGGTACGCTAGTTGGTCTTTTTTGCATCGGTGTGCTGGCTCTTCTTGGATCCAGGACGGTATGTCCAGGTCGGATAGGGCTACTCTGACATCCTCTAGGAAGTCTTCGGAGGTGATCAAGGCAATAGACGTCTCCGAATGCTCTGTCTCCTTAAGAATAGAAGGGGGTTCAGCGGGAGATATCGCCTCCTCATCCCCCAACCTGGAGAGTGCATCTGCTTTCCCGTTACGTGATCCAGGTCTATACTTGATCACGAAGTCGAAGTCGGAAAAGAAAAGTGTCCACCTCAGTTGACGGGGAGTCAAGGCCTTTGCCGTTTTCAGAAACAACAAATTACGGTGATCCGTAATGATTTCCACTGTATGTAATGCCCCTAGGAGATAATGTCTCCACTCCTCACATGCTCTTTTGATGGCAAGGAGCTCTTTGTCCGTGATGGTATAATTGACTTCACAGGGCGTGAGCTTCTTTGAATAATATGCCACTGTATGGAGCTGCCCTGTGGAAGGGTGACGTTGTGACAAGATTCCACTGAGGGCATACTGGGACGCGTCTGTTTCAAGAATGAATGGTAGCTGAGGGTCTGGGTGTCTGAGAATGGGTGCTTGGGTGAACCTCTCCTTAAGAAGTTGGAATGATCCCTCTGCCTCCTCTCCCCATATGAAAGGAACATTCTTTCGCAAG
The DNA here is from genome assembly GCF_964261635.1 of Lissotriton helveticus. Lineage (NCBI taxonomy): Eukaryota > Metazoa > Chordata > Amphibia > Caudata > Salamandridae > Lissotriton > Lissotriton helveticus. The sequence goes on along the minus strand of NC_136065.1, from coordinate 253,271,250 downwards.
AGGGACGTGATAGGATGAATGGTCTTGGAGAAATCTTGAATGAATCGCCGATAATAGTTGGCAAAGCCAAGAAAGCTCTGCGCAGACTTGACATTCTGTGGCGTTTTCCAGGTCAGTATGGCGTCGACCTTACTCATGTCCATCCTGAACCCTTGGGCATCAATCACATACCCCAGAAAGGCTACCTCTTGGACATGAAAGAGGCCTTTCTCCAACTTGGGATACAGCGAGTTTTGTTGTAGTCTGCCCAACACGGTCTTTACATGTGTGATGTGTTCCAAACGAGATGCTGAGTAAATCAGAATGTCATCAATATAAACCACACAAAAGGATTCCAAACACCCCCTTAACACCTCGTCCATGAAAAACTGGAAGGCGGCCGGGGCGTTGCAGAGGCCAAAAGGCATCACCCGATATTCGTAGAGGCCGAATTTGGTCCTAAATGCAGTTTTCCACTCGTCCCCCTTCTTTACTCGAACAAGATGGTAAGCTCCACGGAGATCGAGCTTGGTGAAATATCGAGCTCCCTTCAGTTGATCCATCAAAACGGGGATCAGGGGTAGAGGGTATCGGTTCTTAATTGTCACTCTGTTTATGGCTCTATAGTCGATACAGGGTCTTAACTCTTCGCAGTCCTTCTTTGGTATAAAGAACATGGGCGAAGAGGCAGGAGAGGTGGAGTGTCTAATAAATCCAGTAGCCAAATTTTCATCAATGTAAGTCTTCAGATACAGAGTCACTTTTTCCGTCAAAGCATACACCCTGCTGCATGGAATATCCGCACCCGGGACGAGATCTACACGGAAATCATATGCACGATGAGGAGGTAATTGGGTGGCCTTTTTCCTGTCAAATAAGGCGTGAAACTACCGGTACTCAACCGGCAGGACCGTGGCACAGCAAAACAGGTCAACGGTACACGCACTAGCTAGGTAAGTAGTGGGTGAGGGTGAGGGTGCAGAGTTACATGTTACCTTGTTCTGACACTGCTCTTTACAATATTCAGAGGTCATACTGACAGTTCGTGATGACCAGCTCACTGAAGGATCATGTAAAGTGAGCCAAGGCATTCCCAGGATAAGACGGAATTGCGGGGCATCAATGAGATCGAACTGGATTTGTTCATGATGGTCCAACCCGATTTCCATCAATAAAGAAAGGGTGTGGTACACTACAGGGCCCGATGAAAGGACCGTTCCATCCACTGCCTTAACGGTTTCGGGCATCCGCTTCTTTTCACAGGGGATACCCATCCTGAATGTGAAGTCTTGGTCAATATAGTTCCCCGTGGCCCCTGAGTCCAACAGTGCATAGACTTGTAGATGGTCACGGGTCGTTATCCATAGTGACACACTTACGTTCATCTGGGCGACTGCAGGGTTGAGGGTGTTTGCTACAAAAGGGGAGACCATGTTAGGCGGGCGTCTCAAATCAGAGATCTTCATCTGATCCGAGACCGTCAGTTTTCCGTCGATTTCATGGTGGCCTGTACTCGGGGAAGGGGATTCTTTCCTGGAACGTAATTCCTGGCTCTACACTCTTTAATAAAATCTCTACCTTTGCCACAATACAGACAGAGTTTGAGTCTCCGCCTCTTGTCTTTTTCTTCCATGGTGAGAGGACCACGAATACCTCCGATCTGCATGGGTTCAGGTCCTTCAAGAGCCTTGGTTTTGTCCTCACCCCCCTGCCGAGGCCTTGCCATGGGATAGAAAAACCTATTGTCTCCCCTGTTTCTGTCTCCTTTCCGTTCCAACAACCGGTGGTCCAGTTGGACAGTCAAATCAATGAGTTCCTCACACGTAGAAGGTAGTTGCACCACCTGTGCTAACACATCCTTCAATTCACCCCTCAAGCCCTGATAAAATAAAGAAATCCTTTTTGCAACCGGCCAGTCTGTTTCTACAATGAGGCGATTAAACGTGGTAATGTAGGACAATAGGTCTTGCGATCCTTGTCGTAGAGTCATTCATTCGCGGTCTAGGGTCATCATATGGGACTTTCTGTCGAACAATTTCCTTAACTCAAGACAGAAATCATGTAGCACAGGGTCATTCCGTTCCAGCAAGGGGATGGTCCAACTGGACGCATTCCCGCCCATATATGACATCATAAAGGCTGTTTTGGAGGCCTCACCCTGAAAGACCACAGGCTTACATAGAAAGTGGAGACGGCATTGATACAGGAATGTCTCAAATTTTTTAGGGTCTCCATAAAACCTTTCGGGAGGAGCAAGAGTTATACCATGGTTTTGAATTATGTGTACAGTTGGATTGGCCTCGGTAGAGGTGGATGGAGCCACAAAAGATCCCTCTGGTTGGAAAGAAGGAGGCGGGGGCAATGTGGCCGGTCTAATCAACGGTTTCACTACAGGATCCTTAAGCGCAAGATCTGACATCTCTCTGCGCAAGTCGGATACCTCTTTATATAAGGCTTGATTCTCTGCGCGAGAGGTCTGGACTTCTTGTTGTAATTCCGTAAAGCTCTCCAATAAGGAGGTAAGGATGGTGTTCGTATCCATCGTCTAGGCTGGGCGGTATTCTTGGGCTGGTCAATCTGTCGGGATTGGAAGCAGCGCAAGAACACGCACGCGCCACTAACCTGATTCCGATGGCCAGCAGAGACGATAAGACGATAATCCTCCCAACTCCCCTCAGCACAAGACCCAACAATGGAACTATCACCACTATCTGAGCATGTACCGAAGGGCGCCGTGAGGTGGAATGGCAATGGGGTGTCTGATGCTCCCTTTAATCTATGGTCGAGGTTTACCCACGAAGTCACCGGTATTGATATACTGCAGGGGGAGGAGAAGACAGAGAGCAGAAGATAAGTACCACAAGCTGCTGTTGCCTGAACTCCCTTCCCCTCTGCCACTAGACTCACCGACTTCTCCACACCGGGCGCCGTGAATGAATCAGGATACTGTACCTTACACGGTTGTGGGGGTCTTGCCAAAGTACTGAGAAGTTATCTCCACTTCTCTTTCTCCGCACACCTCAGTTTGCCATAGCTAGTTGGACATTTCACTCATACAAAACAAGAGAAATTTGGTTGTTATAGTTAGTTGTGCTAAATATAACTCGCCCCGCAGCAATGCACTGCTGATCCACGTGATCCACGTCATCATCCACGTGATGCTCTGATGCACCTCCTCACACCCTAATATACAGACTACCATTCTCAAAACCATAGACACACCAATACTGGTACAGCTACAATATTCTGTGCACCTGCATGCAGACCTCTAACCAGCTACATACTATTGATACGTTCTTCTAAATACCCAGTTAGTACCTATGCAGTCTAGGAATCATTCTGTTTGTCCCATACACTTCTCCATTCACCCATCCAGCACTATCTACGTATTCTATCACTCCACCAATACCTAAGCACTTATAAATTCAGCACACACTTTCTTTACAACACTGAAATTACTCCAGTTATTAGTAGTATACTTAAGGAATGGCATATTCACTCAATCACAAATTTAGCACGTCACCTTTCTCGCATTTACTTTCTTCTCTCCAGGTGGAAAAGTGAAGAATTTCCACATGATAGATTCCGGCCTCTGTGGACGTGGTGCCTCCTGCAAGTATTCTTCTTCAGAAGATACTTCTTCCTGCTGCTGTCCAAATGCCATTTTGTTTGATGTTTGAAAAACACAAAAAAACAAGCAAAAATGGTTCTTTTGGGAAAAGAGATGTCTCTCTAAAGATGCTCCAACAAGAATAATTAAAATGGGTGGGGTCCTTCAATAGTTACAGTGGGAAATGTTATGAACCAATGAAATCTTTTTTTTTAGGTCACATGGGATCCGCGCATTCTGCGCTCATGAAGCACGCACCCGACGCGACTTCGTGAAAATATTTAAAAATAATATAGGTTTATTATACGTACAAATATATTATATATATGAATATCTTAGATAATCTCTTGCCCTAATGTGTATATTAAAGACACATACATATCATTTTAAAACATAAAATAAATTTGGGGGAGTCGCGCACCCAGTGCGCCCCAGCACGTATATGACGTCACGCGGGACCCGCCACCGCTCAGGCATTGCGTACCATAATCCGCATGTGTCGCGAATGCACGGGAGCAGGAGTCACAGACTGGTCGCATACCAATCGCGCACATCACAAAATATTAAATGCATATGATGTAACTGAAAAAACACGCAGCTGTCGCACACCGTACGTGGAGCCTTCACGACTTTTCTAAAATGGCGGCTAGAATCTGCGCACCCACCGTGATGTGTACGCTTTTGGGTGCGCAACTTAAAAAAAAAATTGCAAAAAATAAAATAATATAAATATATTAAAATAAAAAAATAAAACAAAAAAAGTAACAATATTTCAGTTTGAATTATACATTTTTTGCAATTTTCAGAAAAATATATAATGTTATTTAATGAATAAAATATTTATAAAGCAATAGTTAAAAAACTGTAGAAAATCAGTACAAAAATAGGTATAACTACTATTACACTTAAAAATTAGCATTTAAAAAACCTTTGAAATTCACTGAAAAAACATAGGTTTCAGAGACTTTATAGTTAGAAATTTACAATTAAAATGCTTTGAAATTCACTGAAAAAACCATAGGTTTCAGAGACGTTATAGTTAGAAATTTGCATTTAAAAAACCTTAGAAGTTCCTCCGTTATAGTTAGTTCTGCTAACTATAACTAGCGCACCCGCAATGCACTGCTGCTGATGTCACATATTACATCATTCATGACATGGTCAGTGACATCACTGATGACATCCCAAATGACATCACTGATGACATCATCCATGTGACAATCTGATACACCACATACACTAGTATAACCTTCCATCACTCACTGTAAAATACAGAGTCCCATATTTGAAACCATTGACACACCAATACCAGTTACTACATACCCACTCACTGATTCCTAAGTCTACACACACAACTACCCATTCAACGGCAGAATGACTTATACATGCAGTCACTAATTAATAGAACACTATCAAATGCACTTATACACATATATAGACATTGACACATCAGCAGTCATCTTAGTTGGTGATGCAGTCATCCTACTCACTCATGAAAAAGATTAATCACACTTACATTTACTCACTTACACAATTATACACACAACACCTCGTTTATTCAAACACATAGTAACTCATAGTTAATATGTTAAAAAATCACCATTACAATTATACACTCATTCATATAGTTACTCTCACAATCACTGACTCTTACACATACTTATTTATATACACCAACTCTCACATACAATGCCTTTTATTTTTTTACTTTGTTGAAGATGTACAACTAAAACATATATTCGTTCACCAACACACAAATAAATACACTCAGTCATCCAAACAACTGTTTCCACATGCACTCTTAAACCTATACACCTAGTCAATCAACCATTCACACATCTATGCATAGAGTTACACACACCCCATCCAACCACACACAAACTCAGTGTCTCATACAAATACTCACCCAACTAATCAATACCTAATCAACACACTCATGTAGTTAGTGACCAACTGATGCAGCATGTTATACAACAACAGAGACAGTGATGCACACATTCACATAGTTTAGTTACTAATCCATGTATTCAGTGAGACAATTTTACTTACTTACTTAAACAGACAGTCAGACAGCTACTAAATCCTCCATCCAGACAGTTATATATCCACTCAAACCTTAATACAGATTGGTATATATATATATATATATATAATACATATTTACATTTCAAACTAAACCACATTCACTGGATGATGTCATCAGTGATATCATTTGAGATGTCATCAGTGATGTCACTGACCATGTCATGAATGATGTCATATGTGACATCATCAGCAGCGCATTGTGGGTGCTTGAGTTATAGTTAGCAGAACTAACCATAACGGAGGAATTTCTATGGTTTTGTACGAGTGTCAGCTAACTATAACACCCATGTGTCGTAGCTCCTCCCATATGGGACGCACCTCTGGGCACGTCCATAGTGTGTGGTAAAACGTAGCTTGTTGGCCACACCCCCTTCCACACCTTTCGTCAGGTTTAGCGCCTATATTTTTTTGTCAAAAATATTTTTATTAGAATATGTAGGAGCATACAGTGCACAGGCTATAGCAAATAGTTCCACGCAGGGGATTATACAAACATGATGAAAGCTTTGCACACAAAGAAAGTAAAGGCTGATCCATGTCACAATTTCCCTTGTGGGGGGCGGAGACTGAGACGAACATGGCGGCCGCCAGCTAAACGGCTGCGGCTCGGCTCCTCCAGGATGCAAAACTGCTAAAGAAGGTTCTGACTCTGTAATGGCTGGTTACCAAGTCTCGAGTGGCAGGATGCGCAGATCGTGATGACCTCAGCGGCAGGACAAAAGGAGAGCACACGGGTGTATGGAGGTGCAACGCTAAGCTTTCAGATCGGCTTCAGTATTGGCGGTAACAGTGAGTACGCTGGGTGTGCGAGGTGGGCGGAGGCAGCCCAGGCACGGAAGAGACGCTATTCGGCATTGTTTGTGCTCCAGGCACCGAGACTGGGAGACGAATGTGTTAGCAGCGGAGGTGGAGGGGGAGACGGCGTGAGCAGTAAGAGCAGAAGCGTGCTTAGCGCCGCCTGTGTACCTGGAAATAATATCTGTGCTGAACGGATAACGTTAAAGGTTTTTACTACAACAGCGAGGGAGGCTAAAGCGGTAGGGAGATATCGGAGATACATTTTAAACATTTTGCCTGGGGGTGCTGGTCAAAAAAGTGTGAGCGATCTAAATCCACCTACTGAAGAAAATACTATTGACCTGCAGCAGGAAGGGGGCGCTTTTGTAGGTGTAGGTAGATGGATGGATGTTGACGCAATTAAATCTGTGGAAGCTGAGGTGTGTGGAGTGGAAAAACCTATAAAACCAGCAAAAGTGGAGGAAACAGTAGAGCAGACAGGAGCTTTAGCACAGGCTCAAGCACAGGCACAAGCACAAAGCAGGAAAGTAAACAGGTACGCCCTCAGAGCTAGATTGATACAAGACACCTTGCAAGAGAGCTCAGGGTACCTTACGCAAATTTCTCCTCCCATTTCCCTTGTTAGATCAAATAATAAGCGAGGCAAGGGTAAAGTTTGCGGTCCAGACAGAGACCTAGAGGTGCCCGGGTCAGGGAAGGAAAAAAAAAAGACACAGGTGTAAATAGAGGGAAGATAACAACTAAGAAAGGTATTCCACCATACACCAAGGTTACACCCTCGTTGAAAACTTACTACAAAGTCATGGCTATCAGCACCTCTCAGACACCATCTAAGTCATCAAAATCCTTAAAAGCACCGATGCCCTCACCTCCGTCTTCAACCCAAAAAACTGTTACCAAACAAGACACAGTGGAGCAAAAGGAACTGTCCACGTTGGAGGAAAGCTCTGAAAATAAGAAAAAATTCACGAAAACACTCATGAGAACCCCCCCCCCCCCCCAGCGACGAGGCTAATAATGCCGATAAGACGGATAAGGTGGCAAATGAGGTTGAAAATGAAGACGCTTTAAGTGTACATCCAGATGTTAGCCTATCAAATAAGTACTCTGCACTGACAAATAGTAACTCCGAAGAAGGGGATATCCCTCATTTATGCCATGGGTCTCATAGACAGTTTGAGAAGCAGGGAAACACAATAAATATAAGTAAAACTGGTGTAACGAACGTAGAAGTAACCTCTTCAACATTGGCAGATATTCTTTTGACTGTGAAAGAGGAAATAACGAACAGGTTCACAGTCTTGGAAAACAATCAGGCAGAGTTGGCTAGTCGCTTTTTAACTTCTGAAGCGAACCAGGCGGCCATACAGGCCTCGTGTGAGGATTTAGCTAAGAAACTGGAAGATGTTACCTTAAGAACTGAGGCACTGGAAAAAAAAATGCCGTCGATAAGGGATTCCCTGCGTACTACTGATGAAGTGGTTGCAAAGCTAAGTGCGCAAAATCGTGAATTAAAAGAAGACGTTGAAAGGTTGGAAAATCATTCTCGACGGAATAATTTAAAACTATTAAATGTGCCTAAAGCCTTGGAAGGAGATGACCTAAAGGGGTTTGTGATAATGTTGTTGAAAGGAACTGTTTTAAAAGGAAACGAGACGGTAGACCTAGCAAGGGAAATCCAGAGGGTGCACCGAGATCCCTTTCGAAGGAATCCTGCTAGGCAAAAACCGCGGAAAATACTGATAAACTTCCTGACATACACCGTGAAAGAACAGATCGTTACATTGGCTTTAAAAGAAAAATCAATTGCTTTTAATAGTTCCAACCCCTTCAATTTTCAAATAAGGTCTGATATCTCTCATGTGACAGCCACTAGACAGTGGGAGCTCGGGAAAAGGCTGGACGATTTGAATAGATTGGGGGCAAGGGCACAGTTAAAGTTTCCTGCGCACCTTAGGGTAATGTGGAATAACCACATGCATCTGGTAAAATCAGGGGATGAGGCAGACGCTTTAATCACGAAGATCAGGAAAGAGCAGGGATCATAGTTCAGTAAACAAGGATTTGGCTGTGTTCTTTTGCCCCTTTGTTCCGTTTCATCTTCTTTTTTGTTTCTTCCTTTTCCTTCTCTCATTTTTTTACTGTTTTACTGCTATACCACTGAGGTTGGTTGATTAGCAGCACTAATATCATGAAAGAGAGCTGAATTTCAGGACCTTGTACGTTTAAGGGGAAAAAATGAAAACAATATTGCATCTTGGTAAGGGAGTTGAGCCAAATAGGCTTAGCCTATTGGAAGGGAGGGTTCCTCATGGGGGGGTTGGGCACAAGGGGAGGAAGGGGGAGCACTTGGGGGGGAGCATAGGGAAAAAATAAACAAAAATACTCATCTCACTAAATGTAAATGTAAATGTATAGGCATTTATATAGCGCACTACTTACCCGTAGGGTCCCAAGGCGCTTCGACCGCTGCGAAACCCTTCCTGGCTTCCCTGAGAGATGGTCCCTTAATGGGTATCTCCAGGGTGAGATCAGGCATCCCCGGCGGTCTGGTGGGGCCGTTAGTGAAGATGAGGCAAGCTAATGCCCAGAGTCGCCGAGTGTGATCGCTGATCAGAGTGGGCACCGAGGCGAGAGAATTATCGAGTCCGCTGACCCTGGTCCAGAAACCTGCCGCGCCGGGAATCGAACCCTGGTCCCGGGCCGTCCTCTGCTCTCGGGTCTGCCGCCTCTAACCAGTGAGCCACACTACTTCACTAGAATTAAGAGCCTAAGCTTGTTAGGAAATAGAAAGAAAGATGGGAGACCAAAGATTGGGGAGTAAACAGACCAGTTTCATGACTTGGAATGTTAATAGTATGCGGTGCCCACGTAGGCAGAGGTCATTCTCAAATATCTAGGAATATCGAGTGCTCAGATCTGTTTATTACAAGAGACACACTTAAGTCTAACTGAAAGTCGCTCAGTGTTCTCTAGGACTAAATGGATAAAATATTACGAAGTATCGCAACAGACAGCACACAAAAGAGGGGTAGCTATATTAGTTAAACATGGTGCCTCATGTACGATAAGGGCGGTCCAAACAGATACCTCTGGGAGATGGATAGTAGTGAAAATGGTATTGAACAATATTGATATAATATGTGTCTCATTTTACGGTCCCAATGTGGATGATTCCTCCTACCTCCTGAAATCACAATCTGTATTAATGTTGGAGGCGCCACCCTATATTCTGGGAGTCGATTTTAATGTACTATTAGATCCCATTAAAGACAGGTCAAATGTCAGCAACTATGTAGGGGCACCAAAAATACGGCGGGCACTGCGAAATATGATCCATGATCTAGACTTGGCGGATCTGTGGAGAGCTAAACAGGGTTTACAACAGGGGTTTACATTTTATAGCAAGAAGTCCAAACACGCCTCGAGAATTGACTATGTCTTTATAAATAGACACTCCATCACAGATATTAAGAAGATAGAAGTTATGCCTAGCCCCCTGTCAGATCATGCTCCTCTACTGTTTGTGTATTTGATAAACGATCAGCAGATGCAGTCCAGATGGACATTAAAGAGGGCCATGCTCTTAAACCCGGAAATAGTTGGCTCCATTCAGTCCTTTACCTTAGATTTCTTTGAATTTAATATGGGGTCTACAACCTTCGATTATATCTGGGATGCCTACAAGGCCGGGTTAAGAGGGAGGCTCCATGGTATCATATGCGCCAAGAATAGAACGGAGGCAAGGATATTGAAAGAAATAGAAAATAGAATTGCACAGTTGGAGCTAGAGAGGAATAACACGCATGATATAGACCAGGAACAACTTTCGAAGATTGAACAAGAATTAGATCTGGCAAGACAAACATATAGAGGGAAGTTAGATGCGAAGTGTAAAGCCCAATGGGATTCAAGTAGGATGGATAATTTCGAATATGGAGAGAAGGCAGGAGCAATGCTGGCTTGAAAATCTAGAACAGACCTGGCTAGGAATGATATTAAAGAGCTAATAATAAACAGTAATGGGGATACATCAAGTAAAATAGAGGACATGCAAGGATGCCTCCTCTCGTTATTTGCAGATCTATATAGAGAGGTTGTCAACCCTTCCTCTGAAGCTATACGCTCATGTTTGGTCAGTAAAAATCTACCAATATTATCTGAGGAGGGTAGGAATAGCTTGGACGCCCCTATAACAGAAGAAGAGATAGCAGTACAGATAAAGAAATCAAAAAACAAAAAAGCTGCCGGTACAGATGCACTTCCTAGTGAAGTTTATAAACATCTGACAAATGAGTTGTGTCCAGTACTGGGAACCTTTTTCAACTCCGTATATTCGTCTACAGGTAGAGTTCCCAGTTCATGGAAGGAGGCAATTATCGTTTTGATCTTGAAGCCCGGAAAAGACCCCTTAAGGGCAGATTCATATCGACCAATCTCCCTGCCGAATGCAGATTATACAATCTTTATGGGCATTCTTGCGGGGAGATTGGCTAAATTGTCACCTAAACTGATACACGCAGATCAAAAGGGTTTCATGGCTGGTAGACACATCGAAGATCAAACACACCTCCTACTAGGGAACATAGACTTAGCGGTAGAAACAATGGAACCCTTGGCCCTGGTAGCTTTAGACGCGGCCAAGGCTTTCGATAAAGTCTGCTGGAAATATCTGTGGGAAGTGTTAGAAATAATGGTGTTTGGCGCAGTATTTATACATACCTTAAAACTGTTATAGAGGCGCCTCTGCACGGATTCTCCTAAATGGTACTTTAACATCGGCCTTTAACATACAGCAGGGAACCAGACAGGGGTGCCCTATATCACCACTACTGTTCAATATATATATTGAACCAATGGCTCAGGCAATCAGGCTTGATGCTATTATAACACCATTTCAGTCAGGCCTGTACAGTTCCAAGTTGGCCCTGTATGCAGACGATTTGATCCTTTACACTAGTGATCCAAGTTCAGCCATCCCCCGAATCGAGGAACTGTCTGTAGAATTCGGGGCTCTATCAGGCTATGAGGTGAATAGATCCAAGACAGAGGTTATGTGCTGGAACATAGATCAATGGCATGGCACTGAGAGTCAGGAGTTTAGGTATCTGGGAATATATATAGTGAGGGAACTTGATCGAATCCCTAAGTTGAATCTGGACAGAATAACTAGAGAAATAGACCGTCTGTTTAGCAGATGGAAAAATCTTCCATTGATTATATATGGAAAAGTGAATTTGGTGAAAATGGTCCTTCTGCCCAAGCTCTCCTATCTGTTTTCCACTATACCGTTACCATTTCCAAAGAAAGACTTAAGTAAGATACAGAGCAAAATAGGGAGTTTTGTGTGGGGGGATAAAGGGGTGCGCCTGACTTGGAAGAAACTACGGAGAAGGTTAATAAAAGGTGGGTTAGCTCTCCCTGACATTAGTCTCTATGTGGTGGCATTCCAGTTTAAGAGCATACGTATGTTACTTACCAAACCAGATCACTCACCATGGGGAAGATTGCTGGGAGAAATGGTGAGAGTGGGAAGTGAAGCCTTTCTCTACAAATTCGGATCTCCGAGATTCTTTAAGCGGGTTCGATTGAAGGTTCTAAAAACAGCTTTAGAGATATGGTACAAGATAAGGTTAAGCAGTGGGATCGGGTACTACTCAGATTTGGCACCAGTCTGGGACTCACCCGGCACCCCGGATTGTTTAAACGACGCCTTGGCAATACCAATAAAAAGGGCAGGGATAACAATATGGAAAGAGTTAATGGATGAGGAAGGAATACACTCATGGGAGTACTTAAGGGTAAAGGTAGGGACAGACTTATCAAGATTTATATACCTTCAATTGGTCTCTTGGCACACAGCAGTAAGCGAGGAGATAAGAAGCAATGAGGAGATAGAAAGGCTAGCCCAGTCCACCACACCAATCAAAAAAGAAATCTCGGTATGGTATCAACAACTACTAAAGGCTGAGGATAATGGGATAGCCTTGGCAGAAGGGGTTTGGAACAATTCATCCAAGGTAACACAGGCGGAGGGTATGCTCGAATCATCTTTGAGGATATTATACAGACATATAAAGCCTGCCTGTTTGAAAAAGAACCACTTTTTCGTGGTCAATAGGCTCTATTATACTCCCTTTAAAATCGCGAAATTTGCCCCTGCACCACCACCAAAATGCCCGAGATGTCAGGAAATGTTGGCAGATGATATCCACATGTTTTCAGAATGTAAAGCGCTGGAACCTTTTTGGAAAGAAGTGGGGCTAGTACTGTTGGGAGTCTTTAAGAGCAGGGTTGAAGTCAACCCCTCTTTGATTATATTTGGTGATGACGGTCTATTCTGTCAGACTGACACATGGCAGGAAAAAGGGCTGCTACTGTACATGATCCTACTGGCAAGGAGGGAAATATGTAGGAGATGGAAAGACCGCCTTCCTCCGGGAAGAGAGGAATGGTTAAAAGCATCTTTTAATATGGCCCGGTTGGAATATGAAAGGGCCGACGATAAGCCATCTAATATCTGGCACCCTTTAATAAGGTGGGGGAGAACTGTAAGAATGATCTAGTCACTCCAATGATTACACCATGTCCCCGGTACTAAAGGGGAAGAGGTCAGGCGACCCGAGTGAAGTGTGGTCAGCTAAGTGGCCCACTGGTAGAGAATTTGGCTGTAAAAGTTCCACAAAGGCTTGACACGGTGAGATGAGGAGTAAAAAATAAATAAATAAATAAATAAATAAAAACAAGAAGAGAAAAACAAGAGGGCAGGGGAGGGAAGCTCCTCTTCAAAGTCCATTAGCTAATTGAGAGTCACAGTTGCTAAAGTATCGGAGCAAGTCCCCCTATCACAATAAAGTTGCCAATTATCAAAGAGCAGGTGCCTGAATAGACAGATGACCAAGCCTCGTATAGCCAGATAAGTGTCCGCATTATCATGTTGTCTAAAACATGCGTCCCTAATGCAGCCGATTGGCAAAGGAGGCAGCTGTAGCTCAACAAGCCCGCCTCAACATGGGGCAAGCAATAAAACAACTAATAAGAGAACAGGGCCCTACCCCCCCACCCTATCCCACCCCCCGTGGTGGCGGCAATATCCCTAAAAGAAAGGATGAAGAAGTGAAAAAGTGAAAAGAGCACTAGACACCAGTACAGTGGTCAGAATTGAAAGAGGTGGAGAGCCCTGATGGTAGAGGGACAAACAGCAGAGGGGAGGCCCCGAGAGAAGAAAGCGACCAGCGGTCCCCATTTAAATTCAACGTTCTTGTAGCCGTCTCTGAAGATGTCAGCCATACGTTCAAGACTCAATAGTCTCCAGTAGCGGGCATGCCACTGGGATATAGCCGGAGCTTCCTTCTTCTTCCAGGCAGCCGCCAGAGTGACCTTAGCCGCCCCAGTGCACAGCCACATGATCATCTTATCCACATGGGTCTGATGTACTAGGGAAGGGTCACGTAGCCCCAATAGAACCCCCGCCATAGTAGTAGGGATAGGGTAGCCCAGCATGTCTTTTATGTGTGCTAAAATTTCATCCCAGAAGGGCCGGATAGACGGGCAATCCCACCATATATGCCGAAAGTCATCCAGGAGCCCACACCCCCTCCAGCATCTGTCTGAAGTAGTAGGAAATATACGCCGGAGCTTGGACGGATGCAGGTACCAGTCCATCACAGTTTTAAGGTGCGCCTCTCTGAGATCTATGGAGTGGTTGAATCGGATAGTATCATACCAAAGGTGGGCCCATTCTTCATCTAAAATAGGACGTTGGGTCAGGTCTTCCCACATACTCATGTGCCTGGGCCTAGGTGAGGGGGAGGTTTTGAGCAGAAAGGCTTAAATAAAGGAGATCACCCCTTTCATTGAAGACGACTTGGAGAGGAAGGCTTCGAATTTTGTAAGGGGTCGAGTAGCAGCTTCCCTAACCTGAGGATTGAGGGCCCAGTGCATTAGCTGCGTATAGTGGTAAAATTCTGTACCCTCCAGGTCGAACTCCCGCTTGCACTCCTCAAAGGTTAGAGGCTCACCGTCTCGAAATAGATGGATCAAGGATAAGCAACCTCCCTGCTTCCAGGAATCAAAGGGGCCCTCATGAAGAGCCGGAGGGAAAAGGGAGGTGTGGTGGATTGAGGTAAAGGGTGATGGGAAGGAAGTCCACCTATCGTCACCCGAAACTGTGTCCCATTCCCTAAGAGTGGTGTGTGTAGGTGTGCTAAGGTAAGTGTTTGGGGGTCTATCTCTACGAAAGCGCCACACCAGATCCCATATAGTCCGACCTGTCACACGGCGATCCATGTGAAGCCAGTGTTTTTCAGAGTCTTTCTGGGACCATTCGTCCAGTACCCGCAACTGAGCAGCCTTATAGTACATCTCGATGTCTGGCAAGCCCACTCCTCCCTCCGTGCGGGGGCGGCGAAGCAGGGTGAAGGAGAAGCGTGCACGACCCCCCCCTGCCAGATAAAGCGCAGGATCATGGTTTTGAGTTTTCGGAAGAAATCGAGGTCCAATCCGATAGGTAGAGCTTGAAATAAATAGAGAAGTGTAGGCAAAAGGGTTATATTAATTGCATGTATGCGGTCCATCCAGGAGAGCAAAAGTGGTTTCCACTTCGTGAGCTCAGCTTGGATGCGTGCGAGAAGGGGAGGAAAATTGGTCCCATATAGCCCCTGGATGGTTGGTGTCAGGGAGACTCCTAGGTACTGGATAGACTTAGAGGCCCAAGCAAGTGGTGTGATGGAGCGAAGCTGGGCAACCTTCTCAGGCGCGAGAGAGAGATTGAGAATAAAGGACTTCTTAGAGTTTATTTTAAAGCCCGACAGTCTCTCATAGAGTTCAATCTCAGATTGTAAGCTTGTCAGGGAGCTTTCAGGCTCCGTGAGGGATAAAAGCACATCATCAGCAAAGAGCGAGATTTTGTGGGGTTCTCCAGTAAACGGGATGCCCTTGATGTTTGGGTTGTTACGAATCGTCATGGCTAGAGGCTCGATGCGGAGGGCAAAGAGTAAAGGGGAAAGGGGGCCCCTGCCAAGTCCCCCATGAGTCTGGGAATGCATCGGAGCGCACTCCATTGACTACCACTCTAGAATTAGGAACGTGATAGTTCGCTCCTATCATATCAAGAAATTTGGGGAAAATCAAAGGCAGTAAGCGCATGGAAAAGGAAAGACCAGTAGACCCGATCAAAGGCCTTCTCCGCATCGGGGCCCACTAGAATCGCCCGGATGTGGCACCTGTTAGACTTTTCTATAAGGTGCATGATTCTGTGGGTGTTGTTATGTGTTTGACGCCCTTTAATAAAGCCTGACTGGTCCGGATGAATGAGAAGTGGCATAAGGTAATTCATTCTTTTAGCAATGATAGAGGAATAAAGTTTAGCATCTAAATTGAGCAATGCAATCGGCCTATATGAGGTGCAATTTTGAGGGTCCTTCCCTGGTTTAGGAATAACTGAGATCACCGCTTCTGACATGGTGCCAGATGTCCTCCCCTCCTCGGCTATCTTGTTGAAGAGGGAGACAAGGTGGGGAGAAAGCTTGGGGGCGAATGTTTTATAAAAAAGAGCTGTATAGCCATCGGGACCCGAGCTTTATTAGATTTTAAAGAGTTAATTTCTAGGGTGACGTCCGCAATGGTGATGGGAGCGGTAAGTAGATTGTTCCATGCCTCAGAGACCTGTGGCAATGGCAGTGAGCTGAGGAATTCCTGTTGTGTGCCTTCGTCCAGAGAGTCCCCCGCTTAGAGGTCCCTATAGAAGGACCCGAAAATAGCCACCTTTTCCTGATCTTTGTGGGTGACCCTTCCCGCTGAGTTCAGAATACCACCTATATATTCTCTCTCTCGCTTACCTCGCAGCTGGCGAGCTAATTGTCTGCCTATCTAATTGCCTTGCGTGTAGGAAAGATGTTGTAATTTAAGAAGGGTGACTTATGTTCTATTAGAATATATGGCCCGGAGTTTACTTCTGAGAGCGGTGAGCTGACGTTGTGTTTGTCTCGTGGGGTTCGTTTTATGGGAGCGCTCAATAGAAGCCAACTCAGCCTCAAGAGCATCGCGCTCTCGGGCGCGCTGTTTGTTCAAGGCGACATTAAGGGCAATGCATTCACCCTGGAGAACAGCCTTTAGGGTATCCCAATTAGTAAATTCTGAAGTATCTTCTGGAGGGTTAGACTTGTAGAAGTCTGCGATAGCAGTACGTAGCTTAGTGCAGGATTCTTTATCACGCACGAGAGAAGGTGGAAAGTACCACTTAGGGGTAGCCGGAGCAGGCCCACGCCACTGCAGGCAGACGGAATATAGGCTATGATTGGAAACCGAAATGGGAAAGATTTTAGCATCCTGGAGGACGCCCTGCAATGTCTGGCTAATAAAAATGTAGTCCAAGCGGAAGTACGTTCTATGGACATGGGAGAAAAATGTGTAGTCCCGGGTCTGCGGGTAGAGTGCGCGCCAGGTGTCTAAGAGGCCGAGATCCCGAATGCGTTGTTGTGTCTCCCCAGTAAAGGTCCCCGCATCTGATCTCTGTGAGTGTGTGCTATCCAAATCCTTTTGCCAAATTAGATTAAAGTCACCCAGAAGAATAAGGGAACCCTCCACAAAGTCCACAATACTTTCCAACAGGTTGTGTAAGAAAGATGTTTGACCCGCATTGGGAGCATATAGAGCAACAAAGGTGCAGATCTTCCCCCTCAGGAGCCCCTTAACCATGATCCAGCGACCATCCCTATCGCCCTGAACCCCCAGTGGCTGGAACTGAATTGCAGCTCGGAAGAGCAAGGCCACCCCTCTATGTTATGTTATGTTATGTTATGTTATTTGTACACTTCTATAGCGCACGGCCACTCCACTGGAGTATCCCGGCGCTTTAACGAAGACTCCCAACCGAAGATGGGGAAAAACATAACACCAAAAAGGCGTACAAACACAAAAACAGCATCAAGATTACGGGAAGAGCCAAGTCTTAAGGGCCTTGCGGAAAGACAGAAGACTAGAGGTCTGTCTTAAAGAGATTGGAAGATCATTCCAGGCATGAGGAGCTAAGTAGCGAAAAGACCGTCCTCCTGCTCTTGCCCGTTTAATAATGGGAACACTCATTTTTGATAAGGACGAGGATCTGAGAGATCTGGGAGGGGTATACCAAGACAGTCGTTTGGAGATATATTTGGGGCCTATGCCATGCAAGGCCTTGAAAGTCGTGGTCAAAGTTTTAAATAGAATCCTTTTTGCAACTGGGAGCCAATGCAGTGTGGCGAGAAGATCCGTGGCTCTGGCTTTCCTTGGAAGACCAAAGATGGCTCGGGCTGCAGAATTCTGGGCGATTTGCAGACGCCTGACCAGGTATTTGGGAAGTCCCAGAAACAAAATGTTTGCATAATCCAGCCTGGAACAAATCAGTGCCTGGACAATAATTTTTCTGTGCTGGATAGAGACTAGGGGGAGAAATTTGCGAAGCATCCGCAGGATGCCGAAACATTTCCCAGTGAGAGATGAGATATGTGGTCCGAAAGATAGCTTGTTGTCAATCACCACTCCCAAATTTTTGGCTTTCACAGATGAGCTAGTGGGAGGAGACATATCTTGCGGCCACCAGGTTTTGCAAACGGGCTCAGATGTACAGCCAAAGAAGAGCAACTCCGACTTGTCGGCGTTGCACTTCAGCCCATGGCGTCCAAACCACTCAAAAACAGCACTCAAACATCCGTTGACCTGGACACCATCAAACTGACCATCCCTGTTGCTTACAAAGAGGAGCTGGGTGTCGTCAGCATAGCTGACAATCCGGGCGCCGAAAGACTCCGCTGTCACCGCCAGGGGGGCCATAAAGATGTTAAACAGGAGGGGGCTCAAGATGGAACCTTGAGGGACCCCCCACTTCAAGTGGTGACATTTCAGCGGAGAAGGGTGGCGCCCAGATTGTCTGCCGGCGGTCGGCTAAGAAGGATTTGAGCCAGTTCCACACCGTTCCCCGCAGACCAAAGTCCCAGAGTCTGGAGAGAAGAAGTGCGTGGGGAACGGTGTCGAACGCCGCCGACAGATCCAGCATAATCAGTACCACTTTTTTACCAACATCCAACTCCTCCCTGATGGCATCAGTGACTTCAAGGAGCGCGGTCTCCGTGCTGAAATTTGCACGGAAGCCAGATTGAGTACTATGCAACAGACCCCTTTCCTCGATAAAATTGGAAATAGATCTGTGAGCAAACCTCTCAGTCACTTTCGCCAGAGCAGGGAGTAAGGAGATGGGTCTGTAATTTGCATGGACTGAAGGGTCGAGCGCTGGTTTTTTAATGAGTGGCAAGATCATGGCACTCTTCCAAGCTTTGGGAACTACCCCAGAAGAGAGTGACAGATTCAAGATGGGATTTATCAAGTCATTAAGAACAGGTGCCATATTTGCTAGACACTTGGCAGGGCAAGGATCCTGTGGAGATCCAGATTTGAGACTTGTCAGAATAGCAAGAGAACTCTCATGATCTAATGGGGGAAAATTGGACAGAAAGGGGCCATGATCTGGCAAGGGACACCCCAGACTTGTCGTATGCTGCTGGAAAGTGGCCTGGAGAGATGATTGAATAGAGGTAATTTTCTGTACAAAATAGACAGCTAATTCCTTCAACCATGCTTTGCTATGCTATGCTTTGTAGTTACTGTAAATAAGTGAGAATTGTTTATGCTTGAGTCACACCTCCTCTGCCCTGGCTAAGTGGGCCTCCTGTAGGGACACCACATCAAGCTGGTGGTCTATGATGTATTTCCACACGTTAAGACGCTTCTGTGGTAAGTTCAGGCCCTTAACATTCCACGTTGCTATGGTAATGGGTGCCATATCTCTGATGGGGGAACGTCACTTTCTCCAGAACATAAGGGACCCACCATACCACTGCCCTGACCACCCGTCATTAGATACGAAATGCTTCAGACCGTGACTCAAACCTAGCCTAGTATCTGTAAAGGTGAAAAAAACGAGATTAAACAGCCGCCACCACCCCTCCCCCAACCAACCCATTAAACCCCCCCCAAACCCCATACAAAACTAGAACAAAAGGAAATACAAGGAAAGAACTAACTAAAGTCATGATCTCCACAAAAGGCCAGAGAGGCCCGGGTACGACCATGGAGGACTTCGGGTCCGGGGCCCAGGTCCACGCCTGCTCCCGCAGGCCAGTGAATCAGTAAGTCAGCGGCATTATGATAAGCAAAACATGAGGCATGAAGAAAATCAATAGACCGGTGCATCCAAATCTACAGCTGGGCGGAAAGATACAGGCATTATATTACTTTAGGCATAGGACAAAAGTCTGGTTCGCTCTGAGCGCCCATGGTCCACATAGTCCCAAGAGAATAGCAATAGTAAGTCAGAAAGTTGAGGCGGCTGCCTCGGTCTCACCCATGCGAATCAGGGACAATGGAGAACCCCCCGCAAGAACGGGGGACCAGCAAACACCAGTGCGGGAGCCGCAGCAGGGCTAGAGGAGCAACTTTCCCGGCTCACCCGATAGATGCAGGCCCCCACCGCAGTTTAGTAGAAAGATTCACAGGTGTCAGGAAGCAAGACAAACCATGGATGAGATGCAGGCAGGTTCACGGAGCTATATCAGGATTCAACAGTCAGCGTTTCGAGCCCGAGACCACATGAAAGGAGGAGTAGAGCTCGCCGGAACTGGGCTCTTCGAAAATCCTGGCGCCGAAGCCTCTGCACTGGAAGAAATGCCCAGCAGCTCCTGTCCCTCCTGGAGGTCCGAAATATACCGTCTCTTATTCTGGTACTCAAAGCTTAGCCCAAAGGGATAGGTCCAGCGAAACTTGATTTTATCATCGCGCAGTTTGGAAGTTATAGGTCGGAGTGTTTGTCTTCTAGCCAGCGTGGCGGGCGCAACGTCTTGATAGATGGTGCAGGAGAAATTCTGAAACGTGACAGAGTCCTTAGCTCTTGCCACCTGCAGGACAGCTTCCTTGATTTTGTAAGAGTGGAATTTGGCCAGGACGTCACATGGTCGCTTCTTCTCCCCCTGCTGTAGAGGCCCCACTCGGTGTACTCTGTCGTGTTTGATCTTAAGAGACTGGGGGACGCGATCTCCGAGAAGAGGCCCACCACAAACGCTTCTATATCAGGCCCCTCTGCGCCCTCCTCCAGGTCCCTGATGCGTGGGTTCTCCCGTCGTGACCTATTCTCAAGGTCGTCCGCTTTAACTTGCAACTGGAGGAGTTGCTCTTTAAGTGTATGGACATCATCTCGGAGCTCCACAGTGAGTTGTTGCTGTTCTTGGTTGTGGGCTTCCAGGTCCAAGACCCTTGTGCCGATGGAATCTACATCATGCTGTAGAGATGAGAGGCGTTCTGATAGATCTGAACGGAGCTGATCAATAGAGGACTTAATGTCTTGACCGATGTCCTTGCGTAGATCCGTTTTGAAATCCTTAAACATCGTCAGGAGTTCTGCTTTGGTAAAGGCCATCGCCAATGCACTCATGTCTCCTCTCAGCGAGGCCCGCTTTTCAGCAGCTGAAAAAAAGTCCGACACCTTAGCAGTGGTCTTAGTTGTTGACTTCTTCGGAGGCATAGAGTGGCGCCCCTGAAAGTAGCGTTGGGAATAGGTGAGCGTTAGGGTCCCATCCCGCTGCGGGGGACAGCGGGTCAATCTCCACTACCGGACGGTCTCTTCAATCAGCGTGCAGCGTTGCAGACGTTAACGCTCAATGAAGGTGAAGGATCGCACCACAGGCATCAGGGTGCCCAGCAGACATGCACAGCAGAAGATAGGAGGGTCCAGGTCGCTCCTTAGGGGCCCATAAGGTCTTGGGAATCCAGGGTGTAGGATCACCGCATTTCCGCGTCTCTGCAGGCACTAAGCTCGCTATCAGCTGTATGGGAGCCCAATACGTCCGGGCGCCATGTCAGCAGACAGGTGCTCAGCGTTACGTCACCTAGTCCCAAGGGGCAGGTCGAGAAGTGTCTCCTAGGGAACGCTAGTGGCAGCAAGGACGGTGAGTATGGATATGTTGGCCAAAGTGCAGTGGAGCCCCCTGTAGCGCAGGCCCCTTCTCTGACACCCAGTCTCGTGGCGCAGTGTCATAGCTCAGTGAATACGTAGATGCCCTCCAAACATCAGAGGTGCTAGTATGATCTACTGTCGGTGGCCCGCGGTGAGGAGGGGAACATGCCGCCGTGGGGGAAGTGGTGGGGCCACATGAGAGATGCTGATGCGGAGGACACAGTCGGGCACTCTCCGATGCAAGGGCAATCCGCAGTGGCGCTGTCTTTAGGATGAAGTCAGTAGGCTGAGGGTCCTGAAAACGGTAGAGCGCCATATGGGGCGCAACGCTGATCCAGAAGCCGGTAGGGGGGCCAATTTGCTGGGAAAAGAGCTTCACAACATTATGGCATCAGGGAGGAGAAGCACCGTTATCGTGGATTGCAGAGTCGATGTTGCGCAGTCACCAGCTAACCACAGTAGGGGAGCAAATAATATTGAGGGTCGCAGTGCCGTTCACCAGGTTTTGAGTGCGCCGCTATTATCTCCACTGGGAGGAATCGGCCGCCATATTGGGGTCAGGCACACGTGGCTGGCCGCTTCAGTGCGGAGCAGGGATCTCTCGGTATAGCCCCCACCTCTGGATGTCCAGCGTCCGGTCCCGTCTCGTAAGGGGGTCTTGATGGTGCCTGTGAAGCCGCTGGGACTTGGGAGGAGAGTCGCTGCTATCGCCGCCCGTCTGGCTTTTTTAGGACCAGCTGCCGGCAGGCTCAGCAAGGCAAAGACACGCTCCAGGTGAAATCCGCCAGGTGAGTGCATACGGAAGGCACCTACTTAATCAGCCCGTCATCCGGTATGTCGGGGCCCCACTCCAAAGGGCCGCGGGTCGCTGAACCTGTCAAAAATCACCGCAGGAGCCATGCGTGGACTGGGAGCCTATACAGATCACGTCTGTTCGGCCATCTTGCCCGGCCACGCCCCCCCTTAGCGCCTATTTTTGCCAATACTTTCCCGGTTATGTATGAGCGGTGAAGTATTTTCAGTTGGATCAGGCGGAATCTCTGAGAGATGGTCGCCTCACGGGGGGACATCAGGGCTGACTGCCAGTCTTCATCTTGTATAGGGCCTACATCATCCTGCCAGCGCTCCCTAAGCTTTAAGAAGACGTCTGGAAGGTTACTACTCAATTTTTCATAAGTTAAGGAAATCGCCTTCGAACTAAGCGGTCCGTCAAGCAGACGGTCTTCAAGTGGGGAGGACTCCGGTATATCGTGAAAGGACGGAAAGGCTGTCTGTAACGCTTGTCTAATTTGGAGATCCCGGTAAATCTCTCCTTGAGCCAGCTGGTAAATGTCTTGGAGCTCAGCAAAAGTCAAAATCGCCCCCTTTTTAACCAAATCCCCTACTGTGGACAGTCCAATGAGGTCCCATTTATCAAACCCGGGCTGATATCCCAGTCTCCCCAATTTCTGAGCAAACCAAAGTGGCGTGGCCAGCGTTAAGGTTTCCGCCCATCACAGTCGTGACAAGACGATGCGCCAGATGTCAAGCGTATGCTTTATCGGTCCGAAGAGCTTCCCTTTGTTTTTCTTATCTGTGGTATACAAGGCGCCCAAAAAACCGGAGCGATCAGTCTGGTAACTATCTAGGGCATATGCTGGGTCATCCGGTGGGTAGTATATCCAGTGATTGACAGTCACCAGATGCGCCGCCCAGTAGTAGCGTTGTCGGTCTGGGAGGGCTATGCCCCCATCATACCAACTTTTGGTCAGTTTGTGTCTAGCAATCCTAGGGGCTTTTCCATCCCATAACAGCGTGGTGATTTCACCCTTAACCGCCTTAAAATAAGAGTCTGGAACTTTATAAGGGCAGTTATGTAGAATGTAAAGAAAGCGAGGAAGTGCTAGCATCTTAAAAAGCGCTGCTCTCCCTACATCCGTCAGAGGTAGGGACCTCCAGTGTTTAACATCTGCGCGTAATCTGGCCAGCGGCGGAGCCAAACTTGAGTCATAGAAGCAGGTGGGATCTAAGGTCACAAATACCCCTAGATATTGAAAACTGCCATTGGCTATCGTTATCGCACATTCTGTTGGGAGACGTGGTACCTCCCCTTTCAGCATAAAAAGGACCGACTTGGGCCAGTTTATAGCAAACCCTGAGTATCTACCAAAGTTTGTTAGTATATCAAGGACAAAGCTGATCAACCTGTACGGGTATGCCAAGTACATAAGGATATTATCCGCATAAAGCGAAATATGATCTTTCACTTCATCCGCCCACTGCAGGCCACGCACCATCACATCTCTACGTATCCAATCCACAAGTGGCACCAGCACAAGGGAAAAGATCAGCTGGGACAGTGAGCATCCCTGTCTTGTACCTCTACGAAGCTCGAATGTCCGGGAAGTAAAACCGTTCACTCTCACCTGACATAACACTCCTGTATACAATAGGCGTACCCAGGCCACAAATTTGGGGCATAGCCCTGCCCTTTGTAACACCTTGAATAAACATGGCCATTCTATGGAGTCAAATGCCATAGAGGCGTCAAGGGATAATATCGCCGCATCTTCCTCTATGTATGGCCCTCTAGCCATGGCGTTGTGTACCCTTCTTAAATTGAGAGCCGTGTTACGACCCGGCATAAAGCCAGACTGGTCCGGAGGGACTAAAGAAGGGATGACTGTCGCCAATCTATTTTCCAGGACTTTTGCTAGTCTCTTTGTCTCAACATTTATCAATGAGATCGGCCTATATGAGCAACAGTTGGCGTTCGGTTTTCCTTGTTTATAGATAACTACTATGGTAACCAGGCGTTGGTCAATTGGCAGCCGTCCCTACTCTAAGCTCTCTTCATACATGGCTTTTAGATGAGGTATGGTTAAAGAGGCTGTCGCCTTCAGAAACTCGACAGGAACCCTGTTAGGTCCCATAGACTTTCCCGATTTAAGTTGTCCGAGAGCCTTGCCTATTTCCTCCGTGGACAGGTAACCCTCAAGGGCCTCTTTGTCCGTCTCCGAAAGGCATGGTACCTTACTGTCTGCAAGGAGCTGACGCAAGTCTTCTGCTGTGTAACTAGTAGAGTGGGAATACACCCCTTCAAAGTAGTCGGCAAAGCGTTCCACTATGTCTTTCGGGTGTGTTACTGTGTCTCCATCCGGCATCTTCAACTTATGGACCCATCTGGAGCCTTTTTCCCGCATCTCCAGCCACGCCAGCATCCTGCCTGTCCTGTCTCCTAGCTCATAGAGCCTGTGCTGCATTGCTCGTTGCCTGCCATCATTTGCTCTCTTGATTTTAACCTAAACTCATCCTGTTTCAGGAGAAGTCTATGGCTGTTGTCGGGCGTGGGATCACGTGAGTGTTCTCGCTCCAGGTCATGGAGATCATTTTCCACCTTAGTCAGGAGTTCTTGCTGTTTTACAGTGTAGCTCGCTTTCAGTGATTTGCTAAGCCCTTGATTTCCACCATGAAGGCTTCCCAGATAATTTGAGTGGATTCAACCGAACCCACATTTTCAGTGAAGTAATTCCCGGTCTGTGTCCTGAGTTCGTCCCTAACATCGGGGATACGTAGAAGCCAAGGGTTGATCACTATTGTCGCTGGTGGTTGACGTTCCCAGTGCATGAATGCCGTCCAGACCGGGGAGTGGTCTTAGATCCCTCTAGGCAGCACTTTATATTGGGCGAAATTGCCCACAGAGGACAGATTGGTAAGGAAGCAGTTAATACGGGACAGACTACGGTATGCATTAGAGAAAAATTTAAACATTGTGTCAGTGGGATGAAGTGCGTGACCCACATCTGCGACACCCATCCCCTGAATAAAGTCGAGCAACAGAGTATTCGCTTTTTCCTGGGGCTTAGGTGGGTTACGATAAATAGTATCATCCAAGGTCATGTTGTAGTCTCCCCCCATGATCAGCGCCCCATCCCGCAGATCCGTCAGCCTGTTGCCTAAGTCTTCCAGTGCCGTTCTGCCCAAGGCAGGCGGAAGGTAAACCAAGATCAGGTTAAGGTCCTTCCCATCCCACTGTGCCTCCACCCCCGCAAAGCGGCCTGCCGTGTCTGTCCATGACTTGTGTATAATGAGTGGTGTAGTCTTTTTCACTAATATTGCCGTACCCCTGGAACCCTTTGTATAGTCTGAGTGTGCCAAAAGTGTATATCCCTACCTAGTGAGGGCCTTAGATTTGCGACCCACCAGGTGAATTTCTCTGCAAGTATTGCTGTACTATGGCCCTCTTGATCTTGTCTCCCAACCCGTTGACATTCCAAGACAACACTGTTAGAAGCCATTTACTATCCTGCCCCATGTCTGTAAGTTACCCTTTGTTCCCTCCTGCAAGTTGTGTCGAAATAGGATAGTGTAGTATTCTGTATTACTAGCGAGTGCCGTTTAGCAAACAATACGTCTGTTTCACAGTTTGTGCATACGATAAGTAACATTTGGATAAACAATTCTTCCTTCAGGAAGTCAATCAGTCGCCCCAATTTAGCAACCAAATCACCAAGAAACCAAATAAGAAAATCACAGTAATCTGCAAAACATCTCCCCCCACCCCTCACTCCCAGGTCCTCCCCCCTCCCTGTTCCCCTGCCCATGGATTTAAAACTACCCACCCCCAAACATGGCAGAGTGCCTCACTTCCCCCCCAAAATGCTAAGAATGCAGAGGGAACCATCCCCCTCCCCACAGACACATATTATAATTATCGCATGGCACAGCCATCCTACAATAACAGTATTAAAGCAATATCATATCACATCCATATAACCGATAAATTGCAACAAGTCACAGATCACTGAGTATAGTAACAGTCTTGCATCAGTGAGTGATCCCTCCACCCGCCTATGCCCTTCTAATTGCGTATTAGCATCAGTGCAAGGCTCTTCAGACACTCCGCCACAGTCTTCAGTCCTGCTCCTCCAGTCGGCTAGACGCCGTCCCAGGGTCAGCGGTCTCTGACTCAAGCCGGATCCCTCTTTGTACATTGGATCTGTTAGGACGATCCCTCCGTCGGCCCTCCACAATGTTCCACCCCTCCATCCAGTCCCAGACTGCTCCCGGTGATTCAAAAAAACCCGTAGCCTTGCCGGAAAGAACATGGCATATTTCACCTCCCGATCTCTCAGTTCCTTCTTCACCGCTTGAAAACTTCTGCGTTGCGCTTGGACCTTGGCCGTGAAATCCAGATAAAACGCCACCTTATAGTTGTCTATCTTCAAAGGTGGGCCAGATCAGGAGGCTTGTAGTATTATGTCTCTATCGCGGTAGTTAAACACCGAGGCGATCAAAGGTCTCGGAGGGGCGCCCGGTTTAGACCTGCCATACGGCACCCTGTGAGCTCTTTCTAAATAGCTGGACAGTGTCTTAGGATTCAGGTATTGCGTAATTAGGCCCTCCACGTATAAATCTGCCGCCGGCCCCTCTGTTCGTTCCGAAACACCTAAAATTCTAATGTTGTTGCGGCGGGCACGGCCCTCATAATCGTCCAGCTGCTGCGACATCCTTGCCTGCTTCTGCTGCAAGTCGAGCATTTGCCTCTGAAGTTCCGATGTGTCTGTTTGCAGAGCGCCTGTCACTATCTTTAGTTCCTCGACCTTCTCATCCATTTTTTGGAAGTCCGCTCTAAGCAAAGAGACCTCAAGAGTGACAAAGTCTACTGAGGCACGTACTCCTCCTATGGCCGCCATAACATCATGAAGAGTCGGCTCCGGTCCCGGCGCAGAGGCTCTGGTCACCCCATTCCACTCCGAGCGCGGGGAATCTCCTATTTCGCCCGATTTTGTCCATGCAAATTTTGCCAGCTGCTTCTAGGCATCGGCCTTGGGACCTTTTCCTCCCGTAGCCATGATGGTATAGTTCTCAGACCGGTGCAGAAGGTGGCCCACCGGATACAGCTGTATCCTAATGGGGAGAGCAGTCAGAGCAGGATTCCGTGTCGGGGTGAGGGCTATCTACCCCCGGGGTCTTAGACCACAATTGACCTCAGAAGTTGGGGATCAGCTGTCCTAGCTACCATGCATTTGTGTCCAGGCCTCGTCGTCTCCACATGCGAAGACAGTCTCTAATTTGCAGTATGTCCGTTACTTGGAGCACCCCAGAGAGGGCCAACCTCCACCGGAGCAAAGCAGGCAAATGCACAAAGCCCTCCAAAGTACTGCCACCATTCCAAAGCAGCGCCCACCCTGTCGGGTCGTCTTGTCAGTCTCTGTCGCAGTCTTGTAACCATGAGTTCACACTGGGCAGCTCCTGCAAAGCAATCCCATCAGGTTCCCGCCCACAGCTCCTCACCCTTCCCCGGGTAGAGTAGAATAAGTCCAGTGAGGCCAGAAAATGTAATGGATGGCACCGTACCTGCAGTATTCCTCCTTTCAGAATGTCACCAGTAGGCCCAGGGCCGGACTGCACCTCCTCAAATCTTCCTAAGCCAGCCCGAGCTCCTCTAGTATGTCACCGAACACTGGGCAGCTTCTTCCATACCAACAGTTTGTTGGGCTCTCACAAGGAGTCAAAGCGCTACCACATTCAGGATCACATTCCTGGGCCCCACAGTCTTGAGGCCGCAAAGGCCGCCAATTAGCCCGTCCCTCTCTGGCACCAATATATGTATTACTGGGCTTCTTTGCCCGTAAGTCCATTTGAAAAGAGGGGGGGATCAAGATGCCCGACGTGCCCCCTCTCTGTCTGTAGCCTTGCTCCTCAGCAGGTCCGCTCCGCCTCCCGCAATGGCCAACGCATCACTTACCTCTAGGGTCGACCACACACCTCGGACGTCTGCCTGCGGGGGGCCGGGCACGCAGCGCGATCACCAGGCAGGGCACAGGAGCAGAATCCCGGATCAGGCATGTCCGCTCTCCCCCGGGGAATGGTGGCCCGTGTTGCAGTGAGTACTCCCTCTGCAGAGGGGATCCAGTCAGGGCCCACTGCTGGCTGATGGTTCCTCCTTGATTCAGGACGCTCTCGGGCAATTTATGCTGGCGCTCCCAACTCCCGAAATCCGATGCGAATAGGGGGCCCAGAAGACAAAACTCTATTTTCACCCAACGGGTCTCCTGCAGTCCTTCGAGGCCCCGCTGGGCACCTCTATATATCCGCCCATCGCCGCCGCAAGTCCACCCCACTGCTGCGTAGGCCGCAGAGCCGGGGCATAAATTTTCCATGTGGCCGGCAGAGTATGAGCTGGTCTGCCTCACTCACCAAGCCCGTTGGCGTCGACCCAATATATCAGGTCACGCTCCACCGAATCAGGTCTCCGTTTTTCTTTGGCAGCAATAGACCTCCTGGGGCTGGATCTTAACTTCAGTCCGGGGACTTCTTCTCTTTGTAAAGGCGGTGCAGGCCCGCCATTGCTCGGCCCGAACCCCACACGACCGGAACCAGTGCGCAATGTCCACATCGCGGCTGAGGTCCCAAAGGCAGCATGAGAGTTTAGGAGTCGGACCCTCGGAAATTAACTTTGAAATATGTGCTTGGATGGCTCAGGATACATGGATGTGCCTGTATAGGGGAAGGAGCTTGCCTAGGCAGCGGCCATTCCTCACGGCTGCAAGCCACTCCCCTCTCTCGTTTGTATTTTTGAGTGTGTGTATCAAAGGTTAGATTAGGGTGAGAGGAGGTCTACCACTCTATCACAAGGATGATGCCATCAGTGATGTCATTTGAGAAGTCATCAGTGATGTCATGAGTGATGTCACTGACCATGTCATGAGTGATGTAATATGTGACGTCATCAGAAGTGCATTGCAGGCGCTCGAGTTATAGTTAATTGAACTAACTATAACGGGGGACTTTCTATGGATTTTTACGAGTGAAATGTCCAACTAACTATAACGCCCCTGAAACCTATGGTGTTGTCAGTGAATTTCAAAGGTTTTTTAGATGCTAATTTCTAACTATAACGGGCCTGAAACCTATGTTTTTTTAAGTGAATTTTAAAGGTTTTTTAAATGCTAATTTCTACCTATAACGTGCCTGAAACCTATGGTTTTTTCAGTAAATTTCAAAGGTTTTTTAAATGCTAATTTCTAACTATAAAGTGCCTGAAACCTATGGTTTTTTAAGTGAATTTCTAAGCTTTTTAAATGCTAGTTGCTAACTATGCCTACAGAGATAGGACATATGAAGAAAGAAGAAAAAATGTACAGAAAGAAGCAAAAGAATTGCAGAAAGAAACAACAGAAGTCCACAAAGACGAAGAAAAGTACAGGAAGAAGCAAGATGTGCAGAAAGAACAAACAGAGGAGCAGAAAGAGGCCTTGTTGCAAAATCATCTTGTGCCCTCAACTTTTTCAGATGGGTACTGGTGGTAACTGAGTCTGACTAACCAGGCCTAGAGCCAGTGCTATGCTAAAAGCCCCTTAGAATACAGTGAAAACACCTACATACACTAGGGAACACTATGCTTTGTGGTACCCCTGTGATCAGCATAACCTCCTCTGTAAAGCCCTAGTACATTATAGGGCAGGGGGATTAAAACTACCTCTAAGTCAAAGGCCCTGCCCCCTCCCTTCACCACTGTGCAAACGTGCCTCTTGGTGCGTTTTAAGTAGGAGGATTAAGTGGCATTGAATCCTGAGGGTCCCTGGGGTCCAACTAGTCCACCAGATACCTCCAGTAAGAGCCACAGAGCTGCATTGCAGAGAGGTATAAAAAGGGGCCTGGCCTAGACCACCTCTCTGCAACGCAGGTCTCTGGCGCTTTTTGGAGGTGCCTGATGGGCTAGTTGGCCCCCAGGGGCCTCAGAATTGAAAGGGAATTAATTCCCCAACTTAGAACGCACCACAGGGCGTGTTTGCACATATGTCACCTCAGGCCCCGCCCCCTCCTAGCAACACTCTGCAAACACACCCTGTGGTGCGTTTTAAGTCACAGAGCTGCGTTGCAGCGAGGTGTAAAAAGGGGCATGGCCTGGACCATTTCTCTGCAGCTCAGCCCTGTGGCACTTACTGGAAGTACCTGGTGGGCTAGTTGTCCACCAGGAACCCCCAGTATTGATGGGGAATTATTTCCCTAAATTAAAACGCGCCACAGGGCGCGTTTGCAGTGTTGGATGGATGGGGCAGGGCCTAGGTATGATCGCGTTTATTTATTTATTATTTTTTCTGTAAGGGGAGGGCTGTGTGGCCCCCATTCTTTGTACTTTTTTGGGGCCCTGGGACCCCATCCCCCAGGGCCTGACCCACAATTAAAAAAAACAGGAAGGGGGCCATGTGGGCCTTCCTACCGTGGCCAATTACGGGCCCCGGGGACCCCAACCCCCGGGGCATGGCCATATCTTTTAATCTTATTACTATGGAGGAGGGCTGCGTGCCCGCCCTCCTCTGGGTATTTATGGCCCCGGGGACCCCATCCCCCGGGGCCTGGCCACCTCGTTGGGGACCGTGGGGGGGAGCCCCAATTCCCCCACGGTCCCTTCCGGATCCCCGCGTCCTGCGGGAGCCGGCAATGCTTTTCCAAATGGGGAGCTGCTGACATGCAGCTCCCCGTGTGGAAAAACAATGTGGTTGGATTTTGGAAGAGAGAGCAGGTTTCCTGCCATAGCAAACAGCAGTGTACCGGGAGTGGGCACCCGGGACACTGCAGGAGCCGGCCCTGTGGTTTGGCAGTCCATAGGGACATCACAGGCTCCTGGAGGGGGGCCGCGCGGCCCCCTTCCCATTACATTGGCAATGTCCTGGGGAGGTGGTGGTCCCTGGGGCTCGGGTGTCCGTAGCTAACCCCCAAATTTACATAATTTGTGCCCCAGGGAGGTGGCAGTCCCCGGGGCCTGTGGGGGGCTCGAGCCCCCCCCCCCCCCCCACAGGTATATGTATTTTTTTTAAAAGCCCCGGGGGGTGGCGGTCCTCAGGGCAGCGGGGCCCGTGAGCCCCGCAAAATAAGTAATAAAAGTCCTGGGGGATGGCCGTCCCCAGCGCTTGGGGGGCCTTGGAGGCCCCCCACCCAGGTGTATGTATTTTTTTTTTAAAGCCCCAGGGGGTGGCGGTCCCCAGGGCAGCAGGGGGGCCGTGAGCCCCCGCAAAATAATTAATAAAAGCCCCGAGGTGGTGGTCCCTGGGGCAGGGGGGGCCGTGAGCCCCCCGCAAATATTTACTGAAAGCCCTGGGGGTGGTGGTCCCGGGGCGGCGGGGGCCTGCCTGGGCCCCTGCAATTTCAATTTTATATGCCCCCGGGACTTGGCCCACCCGGGGGCTAAATAATAAAGAAGAGCGGGAGCCCGTGCTTCCTTTTTTTAAATTTTCAGCTGAAATTCACACTGGGTGCGCGAATCTCGCCAATTCTCTTTTAAAAAAATGCTTTATTTGCCCTGGGGGTCCTTGTGGGACGACCTGAGCAGGCCTAGGCGGTCAGGGTGTTTCTACCCTGCCCCTTTTCGTGTTTTACACCTTTTGTTTACTGTTTTCTTTTGCCTTGGTTCTACCGAGGCACAAGATGGCTGCCAACACTTCCTGGTTTGGAGTGTTGACAGTCAATTAGAATGTAGCTTGTGATCGGCAAGGTGCGCGGATCCTCCGTGCCTCTACATATCGATATTTTTATTTTTTTATTTTCAATATTTAAGAAAAAGAGTGCTTTCTGAACCAAGCACTACCTTTCTGCCAAACTTGGTGTAAATCCGTTCAGCAGTTCGGGCTGTAACCGTCTCTAAAGTTTCCTATGGGAATTATCATAGAGAAAACACGTTTTGGGACCTCCCTTTTTTCTCAGCCCCCGCTTGCCGAATCTCCCCAAAAATTTCAAGATTGGAGCTGACCAGAGCGCCCCACTTGGTTTGAACATTTTTCGAAGATTCGTCAACCAGTGCCAAAGTTACTGGGAAAAGAAAAAACGTTTAATTTTAGGGTTTAATTGTGGGTAGTGTTAAAGAAAGATAAGGGCAAATTGTAGGGTTGGATGGTGGTAAAGAGAGCTAAGTGTAAATAATTTAGGGTTTAGGGGTGGGTAGTGATAAAGGAAGGTAAAGTTAATTTTAAGGTTATGGGGTGGGCAGTGGTAAAGGGAGGTAATGGTAATTTGTGAGAGGGAAGGGCGGAAGAAGAACCAAGGAGGCCGGATTACGGACTCAATGATGATATTTTTATTGGAGGTTAAAACACCAATAAAAGCAGATGAAAGTCAATATGGAAGGGATGTAGGCCTCTTCTCCCCAAATGGTGTCTGGGTCATCTGTCCGGTGGTCCTGGGGTGTTCTTTTGGTGAGGAAGGGGTGTCCCAGAAGGCTCGTAGGGGAGAGAAGCAACATAAAATAAAAGAAGCGGTTAGTAACCCTGTCCTTGCACTGGTTTGGCAAGACAGAATCCTTCACTGTAATAAAGGAGCCCGTAGGAGTGCGGCGCATGTAAAGATGAGGTTGGACTAAAGTGAAGGGGCGTTCTATGGTAGCAGGGCTTCTTTCCCATGGGGTTGCAATAATATGACTGGGTGAGTCCAAACTCCATTGGTTCCTCCTTCTGAGAACACAACCGGGCAATGAGGTCATAGGCACCACAGGTGAAGCACTCAGGTCCGGGATGGGGTGTGGGTGGTCTAGGAGAAGGGGTTGCAGGGTGTGGTATGACAATCACTGTCTCCGGACGACGGGGTGGAGGGGGCTTGTTGGCTCATGACAGACCCCCACCTGACGGCTTCCAATGGGGCTCTTCCTTACTGCGCGGTGCCTCCTGTGCTCTGTGGAAGGTGCCCGCTATCTCAACTGCCCTCTCAAATGTTAATTGGGTAGGCTGCTTAACCCACTTTTGTGCAGCGCGATACAAGGAGGAGAGGAACTGTTCTAAATTAATCTTTTCCATTGTGTCCTCTTTGGTTGATGTCAGGGGCTTCAACCACCGGTTGGTCAGGTCCCGGTTACGGTAGGAGAGAGCGCCTGGTATTTCTTGGGGACTCTCCTTGATCTGACGTAAACAGATTCTATAGGTCTCTTTGTTCAAACCTAACCTCTCCAGAATGTCTATTTACATCCAGATACGGAGTAAGGCCCAAGGGGTTTGCCTCCTGATAGGCGGCCTGCATGTCACCCGTTATTAGGGGTCCTAAGTACTGTCCCCATTTGTCCTCTGTCCACCCTGCGGTCCGGTCCATACGCTCAAAGTTAGCAAAGAAAAAATCGGGGTCCTCCCAACTGACGTATTTTTGTTGGACCATCGATGGTAATGGGGAAATGCCTCTCTGTTGCCCCAGGGTGTCAGCCAATCGACCGAACGTGGTTTCCTGGGCTTGATTCTGCTCGGTCAGGGTCTTATGCAATTTCTCCCGGTCCTCTTCAGCAATGGCAGGGAACTTCCCCATGGCCCGGCCCATCTTTTCAACCAGGAAGCCCATGTGAGCACTCATGATGCATTGTGGGACTGGAAGTACACAAAGTATTCCCCAAGTTGGTCGCATGCTGTGAGACCGCTTAAAATAAAGGGGCATATTATCAAGGCAGGCGACATGGAATTATCGCCGCTTTTGCAAAGCGGTGATAATTTGATCGCCCTATTAGCTAGCTGTCGCTAACATCAGTTAGCGACAGCTTTTAGGTGATAGCGAGCGGTTTGGGGCCCGCTTTGCATGTCAGCAATATTTATCGCTAATTACATGCAAAGTGGGCGTACCCAACCAGTTAGAGACTGAAAGCAGTCGCTTACATCGCTGTCGCCTATTAGCAAGGCAGGCTAAAATGTGCGCTAAGCGCAAATATCGCTGAAAACTAACGCCTGCTCAGACCAGTTCTTAACCTGTATATCCAATGGGAGGTGGCGATGATGCGTGAATATCGCATTTCGCCGCTATTGCGGGATATTTTATCGCATTGGAGATAAACATTGCTAATAGCACGTTATCTCTGCGATAAAATCCGCCGATGCTTGGCGATAAAAACATTTTGCTAACCTTCTTTAGCGATAAATAGCGCTAGTTGTTGATAATATGCCCCAAAGTTTTCTAGGGAATCAGCAATAGTTGCTTTCATGTTAAAACAAAGCGCCTCCTGCTCTGCCAGTGTCTGCCCATATGAACAGAGACGGACCCACTCAGGTCCACGATGGTGCCGTTCCGTGGCCATGCTAGCCACATTGATCCATAAAAACAAGAGTTTCCCCTTGGTGGAATGGCACTCACACGTAAGTAAAAAGCTCTTGGAAGAAAGCAGCTGCCACAGAATTATTATCCCACTGCTTTTCGCTTGTCTGACGCATTTCGGGCTACGCCCTTCATCATGGACAGCCTCGGTAGAATCACAGCAAACAGCCATATAGCCAGTATATCCCCTCTTTTATTTCAACCAGGAAGCTCATATGAGCACTCATGATGCATTGTGGGACTGGAAGTACGCAAAGTATTCCCCAAGTGGGTCACATGCTGTGAGACCACTCAAAATAAAGTTTCTCTAGGGAATCAGCAATGTCTTGTTATTGTTATTGTTATTGTTATCTGGGTTTTATATAGCGCCAAATCACCGTCAGGTCTCAAGGCGCTTCTGACATATATAGCAACAGAGATTGATGAGTAAACAGGAATTCAAATTATATCAGCTTAAACTCACAGAGACCCAAAGGCATCTCCGAATAAAAGTGTCTTCAAAGATTTCCTAAAAAGAAGGAGGTTGGTTTCTTTCCGAAGGGCCTCAGGTAGTTTATTCCATAATTGTGGGGCTTGGGTTGAGAAGGATCTCCCGCCTTTGGTTGCCATTTTAAAGCGTGAGCATGACAGCAGTTGGGAATTGGAGGATCTTAAAGCTCGCTTGGGGTTGTAAAGTTCAAGCCTCTCTTTTATATAGGCGGGTGCCTGCCCATAGATTGCCTTATGGGCAACGCACAGGCTTTTAAATTTCACCCTTAGCTTTATAGGGAGCCAGAGTAGCCTGTGCAATAATGGGGAGGCATGGGTCTGTCTGGATAGTCTGAAAATTAAACATGCTGCATCATTCCAAGTGACCTGCAGGCGGTTAATCATATTTTTTGGCAGGCCTAAATACAGTGCATTCCCATAGTCGATCCTAGAGACTATTGTTGCCGAGACGATATTTCGGAGCATGTTCGGAGAGAGTAGGGGAACTAACTTTCGCAACTGCCTAATCAAGTTGGTGCAGGTTCCAACGACGGAGGATATTTGGCTGGACATTGAGAGCTCCTGGTCGATCTTAATACCAAGGCTCTTTACGCTAGGGCATGGCTTTGTAGTTGGTCCAAGCTCTTGAGGCCAAAACAGATCATTTCCAAGGTGAGGCGGCTGTTGAAACTACAAGAACCTCCGTTTTATCTGGATTAATTTTTAACAAATTCGTCGTCATCCAGCTCACCGTGAACCTTAATATACTCTGGGTCTTGGACTGAGCCGATGTTGTATTATCGATACTCAGCAGCAGCTGAGTATCATCGGCATAATTAAAAACTTAACAGCCCATGTTGGCCAAAGAGTCTATCAAAGGCTGCAAATAAATATTAAACAGGAGAGGTGAAAGTGCGGACCCTTGCGGAACTCCACACTCCAGAACACCCATCTCCGAGACACCGTCTGCTAGTTGGATCCTCTGAGTCCTCCCTAACAAAAAGGATTTTAACCATTGAAGGGCCCGATCTTTTATCCCAAACACGGCCAGCCTGTCCAGGAGCAAGGCATGGCTGACAGTATCAAACGCCGCTGAAAGATCTAAAAGTATCAGGGCGCTTGGTTTTTTACCGTCAGCCATGCATCTAAGCTCATCCAGTACCGAGAGCATTACTAGCTCGGTGCTATGATGGGCACGAAACCCCGCTTGCCGCTCCTGGAGTAGATGATGTAGCTCCAGGGATGATGACATTGATTTTAACACATGCTGCTCTAAAATCTTGGACAGGAACGGCAGCTGGGATATTGGTCTGTAGTTTTTCAAGCAGGCCGGGTCTGCCCCTGGTTTTTTTATCAAGGGTTTGACACGAGCCTCTTTAAAACTAGCTGGTAATAGGCCTGTGTCTAGTGAATTGTTTAAGAGGCCTAAGATCTTTTCCTCCAGAACGGGGAGCGCCAGCCGAAAAATTTCAGGGGGGCAGGAGTCTGCGGGGGAGCCTGACTTAATCGAACTGGCAAGTTGTCTTAAAGTTGTAGAATCTATGCTTGGAAATTTAGAGATGGTGCAGTTCCGGGGAGTTTGGGGGGCCTGCAAGATAGTAGGCATATTGGGAATATCCTTCTTGATGTCTGACAGAATGGTTGCCACTTTCTCAAGGAAGTAGCCTTGAAAGGTGTTACAATCTATCCCTATATCTACCCTTTCATCCTTCTTGCTTAGTTCTTTTAAAATTTTGAAAGTTTCTTTCTGGACATTGACTGAATTTTTTATGCAGGTTTCGTAATAGTCCCCTTTAGTTGATACAATAAGTTTTTTGTATGCCTTCAAGGATGTTTTATAAAGTTCGCGATCTGTATCGTTTTGTGACTTCCTCCAGCATCTCTCAAGATGGCGAAGCTTTCTTTTTTGATCCCTCAAAGTCGGGGTGAACCAAGGGGCCCCTTTTTCCGCACCCTTTATTTTCAGTGTCTTTTCCGGAGCTATCTGGTCGATGGACTGTCTAAGACTCAACACTATGGTGTTGTAGTTTTGGTCTAGATCTAGATTGTCATGTGGACTCGTTGACTGTTGTAAATAATTGGAGAGGACCTCGGTTAGGTTTTCCGAGTCAACTTTTTTCCACTGACGCACTTTTTTAGTTTTTAACGGGAGTTTGACCTGAGGGCTATCCTGCGGAACATCGCACAATAGTAGATAGTGGTCGGACCAGATACATGGTACAATGCTCGTAAGGGCCACCTCTGGGATGGAAGACCAGATTAGATCGAGGCTGTGGCCCTTTATATTAGTTGGGGCTTCCACAAGTTGTTCAAGGCCTAATGCGGACATGGAGGTCTGTAACTGACGTGTTGGCAGATCTTTGTCTGCCCTGTCCCAATGGACGTTAAAATCACCTGTCACCAAAACTCTCTTATATCGTGTACATATATCCGATACAATAGGGGAAAGGAGTTCATTGAGCACTGAGATGCATTGTGGTGGACAGTAAACAGTAAGAACGATAAGACAAGAATTATTCCGGGTGATTTTTACTCCAAGTAAGTCTACAGAGTTTATAGTTTCAGCTAAGACTTGGGCCACTGTTAGCTGTTTTTTAAAAACGCCTCCACCTCGAGCCTCACCCAGGCGATTATGCCAAATCATATCATATCCATTTGGGAGAGCGGCTATAATGTCGGGGGAGGAATTTTCACCTAACCAAGTTTCCGTAAGGGTCCATATGTCGATGGTCTCATCTTGTTTAGTTGCTTTCACGTTAAAACAGAGCGCCTCCTGCTCCACCAATTTCTGCCCAAATAAACAGAGGCGGACCCACTCAGGTCCCGCTGTGGTGCCGTTCCGTGGCCTGGCTAGCCACATTGATGCACAAAAACAAGAGTTGCCCCTTGGTGGAAAGGCACTCACAGGTAGGTCAAAAGTTCTTGGAAGAAAGCCGCTGCCACATACATATTATCCCACTGCTTTTCGCTTGTCCGCTGCATTTCGGGCTACGCTCTTCGTCATGGACAGCCTCTGTAGAATCACAGCAAACAAAGCAATACAGCCAGTATATCCCCTCTTTTATTTCCACCAGGAAGCTCACATGAGCACTCATGATGCATTGTGGGACAGGAAATACACCAAGTATTCCCCAAATGGGTCGCTTGCTCATACACATACACTCATATACATACGTATATTTATAGTTATGACCTAGTTTCCATAGGAAAAGCATTTTTTGTTTTTCTAATAACTTAGGCGTCGTTTCAAGAACCTTCATGAACTAGTTTGCCACTCACTTCAGCAGCTGTTTGTAAAGATTAGGGGTCATTTGTAAAATGGGGGTCTAGGATCCTCCACAGATCTCACAGATCTCATGCTGAGATCTGATTGGCTGCCAACTCTTCAACCAGGAATTGATGGCAGCCATTTTAGGACTTGGACTCAGTCGAGTCCCAAACAAAAGAGAAGACGGAGAAGCTAGGAATACCCTGACACCCTAGGACTGTTGGTAGAGTTCCCCAGGGACACCACCAGGGCCTAAAATAACTTTTTGCGTACATTTTTCCTGCGATAATCGTGGCAGATCCACGGATCTTAGGAAAAAGCAAAAAGAAGTGCAATCTCCCATGCTTGTGCTTAGTTTAGCCCTCAGATGGTCTAGGTCCAGGGGGTATATATAAATAAATCTTTTGAGGAGGAGGATTCACGAGACCCCCTCCCCATGGCCGATATTGGCCCCAGGAACCACCACCTCCCCGAGGCCAGGCTAAAGCTAAATGTAGAGTGGGGGGCCGTGTGTCCCCCCTCCATAGCCCAGTTATGGCCCCAGGGATAGTCAATTCCTTGAGGCAAGGCCAATAAAATTAAAATCAAAGGGGGGGGGCACACAGGCCCCTTCCAGGAACCTTCACAGCCTCGGAGGCCACCACATACCAGGGGCCAGACCATTCGGAAAAAAGTAAGTGGGGGATGCACGGCCCCTCTCCAAGTTGATTTACAGCCCCAGGGACCACGACCTTTCCACAGCTTGTCCAAAATTCCAAAGGGGACGGGGGCAAGCAGGCCTTCCCCTTTGGCTGCAGTTTTCAGCCATGGGGACCACAACCGCCCTGGGGTAGGTCGTGTAATAACAATGGAGGGAGCGCATGTGCCACCTTCTGTAGCCATTAATTGCTTTGGGACTCCCAGGGCTGGCTCCCTATGTAAAGGGTGCCCACCTTTGGGCATAGCTGTTTGCTCTTGCTTGGTGGGAGCTTTGGAAGCTCCTACCAAGCAAGAGCAAACAGTAAGTCTGTCCACAGCAGGTGGGAGCAGAAAAACTGCTCCCGCCCGCTAGGAGCATAAATTCATCTGTTTTCCTGGCCACTGTCATGCGGGCAGAAAATAGATTAAAAAATTGCTCCCACTTTTGAGTGCAACTTACAACCTCCCATCATTCGATTACGTAATGACGTAAAACACTGGAAGGGGCTTCCACTAACGCTACTGGGCAGAGCAGCCTTGTTCAAAATGATGGCGCTGCCGTGTTTCCTCTACGTACTCGAAAACACACCGAGTCTAATACCTCCGAGTTATTTTCAAAAAGTGACGGCGGTGATGTCGGGTTTATTATGGGGAGGTCGACCAGCCCGTATAGCGCACATAAAACTCAACAGGAGCTGGTATGATGGTGGGATAGCCCTGCCAAACATGCAATTATACTACTGGGCGACACAGCTTAAGATTCTCAACCAATGGCTACATGCCCCGCAGAACGACCCGGCATTCATGGCTGACAGGGCCCAACTCGGCACACATAGCTTACTGGCACCATTATACCACAAGGGTATTGCAGCGAAACTAACAGGACCCACCAAGCATACAGTAACGCTGTGGTATAGAGCACAGACGAGACTTAAATGGGGGGGAGTCATAACAAAGCTGACGCCACTGTGGGACACGAGGGCACTGGGACACTTACGGCGTAGTAAAGGTTTCACCCAATGGGATAACATAGGGATCTCGACGGTGGGAGATATGTGGTCAAGAGAGGGGGTGGTCCCATTCTCATACCTCCAACAGCACTATGATCTGGGTCCTACAGAATTGTTTAGGTACGTCCAAATTAGACACGCTCTACAAGCAGCTATCCCGCCGGATACGTCAATCCCGGAGTCCTCACCGCTTGAGGACCGCCTACTTACGGACTTCATGCTGGAGGGCGCGACCTCCCTGACATACTGGAAATTGCTGAATAACCTGCCCGACCCGCTGGGGAAGTTAAGGGAGAAATGGGTGGAGGACGTAGGAGATATGGACGAGTCCAACTGGAATGCAGCTCTGGCATCACCGCGTGAGGCTGGCGTGTCAGCTAGGTTCCGTCTGGTACAACTGAAAATCCTACATAGGATATACTACACGAGAACTACACTGCACAAATTACAGAGAGCAGATCACCCACACTGTCTTAGGGGATGCGGAGAGGAGGGCACATTCATACATACAATTTGGGGCTGTCCGGCCCTTGTGGGATACTGGCAGCGGGTGCTGCGCACCATCTCACAGACATTGGAGGTCTCACTGACACCTGACCCCCGTGTGTGCCTGCTGAATGTGTGGGGGCCTAATGATTTATCGTACTATGGCCGGCTATGGACTACAATAGGCCTCATGACGGCCAAACGTGACATTGCACAGAAATGGGGGGCGGCGGAGCCCCCTACCTTGACACAGTGGTTCAGAAATATGGATGCGCTTATGGTGACAGAACGAGCGGTGTATAAAATAAGAGCCAACCCGCGCAAATGGAATGGTGTGTGGCAGCCTTGGAACACGTACAGGGGGGACATCTGCGAACCTTTATTGGAAGAAGACATTGATAGCTCTGAGGATGAGATGGATGATAACTAATTGCTTGAGGTCAATGACTGGTGAGGCTGTTGTGAATATGGGATGACCGGGCTACAAAATAGATCGATATAGTGGGCCTCATTGGGAGGGGGATTGGATGCACATACTGTTTAAAAGTAGGATACTCAGCAGGATAGATTGGGTAACCGGCGAGATGAAGAAATGTTGTATGTTTTACTCTTGAGTCACAATTTGAGTTTTGTTAGTATAAAATAAAAAAGCAAGATGGTACCACATCTCTGTACAGGAATCATACTGAACCCAACAAGGAAGTCATATCCGCAGGTTATAAGTCACAGAGGGTGGGTCGGACACCTGTATATTTCGAGTTCAAATGTGAAAGTGTCAGCCGGCCTCAGGGTTGTAGGCGCACGTATGTATATTGTTGAGAATATCAATAAAGTCTTGCATCAAAAAAAATTGCTCCTACATGCAGTGAGCAGCATTTCCTGCTGCTCCATCCATGAGGAAGCAATGTCGGCGCCTGATGGATGCATTGGGGCTCCACCGCAGTCACTAACAGCGCACACTGGGTACCCTGGGTGGGGGGCCAGGGCACCCGGCAACAAGTGGCCGAGCCCAGGGGATGGGATCCGGAGGGCCAAAACCTGCCCAGGGTGGAGGGCTGCATGGCCCCCCTACCCTACCAGTAATTGGCTGTGCCACGGGTCATGAGGTCCCACGATCAAAATCGGGCTGGAGAGGGGGGCCATGTGGCTCCCATTAATTCTTGGCCAGGCTCCAGGGGTTGGGTCTCCTAGGCCAAAATCAGCCTGGGGGGGGGCCACCAGGCCCACTCCCCTTTTGTAAAGGACAAATGATCCTAACTACCTGGGCTTGGCAAAGGCAAAGCAAGTGTGTTTTCTCAACAATTCCACATTAAAAAATGATCTGAAACCCTTCCTGGAGGTGAAAGCATCCTTGATCTATAAAAGTGCAATCTGTAGTTACTGTGACGAGTGGGTTCATTCTTAACCTCTGCTGGTGAGATCAGAGTCCATGGTTCTCCATTTAAATTACTACAAGTATGCAGATGTGCAAAATCACCTGGAAGCTCCACCTATTTAGCCGCATCCCATCCACCTTAGTAGTATACAAAGGTCTTCTTACCTCTCACCAGAATGATGGACTGCTTACTAAAAGGCCCCCAGCACGTTTTCCACCGATTATGTTGACATGTTCTTGAAGCAGAAGAATATGAGGCCATCTCCACTAAACAAAGAAGCATTTACTTTATATAGTTAAGAGAAAGTACCCTTGTTTGGTGGAGATTCCCCTCTTTGTTCTCTTGTCATCTTCTCTATAGAAGAATTCATGTTATCACAGATATCTGGAAGAAGACACACAAGGAACAAGCACATTGCCAAAATTAAACGTGTAGAAGGTTACCAGAGACATTTCCTTCTGGTCCATTATGCAGCTGTTGTGTAGACATTTACCCAATGAGTTAGCACTTATTTATTAATCAGTAGAAAGTACTCCAGTTAGGTGGACATTTTGTGCAAAACTGTGGGCTCTTGATAAAGGAACAGGTGGGGTTCCGTTCAGGCCAGTCACTCACACAGCTACTGACACACCCACAGAGCTACTCAGATGTCCACTCACACACCCATTCTGCCAATCTACATCCACTCACCGACCCACACAGCCTTTCACTCACCCCTACAGGCACTCACACATCCACAAAACCACTCACTCA
Source organism: Lissotriton helveticus (assembly GCF_964261635.1). Taxonomy (NCBI): domain Eukaryota; kingdom Metazoa; phylum Chordata; class Amphibia; order Caudata; family Salamandridae; genus Lissotriton; species Lissotriton helveticus. The sequence goes on along the minus strand of NC_136065.1, from coordinate 253,228,715 downwards.
CCTATTTACAGACCCTTTCAGCCACTCACACATCAACTTATAGATCCATACAGCCACTCACACACCCACTCACAGACCCATACAGCCCCTCACAAACCCAGACACAGAGCCATGCTGCAACTCATACACCTACTCACAGACCCAAACAGCCACTCACACACCTAATCACTGACTCACAAATCTACTCACATACCCACAAACCTACTCACATGCCCACTCATGCACTCTGTAGACACTCATTCACCTGCTCCCAGACCCATACAGCCACTCACAGACCCACTCACAGACCCATACAGCCACTCACACACTCACTTACTCACCTATACTGCCACTCACACACCCACTATCAAAGGTTAGTGGTTGCAGTTAGGAATATTTTTAAACAAACGTAAAAAATCAAATTAAAAACTGATTGTTACAGGGAGATTATAGTTAGGAAAAAACATTTAAAAAACAGTAAAATTTACTGAAAAAACAAAAGGTTATATGGACATTATAGTTAAGCTCATGACATCAGTGATGTCATGAGTGATGTCATTTGAGATATCATCATTGATATCACTGACCATGTCATGAGTGATGTAATATGTGAGGACATAAGCAGTACATTGCCGGGGGTTATGTTATAGTTAACTCACGTAATTATAACTGCTGAATTTCTATGGCTTTGTGTATGTGAACTCTGAGCATAACTATGATGTCCCTGTAACCTTTGTTTTTTCCAGTGGGAAGAAATTGGTATATATATATATGTTTTACTTACTTTAAATCTACTTACCATGCATGATAAAGTCTTCTGTCTGGTAAAGGCATCCATAGTAAAGGCATACAATGCAATACCATACATCCACCTTTTAAAATAAAATGGTTTATTGATTTTCAGATTAAATAGACCTATTGCATTATACAGGCAAAACAGTACGATCTTCTATGGCACAGAGAGTAAGTCACCTCCTAGTCCAATAAAATGACTATGTTTTCAACCGCCAACAAGAAATGGGAATTAAAGTTGATACATTTTGAACTATAGCAACTGTAGAGTTTGCTGAGGGTGTGGCAAGGACAATTTTAATGATATCACTATTGGCTGCCGTTCATCTGTGTGTCAGAATGGTAGATCATACATCCAACTTGATGCAACCTCATATTTAGATGGGTACCCTTCAGGACTTGTGCAATCTCAGATTCTCATGCTCTGCATCTCAGTGACTAAGATACAACTTTGCATTGGCTCGACTCAAAGCCACAAACAATAAAAGTCGGTGCATTAGTCAAATTCTCTTCCTACCGGTGTGTCAGATGAATCAATTGAGGTTGGGCCAACTGATCTTTTCTGCCATCAAACGACAATAAAAATAGTCAACTTGATTTGGGCAATTGTATTCTGTGTAAATTGTAGTTCTATATTTAACAAATTGCAATTATCTTTATTGTTACTAGGTTACAGCCACCTATTTATATTGATTTGAATGATTTGCTACTAATTGAGACAAAATGAACAACATCTTTCCTGGGTAATCCATTTCCTGTAGTGGATGGGGAAGTGGCGGCTATTATTTATTTCACTGGAATGCTCACCATTTGTTCTTGACCAGTGTAACCAGTTCAGCAGGGCCTGACTGAAAACCAAAATCTCTTTCATTTCCCTCCTTGATCGCCTTCTCTCTACCTTTGCTTCCCCCTTTCTCCCTTTGTTGAAGCCTTCCTCTGCCTGCTGCAGTTAACCTCAGAGAGCTGGTGAAATCTTAATGTTGCATTGTTTTCTTATATTGTCTGGTACTGCCTAAGACCTCCTCCCATTAATATGCCAAATATCCTTGGGAAATGGGGACCTTCCCAGCTCCGGTGGAGGCTTGCCGGCCCCCTTTCCCCCAAGGCAAACAATGCAAACACCAGAACTGTTTGGATTAGGGGTTGTAGTAACCCCAGCCGTATTTTATTACATAAAATCATCAAAACATTATTATTCTTGTTATTTACATTATGTACAATACGCAGAAAGTCCAATACATTCATAGGTACAAGATGTCAATTGGCTAACCTTAACATGTTTCTAACAGACAGCCATTTCTATCATAATCTAAGCGATGAAGATATTCTCTTTCTGCATATCCCTGTTAGAGCCTACGGCAAGGTTAATGACTGGCAGCACCAGATCCTGCCCAAGTGTGGAGAAGTGTGGCTCACTGGTTAGAGGAGGCAGACCTGGAAGCAGAGGTCAGCCCGGGACCAGATTTCAATTCCCGGCTCGGCGGGGTCTTGAGTCCTAAAATGTCCATGGACTCGACAATTCTCGCTCCGGTGCCTACTCGATTCACGGGTTTACACTCTGCGGCTCTGGGCAATAGCTTGCTTAATCTCCACAACGGCCCCTCGCGGTGGGATGCCTGGCTTTCACCTTGCGGATACCCTGCCGGGGTTATCTCACAGGGGAATACCAGGACGGGTTCCCTAAGCAAGCGCTTAGAAACCGCTCGGTGATTTGTGCTATATAAATTCCTGTACAAGCTAGGTCCCAAGCTCCTACCGGAGTGACCTTGCATAAGGGGCCCAGATTACCTGGGCCCCTTATGGATGGCAACCTCTTCCGGGCCCGCCCTACGCCCTTAATGTTAAAAATCCATAAAGGGGTGTTGCAGTTATGCATCCTTGTGCCCTTGAGTGCATGTGCGTGCAGGGATTGGCCAACCAGCCTACTGGAAGCAAGACTTCCCTTCCCCCCACACTCCTCCAGCCTACAGGCTGTAACTGCCCCTTGAGTGTCATGAGAGACCCTCTGTCTCCCCCTTAGGATATTGATAAAGGGACAGGTAGAGTTCCGATCAGGGCAGTCACTCGTAGAGCTACTTATACACCCACACAGATACTCAGATGTCCACTCACATAACCATTCTGCCACTCTCACATCCACTCACAGACCCACACAGCCATACACTCACCCATACAGACACTCACACATCCACAAAACCATTCACGTACCTACTCCCCGACCCATACAGCCACTCACACACCCACTTTTAGATCCATACAGCCACTCACACACCCACTCATGAACCATGTAGCCACTCACACACCCACTCACAGACCCATACAGCCCCTCACAAACCCAGTCACAGAGCCATGGAGTAACTCATATACCTACTCACAGACCCAAACAGCCACTCACACGCCTGATCAGTGACTCACAAATCTACTCACACACCTACAAAACTACTCACATGCTCACTCATGCACTCTTTAGGCACTCATTCACCCACTCGCAGACCCATACAGCCACTCACAAACCCACTCACAGACCCATATAGCCACTCACACACTCACTTACTGACCTATACTACATTCATTCACCCACTGTCAAAGGTTACTGGTTACAGTTAGGAAATAAAATTAAAAAACCTTTAACATTCAAATTAAAACCGAATGTTACAGGGAGATTATACTTAGGAAAAAACATTTATAAAACAGTGAAATTTACTGAAAACACAAAAGGTTATAAGGACATTATAGTTAGGAAAAATAATAAATAATACCTTAGAAATTCAATAAAAAACAAAGGTTCCAGGGATGTTACAGTTAGGCTCAGTCTTTTCATGCACAAAACCATAGAAATTTAGCAGTTATTGTTGCCTGAGCGATCTATAACTTACACACCCACAGTCCACTGCTTATGACCTGACATATTACATCACTCATGACATGGTCAGTGATATCACTGATGACATCCCAAATTACATCACTCATGACATCTCTGATGACATCATCCACAGAACCACTCACATACCCACACAACCACTCATGCACACCTACAACCAATCACACACCCACACAACCACTCACACACCCAGTCACATATCCATACAACCAGTTGCACACCCACTTACAGACCTATACAACCACTCACACACTCACATATCCACAAAACCACTTGCACAGCCACATACCCACACAACTACTCACACACCCATAGAACCTCACACACCCATAGAACCACACACACCAACCCACATACCCATACAACCACTCCCACCCCCACACTGCTACTCTAACACATATTCACATACCCTTCCAACTACTCACACAGTCATACAATCACTCACACACATTCGCTCTCACACACACTCACACACACTCACACTTTTCTATCAGCATCAGCCAGTACCAAACAATGTCAGGTCTTCTGATATACCGCCCTCCCGGGAGTGACAGTGCCTTCAGGAAAGCTCTTCCTGAGCTGGTAAGTTCTCTCTCCCTGTTCTCCTCCAACATTACCATCATTGGCGATCTCAACATACACTTTGATGCCATGGAGGCACCAGCGGTTAGAGGTCTGCTGGATGACCTTGAAGCAGTACAGCTACCCCAACTGGTCCGTCATCCGACTCATGAGGGTGGTCACACTCTAGACCCGGTCTTTACTAATCTTCAACTGGCCGAGGTCTCCCCCCCTAGACCCAAGGGATGGAGTGATCATTACCTTATTGAGCTTGTTATAACAACAATGACATCTTCCACTGGGAAGCCCGATAAATCATCTTTTAGGCGACCCTGGAAAAAGCTCAAATTGGAGGATTTCCATCGTCTCCTGATCACTACACCTCTGGATCAGTCGGATGACATTGCAGCCGGATATAACATCTTCTGTGCTTGGATTGTCCAAGCCCTCGATGTATTAATCCCAGCCATATGGAGTAGGAATCGATGCTCTCAGCCTAATCCCTGGTACTCGGAGGCACTCAGGTGTATTAAAGCCACCTGTCGCCAAGCCGAAAGAGCATGGAGAAAGAACTATGATAAAGATTTGAAAGTATGCTACTTAGCTAAGGTAAAGGCATACCATAGAGCTGTCTGCCGGGCCCGTGCTGATTACTATGCACAGGAGTTTCAGGCAAGTTCCAACCCATCCAAACTGATTTTTAAAGTCTTGAAGGAGCTCACAGCGAACAGACTTCCTACTACGGAGATCTGTTCCCTTGCCCATTGTGAGTCGCTAGCCAGCTTCTTTGTGGAAAAAGTAAATGCCATATACCGTTCTTTTCCCAAAGTTGACCCTGATAGTACAACCTTATCACTGCGTACTTCCCAGTGCTTGGACTCTTTTCCCATACCATCGGAACAGGAGTTTAATCTCCTAGCGGCCAAGGTCAAGTCTGGCTCACCAGACGACCCTTTGAGACCGGATCAGTTTTTGGATTCAGCGCCCTTCTGCCTTCCTCCTATCCGCCATCTGATGGAGCTATCCCTCACCACCGGTTCAGTTCCACCTAGTTGGAAGGCTGCCTGTGTTATGCCTATCATAAAAAAACCTGGATTGGATCCGTTGAAGCCGGAGAGCTATCGACCTATCTCCCTCCTCCCTTGGGTGGCAAAGATCACAGAGGCCCACGTGAATAACATCTTAACAAAACATCTGGCCTCTGCACACCTACTTGATCCTACACAGAATGGTTTTAGATCTGGACACAGTACAGAGACGGCACTCCTATATATGGTTGAACATCTCCGCTCTGTGCTAGATGCAGGTCAAACGGCGGCACTGGTCCTTTTGGACCTCAGTGCCGCTTTTGACACTGTTTCTCATACCATTCTCATACGTAGGCTTGGTGAGGCAGGTGTTTCGGGCAGGGTGCTGGATTGGCTTCAATCGTTCCTTTCGGAACGATCCTTTCAGGTTGTAGTGCCACCGTTCAGATCTAAACCTCATGCCATCGCCCAAGGAGTCCCGCAGGGTTCGGCGTTGAGCCCCACGCTCTTCAACCTCTACGTTCAACCTTTGGCGGAGGTGGCGAAGAGCTGGGGTCTCACCATGGTATCATATGCCGATGATACCCAGTTGGCGGTGGCTCTCAATGGGGGCTCTGACCAACTGGCATCGAACTTTGCGGATGGTTTGAGGGCCGTTGCTAGTTGGCTTACTGCCAACTGTTTACAACTTAACGCCCTCAAAACTGAGGTGATGGTATTGGGGAAACATCCTGATCTGTGGGGTGCTAGCTGGTGGCCTACTGAGTTGGGACCTCCTCCAAAACCTGTTTTAGAACTAAAAAATCTCGGCGTCTGGTTGGATTCCAAATTGACCTTCTCGTTCCATACTAAGAAGGTGGCATCCACGTGCTTTGGCATTCTGCGCGGTTTGAGGCCTATCCTCAAATTTTTCGATGCCCCCACCCGCCAGATGGTGATACAAGCTAGCGTATTATCGAGGCTCGATTACGCGAGCTCACTGTTTGTGGGTGCCAACCAGGCGGAAGTCCTACGACTCCAACGGGTTCAGAATGCGGCAGCTAGGGCCCTAGTGGGCTTGCCGCGCTTTTGCTCAGCCCGTAGCACTATATTCAACTGCATTGGCTGCCTGTAACTAGACGCATAGAGTTTAAAACCCTCTGTTTTGCGTTTAAAATCCTTAAAACTGACACTCCCACCATCCTCCAGCACCTTTTGACTCCATACACCCCTTTGCGCAGCCTTCGTTCTGCTGGCCAAAATTTGCCACTTGTTCCCCGGTTCAAAAATGTAGACTGGGTGGCCGATCGTTTGCGGTTTTGGCCTCCAAATTGTGGAACGCACTCCCCCTCTACATACGTTCTTTAGAAGACCTTTTTTCATTCAGGAAAGCTGTTAAGACTTATCTTTTTCCTTTATCTTATTAATCATCCCTTATCCCTTCCGTGTTGTTGGTTATGTTACCTTCTTCAGATATAGCGCCGGGACGCCCCTTCGCTGGGGCAGCTGTGCGCTCAAAAAATTCAATTAACATAACATAACATAACAACACCCATACAACTCACATACTCATACAACCACTCACTTGCCCACTCACTCACCCATCAAACAAACACTCACACAGCTATTCAAACACCCAGAAACCCACTAACAAACCTATTCATAGACCCATACAACCACTCACATACCCATTGAGAGACCTCTACAGTCAATCGCATACCGACTGACAGATTCCTACAGCCACTCACACACCCATACAACCACTCAGACACCCACTCACAAACTGATACAGACAGTCACACAGGCACTCAGATTACATATGTTAGAAACAGTAGCACTCATTAGTATAGTTAGACTAGTAATTTAACATATGCAGAAGCTTTGTATAAATCTTTAAGTCTCAAAACATTTAAAAAACACTTACACTCACTTAATGATGTTGTAAGTGATGTCATTCGAGATGTCATGAGTTATGTCACTGACCATGTCATGAATGATGTAATATGTGAGGTCATAAGCTGTGCTTTGCCGGGGCGAATGTTATAGTTAACTCAGGTAACTATAACTGCTGAATTTATATGGCTTTCTGTATGTGAAATCTGAGCATAATTATGATGTCCATGTAACCTTTGTGTTTTCCTGGGAAAAAATAAATTATACATATATATATATATATATATATATATATATATATATATATATATATATATATATATATATATATATATATATATATATATATATATATATATATATCAGCAAACTCTCCCTCCGAAAAAGAAGCAGAAGCCCAGAGGGGAACTGGTCGGAAAGGCTTTATTTCATCAAGACAGTTCCAGTGGCGGCGAATGCATTTCGGCGTTTCGCCTTCTTCAGCGCCCAACACCAGAGTATATATATATATACTTACTTTAAATATACTTACCATGCTTGATAAAGGCTTCTGTGTGGTAAAGGCATAGGGGCCCGATTCACAGAACTAACTTAATACAAAACCCTAAATTTACTACCATTTTGGTATTCACGGAAGGCACTTACTCATTTTGGTATTCACAGAAGGGACTTACTCATTTCGGTATTCACAGAAGTTAGGAGTCCTAACTTTAGTACTCCTAAATGCCTTCTGTGAATACCGAAAGTAATAAAGTTAGGATTTTTCTCAGATTAGGAGTAGTAAAGTTAGGAGTCCTTACTTTAGGACTCCTAAATGCCTTCTGTGAACACCGAAAGTCGTAAAGTTAGCATTTTTCTCAGTTTAGGAGTCCTAAAGTTAGGAGTACTAACTTTACTACTCCTAAACTGAGAAAAATCTATCACCAGAACGAAATAAAATCCACTGTAGGGAACCAGAGATATCAATTTTTAAAGATTAGTCACTTTATAGTGCTTAGAAACCAACAGTGCCCCTTTTAGTAATTTTGTTTTCTCTGTCAGGGTCACACCTTTATAAATTGTTCTGAAGAATTTTCTCACCACTGTGGAGGGCCGCCTTCTTCAGCAAGCGGGTTCCAGTTAGAATTCCTTCCTGGAGTTCTGCTTGCGGGTCCCAAAGTATCCAACACACAATGCAAGGTTCTGGAATCTCCAAGAGGGTCCTTGAAAGTGTAAAACTTCAATTCCGGAACCCACTTGAACAAAACCCTTACAAATCCACTGGTACTCCCGGCTTTGAATTCTTTGTGGGCCTGTCCAGGTGAGCTCTGTTAACCTGTAGCTTGCAGGGAGTCCACTGAGTCCATTTGCAGCAAGGTAATCCACGGGGCTGCAGTTTCACTTGGTGCCGTCTTCAGAGGTCAGGCCTTAGAAATCTTCGCAAAGCAAACTTCTTTTCAGCAGGGCACTTCTTGCTTCAGTAAATTTCAAGCAGCAGGTCTGGAGGGCTCTGCCCCTCTCAGCTACTTATTAAAACATCTCTGGGTCAAGCACCAGGTCACTTCTGACCAATGAGAGCAGGGCAACTCCTCATAGTTATGACCACATCCTGTAGAGTGTGGCATTAGTTTGTCCCAGAGTGCATCATTCTCCCAAATCTATAATGGCTGATTTTCCAGCAAAGAGGTAAGAGCTGGCTAAACACACCCCCTGGGATGGCTTATTTTCATGGACTCTCCCCCTACCATCTGCACATACCTTCCTTAAGCCTAGCCCTGACTCTGGGTCAAGAGTGTCAGAGTGAAACTGAAACCCAGGCCTCCCCTCTGCCTTTGAAGAGGATGGTTTACGACTCCACCCCCCTGGCCTGGCATTCCTATAGATCAGCAAACTGACCTCCCAGCAGAGGGGTTCTTTATCACCTCTTCAAAGCAGCCTAGTTAATCCACTTAACTCTGACCAATCAGGGCAGACCATTGAAAGGCTGAATTTGGACTTACAAACAAGAAAGTCTTATAACTTCTTGTATGTACACTTTAGGAGAAATTCAACAATATCATATTGTTGGATTTACTACTACTATTCAGGGAAGTCTTTGAATTTTCCGGCTAGTCCTCTCCTATCAATATTTATTAATCAATAACTTCCTACCATGTTAACCTATGGGCCATGGGGTTTGCAATGGGGAAAATGACTTGGGCCACTTTTCTAGCACCAGGGCTTATAAAACCATATTTTATAAGTATTTCCCTAATTTGAACAGAACCCCCACCCCCTGTGCAACTAGGGGAGACTTGAGGGGTTCTGAATCTTCAGAAATCATGCAAATCTTCCATACCCAGTTCTTCTATCATCAAAGTCGAATATGAGCAGCTCTTTAATACAATGTGGGGAGTGAAATGTAAAATTTCACTTTACCCAGGCATATAAAAACTCTTTTTATAAGGGCGTACCTTATAGATAACTGACCCCCACCCCTGGGGGTCCCTATTATACACAAACATGGTAGGTTTTTTATTGTTAAGGGCCCCTACCCCCAAAGTCGAGTTTGGGCACAATTTAAGGTTTAAAAGCTGTCCTGGCAACCAGTGCTGCTTTTAAACTGACCTCAGGCTTCAGCACTGCACACATGCTGGTGCAGAGAATCTGATGGGCTCTAAACTGCCATGCCCCAGGATACTGGAGACTTCTAGGTAGTTTCAACCCCTGCCCTATTACATACTAGGGGCTTGTGGAGTGGTGTGGCTCACTGGTTAGAGGTGGCAGACCCGGAAGCAGAGAACGGCCTGGGACCAGGGTTCAATTCCCGACGCAGCAGGGTCGTGGACCAGGGTCAGCGGACTCGATAATTCTCGCCTCGGTGCCTACTCTAACCAAGGATCACACTCGGCAACTCTGGGCATTAGCTTGCCTCATCTCTACAACAACCCCCCACATTCGCCGGGGATGCCTGGTTTCACCTTGGAGATGCCCAGTAGAGACCATCTCACAGGGATAGCCAGGACGGGTTCCCCAGCGGTCTACAGCGCCACGACACCTCAGGGCAGCAGTGCGCTTTACAAGACACATACATTTACATTCATGGGGTAGGTCATGCCAATTAGAGGGGTACCCCACCATACCATAGTGTACCCGAGTGGATGTTGGGTGTCTTAACTATATTCTAATGTGTTACTTTTAGCTTGGCACTGGCCCTGGGCCTGGTTAAACAGAGCCCAGGGTCAGTCACAGTCAGTTACCACCAGTTGCAGTCAGCAAAAAGATGGGGGGTGCCCAGGGCACAGGATGACTTTGCGACACATACATCCACCTTTTAACGCCTTAACCTGCGGCGGCAATTCCGCCATGGTGCGGGCATTCTAAAGGGTGGGCGGGGCTGCAACGTCCAGCGGTCGTTCGCAGCACCAGGGAAGGAGTGCTCTGATGGGAGCACGGATGGGGTTAAAAAAAATGGTTTATTCATTTTCAGATGAAATAGACTCATTGCATTATACAAGCAAAACAGTATGATCTAAGGCACAGAGAAGTGTGGCTCACTGGTTAGAGGAGGTAGATCCTGAAGCAGAGGTCAGACCCGGGACCAGGGTTCAATTCCCGACGCGGCAGGGTCTTGAGCCCAAATATCCACGGACTCGATAATTCTCGTTTCGGTACCTACTCGAATCATGGGTTCACACTCTGCAGCTCTGGGCATCATCTTGCTTAATCTCCACTACGGCCCCCCCGCGGCGGGATGCCTGGCTTCCACCTTGGGGATGCCCAGTACGGGTATCTCACAGGGAAAAAGCCAGGATGGGTTCCCAAGGCAAGCGCCGAGATGCCTACAGGTAATCGAGCGCTATATAAGAACGCATAATAATAATAATAATAATACTCCAATACAATGACTATGTTTGAAACCGCCAACAAGAAATGGGAATTAAAGTTGATACATTTCGAACTATAACAACTGCAACTGTAGAGTTTGCTGAGGGTGTGGCCAGTACAATTTTCATGATATCACTATTGGCTTCTGTTCATCTGTGTGTCAGAATGGTAGGTCATACATCCAACTTGATGCACCATCTTATTTAATTGGGTACCCTTCTGGACTTGTGCAATCTCAGATTCTCATGCTCTACGTCTCAGTGTCTAAGATACAACTTTGCATTGGCTCGACTCAAAACCACAACCTATAAAAGTCTGTGCCGTAGTCAAATTCTCTTCCTAGCGGTGTGTCAGATGAATGATTTAAGGAAGGGCCAACTGATCTTTTCTGCCATCTAAAGACAATAAAAGTAAAGTCCACATTTGTAAAGCGCACAATCACCCGTAAGGGTCTCTAGGCGCTGGGGGGCCGTCGGAAAGATTAAGCGAGCTATTGCCCAGAGTCACATGGTGCTGGGCTAACCTGCCGCCGGAGCCGGGGATCGAACCGTGGTCCCCAGATTCCAGCGTCAGTCGCCCTGGCCGCGGCGCCACACCTCTGAAATAAATAGTCACCTTGATTTGGACAATTGTATTCTGTGTAAATTGTAGTTCTAAATTTAACAAATTGCAATTATCTTTCTTGTTACTAGGTTACAGCCACCTATTTATATCGAGTTTAATGATTTGCTGCTAACTGGGACAGAATAAACAACATCTTTCTTGATTAATCCATTTCCTGTAGTGGATGGGGAAGTGGCGGCTATTATTTATTTCGCTGGAATACTCACAGTTTGTTCTTGACCAGTGTAACCAGTTCAGTGGGGCCAGATTGAAAACCAAAATCTCTTTTTCATGTCCCTCTCTGATTGCCTTCTCTCTACCTTTGCCTCCCTCCCTTACTCCCTTTGTTGAAGCCTTCCTTTGCCTGCTGCAGTTAACCTCGGAGAGCTGGTGAAATCTTATTGTTGTATTGTTTACTTATATGGTCTGGTACTGCCTAAGACCCCCCTCCCATTAATACGCCACATGCCCTTTGGAAATGGTGACCCTCCCAGCTCCCGTGAAGGCTTGCCGGACCCCTTTTTCCCAAGGCAAACAATGCAAACACCACAACTGTTTGGATTAGGGGCCGTAATAACCCCGGCCATATTTTATCATATAAAATCATCAAACATTAATATTCTTATTATTTACATTATGAAAAAAATACTCAGAAAGTCCAATACATTGATAGGTACAAGATCTCAATTGACCTTAACATGTTTCTAATACACAGCCATTCCTAATGTATTCTTTTTCTGCGTATCCCTGTTAGAGCCTACGGCAAGGTCAATGACTGGCGGCACCAGATCCCGCTCAAGCTAGGTCCCAAACTCCTGCCGGAGTGACCTTGCGTGGGGGGCCCAGCTTACCGGATGGATACCTCCCCCCGGGCCCACCATATGCCCTTAACATTAAAAATCCATAAAGGGGCATTGCAGTTATGTATCCTTGTGCCCTTGAGTGCATGCGTGTGCAGGGATTGGCCAGCCAGCCTACTGGAAGCAAGACTTCCCTTCCCCCGCACCCCTCCTGCCCACCGGCTGTAACTGCCCCTGGAGTTCCATGAGAGACCCTCTGTCTCCTCCTTAGGATCTTGATAAAGGGAGAGGCGGGGTTCTGTTCAGGCCAGTCACTTACACAGCTACTGACACACCCGCACAGCTACTCAGATGTCCACTCACACACCAATTCTGCAACTCTCACATCCACTCACAGACCCACACAGCTATTCACTCACCCATATAGGCACTCACACATCCACAAAACCACTCACCCACCCACTTACAGACCCATACAGCCACTCGTACACCCACAAAACCATTCACACACCTACTCACTGACCCATACAGCCACTCACATACCCACTCATAGAACCATGTAGCCACTCACACACCCTATCACAGACCCATACAGCCCCTCCCAACCCCAGTCACAGAGCCATGTAGCAACTCATACACCTACTCACAGACCCAAACAGCCACTCACACACCTCATCACTGACTCACAAATCTACTCACACACCCACAAAACTACTCACATGCCCACTCATGCAATCGATAGACACTCATTCACCTACTTCCTGACCCATACAACCACTCACAGACCCATACAGCCACTCACACACTCACTTACTGACCTATACTGCCACTCATACACCCACTAGCAAAGGTTTTTTTTTTTAGTCCTCATTCGCCATTCAATACTTGAGAGCTGTTATATTAACTCCTGTGGCCTCCCTCTCGAAAAGCACCACCTGGAGAGCTCTGTATCGGAATGGAAGCAAAATAACTTTACACAGAGCCTCTCTACATTCTTGTTTTGTATATTCTTGGGCTTCCTACAGAACTAGAGAAATGAAGTAAAAGTGTAAAGGCTTAATCATCAAGAGTTTTCAACCATTCTTCTCATGGTTCCCAGAAGTCTATTCTATTATCCCTATTATTGTTGAATCTCTGTACTTTAACTCTGTCCATCTCCATTGTATATTTAATGGAGATCTCCCAATCTAGAAAAGTTGGAGGCAAATCTTTTATCCACTTTTTACAAATTTCTCTTTTTGCAAGCAAAATCAAATATAAACATAACTTATTTTCCCATCTGGAAAAAGACTTATACTCAGAACACAAGCCAAAGAAAACTAAAACTGTGCTTACCTGAATATTCAAACCAAAAATATTTTCCATACCTTTTTCTATCTCCGCCCAAAGGTGCCGAAGCTTAGGACAAGTTAAAAACATATGAACATCATCCACTTCAGCTAGAAGGCACTTGGGGCATTTAGGTGGCGGACCCTTGGAGAATTTTGAAAGCTTTAAAGGAGACCAATACACCCTGTTGAACACAAAAAATATAGGGGCATATTACCAACAAGTAGCGATAATTATCGCTAAATAGGCTTAGCGACGATTTTTTTATCGCTGCCTATCACTGGATATGTTAGCGGAGAAAACATGCTATTAGCAAAGTTTTTCTCCATTGTGCTAAAATATCCAGCGATAGCGGCGAAATGCATGAATATCGCTGAGAATACAGTGATATTCACGCATTAGCGACGAAACGCTCTTAGCCATATTATCCACCTCCCATTGGATAACATGGCTAAGAACTGGTCTTAGCAGGCGTTGGTTTTTGGCAATAGAGAGAATATTTCCATTGCTACGCCTGCCTTGCTAATAGGCGATAGCGACATTAGCGACTGCTTTCAGTCGCTAACAGGTTGGGTACGCCCACTTTGCATGTCATTAGCAATAAATATCGCTGACATGCAAAGCGGGCCCCAAACCGCTCGCTATCGACTAAAAGCTGTCGCTAACATCAGTTAGCGACAGCTTGCTAATAGAGCTATAGAATTATTGCCGCTTAGTGCCCAAAAATGGCCGCTAAACCGGCGATAATTGCCTATCGCCACCCTTGGTAATATGCCCTATAATTCCTCCTTAAATTTGCGGGTTGTACCGAGGAATAAAGAATATCGTGAGATACTTGCCATATATCTTAAAGTTGACATCCAGGCAAACTCTCGCCCCACAGCTCCATAGGTAGTTTAAATTCTCCTTCCTCCAGGTCCAACATCAACCAGTAAAAAGTCGATATCTACTTTTTTTTCGATTTTTCTCCATAACATATTTTCTAGTTCATTGTATCGGCCCACCTCAGTCCCAATGTTTTGATGCCAATACTTGAATTTAGAAAGCCTGTCATTTGTAATTAAATTCAGCTCATCCCAGGATAACATAGACCCTTCTGATATCATCTGTTCCCAGCTCAGAATACCTGCATTAATTAATGGTATTGATAAGGAGTCTCTAGTCCATCCTGGTGATCCTAGAATGTTCCAAATAGGAGCAAGAGCACTAATATCATTGATTTTCAAAGCTTTCCTTACCGTAGCCCAATTACCAGCACATTCCCTTAGTATTTTCAAGCGAACATTTAAAAAAAAAAAATCTTTTGTCTCCATATTTATATAGAAACCCTTGGCTCCTGTTCTCAACATCTAGGAACATCTCCTTAAACATTTTGCCCACATCCAAACCATCTGGAATACCTATAAGGAATTTCCCTGTCTTCAACACAAAAGTTCTTGCATACAAAACTAAGTCAGGTAAACATAACCCTCCCTTGTTTCTTTTCCAGCGTAGCTTCTTCCATGAGATTCGAGCCGCTTTCGAGGCCCAGACAAAGGTATTCAATTTCGACTGAAGAGCCCTCAGCTTTTTTCATTAAATACCAAGGGAATATTTTGCAATATGAAAATTTATTTTGGCAGCAGCATCATTTTTCTTAGGTTCACTCTACCAATCAGAGTCAAAGGTAGGTAAGCCCAACTCGCTAAATAATTATTTATTTATTTCGTAATCTTCTGAAGATTTAATTCTGCAATTGTATCTATATTTTGGGTAATCTGGATTCCTAAATACCTAATCACCTTTTTTGTTGGGCAGGCACAAACACCAAGATTTCATGCCATACACTCAGTTTTTGTAGCATTTATTTCATACCCTGAATTACTTCCAAACTTCTTTTCCTCTTCGTGTATCAGCGGGATTGAAATACTCAGATCAGATGTATAAACCATTAAATCATCAGAATATAATGCCACCTTCTTTTCCCAATCTTTAAACTTAAAAGTTTGTATCCCTG
The DNA here is from genome assembly GCF_964261635.1 of Lissotriton helveticus. NCBI lineage: Eukaryota > Metazoa > Chordata > Amphibia > Caudata > Salamandridae > Lissotriton > Lissotriton helveticus. The sequence goes on along the minus strand of NC_136065.1, from coordinate 253,213,028 downwards.
GATTTTGTCTTATCTTGTCCGCCAAAGGCTCGATGTATAAATTAGAAAGCATCGGGGATAAGGGACATCCCTGCCTAGTATCTCTCTGAATTCTCACAGGGGCAGATAGATTACCATTTACTATAATGTTTGCTATAGCGGCCTGATATATTAGAGAAACTGACCTTTGAAAATTGTTGCCTAAATTGCATTCTTTCAATAAAAAGTTTAAATAGCCCAGTTTACTCTATCGAATGCTTTCGTGGCATCTATTGTTATTATGGCTAGCGGGGTTTTGTATGCAGTGGTTATATCAATTGCCCCGATCAGTTTGTAAGTAAGGTCTCTTATTCCTCTTCCTTTAACAAAACCTTTTTGATCTTTGTGAAGAAGGCAGTCCGATATACCATTCAACCTCTCTGCCAATATTTTTGCGAAGATCTTGTAGTCGATATTGAGCAGAGAGATGGGCCGATATGAATCACAAGATCTTGGAGATTTAGATGGCTTGAGAATTAATGAAACTGCTGCTTCATTCCACGATGGTGGAATATTCCTTCCCTCTTCAAAAATATGGGCAAAAAGTCATTTCAGAACCAGGGCCAAAACCTCCCTCAAAACTTTGTACAGTTCCGTGGGTAACCCATCTGGGCCAGCGGCTTTCCCAGATTTACTTATACCAATGGCTCTCTCAATCTCAATTTTGGAGATCGGCATATCCATATTATGCAATTTAGCATCAGTTATCTTTTTAATCGTCTGACCCAGCAACATCCTTTTTTCTTCTTCCTGAACATTTAAATCTTCATGATACATTTCCTTAAAGTATGACTGGAAGGCCTTTTCAATTTCATCTGGGGACTTAAGTATTTCCCCCGGAACCTCAGAGTTTAGTTCGTTAATAGTATTTTTAGCCACATCTTGCTTGGTTTTCCATGCCAGGAGCTTCCCACAACTCTCTCCATACTCAAAGTGGGCTATTTTACTAGCTTGCCATTTCTTTTTTAACCTAGAATCTAGAACAACTGCCAGCTCTGACTTTAGTGACTCTAATTTTGCTAGAGTGTTTGTATCTGGGGAATAATTCTGACATGAAATAATGTAATGTTCTATTTCTTGTAATTCTTTTTCTATTTCCTCAACTTCTCCTTTATATTTTTTATATCTAGCCAGTTGTAATGAAGGTATTAAACCCCTGAAAAAGGCTTTATACGTATCCCAAACAATATGTATTGAGGCTGTACCTAAATGAGCTTGAAAAAATGCCTCTGTTTCAGATACTAGCTTCTCTATAATATCTTCCTCCAGAATTATGGCCCGCTCCATAGTCCATCTTCTAGTAATTGGTCTAGTTGGTATTTTGAGAAATAAGGACACTGCTGAATGATCAGATAGATGTTCCCCTACATGATTAACATCTTGAACCCATTTCTTTAAAACTGTGTTAAGGAGGAAGTAGTCTATTCTGGACTTATGTTTGTATTTTTTGTTGTGAAAAGTATAACCTCTCTTCCCGCCCATTTTTCTCCTCCACCCATCATAACAGTCAAGCTGTTTCATAGTATTCTTAATCACAGTAGATATTTTATGGTTTAGAACCGCTCTACTATTCTGAGATTTATCAAGTACCTGATCCAGGATCACATTAAAGTCTCCAGCCAGTATTAGTGGATCTGTATAGTTCAACAGTTCAGACAATACATTTTTGAAAGGCCCTATATCATCAGGATTTGGGCCACAATATCCTGCCACTGTAAATTTAGTTACATGACATTTTACCCTAGCTATGGCCCATGTTCCCATTGTATCTACTGTGCTGGGCTCGAGAGATATAGCTGGATTCTTTTTAATAATGATTGCAACCCCTTTTTTGAGTGTTGTTGTGTGGTACAAATAACATCCTGGATCAATTTTCTAGATTTACATAAAGATTTCAATTCCCCTTCCAGCAAATGGGTCTCTTGTAAAATAAGTATCTGTTCTGTAGTATCCCTCAAATACCGATTCTTTTTCCATTCTATATTTTGTTCTCAGTCCATTAAGGTTCCAGGAAAGCACCTTTAACCCGAAGCTCTGATTATTTATTGGGACACCCATACTCTTGACCTTTCCTCTGATTAAAACCTTTTAGGACAACAATCTGGTGCTTTGGACATATTTTGTTAAAATTATTTTTCCCCTCTGCTCCCCACCCTGTGCTCCCCCTCTCACCCCCTTTAGTGAACACTTCCCCGGAGAAACCCCTTTCTTTTTCCATAACCTCAACCTATGCCTATGGGGCCCCTTCCTAGGTCAGGAGCTAAGTACTTAATTCTGCAATCTTATCATGTCCCAAAAGAGTTTACCCTTTTGCCCCTCACCCCCTTCTCCTCCTCCTGATATACATTGTAAAAAAGTCTCTGCGTCTTCCACTCTTCTAAATATCCCCCTTCTGCTGTTATGCATCACTTTTAGAGATGCTGGAAATTTTAGTTGTGCTGTTACACCCAGTTTTTTAAAAGGATCCAGTAGTTTTCCCAGTTCCCATTGTCTGGAAGCTGTAATGGCCGAGACATTCCACCTTGGTGGGAAAGGGTGGGGTGAAAGATTGATTGGCATGCAGCCACGGGCACTGCAGGCTTTACGTCTGCAGCATCCATGCCTACCTTTAGCTGTGATTCTTAGCAAAACACAAATGATGGAAGCACAGAGGCGTGCCAGGGTGCAAGGCCAGGGATGAGTTTTCTCCAGCCCATGTGATCTCTCTCTGAAGGCTGGTGGAGGCGCCTTTGTGCGCCTGCACCAGGCATCAGACAGAGACTGTCCCTGGACCCAAAGTAAGTCAGCATTTTTATTATACCTCGAATGAATAATAGATTATTATTCACTCTTGTATAATAAAAACAAATGGGCCATTAAACAAGCGGGCTGTAGCCCCTGAGCCCATTAAGAAGATCCAGCACTATTGATGATGTACGGAGTAAACGATGTTAGCAAAGCATTTGCATCCTGTCTGTTATTCGCCTTCCCCGCTGCCTGGCATATTGTTATGTCAGTGCGTTAACTATATTTAGAGTAGCAGTTTAGGAGAGCTATGTCAATCATTTGCCTGCTTTCCTAGGCTGCCTGGGTGGGTGTGAGAAATTCTGTTTAACATGGCTTGTAAGTTTGGAAATTCTTAATCACACGCATACATATGTTCACATACCTTTTAATGTGCAACCACATAAAACAGGACATTAAAAGTGATAACTCATACTTGTACATAAGGTTAGGGTGAACAGAGCCAGGGATCGGTTGATCAATGTGAGCGCGCATGATTTCGGGCCCCATCGAGCTACTTTTCAGATGCAAGAAAAAAACGAATTTTAAAACATATGTAAAGGTGTGTTGTATTTTTGTGTGGACTATTCATTGATTACTCAAATCTAGTCTGTTTTTATAAGGGTCTTATTCTACATATGAGCCTCCACCACAATAATTTTTATTTTAATCTTCTTTTAATAATTGTGAAGGCAACTTCAATTAAATGTTCAGTTAGCACTATCAATATCTTGAGGGCAGAAAGTTAAATGAGGGGTTGATCATGGGAAAACATTGTCTTGATAGTTAGCTTGTCTTAGTTTTGTGGCTTTGACATCCTTGCTTCTAATTCTAGAAGTTTTATGGGTGTACTCAAAAATATCCAAAAGGTAGTATCAGGAATCATTGAAAGAGATCCTTGAGAAAAGCAGGGTTGACATACATTTTAACCTCCTTGGAGTTATGAGCCAGTAAAAGAAAGCAGCATGAGAGGTGGAATGAATGGAGATTGTGAAAGGCAGGACAGATCAGGCTGGAATCAAATCATAGAAAGGGTTAGAGGGAAGGCATATGCTTCCGAGGAAACATAAGAAATTAAGAAACAGGGCCTGCCTTTTACAATACCTAGAGACCGGGGCATCTGCTAGACATACAATAGCTCCATATAATTGGAAATGTGTTCTTCTCTTTTACAATCAAGTCTTTCAAATTGCAAGATGGCACCTGTGTAGGACGCGGGCTTGCGTCGCTCCCATCTGTGAATCTCCCCAACGCAGAAAAAGAAGGAGAGCTCTGCCAGAGTATGCTCTCCAGTCTTTACCTCTATGAACAGCTTAGGCTCAAGAAGGGGCTAAGGATAAGGGAGGCCCGAAGCTCAGCTGTTTGGAGAACGGAGCTAGGACTCGACTTGGGAAAGCTAGTGCATCTGGAGATATAAAAGGATGTAGTGTAGTTCCTATATTCCCAATAGGCTCTGCGCATTGGAATAATATACACTATAGATTTGCCATAGGACTGAGGTCAGTATGTCTCTATCGAGTATATTTAACTTAATTGTGAGTGCCAGCTAGCTCAGAGGTCACTAGAAACTTTCTCGAATACACAAGAATTGATTAGTTTCTGATAACCGCATAAACATGACAACTTTGTTTCCCCAAGAATCAAAACATATCTTCAGAGTCGTGGAAACAATAGATAACTAGTTCACTCAGTCAATCGTGCATGCTTCGTTTCTACAGAGTTGCAGAGAAAATAGAGAGACGGGCATTTCAATAAAAGGGGTTTATTGAACAGTCTTCCTTCTCATGCAAGAGAGGTGAACTACTACAATCATTAGACAGAATGCAAAGTATAATGGGTACAGAGTAAACAGTAGTATAAAATAATACTGCAATAGCATGGTCTGTTGCTATGACATGTAAAAATACTCGGCAGAGGATGACAGCTTCTGGTCAGTGCGTCAGCTGGAGAGTTGGCTTCCTTCGGCACTTGCTGTAGCGAGCTGCGTCAAGCAAGTAGGTAGTCGAACTGCACCGAACCACACAGTGCTTTGCCATAGCAAGTGAAGGTATATCTATACCTTGAAGGTTTTTAGGAATGCCAGCTTTGGCATAAAGTCGGGCATATGAATGTCATGGATGAACCCCTAAGGAATAGTTGTTCATGCATAATAATGAGTTTCTTGGAGAAATCCACATTGTTTAGCATAAGATGCTAAGTTTTAAGTTTTTTTTTGGGGTGAGTCACGGGCTGGGAGTGACTGGGGATGCACACTTCCATAGACACCATCATTTAGGCTTCTTGCCTCATTGCTCATATGGTGGGGGGAGGAGGGAAGGGCTAATGGGGGGGGGATTGGGAGGGTGCTACACAAGAAGAAAAATGGGTACAAAAAATTGTAAGAGGAGGAGGTGGATCTAAGGAGAGGAGGATTTTAGTGGGTGACCAGTCTCAAGATGTTAAATACAGGATATTCAAAAGGAAATCTAGAAATATAGGGCAATTATTATTATTATTATTAAATGACATTTATAGAGCGCACTGACACCATGAGTTTCCTGGCGCTGTAGGACAGAGGTGCGGTGCAGCAGGGAGATTACAAGGATTAGGGGGATGGGGGGAAGAGGAAGGTTTTAAACTGCTTCCTAAAATGAAGGAGGGAGCTGCTAGATTTGATGGTCAAAGGGAGGGGGTTCCAGAGCTTTGGGGCCAGGAGGGCAAACCTTCGTCCGCCGAATTTATTGGTTCTAGTTTTGGGCACAACAAGCTTGTGAAGGTGTGAGGAGCGTAGGTTGCGGGTAGGGCAGTAGGGATGGATAAGTGAGGTTAGGAAGGCAGGGCAGGTGCCGTGAAGGGCTCTGAAAGTGAGGCAGCCCACCTTGAAGGCCACTCTCTGCTCTACAGGCAGCCAGTGCAGTTTGTGCAGCAGTGGTTTGGCCGATTGCCATTTGGGGGATTTGTGGATGAGGCGGGCTGCTTGGTTCTGGACTACCTGTAGGCGGTGAAGGAGTGATTTGGGGAGGCCGTGATAGAGGGAATTAGAGAAATCCAAGCGAGAGAGTATTAGGGAAATGATCACTTGGATTAAAGCAGCAGGGGGGAGTAAGTGGCTAATTTTTCGAATCTTGCGGAGCTGGAAGGAGCAGGATGAAACCACCGATCCGACCTGAGACCGGAGGGAGAGTTCGGCCTCAATGGTCACGCCGAGACTCTTTACGGTGTGCGCAGGGGTTGGTGGGGTACCCAGTTCCGTGGGCCAGAAGTGAGACCCCCAGACAGTAGAGCTGGAGCCCGGGAGAAGGAGCTCTGTTTTCCCGGGGTTCAATTTCAAATGGTTGGCGTTCATCCATTCCTGTATGTGGACCATGGCGGAGTGGAAGTTGGCTACCGCATTCGGGGAGTTGAGGGGGAAGTGAGTAAATTAAGAATTGCCTCGGTGAACATCTGTGGCCTTAATGATAAGAAAAAGAGAGATAAAAGTAACATTGAAAGTGCAAGCCTTGGAGGCGGATATATTATGTCTCCAGGAGACCCATATAGAGGCAGCACAAGTGTCCTTATTGGACACTCTGGGCTTTAAATTGGTTGCTGGTATGCACCAAAGCACTCGAACCTGTGGGGTTGCAGTCTTGGCTAAAAGGGATTTGATTCAGTTATTTACACATGTTTGTACCGATAGACTGGGGAGATGGGTTATATGAGAATTTCGGTCAAATGCCTGTACCTTTATATTGTACTCCATATATGGACCAATTCTAGATGATGCAGGTTTGTATTATTTGAACTAATGAACTGGTGTCTTCGCCGTCTCCTATTGTTTTATGCAGAGACTTAAACATTAATTTATCCAATAGCTGGTCCTGTGAGAAGCAGTTTAAATTCAGGGAGAAACCCTACAGTTTATGCTATCCAGGAGGAGGAAGGAAAAACAGATAATGCGGGAGCTATATGCCACACTAGCCCTAGGAGAAAAGAAAATATTAACTGCTACACAACAGGGGGGTGATAGTCAAGAGGCACAGATGGGGGTTATGATTGCTAAAGCAGCTATAAACGACATCACAATAGCAAAGACAGAAGCTAAATTTTTAGTTCATAGGGAACAAGCCTACGAATATGGAGAACATGTCGGTCATACACTTGCTATAAGGACTAGACAATGAGTGGTCAGAATGAAGTGAGGGAGATAAGGGATCCAGTACAGGGTATGATCTCTGATCCAGTAGGAATAAGATCAGCGTTTAAAAGATTCTATCAGACACTATCTGGAAACTGGGAAGGGAAAGCACGATGACATCTACAACTGTCTGGATCTAGCTATACTCCCTAGATTTGATGAAGAAGAACAGGCAGTTCAAGAAGGGGTCCTGTGGGAAGAGATCTTAACAGCTTTCAAGTCTTTGGTGACAGGGAATGCCGTCGGTAAAGACAGCATTCCGGTTGAATTTTACAGAGCATTTGCACTGGAACTTAGGTACTGCATAACAGGATTGTTCACGTATATATTTGAAGTAAATAAACGTCCTCCTTCATGGTTGCAAGCAAAGATCGTGGTTTTCCCTAAAGAAAACAAACACGAATGGGAACTTGGGTCCTACAGACTGATTGCACTAATCAATGGGGACTCTAAAATATATTCTAAAATGCTAGCTTCCTGTATGTCCCGAATCATCAGCAAGGTAATAACTGGGCGCCAACATGGGTTTATACCTGGGAGAGACACAGGGATCATATTAGACGGCTAATCATATTGTTTTACGCTGCCCAGGTAGGAGGAGACCCTATGCCTTTGATTCTGCTAGATGCTGAGAAAGCTTTTAATAGGGTCTCCTGGGACTACCTGTTGAATGTGCTTGAAAAGGTAAATATAGAGCCCGGGTTCCAGCAAGCACTCATGGCACTATATCTTAGGCCAGAGGCTAGGGTGTTTGTCGCAGGGGAACTCTCGGAGTCATTTGCGATCTCAAGAGGGACTAGGCAGGGTTGCCCCTGCTCTCCACTTTTGTTCTCCCTTTATATAGATCCTTTTATTCGTAGGTTAGCATCTAATGTGAAGATCCCCCCTATGGTGTATAACGTTTGGGATACCAAAACGCTCACCTACGATGATGACACCGCCTTAGTTACGCCCGAAGAGCAATAGCTGAGATCGAGAAAGAAGCGTCGGAATTCAGACGTATATCGGGCTATTCTCTAAATAGGGGAAAGACTGTTATTTTGGTAAATAATTGGATATCCTTGCAGGATTTACGGGTAGCCAAGAGGGCAACATATTTGGGAGTTGCTTCCACCCCCGGCCTGGATTGTCTAATTAAGGATAATCTCGAACCTTTGCTTGAAAAATCCAAGGAGGATCTACAAAGTCTGAATAATTTGCAGTTATCCTTGGTGGGTCGATGCAATGTCGATCAAAATGATTTTATTCCCCAAAATGCTTTATTTTTTTCATGCTATCCCTTTCGAAATTGGAAATCTATGGTTTAAAAAAACTAGAAGAAACGATCTCTCGATTTTGTGTGGTCCTACACAAAACCAAGACGAGCCTTAACGTTTCTGGCCCTCCCTAAAGACCGAGGAGGGTGGGGGCTCCCACAATTAAAGTTGTATTACTGGTTTTCTGTTCTACAGAATCTGGGGCCCCTACTACAAGAAAAAATACCTCAGCAATTAGGAGTTGATTACTTCCCTTCCCCATATGAATTATTGGTAGGTGAAACGGCATGGGGGAACCTATGGAGGCAAATTGAGCTAAACTACTTCAAGCGAGTTTGCTTTAAGACCTCATTGGACACCTTCAAAATCTGGTCAACAGTCCATAAATGATTGGGTCTGGGTTGCCTTAATTTTTATACCCACCTAAATAATAACATGTATCTCCCAGGAATTTTTTGGGACCAAAATATTCTACGCTGGGTCAAAACTGGCTTAAACAAGGTGGGCTTTTTTTATTTCCCACCATGGGTTTAAAATCATTCCAAGAGATCAGGAGTGAATTTGACCTTAATCATAATGATTTCTTTAAGTTTCTTCAAGTCAGGGATTTTCTATATCGCAAGGCCGGAGGGCTGTTTGGATTCCAAAAGTGTAATCTGGTTGATGCCCTGTCAGCTGGACGCAAACCCTCAATTGGTTTCATCTATTCCCTCCTTAACAAACGTATGAAGGATGACATGGACAAACATTTCTCGAGATGGAAAGAACAGCTGGCCATCTCAGATGCCAATTTCTGGGAATCCTTCTCTTTGGCTCAGTCGCCTTAATTTCTTCCAAATTACATGTACAGTATTATAAAACTTGTTTTAATTTATACTACACTCCTAGCAGGATTATTAAATGGGGGGATGGTAAAGGCTCCTGATGCCCCAGATGGCAACTTAGGGAGGCAGATATAGATATAGTACATATCTTTGCCACTTGCCACTTGCCCGTCTCTAACTCTCATCAAGACCCAGATCACAGATTTCTCCTGCTGTGATTCTCCTGGGAGTATCTGAAATTGAGAAACTGGCAAGAGGTCTTTCTCACCATGAACCTCTATCGTTATGTATCGCCTCAGCATGGTTTGACACTAATCCACCAGTGTTCCAACAATGGTTAGCTAGGGTGCTGGCAACATGTAATCTAGAAAAGGCAATTTTCCTAAGGAAGGGGACTCATAGTAAAAGGAAAGGCCTTAGGAGATGGGGTCCGTTATTGGACTGGTTAGAATCAAGTAGTTGTTGATGTTAGGCATGACACACGTTAATCTGGTGTATATAAGGACCCATGTATATGTTTTCCCTTGAGGGATTGTTCACATTGTCTTCTTTTTGTTGCCCATTCTTCCCTCTCCCTTTGCTGTATTAACCTTTATGGACTTGAATGAATTTGCCATGAAATAAGTGTTGTACCAATGATAAAATGTTGCTATCTAAATGTATATCTGGGGTGGGTTGGGTTGCATGGGGTGTGTTTTTTATTGGGGTAAAATGATGATCTTTCCTTTATATTATGTATTTTGCATTTGTAAATGCCAATATAATAAATGTTTTTAAAAAGGAAATGTGTTCTTTTAGATGTTTAAAAAAAATCAATAGATGAGAATTTTTAAAGTTCCAAAAACAATTAATGAAGCAGAGAGACACATAAAAGAGTATCCCAAATTTGTACTGTTATACAAAATCTTTACAGTGCTTGTGAATGTTCATACACTGATAAATGACAAACAAATAATGCAGCGGTACACTAATAAAATGAGCAAAGGAACCCAAGGAGTAGTTAATATAAGTTCCTTACTGTCCATTCAATTATCTGCCCATCAATGGATACAATCATATAGGTTCCATTTGGCCTTTTTGTCGACGATGTTTCGACCCTAGCCTTGTTATGGGTCATCATCAGGACTGTTAAAATTCATAAGGAGCAGCAAGCTATGTATGAATACAATAAAGCAATCTGAATCTTCAAGGAAAAGTTCCTCCAATAAGAAATCAGCAAAAACAGGATTAAGAATCAATCACTCAAGGTACTTCAATACACAAGGAATATCATCATTCATGAATTAGCCCGCTGTGTGGTGGATGAACTTTCAGCCAGACCATTGCACAGGGGAACATCTGCAACAGTCAGTGACCTGATGAGGAAGGAGGTAATAGGGAAACATAAGCTTTGTTAGTTGAGGTTGTCAGTTTCCTCGCAGCTGCTTAGTTGAATGGTTCCTCGAATACAGTGTTGCCCACCATGATCTTTTTTATGTTTTCCTTCATTCTCCCATTTCTTCCCTTTCTACAGTTACCACTGCGTTCATGCTCACCTATGCATCTTGAATAAAGCTAGTCACTGTTATTTGCTTGTTCTAATGATTCTCATTTATTCTTTCAATCAATTAACCAGTCAGCAGTCTTTGATTGGTTTGATTGAAAAAAACATAAAATAACACACATAAAGTACAGGTGAAAACATCCTCAGATAAAATAAAGGTTAATACAATAGCTACTATCCTCTAAAACAAGATTAACACTTTGTAATCTAAATGTGTGAATCCTTGCCTGACAAAACTTAGTTGTTAACCTACACCTACCTGCCTGAAATAGCTTAGTCAACCCAGAGAGTAGCTGCTCTTTCTCTGTCTCTCTCGCTCAATCCATAACCCCACTTTCCCCAAAGTCTATCGCACACTAATGGTCATATATCTATTTTCCTATGTAGACTTGGGGATCAGCACAAGGATGCTGCACCTCACTTGCTAGAAACATGCAGAGCCCTCAGAAGTAGAATAAGCTAAATACTACCCTCGAGTTCTTGCAGGAAAATTCTTGTGGAGCTTGGTGTCTACTAGGCATGAGTGAGATCGGTACTGAAATGCAAATAGCTTTTTAATTTTCTTGAGCTGTCTGCAGACTGCACTGTGAAGGCACTGTCTGCTCCAAAGTCAACCAGTCTCTTTCAGCCATTGACTTGAGACTTTATTAATCACTTCTAGGTTCAACCCAGTGGAGTATTCATTTCTCAACTAGTTCTATTGGCTGTTTTGGTACTGTCCTTCAACCTCCACTCAAGTGCTTGCATTGAACTGCATGAGAGACTGTGTTAAAACTGTGGCTCTCTCTGGCCATATCTATTAGCTCCCTGACAACGTTCTACCACTAATGGGCTGACACTACATGCTCACACTCATGGCTGCCCCAGCCCTTAGAATCTATGTATTTAAGTATGTGGTATTTCTAGAGTGTGAACGTAGCACAAAGGCAGTGAAGTGTTTATTGGCAGTGGGGAAATACAATAGTGGCTGCTCGGCAGCCATGTCACCTACTTTCCACTTTCATGAACATCTCAGCCATGGACAGACTTCTATAAAATGGGAAAGAGTCAGTGGCAATGGGGTGCTACACTCGCGCCCCTGTGAGGCTCACAGGTCACTCAAAGTAAAATTCAGGATCCTCATGTTTCCCATTTTCAAAACTTTACCAGATTTGCAGTTCAAAGTTGTGAGGGACAAGACGTTGCCCACCCCTACTTTTTAAAACAACTCAACTGCTGTTGAAAGAAATAAAACTGTTTTTGACATGTACCTTGAGAAGGCAATTACGTTTAAACAACCGACGAACTGACTCTTACTCACTTTTACAATTGACAACTCCCCAGACTCGATTTACCAATTTCAGAATACTATGCTCCACATCTGTCAGTGGATGGATGAGAACCAACTTAAGTTAAATCCGGGCAAGACGGAACTGGTTCTTTTTGACAAAAGTCAATTGTTCTGGGGCCCTCATTACTGGCCACCCTAATTGGGCTCCCCTCCTGTTCCGTACAACTCAGTCAAAAGTTTAGGGGTGCTCATCGACAGTGAGCTCTCTTTAAAACCACAGGTTAATTCAGTTGTGTCCACTTGTTTTTTCCAACTGCGGAAAATAAAAAAGATCAGTCAGATGCTCACTCGATCTGCTCTGACCCAGGTGGTAATGGCACTGGTGTTGTCTCATCTAGACTACGCCAATGCCATCTATCTCGGCCTCCCCGTCACACTCAGTAAACGCTTGCAGATGGCACAAATTCAGGTGGCCCGACTCATACATCGCCTCCCGCGATGGCAGTCAGCTAGACCTCTTTTGAGGAAACTCCACTGGCTTCCGATTCAACACCGTGTCACCTTCAAATTGGCCTGTACAATTTTCAAATCTTTACACGCTCGCAGTCCTAAATTCATTCAGAAACTCCTGCTCCGATACACTCCGTCCCGCAGCCTTCGGTCCGCGTCCCAAACTCTCCTGACTGTCCCCCGTTATAAGCTCTCACGCAAGGGAGGCCGCAGGTTCGCTACTCTTGCCCCCAAGCTGTGGAACTCCCTCCCCTTGGAAATTCATTCCTGCACTGTTCTCCTTCCGTTCAGGAAGCTTTTAAAAACATGGCTGTTCACCCAGGCTTGATGGTCTCCACTGTAGATTTAGCGTCCTGTTGGTAAGCGCCATGAAACCCTTGGGTGTGCGAGCGCTTTATAAAATGTTGTTAAAAAATACAAAAAAAAGTTAATTATTTGTCTAAATTTTAACCTGGAAAATCCTAGTCCTCGTTTGACCTGAAAGACATAATAATTGTATTTCCGGATTACAAGTGCGTATGGGTTGACAGGAGGAGGGATACCAATGGAGGAGAGAAAAAAATGAGTCGGAAAGTTATTTTGTCAATGAATAGGAAAACCATTTTGTGAGTCCTTACTGTTACAGTGAGCCAACCTTTTATGACTAGGGGCTTAACGATGGACATAATCATGTTAAGAATTTAGATGGTGTGATCGCATTTGCTGCGAATTCGTCCATCCTCAGATTAGGGTTGCAAAAGCATTTCAGGAGGAAAGAGAAGTGTAGAGATGAAGAAGATGGGTGAAGCATGTAAATAGATGTACATGTCTTTTGGTGTATTGAAAAGGGTTGAAGTGAGATTACTGTGAAGCAGTTGAATATCTGAATATAAAGTGTCAATCCATCAGTTAAAGCCCAACACCATTGTCCCAAAGTGGCAGGTCTGCGCCCCAAAGGATTACAATGTTTACCTGTGCTGCAGTGTTTGCCTATTTAGAATTTGATGCCAGATGAGGAGAGTCACCAATGTGTCTGTGAACAAAGATTCAAGATTGGGGAGAGTAGTTGGCCTCACGGCTAGGGCGGTCAACCTCAAATTAAAGGTACTGGGTTCGAGTCTCGGCAATGCCACTGATTCTGGGCAAATCACTTAGGGGTCGGAGAGCCTGTCCGCAGTCCGGAAATCCCTCAGTACCCCCCCGGTCGCCTCTTTACGACCGAGGGAGTACGATGGCAGCTTTTCACTGCCTTTTTGTGTGGGTGTGTCCGGCACAAAAAAGCAGTCAGAAGCAGCCTGGGGGCCCCTATGGTGCCCCTCCATTGATCCCTGCACCAGGTGAACGGCACCTTGGGGCGCCGGCCACAGAGTGCAGGGATGAACTGCACCCCTCCTTTCAGCAATGCAGGCATGCATTCCGCTCAGAATGCATGCTTGTATTGTAAAGTATACGAATGCGACCGAACCCTGTTCGGTCGCATCGTACTAGCAGGGCTGTAACCGACAACAGCAGGTCGGTCGGTTACAGCTCCTGGCCGATGTCGGACGGACTCAGGTCGGTCCGATATCGGAAACGACCCCTTAATCTGCCCGTGCCTAACAAAAAATGAATGCGTCCTCATGTAACTCAACTGGTGCTACGTAAATTGCTCTGATTCCAGATTCGCGCTGTATAAAATTCCTTAAAACAAAACAAAAAAAAGATGGAGGCAGAACTACTGTGAACTTGTCGTTTCAGGTACCGACTCTGACTTGAAAAATGAACACGCTTCAGTTTTTGTGTTTGCAAAGTGTCCCTCCCTGTACTATGCACCAAACCACACGCAAGGGGACTACCATCACTATCAGCCCCTCAAAAAGACTAAGTCCAGGATAAAAGAGTACGGTGAGGAGTTGGCATAATGATCAGAAAGAAGAGGTTTAAGGGAAAAGAACTCCACAATTGTGCATGTCAATCCTCGTTTTTCAAAGTATTTAAGCTGTGGAACACTGTCCTTTTGGGTCTACTGCATGCCAAAAGGAATGAGCAGACATACCCAGAACCTGGAAAGTTTATATCGCTGTCTGGTACAAGCTTTACCCACATTGCCTACTTAGTTTGGTCTTTGCACCTTGGAAACCTTTTATCAACGTCTAGCGTGAGTACCTCACTCTGGGTAAATGCAGACACTGGGGCCTACTCACAAACTGCATTTTGTAGTACATACAGTAGTACTACAACAGTAGTAGTACTAAAGCACCACAAAATGCATTTCACAAACCTGGGAGTATAAATCTCAACCTCCACCTCTCTTGTTTTTTCCAATGGGAGATCCTCGCATGTTTACGTTTACTACTTAGGGCATCATTACGATGTCGGTCGGTGTTGCCTCCAACCGACATCGCTGCGGTTTCGGGACCAGACACCGCAATTACGATGTCACCGCACATGGTGGGGTTGCAAGCTCCCATTTCTCTATGGGAGCTTGTGCTGTGATCGGAAACTGGCAGCAGCACAAGCTTCCATAGAGAAGTGGGAGTTTATGTTAATCCATGCACTGGGTGGGAGGCACCTCACGGTGCCTGCCACACAGTGCAGGTTAACAGGGGGCACCGTAGGTGCCCTCTTGGCCCACAACCGGAGGCCGCAGGGAGAAGAGGGCCCTGCTAGGGTCCCCCATAGTCACTTTCCGACAGGCTTTCCATGTTGGAAATTTACATCGTAATCTCGATCCTTAAGGGATTACGTGCCGGATCCGAATGGCCGACGGGCTCCTTGAGCCCTTTAGAAGCAAGTCAGAATGACCAGTCGGTTTCACTTCCGACTGCGTCACTGTTAATACAGCTACAAATGGACCCAAAACAGTATTAAATTGCTCCAGCTCAGACCTGAAGTAAGTCCAGCACTGGTACTGAAACACACTCCAGTAGAAAATAATGAAGATAGGGACCTATCATAAAATTCCGTAGGAAACAATGGTAAATTAAATTCAATTATCTAACATTGTTAAAAATATAAATAAATATCATTTTATGTTAATAAAACCTAAAAATAAAATATATCTATTATCTAGTTATAATTTATTTCAATAACTCCCTGTATTTATAAATTAATGTAAATCTATTTTTTAGTAAAATATAGTTACATTACTTTTAATTAATTCTATACATTAATGTTAAGAATTAATAATGCATAATCCATTTTTTTTTACTTTTTTACTTTAGGTGGCAATTTATTTTTTAATTTAACCTTCAGGAATATATTTTTTGTTTAATTTAATAGATTTAAATTAATTGGAGGTTTAATAAAGAAATTAAGCTAATAGTGCTATATACCATTTTTATTTTGTTCTAAATTTAAAAGAAATTTATAACATGAAATTTAACCCAAAAATATTTGTCTCAATACACTTAACGTGGCTTAACACTGCCTTGTAAATAATGCCCCTATTCACGTAGCACTTAGCGTGAAAGGGGTGTGCAATGGGTGTTGAGGTAGACTTTCCAAAGCTACCCCTATTGCTTTTTAAAGCTTCCCTGTAATTACAACTCAGGGGGCAGTGCCAAAAATACCACCAGGGAATGCCTGGTTTTTAGCATGCGATATGAGAAGAAATTTTGTATTTCTCCTCGTATTTTTCTCTTTATACGTGTGCTGCATTCTACAGTACACATGGATAGAGCAAATCGCATGTAAAGATTGTTTATATGCAGGAAGTTGTCCCTTCCTGCACATAAGCAATTGCCCCTGCAGCACAGGCTCCCTAGCAAAATGACACTAGGGTGCCTGTGCTGGCACTAGCCAACTTTTTTAGCGCCGGCGCCAGCTGTAACACTGGGGTGCGCCGCATTCTTATGAATATGGCACATCCCTGCGTTTTGAAACTGTTGGAGCGAGGCTTTGCCAACTTTGGCTAAGTACAGCGCTCCAATAGTTTCTTGTAAATATGCTCATGTATGTCTTTTAGAAACGATTTTACCTTCGGAGTTACAAGGTAAAGAAATGGTGTTCCATGCTTCCATGCAAATTAAATTGATGAACATTTGATGCTGAATAACATTTTGATATGATCTGGTGAACGTAGATACATTTTTTTCTTCAGAATCCTTTACATTTTCCAAAGCTATGGATTCTCTTTCATATCAATGTGTGTTAAAATGACAAATAAAGAGCTAACTCTATTACAGAATATGTACACATAGTTTGGCTTTTTTTGATGGATTATGTAATCAACCCTGCCATATAATGTGATCGTTCATTACTGTATAATTAGAGTGGCTCTACTCATATCTATTAAAGAAAGCTTAGACCATAATAAGTTATGCTCAGTTGTGTTGAAGACAACCTAGAAGTCACAAAGTGCAGAGAAAACTGAAATGCTTCTGGGCAACACAATTTTTTTTGTTTTCTGGATAGGGTGGCAAGTGTATAATAAATAGTAATGGTTGATATCACAGCACTAAATCTAGTTCAATATCTTCATCCTAAATACCTAACATCCACCCAATTTTGCAGTTCAAGCAAAAAGCCTTTAATGAAAGTCGTAACAACAACATCTAATAGAGCTGACATAACGTGCTCTCTCTGTGCTGTTTGTCCCGATTGCTGTAGCTGTTTTCTAGTTGGGCAGGTGCCATGTCCTCTGCAATGCAATTTTCACTTTTTTTTAGTTGGGCAGTTGCATTGTACACTGCTATACATTTTTCACCTTGAAGGGGGCTACGACATTCTTGATTATATTTCTGTTTCTTCCTGTCTTCTTTCCTCTTTTTTGGACTTTAAGGTAGTGATGCATTCTCTGAGCGATCATCACCCTTTGGGGGCCTCGGTTTTAATGACTTGTGTCAGTAGCCAGGCCTGATGTTTGTTTTCAGGAACCGGTTTATTTGGTCGAGCAAGGATGAAGGCTTAAGTGGGCTAAGGCTGCTCCAGCTAATTTCCTTGACTCCTTAGTTTCCACCTATTTTCCGGACTTCAGCATTTGTTTAGATGAGGGGTGTTAAAAAGCCAAATCTAACATGGATGGTTCCAGCGCTAATATCCTTTCTGTGTTTGTCAACATAACTGGCCACATCAAGTCTGCGCTTACCGCCTCGCGTACAGTCCATCCCCCACCGCCCAGTAGAAGGTTTGACGACGTGTGTTCCAAGGTGCATAGACCACTTATTGTGGCCCTGCATAGGCTTTATTGCAACAAGGAGGAAGTTAGGAGGGCCACAGCAGGCTATCGGGCTACAAGTTATGAGAAGAAGTCACTTAAGAGGGAACTGTGGGACAAGTTGTTGGGGGCCTGTGCCCTGCAGGATTCGCCTGAGTTTGGAGGGTAGTGAACCCTCTGATTTTTGCTCTCGATCAAGCTAACACCCAGGCCTTGACTATCTCCACTGAGGCACAACTGGACCATTTTATGAGCTCAAACCCAGCAGGTTTCGTCCTCCAGAGGTGGGGGTCTCACAGGGTCTTTGCCTGCAAGTGGAGGAATTGAGGGAAGCTATACTCTCCTTGCCTGAGTTCAAGGCCCCGGTCCCGATGGCATCCCAGGTGATTTATTTAAATCTAAGGTGGATTTGTGGGACTCTCTGCTCACCCAGAATGTTAATGCAGCTGTCAGAGGGAGGCTCCCCTCCAGCTGGCACTGTTCATTTATCGTTTCGATTTTCAAGAAAGGCAGCAGGCAGGACCCTGCTTGTTATTGCCCCATCTCACTGGTAGACAGCGAGGTAAGGTGTTGGGTAGGGTCCTGTTGGGCAGCCTGTCTACGTGAGTGCCCGATGATAACATACTCTCTGAAGCCCAGTATGGGTCTAGGGCTGGTCGGGGCCTCGTGGCTCAGATGGTAATGCTTTATCTGTTGACAGCGAAATACACAAGGGTGAGAGATGGGGCGATCCAGTTGGCTTTCTTGGACCTAAGCTCAGTCTTTGACCGAGTTACCAGAGAGAAGCTCTGAACTGCACTTGGGTCCATGGGGTTCTAGCCGGCTCTACTCTCTTTCTTACATGCTCTTCTTGAGGGGCTCTCTGCCTTGGTAAGGGGAATGTACATTGCCCTTGGAGTTGAAGAGAGGGGTGCATTAGAGATGTATCCTGGCCCCCTTTCTCTTCACCCTTTACCGCTCGAGGCAGCCTTGCAGGATTTAGGTGTGGATGTCCCAATGGTAGGCAGTCGTTGTCTGCTGGTCCTTTTATATGCGGACAACAACATCCTTATCTCCCGTACAGCTATGGGCCTACAGTGGTTGTTAGATCTTTTTGTCACTTACATGAACAAATATGATCTCACCACTAACTACCTTAAGTCTCATGTTATGGTAGTGGGTCTGAGGAAACACTAGATCAAAACATTATGTTGTCAAGGGCATTCCTATTTCTAGGGTGAAACATTTTCCATACCTAGGGATCCTCTTGGACTCCAGATTCACTTGGCAACCCTTGTTGAAGAAAAACACTATCAGGTTTAACGCTGCAATTAATGGGGTTGGCCTTTTGACAAGGCGTATGGGTCAGACTAACGTAGAGTAGATGCTCAAAGATTATAAGGCCAGGTGTGTTTCACTGGTGAGTTATGGCTGTGGAATCTGGGGCTATGTGCTTTGCTCTCAGCTTCAGGTTGTAGAAAATGTCTTTTTCAGATGTCTTTTAAAAGTACCTGTGTGTACCCCGTCTAAGATTCTTTGCGAGGAAGTAGGTTCTGGCTTCATCATAGATTTGATTGCTCTGCGCCCCCTTCTTTTTATGTTGTCAGTTTGGCAAAAGGAGGATCTGTCTCTTAACAGGCTAATCATTCACGATTGTCTGGCTTTGGCTGGTATGTTGAGCAATCCTTGGCTAGCATACATCAGGTGCACTTTTAATTCATTGGACTGACTTGAGTTGTTTACCAACCCACAAGGCATTGCGAGTAGGGATATTCCATGGCTAAAGCAGGCAGTGGCAATTCAACCTTCTATGCCGCATTTTTATTATGGTTAAAACTGTGCCGAGAATGGAGCCTTATCTGACACTTGAGATTTCGAATTATCATCATAGACTCTTGGCTTATTTTAGTTTTAATATGTTTTATCAGCTCTTGCTTCCTAAGGGATCCTGGTGCAAAGTCTCAGATCGCACATCTTGCCTTTGTGATGATGTTTCTCACCCTGATTCTCTTCGCATTCTCATGTTATGTCCTAGATTTAACCACTTGCATTTTAAATTTATCTACCCACTCCTTTTGCCCTTAAGTTTTAATCAAGTTAGGCAGGCCTACCTTTTTTTCAGATGTTAAATTCACCCACCATTTGTTGTTATCAGACTCGTTTTTTATCTGAGGTTATCAATGGGAGATGATCTCCTGCTCTTGTCCTCTTTTATTCATTAGGGGGCATCGTCTTTTTTTATCTGTTTTAATGTTGTGACCATTCTAGATTGCACTCTGATGCTTTGTTGTATTTATTAGCTTTTTATTAATTACATTGGGGATTGGGCAGTGTGAAAGATTTTTATGTTATGTATTGTCTGCATTTTAGTATGTACACTTTTGTGATTTTCAAGAAAAATCAAAGAAAGTTTTTACTACTACTACCATACACTTTTCACTGTTTTCTAACTGGGCAGGTACCTTATACTTTGCTGTTCACTTTATTTAGGCATGCTATGTTCTTTAGTTGAGTGCACTCTTTCACGGTCTGTTGAACTAAATGCAAATGCTTGCAATTTCTGTGGTGCTGATTAGTTAAAAGATTCTGTTTGCTGCTCAACTCAAGGTTGCTTATTATTCTTTCTAATTTTTTATTTGTTCAACTGCCCTGCCATCTAATTAAAGGCCTCCATTTCCAACCCCAGCGTTGTTAAAAGCAGCAGACGTCAGGGTTACCTCATATGCTTGCTTAGTGTTTATTTGTTAAACTGTCCTGTGCTCTAGTTAAAGACCTCCATTCCTGCCCTAGTCTCCTGCCAGAGACTGCCTTCTAAATGACAGGAAAAACACTCAGTAATCTCCAGGAAGGTTCCAATCCCTATTGTGTTTGTTTACTCAACCTTCTATTTACTGCCCCAGTTTCTTGACAGAGACAGCTTTCTCTTTTACATGAAATGCTTATTAATCTTCAAGAATGCTCCAGACTAACACTTGCATGACAGGCAAAAAATACTGCTTTCAAACTCAGTCCGCTACTTGTCTTTGTTGATCTGTCTTAAGGGAGAGTTGTGTCTCTCACTAGCACCATTTTTGGCATCCGAGCCCTACCAACTATGACAAGAAACATCTACATATCTTAACTTGGAAACTAGTGGGCAGTATCCCCTCTTGACATTCCATCCCTTCAAGACAACTTCAAAATGTCTAGAGTGTTAGAATCTGGTTGATCCGTTGACACAGCCATGCCCCCATCGCCTTGACTATGACCAGCTTTTTTCTGTTTAATGCTCCAGCTATTCCAGCTCACTACATAGATATCAGGGTGCTGCACAACTGGGCACTTCTAGTATAGTATCCCATTTTTCTTTATGGACAACCTAGCAATTTGAGCTTGAATAAGCAAGCCTTGGATAAAGGAAAGGTACTACTTGTGTGAAATAACACAAGGTTAAGGACAGATAAAGATTTTGAAATCATCTGAGCAGAGATTAAAGGATACACGCTAAGGATTTAGCACAGGGAGTTAGTGCTCAAGGGCCCCTCATATGGACTCTAATTTCTTATAGTAATTCTTGTTTGCTACATTTCAGTAAGGACTTGCACCTCAGGGTGAATGTATGAATGGCTGTCTGAAATTATTGACTTCTTGTTACAGAGTACCTCTGCTGACTGTCTTGCCACTAGAACTTGAGGGGTCCGGCTCAGAAGGATTAACAGCTCCCAGCCATCCTTCTCACAGGAGCTGCAGGTACACCAAAATCCCACCCCCTCTCTCTCTCTCTCTCCTTCTCTCCTACTCCCCCAATTCCCTCCAGGGTTAGTCGCTTGTATCAGTCATTTCTTCTGATACTGAGGATTTAACTCAAGGGGAAGTGGTGGAAGATCTTTGCTTCCACAGAAGTCCAGGGAATTCAAACAAGTGTCCCTTGGTGTGACAACTGCTACCAGACAGTAGTTTTGTGGATTCCCATGGCCACCCTTTCAGAAAATCGGACAGTAAATACTTCCAGTCCAAAATGAAGACATCTCTAATTTACCAACTATCAAGTGCTGGATGCATCGGATTTGAGCCACCTCTTCTTCAGAAAGTCCAATGTAAGAAAGACCCCTTCTGGTAGCTACTTTACTAGCCACATGCTTTCAGGACATTGACCACTGGGTGTCCCATAAAAACAACAGTCAAGGGCGAAAAATCAATAGCACACAAACATTCAAATTATCAATAGCGGCAGAACCATGGCCCACACCTGAAATAACCATAGAAAGAACATTTAAGTTCCAAACATGGAGGCTGCAACTCATGAAGTTAAGCATGACTTTAGATGAAGCCAACAGTAACAGGGAAAATGGGAAAATGCTGGGGACAATAAATGAATAGCAGGTGGTAACGATAGCAAAGAAATATGCTTTGAATGCCTTGCAACACACTAGAGATTGATGTGTGATCTTTAAGTAGTCCCATGCGTATTAAGTGAGCAGATCCAGGAGAAGACTCTCTCGCTTCTAACAGGCAATGTCATCATGCTGAAGATAAAGCTTCAGGCTTCCCCGTCATAGGTTTATCTCCATCAGTCTTCCATCTAGATTCTGGGAAGTTGAAGTACTGAAAAATAAATAATACCATATAGAGCTATACTTACTGATAGCCCCAATACCAATTACCAATAACCAGTCAGTTGGCAGTGAAGAAAGTACAATCATTTATTATACAACAACTCTGCCAGAGGAGCTTCTCGCGACCTAACCCCTCCAGGTCCGCTGAGAAGACTGCTGGCACATTACCAAGAGATCACATATATACTGTTACATTTTGAAACCGTTACCTAAGAAGGAAAAATACAAGTTGGTACAGGTTTCTGAGAAGGAAAGACCATATATGGCATACAAAGAAGCTTCAGTTTAGCTTAGCTCGTTATAGCAAGGTCGATGAGGGTAACTCCCTTCTGCCTGTCTCAGGAGGGCTCGTACGGCGCCTCCTGGAATGTGCTTATTCAGCCTACCCCCCACCTATAATCTTGACAGGCCTAACATGAAGGAGCAGCAGTTTGTTACAGTTGTCATGCTATTTCTCGAGAGAACGACTCTTACCGACTACGAATGGTTGGATTCTGCCAATGCTACAAGCAAGCTAGGCCACAAAATGGCGCTGGTCGTGTTAGGTTATAATACCCGTCAGAAAGCAGAAATTCAGATTGAGTGAGTGACAATCACTGAATTACGTATATATGTAAGACCTATCAATGTACAGGCTCCTATCCTGAACGGAATAGGTACATCACGCTAATTTCTAAATGGTACTGTGTGTCTTCCGTTTACTTACAGGGCCTAATCCAAATTTCAATTCCTCAAACCCTCCTTTTAGCGTGATGTAGCTAACTATTAAGGCACTAATCCTGGAAAACCTCCTCATCAATGGCCATCAACTCATGAATCTCCTGTTGAAGCATCTGAGTCTTGGAAGGGATGGGAGAAGGGACGATCAAAGCTGTAATTTTAGTAGCACAATAAGTGCAACTGGCAGGACCACATTGCATGCAAACGCAGCAAGTGAATAGAATGCCAGCAGCCCCAGCCACTATCATCAATAATTTCCATCCCTAGGTCCCCAGAAACCAACTAGAGAGTGACCAGGACCCATTGTCAGTGTGTATTTCTGAGGCGATGCGATGTAGCTTCTGAATTGTCAAATGAACTGTGGGGGCGGAGTCTGGGATGTAAACACAGCAGGAGCTGCCGATCACCCGGCATACCCCTCCTCGATCAGCTAAGATAACGTCCAAAACCATTCGGTTTTGAATAGAAACAAGTCTCGTGGCCTGAAGCTCTTCCGTCATATTTGTCATAATATCTGTAGTGATATTGAGGACATTTTCTACCACCCTGGACAATCGTCTAACTTCTCTACTAGTGAATAATGGACCCCAGATCGGGAATAATCCTTTAGCAACATCATAAAACTGTTGTAAGGAAGTATCAGTCTGATCAACTTCGGTCATCCCGAGCTGCCTCCTGTGTCTACTAGGAACTACCTTAGAATCATATAATTTGTGAGTCTTATGATAGACTGAAGGTGCTATATACACCGGGGGGTACAAGAAAGACAAATAACATTGGCCTGCCCATCCCAGAGGTAACCAGGTGTAAGCGTTTTCCCCACATACAAAATAAACATTTGGGGGAGTCAATAATGGCGGGCTGCTAAAAATGTTCATTCTATAAGTATAGTTACAAACACTATTCCCGACCTGCACATGTCCCATTCCTTGTACACAGAAAGCAGAGGAGGTATTCAGAATGGGTATGGGCATAATTCGCTCACTAGTGACATTCCTGGTGATATACTGCTGAAAATACTGTGAATGATTGAAGTTAGCAAAATCATAAAGTTCATTTTTCAACCAGGTACTGTTTTCATGAGTAGTGTATAAGTTCATACAGGCATTTGGATCCAATGATCCCTCCCCCTCATTTCCTGCTGGATCAAAACCCTGGTGTGTCTCTAAATAAGCTAAGATCATGTTATAATCGTTCTCCGTGTACTGTTTAGGGTTCTCCACATAATGTTTATACATGGCTGATAACATCTGGAACCATGCTTCACAGCTTCCTAAACATGATAAAGGCAAGGAGAGGAATAAATCATGTTTGTGCATAACTGATGGCAAAAGCCCACAAACCCAACAATCTGTAATGTTAGTGGTGCTATGCGTTTGATGAAGCATTTCTACAAATACATTTTTAGCATAGGTCTGACGATGTCTTTCCTTATGGGGAGCTAAGGAAAACAGCAAATGCTCTGGAGGAGCGACAGTAGTTTTCATCATTGTTTGCATTGGATGCTGATACTCTAAATATATGAATACACTCATAAAAGTTATTAATATAACTGTTATCACCACTACAAAGGCTATTTTTACACGCATGGTCCAAGCAGAAACCATTGGTTCATAAAAGGGTAAATATCGTGGAGCAAAAGGGCGTTCTTCTTCAGGCACAATACGACCAAAGGGGTACATTCCTAGCTAAAATTCCAAAACTAATCTCGGCCAAAGCAGACCTTCCTGCCAGAGGGTTCTTCTTTCCTGTGTCCGTCTAGAGTCTCACAGGCAGACTCCTATCGTTCATCTAAAAAAAACATCAATTCGTGTTACACTTCGTGATGCAGCGAGGAAATCAAGCGTACAACCTGGGCCTTAATATGCAATACGTCTTTCTTTCTGAACAGAGCAAAATATCAAAGTTCCAGCTCTCAACGGGTTCAGTCCTGTGTCTCGCTCAGTACCTCAGAATAGAATCTAACAAACCCTATTCATTCAAGTCTTTCCTTATCTCCTAGCCGTATCGTCTGAGGTACTGTGATGTTTTCTTGGCCGCAGGTTGTAACGGACATGACCCGGGACTTCCTGATCAGAAAATAACACAGGAGAAGGTATGTTTCCCTCATTAGAGCCACTACTAACAAAAGTGACAGCGACCGGATCAGAGGCAATTGCAGATTCCACTGGTGCTGCCTCACCCGATCCCACTACTCCTTCTTCTTGCCTCTGCTCTATTTCACAGGTGTCGGAAAAAGGAACAAATCTGGTGGCTCTCTCACTTTCCTGTGTCAGAATTCCATAGGGATGCTGCTGATCATAAGGAAGCGGGAGGGGCATCTTCTTCAGGTGAGACACATGTATCCAGTGTCTCTTCCCGTCCACCTTTACTGCCGTCCGTGTCGCCAGGAGGATCTGGTAAGGCTTAGACCACCTTGGAGCCAGGCTGGTGTCTCGC
This sequence comes from Lissotriton helveticus, assembly GCF_964261635.1. Taxonomy (NCBI): domain Eukaryota; kingdom Metazoa; phylum Chordata; class Amphibia; order Caudata; family Salamandridae; genus Lissotriton; species Lissotriton helveticus. The sequence continues at coordinate 253,187,839 of NC_136065.1, read as the reverse complement.
TCGTATTTCTTAACCAGTACCCATTGACCAGGTTCCAATCGATGTCCGGGGCCCTCTGGCAGGGGCTGCAACACAGATGCTACCTGCTGATGAATAGAACAGAGATCTTTAGTCAGAGTGTACAGGTAATCTATTAACATTGGATATTCAACATCTGTAAATGATCTCGGCCTAGGTACTCCCCATACATTAGCGGGCCGCCCAAAAATTACTTCATAAGGCGAGAGGCCAGAACGTGAATGAGGGGTGACTCGTAACGACATGAGGGCCAAAGGTAGGGTGTCAGGCCATTTTAAGCAGGTACTCTCTTGGATTTTTGCCATTTTTAGTTTCAGGATTCCGTTATATTTCTCAACTAATCCTGCTGACTGGGGATGTCGAGCTGCATGGAATTTCTGTCGTATTTGCAGCCCATTACAGATATGTTTAACAAGGGCCCCATGGAAACGTCCCCCGTTGTCTGACCAAATCAAACGGGGCAATCCATATCTTGGGATAAACTCCTTGATGAGAGCTTTTGCTGTTGCCAAAGCAGTGTTTTACTTAGTCGGGTAAGCCTCAACCCATTTGCTAAAGGCACAAACCACCACTAAAATGTATTTCAAGTTGTTGACGCACTCCATGTGGATATAATCCATTTGGAGCACATCAAACGGTAAGGTCGGGGGTGCAAAGTTTCAACTTAGAACAGTTTCCCCCTTTCCTGGATTATGTTGCAAACAGACCATACAATATTGGACTAAATGGACAGCCGTCTTCTGAATATTGTGATTATTCCACACTGGGTCTAATAAGGCACAAATGCCTTTTGCCCAATATGAGCTGGGCCATGAGCCATAGTTACAACGGCCTGCACCAAAGCATTGGGCAACAGCCATCGTTGTTTTTCAGTCAAATCAACTCAACAGTTATTTTCATCCAACCTTCCCACCTCCTGTTCCATTCGAACAAACCCAACCGGGGTAGCCTCTTTCTGTATTTCTTGCACACTTTCTATAGTATTATTAAACAAATTAGATTCCTCCACCCATCGTGCAGAAGAGGTTACGAACATAGAGGTGAGTGTGGACTGGGGCGTTTGTTTAGCGATTTGGTCAGCAAAAGCATTCCCCTTGCCCACTTCATCCACTACTGCCTTATGTGCACTGCATTTTATTATCGCTACTTTCTTGGGTAATGTCAGAGCTGTGAGCAATCGCAACACCAAGGGACCATTCTGTATCTTCTGACCATGAGAGGTAAGGAAACCCCTCTCCTTCCACAGCAGCCCGAAGCTATGGGCCACGCAGAAGGCATATTGGCTGTCAGTATAGATGTTAACCTCTAACCCCTCACTCAATTCACAGGCTCGTAATAATGCCACTAGTTCAGCGGCCTGGGCTGATCGATAGGGAACTCGAGAAGTCTCAACTACTGTTTTTAGCATTGTGACTGCATATGCAGCTGTTGTTGTGCCATCTGCTAACTTGAAACAAGAACCATCCACATACAATTCCCCTTGGGGGTCAGATAAAGGAATGTCTGTGAGGTCAATTCTCCCCTTCGCTTCTTCTTCTGTCCGAAATATACAATCATGTACATCGTTTTTAGTTTCATCTGAAGGGAGCGGTAGCAATGTGGCGGGATTTAAAGTGGCACATCGCTTAATCGTGATATGCGGGGTAAACAGAGTTAATTCATAACCAGTGAGGCGTGCACTTGTGAGATGCTGTGTCTTCGTTTTGTTTAGCAAGGCATCCACAGCATGAGGCACCATCACTGTTAGGCTAGAATTGAGAACGAGCCCCTCCGACTGTCGGATGGCCACCGTCACAGCCGCAGTCGCCCTCAGACAGCTAGGAAGCGCTCTGGCAACATTATCCAACGTGTCCGAAAAGTAAGCACAAGGTCTTTGCATACCACCAAATCCTTGTGTTAATACTGAAAGCGAGCAACCGTCGACCTCATGCACATACAGTACAAAAGGTTTACGGTAATCAGGGGTACCCAAGATGGGTGCAGAACAAAGAGCAGATTTCAGAGAGTCAAAGGAATGTTGACATTCATCAGTCCACGGAAGGGGTTCATGCACATCTTTAGTGGTTTAATGTAACAAAGGTTTAGCAAGGGGAGAAAAGTTAGGAATCCATTGGCGACAGTAGGAGGTAATGCCAAGAAAAGCACGAACATCACACTGGGTGCAAGGCACACACATGTTAGAGATAGCAGTAATACGCTCAGGAGTCAATCACCTTCCCTCCTTCGATAATAGATGATCTAAGTAGGTCACCTCCTGTCGACAATATTGGAATTTAGACAAGGACACCTTATTACCCTTTGCCACTAGATGGTGCAACAGTTTGACAGTGGCGCCTTTACAACCCTCTTCGGTGTCTGACGCAATTAACAAATCATCTACATATTGCAAGAGCACATTACCTGCAGGCAAAATCAAATCGTCTAGAACTGCTTTTAGGGCTTGACTATAGATGCTAGGACTTTCGGTATAGCCTTGAGGTACGCGGCAAAATCTAAAGCTTCGGCCAGATAACGAGAAGCCGAAGATCTGACGGCTAACGGGATGGATTGGGATGCTGAAGAAAGCATTTTTCAGATCAATAACCGAAAAATACTTTGCAGTTGGAGGGATCATAGTAAGTATGGAAGTTATGTCAGACACCACTGTATACTGAGGTACTACAATTTTATTAACCTCCCGCAAGTCGATAACAAAACGATATGTATCGACATTTTCTGAATTCCCAGAATCAGAAGTCTTTTTCAAAATCGGGAGAATAGGGCTGTTACAGACATTTGCAGCTGTTTCCTCAACTACGCCCTTATCAATTAAGTCCTGTATAATGAAAAGTAAAGCTCACTCACCAGCCGGCGAGATCTTATATTGAGGTATCCGTGGCAATTTTACACCGGGTTTCAATGTGATATGGACGGGAGGGATGTCTAGCTTACCGACATCCGCATCCCCCGTTGCCCACAACGTAGAAGGGACGGTGTCGAATTCGGGTGGAAGAGGTTCATTTTTAGCAAAGTACTGTTTCATATCTAAATTAGGGGGTTGTATCGTCAAGTAAACACCATCCAGGGAGCAGTGAATTTTCGCATTCAATTGCTTTAACATATCCAGACCCAATAGATTTTCACCACAATGCGAAGTCAACAGGAAGGTGGAGTCAGTATTAACTGGACCAATAGTGAATGGGAGTGATCTGGAGATGGGGCTTACCACCGGAACTCCTGAAAATCCCACTGAAACATTATTTTGCCTGGACAGAGCAGCCCCTGGGACCAATGATCGAGCAACAGAACTATTCATTGCTCCTGTGTCAATTAGAAAATTTTCGGAAGTCCCCATCAATCCCCCCTTCACATAGGGTCCTTGTTAATTGACTGGTATCGACACTTGGCCCGCTCTGTCCTTGGCTGTCCTAAGTATAAACATACCCATCTTGGTCTCCGAACGCATAGTCCTCGTTAAAGTATTGCCTACCTTGAGGATTATCAAAAGGATTTCGTTCAAATTGTCCTTGCGCTGCTTCTTCTCTACACATATCACTTCGGTCTGGGCCGCCTCAACAACGTCCCCGCCCTCGGAGAGCTCCTTTTTGTGCTAACAGTAGCGGACACTGGGCTCTCCAATGTCCTTCCTGTTTACAGTACGCACACTGATTTATCCCCAACGACGGGACTGGGCCTCCACCCCTTTCTGTCCCCACCCCTCTGGACACGGGCCCTCGGACGCCTCTTCCTCCTCCTCGTCCAATAACAACTTGCTGCAATAACACCCAAGTCTTGAGGTCCTTAGCCTTCTTTTATATTTTATCCTTACTCTCATTTTCCCTATGTTCATAGTACTGGGCCATACTCAGTATAACAGAAGGGGTGGATGTAGTCCAAGTGTTCTCGGCGGCTTGTAGCCGGGTAGAGACTTCTGGTAAAAGATTGGTCACGAAACGATTTACAAACAACCGAATCCCACCCTCCGTAGCAAGATCCTGTCCGCTAAAGTCAATAAATGTGCCTTCAAATCTAGTGAAGAAATCGGAAACACTTTCGTCTTTCTTTTGCTTACAGGCGGTCAGTTTATCCCAATCGACCTTACGGGGGGAATCAAGGTATGCATGTAAGCAATAATTTTGGCTGGGAGGGTAGTAATTTCATTCTTCGGCTTGTCCCCGGGTTTGCGGTCCTTATCCAATTCTTTCAGCTGTTCCCAAGTTCCTCCTAATTCAGCCGCATCATCAGTGTCATGTACCTGTCGCTATATATCCACAGGGACCAACAACCCGAAAAACCATTCAACATCAGCTAAAGTCATTACGGCTGAGGCCGCAGCTTCAGTCAATTCCTTATAGTACGCTGTGGGATTCTTACGGGGATCGGGAAGCTGTGATTTTAGAGCTAGGACTTCACTTCTCTTCCATGGAGTGTATAACCATTGTTCCTGAAACCGAGCCTCTACTCTGTCTCTCGTAACTACATTCTGATCATTGCGTAGTTCAGGTATTTAAGGATGAAAATGGGATGCACTTCCCTCATGGGATGCTGGGAATCCCAATTGGGACATTTCAAAAACATTCTACCTCGGTATTTTACCAACGTCTCCACGTTCTTATACACTTCTCTCGGACTTAAATCGAACTTATGAGTTCGATCCAAAATGTCATACAATATCTGAGGAGCCAACCGGTCTTGAAAGCATTTCTCCCAAATTTCAATAAGGTAACGAGACATTTGATGCAATGCATGCTGTTGCATAACGGGTTCAAGATCCCTTATGGTACTCCATAAGTCAGTCACAGTATACACATCTTTCCACATCCATTTAACCACCTGTTCTGCTATTGCTTCCTTTTCACTATATCCCAATGCTGCCCTTGTGAATAGTCGCTGAGCGTTCAGCCCACTTGGATCCCCTAACGGAGTAAGGTCCCTTACTTCAGGTGTCGCACCAGCCGATTGAGAGGTCCATATGTGACTCGGGGTCGCTAAAATCACACGAGAACTCCCCATAGGTTGCCGTGTATCTGGAATTAGGGTAGCTGTATCTCTTAGTGAGGTAGGTGTGGTACTTGATTTACCTGCAGGAGCTTGAGACACAGCTGCCTCTGGAGCCGAGGCTAGGGGGGCAGCGGTTAACTGGAGGGGAACAGCAGGGTATATGCGCTGCGGCGCATACGGTGGGGGCGGTCAAACATCCAATAAATCCTCTATTTCATCTTCAGCTTCGTTTCGAGTAATGTAACTTTTGTCTACCTGCAATCTAAACTGTTTATCCAAACAATCAATATTCTGTTCAGTCTTATTTTTATCATAGGCGACGGCTTTCTGAGTAACAGTCTGTCCTTGTTTTATCTTTATTAATTTCTCTGCTCTGATGCGTCTTCGCTTTGCTTCTTTCTGCCATTTATTAAGGGTGTCAAACATGGCCTGTCTGCTGCGTTTAGCAAACAGATGATCTTGTAAATATTGGATTTTCTTTTCATCAAAAGACCCTGTCAACGGCCATTGTAATTCTACATTATCTTTGGTATATTTATGCTATAAGGTATTAAACAAAAGTGGAGCAATCCCGCGCTTGCAATACATATCATGACTAGGGCTCCCCTCTGGAGGGGCCGGTTGGCTTTTGTCCAGTCTCGTACCTCTCCGGCAAATGCAGCCAAAACATAGCTTACTGAAGCACGGCATTATCTTTCTATAGTCTAATTTATTTGGCTGGAAGGGAAAAGGTTATTTGCAATACTCTCAAACACATGGCCATGTTCAAAACGACTTCAACTATGCACATACAATAAACATACAACAATCTTCAGACAACATAAAGGACGAAACTAATTCGTACTAAACAAAAGGCAGAGCCCGTCGACTCCTGCCTATGGAGAACTTGTGTACTTTCCAAGTTTTTAACAAAAGCCCAAAATCAAGTAGTCTTGTCCTTAGACTACCTAGAGATAGCCACACAGGTTCTCAAACCACAGACCGTCCTACGGACCATACGGCAGCCTTCCTGGTTCACCTCCCTGACTATTCTGGCTTAGCCCGCTTTTCAAGCGTTGCTCCAGATCTGTGAAATGAAATGAATGAAATGAAAGGTTTTTTTTTAGAGCGCAATAGCTGCCCTGAGGCGTCTAAGCGCTAACCAAGGGCTACCCAATCGTGACTGCCAGCATTTCCGAGAGCAGTCCGGCTGGATGTGAACTTTTTCACAAGTCACACCTATGCATCTGGTTCATATCTCTACTACTCACCAAGTTTGCCCAAAACAGGAGCGTCTGCCCGTGCAGTCTCAGTACTGCCCCGTCAGACCCCCTCCAAGTTCTCCGTGGTCTCAAACCACCAAATACTCAAAACCAATATCAAAAGGATATCCAACACAAAACAAGACGAATCACTCACCTGGTGCACTCAGGTTCGATTGCAAGTTTCTCCACTGCCAACTGCTGAAGACCAACACGGTCTGCTTCTGGGTTACACCCGTAGGACTCCGGCGTGGGGCCACTAGCAGCTGAGGTTCTCCTGATCGGGAGAGCGGAGCAACTCCCAAACCACGGTCAGTCCACCCCCTCGACCAAGATCACCCTTCCTAATGTCCAGTTCTTTTCCGATTACGGGGGGACGACCCCATCGCGGAGTCCCGGGGGAGTCGCCAACTGAAGTACCGAAAAATAAATAATATCATACATATAGAGCCATACTTACTGATAGCCCCCAATACCAATTACCAATAACCAGTCAGTTGGCAGTGAAGAAAGTACAATCATTTATTATACAACAACTCTGCCAGAGGAGCTTCTCGCGACCTAACCCCTCGAGGTCCGCCGAGAAGACTGCTGGCACATTATCATGAGATCACATATATACTGTTACATTTCGAAATCATTACCTAAGAAGGAAAAATACAAGTTGGTACAGGTTGCTGAGAAGGAAAGACCATATATGGCATACAAAGAAACTTCAGTTTAGCTTAGCTCGTTATAGCAAGGTCGATGAGGGTAACTCCCTTCTGCCTGTCTCAGGAGGGCTCGTACAGCACCTCCTGGAATGTGCTTATCCAGCCTACCCCCCCCACCTATAACCTTGACAGGCCTAACATGCAGGAGCAGCAGTTGGTTACAGTTGTCATGCTATTTCTCGAGAGAACGACTCTTACGGACTACGAATGGTTGGATTCTGCTAATGCTACAAGCAAGCTAGGCCACAAAATGGCGCTGATCGTGTTAGGTTATATTACCCGTCAGAAAGCAGTAATTCAGATTGATTGAGTGACAATCACTGAATTACATATATATGTAAGACCCATCAATGTAAGGCTCCTATACTGAACGGAATAGGTACATCACGCTAATTTCTAAATGGTACTGTGTGTCTTCCGTTTACTTACAGAGCCTAATCCAAATTTCAGTTCCTCAAAGTCTCTGGCTGTATTGGAGCAGGATAATATTAATATCTTCCCATCAACATAGACCCTCAGTAGAATGGGGAACCCCAATGCTTCATACCTCAGAGCCACAAGTTTCACCATGATTGTGTGCAGCTCCTGTCTCCCTACTAAGGTTGTGTGGCTCACATCAGGGAAGATATGCACCTTTGATTCACCCTTCCTGAGGTCGCCCTTCTTCACAGCTTGTTTAGTCACCTGATCTCCACGTGTATTATCGACTAGGTCACTTGGCACTGAGTCTGCACTAATATTCCTCCCAGATGGCCCCTTAGTGTGCAAATGTGTGGTTCAAGCATCTTTCTTTGGTGAGTATGGGGCACAGTCTTCAGCCACTTGGGACGTCTGTGCCCTGCCACTGGAGGTTTGCAGCTGAGGTGCAATTTGTGTAACTTTACAGTCAATGCACCTCATGTCTTTCTCATTTTCAGTGATGCAGCTTCTCTTAACCCCTATTGCTCATTTCAAAGAGGCCACTCTTGCCACTGTTCTTTTGGGGGACATCTGCACCTCCTATAGGACCGATATCAACAAGCTTTCTCCCCATAGAAGCAGAACACCACCACAGTGGCCATCTGTAGATCCAGCTCCCGCAGCTTCCTCGAAGCGAACAACATTGGAGAAAAATGTTTTTTTTTCCTTTACAGCCTTTAGTTCATTCTGTTTGATCAAAATCAAAATATACTGGGGTCCGTCCACCACCCTGCCCCTACTTAGTGCCTCTGGAGTCCAGCAGTCAAAGTTGACTTGGAGCCCTTTTCACATGTCTCCATCACTGATCTGCTTCCTACTTGCCCATCTGACTGCTTTTGTCCATGGAGTGCCAGGTGAGAATAAGCTGTATGATGTTCACCCAAAACCATTCCATCTCCCATTTTGTGTCCTTCTGGGTCTAGCCTCTAGTTCTCTGCTGCATCTCAAAACTAGGTTCCATTCGACAGTGAAATGTGTCCTTTTGTGCTTAGTTCATAGAATGCTGCTTCCTCCTGCTTCCAGCTGTTCAACCTCTGTTAGATCCAGTGTTACTGCATCTCTCAGCCAGAACCAACTGCGTTCACTTCCTCTCTGAATGCTCTTGTGTGCCTTTTTAAAAGCAATTGGCATTCAGACACAAGATAGGTTATATTGTCCTGTATAACGGGGCTGTCCTTAGGTTTCGCACTTACCAACACTTATATCTCTGCGCTCTACCTCTGCAAGGAAACATAACACACCTTAAAATGTCCCCTCGATTTTTTCCGTGCCTTCTCACCAATATCTATCCCTCCAATATTATCCATTTAAACCCAAATAACATAGTCACATGTCCACCACTCAAATGTATTTCATATTTACCTATACTAGTTCACCATTAATCCTTTTTGGGTTCCGGAGTAGCGTGCTACTCGCCGAAAAGCTATTCAATGCCTCGTCAGAGGTAGTAAGTGCTATATAAATGCAATATACCATTACAATCGCAATAATCATTTGCCATCATCATGGCACTCCTAACAAGAAGCGTTTGTCTGCTCCGCATTTTATCTGCCTCAGTCACTATCAACTTCAAAGAAGTTCTCCTGGACCACCTTTTCATAGTCGGTTTCTTTTTTGCTCTTATGCTTCCTGACAGGCATTAATTACCTTGCCAAGGCTGATTGAACACAATTTATAGGAAGCGAACAGATCTATCTTTTGCATTGTTCATTATATAAGCTTCTCATTCCATTCGTGTTTCATTCATAGTGCATTTTTACATCCCCATTTGGTGTCTTTTGTAGCAAGATATGTGCAGTAAGTTAACTAAAAATTAGTAAGTAACTATGGAAAAACAAAGATAATATTTGAAATTCTTTGTGCAGAGTTCTGTAGGATTTTGCATCATTTATCTTGTTCTCAAAATATTTCCTATTTCATTCCGGAATTACCAGAACCTACAGTCAATGTATGCACGCAAACTATGTGGATGTACACAATGTAAAGACAAAAATAGCGTACAGACCACATAGCAGTACAAGATAGAGAAGTCACAAGTCGATTAATGCGTAGATGGGTCAAGATGGGTAGATGGGTTATGAAAGAAAAAGAACGAAATAGAATGTGAAATGAGGATTATAAAAAAATGGAAATATGCAAGGTTTTATCGCTAAAGTATGTTGTCAATTATGTCTAAACATTGCGTAGAACATATTCAGACAAATGCGTGGAATTTTTGATGTACACCGAACAGTTATCTACTGTGGGGTTTGAGGAAATCTAAAAACAACTCTATAAGACTTGATATTGTGCAAGAGTGGGCCATTTGTAGTAAAGTCCAGTAGACAGCTGCCTTTTCGTGGAGGCTGGTGTGTCTCTACTGCCAGTGCTTGATTTGTATAATATTAAGTGCCAGGGCCCAAGGCACTCCATAGGAGTCCACTCCAGCTGGCACCACCAACAGCCCTGCCGCTACTGCTGCCGAATCCCAGAACCAGCATTACTTATGTGCTAGATTCATCAGTCTATATAAATAAAAATGTAAATGTTCGTTTGTACAAAATCGCAAATGTCTGAAAGTTCTTCACAGATTGCTTTAAAATTTTGACACAACGTTGGATTCGAATAGGGGAGTGTTTTTATATACACAACATTGGATTCCAATATGCGCGTGTCGAATACACGCGTGTTTTTAATCGAAAGCCCGAACAGACACATAAAAATGTTAATGTTCCTTTGTTCAAAATCTTAAATCTCCGAAAGTTCTTCACCGATTGATTTGAAATTTTGACACAACATTGGATTTGATTAAGCACGTGTTTATATATACACAACGTGGAATTAGAATACGCGTGTGTCCAATACGCGTGTGTTTTAATCGAAAGGCCGAACAGACCCTATCGATTTGGTTGCTGCGCAAACACTTCAAGGGACGCATAGAGACAATAGTCTACATATATTAGGATGGACAGTTGGTGTCAGGATGGCAGACCAGGAAGTGGGTGGAGGGAGGGGGGAGGAGTTGGTTCACTTTGCAACATTAGCGCGTGTTTATATATACACAACGTTGGATTCGAATACACACGTGTCCAATACGCCCGTATTTTTAATCGAAAGGCCGAACAAACCCTATCGATTTGGTTGCTGCGCAACAACTACAAGAGACGCATAGAGACAATAGTCTACATATATTAGGATGGACAGTTGGTGTCCGGATGGCAGGCCGGGAAGTGGTGGAGGGAGGGGGAGGAGTTGGTTCACTTTGTAACATTAAGAAAGGACGCATAGAGACAATAGTCTACATATATTAGGATGAACAGTTGGTGTCAGGATGGCAGACCGGGAAGTGGGTGTAGGGAGCGGGGAGGAGTTGGTTCACTTTGCAGCATTAGCGCGTGTTTATATATACACAACGTGACAATAGTCACAAAAACATATTGTGTGCCCACAAGCTTTGTGAAATTAAACATATTAGAAACGTGCGCTTAATCTTTTCATTCTCTTCCATTTAACCAGACTGAGCCACAGCAATGCGTGGCAGTGTACAGCTAGTTTTAAATAAACACTGTACCGATAAATTCGGTAGAGGAATAGACGCACGGCGTCATCATGTGGTGTAATCCCATGATAGGTGTCGGTGTCTAGAAATAAGTGCTGGTGCTAAGCACTGGAAAACCCCGGCACAAATTAAGCACGTAATGATTCAACCCTATAACTCAAGGCTTACAGAGACAATGGAAGATGTTGAGTATTCCCCCAAAACACAGAGTGGGGGTATAGTGATCTTCAGGTCACTCTTCCCCCTGACCTGGACAAGAGTCAAGCCTCAGGTTTCTGTGAGATCAACAGACACCTGAGGCAGTTGACAGCCCATCCAAATACGCCTCCAAGGTCCTGAACAAGGCAGGCATCATTGTGTACTGTAATTGCCAGGACATCCAGGAGGTACTGGTGGCAAAGCACCACGTTTGCTGTAGTTGCACTCTTACCCCTTCATGAGTGAAATTATTTCTCTCTGCATCAAAGATAATAGCCTGCTCAATTGAGTGATTGGAGACCTGGCATCGCATGTACTGTCCCTGTTCATTGTGATTGGAGCACCTGCACATCAATTACTTCATGTGAGTGACTGGTGTTCCTGTACTCCTCGTGCACTGTAATTGTGTTGTCCACGTGTACCCTCCATAATTTGAGTGATTGCTACTTCTGCACCCCCATGAACTGTTACTGCAATGAGCACCTGCTAATTTGTGTCAACGAGGCGCCCGCATTTGGTTCATTGCTCGGTATCACTCTTTTTATCGGAGTGCCAATATACAATTTTTATCTTGTAATATTTAGCACTTTAAAATACTTTGGAGCAAATAGGAAAATTGTGAAACATAAGAATTGGCAAATTGTGAGAAATGTAGATTATAAACCACAAACCAGCTGTACTTTTATAATTTTTACAATTCCAATCAATGATATTTCTAAATCACATCAGGTGGAATAATTAATTTACAGTTTTGCAATCATTAAAGGAATTGGATATTTACAAGGAAAACAAATAGGCATTTGGAACAAAACATATATATTAATGATGAGGAACTAGAACAGTTGGTTTTCCAATTAAAAAAAAAAATAACAAAAGTGTAAGCATTGACTTTCAGACTTCATAAAATGAATGTTAACTTATAAAAAATGAATAAATTGATATTGTAATGCAGAATCTAAAAAACGATCTATTTATCTCATTTACAACATTTTTTCTGTCCTCTTTAACTCACAACTACATAAAGCATTCCTCACGGGTGGGAGGGCTTACCTCTGGAATGGCAAGTGGAACACTGAGCTAGTTTCAGAAGTGGACACCCATAATTCTTCCCATGGGACATCTCTACTACCAATATATCAAATCACGCCTATAAGTCGTGCAAGGTGGTTGGTATGATCTCCATTGAAGAAAAGGCAAATGAGGACACAAAAAAAAAAAAAAAAAAATATCCTTTCTCTCTGGCTCCAGCATTGGTCTCAGTTTGTATTCCCCCGGGTGACTACGCGCTCTACAAAAAATAAATAATAATAATAATAATAATAATAATATTCCGGACCCCAGTGGACTATAGGGTGACCCTGACACCTTTGGTGGTCTGCCAAAAGACCCCCAAATCCACACCAATGATGCGACGTGTATCAGTGCGAGTCTGAGATCTCACCCAACTGTTTAGTTGCATATATTTAAATCTTGACAGTCCTACACCAACCAGTTCATATAGCTCATCCCAAGCTATAAGACTGCCTTCTTTGAGTAGTTGACCCCATCTTATGATACCTGTTTGTTCAATTATGGTGGAAAGACTGTCCCTCAGACAGGCTGGCATTCCTGGTGAATCCCAGATGGGGGCGTAGTTGGAGTAATATGAGAGACCCAGTTTCTTTCTGATATTGTACCAAATTTTTGCCCATGATTGTACGATTTTTAATTTAATGTTTTTGAAGTATTTCTGACATCCAAATTTAAACATGAAACTATCCGATGTTAGATTAGCCCCGGTTAACATAGCTTTATACATGGAGTCAGTTGCAAGATTAGATGGCATCTTTAAAAGCATTCGTGAGTGTGATAGTTGGAATGCCCATGAATAATACAATAGATCTGGTAATGCAAGGCCTCCTTTCTCTCTCCTTCTCCTTAGCTTTTTCCACGCAATTCTTGTGGTTTTGTAGTTCCATATGAAGGAGTTTATTTCTCTTTGTGATTTTTCAATCAATTTTGAGTCAAAGGCTATAGGAATAGAGTTGAAAATAAAGGTGAATTTTGGGAGAATACACATTTTGACCAGGTTTACCCTGCCTATAGTCGAAAGTGGTAGATGTGACCAAGATTTCAATAGATTTTTTGTCTCAGTGTGTATTCTTTCCAAATTAGTATTCCCAATACTCGCCACTTCTTGAGTTATTCTTATTCCCAAATAACGGATTGATGTGGATATTTTTGCCCCCAGCTGGATATTGGGTATGTTCCAAACCATTATCTCGCTCTTGCTGGAGTTGATGTCATATCCAGAAATTAGTCCAAATTCTTCTGCCCGATGGATAACTACTGGGTATGCTCTAGCTGGGTCTGATGTAAAGATCATGATATCATCTGCATACATTGCTACCCGTCTTTCCCACTCTCCAAAGCTAAAGGATGGAATATTAGCCTCGTCCCTTAGAAGCTGAGCGAACGGTTCAATATATAGATTAAATAGGAGAGGGGAAAGTGGGCAGCCCTGTCTTGTACCTCTAGTTATATCAAATGGTTCGGTTAGAGTTCCGTTAACCAATAACCTGGCAGAAGCAGTACTATATAGGTCTTTGATTATCCTACGAAAATTCCCCCCAAAGTTAAATTTTTTCAAAACATCATTAAGGTATAGCCAGTTTACCCTATCAAACGCTTTAGTTGCGTCTAGGGTTAGTGTGGCCAATGGTAGAGAGAAAGCTGTGGCAATATCTATGGCTCCCACCGCTTCATATGTAAGCTCTGCCAGTTGTCTGCCCTTGATAAAACCTTTTTGGTCAGGGTGGACGATTTTTCCAATGACACTAGCCAGTCTTGTAGATATGATAGTTGTAAAAAGTTTGTAATCATTATTAAGTAATGATATTGGTCTGTATGACCCGCAGTCCAGTGTTGATTTCCCTGGTTTTGGGATAAGCACAATTGTAGCTTCTCCCCAGGTTTTTGGGGGCTGACTTCCTTGTATCAAGATACCATTAAAAAGTGACGTAAGCACTGGGACTACTATATCTTCTAGAGTTCTATAGATTTCTCCAGGCAGTCCATCTGGGCCAGCAGCCTTTCCTTTTTTAGAGTGGCGAATTGCTTTCTTGACCTCGTCTGCTGTGATCTCAGCCTCCAAGAGGTTACTCTGGGTTATTGATAGGGCTGGTAGGTTTATAGCTGCTAACCAACTATCCCTTGCTTGTTGGTCATTAGGGAGGTTCTCTTTATAGATCTCCTCAAAGAAATCGAAGAAGGCTCTCCCTATCTCTAAGCTAGTGGATCTTGTTTCTGCTTCTCCAGGTATCTTAATTTCTCTGATGTAATTGAGATTTTTGTCCGCTCTTATTTTCCACGCTAATACCTTTCCTGCAGCTTCTCCAAATTCAAATTGAGAGAATTTACTCACTTCCCATCTCCTATTTAATCTTTCCTGTAGGGTGTTTTCTAATTGAGATTTCAAGTCAGCCATTTTTCCATGATCTTCAGATGTTGTTAGAGACCGGTCAATCTTAGGTTCCAGAAGTTTCATTTCCTGTTCTAAGTTTTTAATTTCCTGAAGATATATTTTCCGCCTATATGAGGCTCTATTGGTGATCTGCCCCCTTAGAAAGGCTTTAAAAGTTTCCCAGACGACTGTTGGACCTGCGGAGTCTTTATTTATATCAAAGAAGATTAAAGATTCAATTGAGAGAAAATTGACTTCTTCATCTTCTAATAGCAATGTCCGATCAAAGGACCAAGAAGGGTGGTTGACCAAATTATTCGTTTTTAAAGTGAATTTTATTGCCGAGTGATCCGAGAGGTGTGATGGTATATAATCAATCGACTCTACTATATCGTTTAGGCAATAACTAAAAAAAACATAGTCAATCCTAGATTTATGTTTGAATCGGCTATTTCTCAAAGACACACCGGGTTTATCACCGGCGCGTTCTCTCCATAAATCCGCCAGACCTAGGTGTGTCATAATATTTTTAAGAGTATTTCTAGATCTAACAGAGCTAGAAATTCTAGATTTAGTTGATTTGTCTAGTTTGGGATCTAAGACAATGTTAAAGTCTCCCATCCAGATTATTGGTTCCTGTACTGATATTAATTGCTCTCTTACAGCGACCAAATGTGATGGGTCATCTGAGTTGGGACCGTAATATCCTATCAGTGTCCTCATTTGTCCATCGAGAGAGACTCTAACTATTAACCACCTCCCTGTATTATCTTCTTTATATTCTTGTATTTGCGCCTTTGCTGATTTTTTAAATATAAATATTACCCCTCTTATATTTGCATTATGGTCTGTGGAGCAGAACTTGTCTATCCACCTTTGTTTTTTCATTAGATTAATTGCCTCTGACTTAAGAAGGTGTGTTTCCTGCAACACAATGACCTGCGCCTGAGAGTCCCTTAGATATTGAAAAATACGCTCTCTTCTCCCTCTCACGCGCAGCCCATTTACGTTCCAGGACATATAGTTAACTGATGTCATATTTTGTTTTTATTTCTTTATGGCATCTTCCTTCCATAACTTTCTTTAAAGTTGTTGTGTTTATTGTTTCTATATTAGACGTATCAAGTATGTGATTGAAAGCATAAACTATGGTTGGAATTGAAGCTTTGACATGAATTTCCAAATGAGGACTTTTTATTTTTTCCCCCCTCAACCCTCCCCCCCACCCCCTTGGAAACCCTCCCTTATTTCTTCTGGCTTGGTGGTAAGCCAGATATACGTCGCTCCACAATCTCCTTTAACTCTTCACTACTACCTCTCTTAACTAAGCAGCAAAGGACGGGAGAAATAGAAGGCTTGTTTTTATTACTGTTTTTTTTTTTTTTTTTTTTTTTTTTACTGGTAATAAGGTGTAGTTTGAGCCTTAGGGGTTAGATCAGCATTTGATCAAAATTTGATCTGTAATTTGCTTCAAGTCATATATCCATGCATATGTACCTGTTCACTATTTTTTTTTTTTTTTTTTTTTTTTTCCCCTTTTTTTTTTTTTTTCTCCCTTTCTTTTTTCTTTCATTTTTCTTTTCCTGTTTATTTACATGTATATATATATATATATACACACATACACATACATATATATATATATATATACACACATATTTTTTTTCCCTTTTTTTTTTTTTTTTTTAAATCCGAACCTCCAAAGTCCGCCGATTCCCTGCTGTGCAATTAGATAGAATTAGATGGAATTAGAGAAAAGCAAAAGAAGAAGGAAGATCATCCAGATTAATTTATTAATTAGTCATTTGTTAGTTTCAACTGTTGGACTTAATTCCCCCTTTTCCTTCCCCTTTTTTTTTTTTTTTTTTTTATTTTTATTTTTATTTTATTTTTTTTCCCCCTTTCCCTTCTCTCTTTTATTTATTCATTTTCCGGGAATTACCTATTGAGTTATTTTATCTATGAGCCTGAGCCTGAGCCTGAGCTTGAGCGTGATCTTTTATAGAATTTAACAGATCATCAGCATCATGTACTGACCTAACATTGTGCATCTTATTGTTATACATGATTTTTAGAAATGCAGGAAATCTCATTTGTACTGTTGCACCAAATGATCTAAAGGAGTCCATGCGTCTCCCAAGCTCCCACTGCCTATCCAGTGTAGTTTTGGATAGGTCCGATCGTATTTCAAATGAGAAATCGGGACCTTTCATAGTGCCTGCTTTCAAGGCCTGGTTCAAAATTTTTTCTTTGAGAGTGTAAGTCAGAAAGTTAATTAAGATTTTCCTTGGTTTGGTTCTTGCTGGGTTTAGGCGAAACGGATCTCTATGAATTCGTTGAATATCTTTATCAAGCACCTCAGCTGATTCATCCAATGTGAGAGAGCTTTTTAGTAGCTGTACTATGAAGGTTTTCAGATCGCTTCCTTCTTTCCCCTCTGGAATTTTTAGAAGACGAATGTTATTACGTCTGGAATAATTTTCCAAGACTTCGATTCTTTCTTTCATATTTTCACCTTCTCCTTGGAGAGTGCGTACTTTAGAACTTACTGACTCCAGGTTTGCGGTCAGAACGCTTACCGAGTTTTCCAGCATTTCCGTTCTTCCACCAAGACTGTCAACCTTTTGACTCAACTCCTCACACGTTACCCTTATCTCAGCTTGATTATTTTTGGAGACCGCAAAGTCCTGCCTTATCTCTTCCCTCATTGCTGCGATGGAGGAAACTATTGCCTCAAGTGCCCTGCCGAAAGCCGGGTCAGAGTTTTGGGGAGTAACTGTTTTTTCCTTCCCTACTATTACCCCCAGGACCTCTTTTCCTGTAATTTTCTTTAGTTGGTCAGGGAGAGGGTTGTCGCTAGGGCTTTCTGTATGTGTTGTTATTAACGGCCCATCAGACGCTTCAAGCCCGGTAGATGTTTCTAGTGCCACCTCTTCTGATGGACTAACAAGGGGTGCGCTTAAATCTGGGATAGAATCAGTTTGTTGGTCTTCCTGCAGTGAACTAGCGCTTTCCAAGGCCGCAGCCATGTCCTGGGTAATCCGCAGCACTTGTGGTAGGGCCTTAAAATATGTTCTCAAGGAGGGGGCTATGTCCCCAGGGGCTTTTGTTTTGATTTTTTTATTTTTATTTTTATTCTTACTTTGAGGCTTGCTTTGGGTAGTGAGTGATTCTTTTGTTGTATTTATTTTCTTTTTTTTTGTCCACACCTTTTTTTGAGATTCACCCCAAGTGCCTTCTGGGTTAGGTAGTTTATCCCCCTCCAAGCTTACCGCTTTCCCTTTATTTTTGGTTTTACTTCTTGTAACTCTGAAATGTGAGTTTGGTGGGGAGCTAGGAAGCAAACTGTTCACCTCTGCCTCTGCATCCTTTTTAAATAATTGAAAGACCTTACTTGTGTTGTTGTGCTCCCTTGGACTTTGTGTCCTTGGCTCCTGGCTCACCTTCTCCACTTCAGCGCCCTCTGCGTCTTGCACTCCCCTGAGAAACGCCAGCACTCTCGAGGAGTTTTCCCCTCTCCCTCCACTGGTCGCTACAGAAACTGCAGAAGCTGCCGTGTGAGTGCACCGAGCTGCGGCCGCCCGGCCGCGCCTGATCTCCACGGCTGCCCGCCCCCAGAGTGGGAGAGTGGTGGAGGTGGTCAGTCTGGCATATGGGGGATACAGCGGACACGGCGGACACATTGACGGGAATGCGATAATGCGGTGCAGTCAGCGTCGGCGTTTCCTCCGCAGATCGACCGCTCCCGGACAGCCAGAGGCACAGAGGCACAGAGGACGAGCCTCGGGATTGCAGCGCTCTCAGTGACACGGTTAGTTCGGTTAGTTCAGATAAGCAAGAGCAAAGGCATTTCAACGTAGCGGGAAAAAATCAGCCTCCGCGTTCGGTTCCCGTCATTACAAGCTTCTCATGGTAGCTGTGAAGGTCTCAGGAGGTTGCCGACGTGCGAGCCGCGTTAGCCTACGGCCGCCATGTTTCCTATCCCCGAAGCCGAGAAAGGATATTTATTACAATCTCATGAGATGGAGAGGCCTCAACAACAGAGACCCATAGCTGTCTGTGGAGGCAGTCTGCCTTATTGCTTTGGTTCTGTACCTTATATACCCTCTATCCTGCCCCAGGCATGTAAGGGAGTTGTATCAATAATCTTTTATTGCATTCCTAAACAAATAGTAAATCTGGAGAAACAGCAGGTGAGTAGCCTTTGGGGGTTTTCGCAGGATATGGGCAACACATTATAATTACATGGTACATGGATGTCACTCTGATTAATTGGTACTGCAGGGCATAGCATGATTACATGACAAACAAAGGTTAATCTGATAAGCACAGGTAACTGGGAGGCCCCTGTAGGGTGTAGGCGAAAAGCATGTTTATATAATAGAGTCCACAAATATTTAACTTATTACCACTGAAGGGCACAGGTGAGAGGTATGATTACACAGCAAGCAGGGATGGGCCTGTTGATGGATGCCTGCAGTGCGCAATGTACAGGGTGAGGACGATAAGCATCTGAGAAATTCCCTGTCCGACTGGTTGAGCACGAGCTGGTCAGTTTGTGGCAGGCCAAAACACGAACAGGGTGTGAGTGTCCGTGCAGGAATGTAACAGGTCAAAAGTGGAGCTTCAAAGTGTTCGTGATACGGAAAGAAAGTCAGTCACAAGGGCACAGCACAAAATGGTGGAGTGATTCACAAAATGGCGAAGTGAATGGCGAGGCAATAGACCAACTTTTCCACAGTCCCTCCTTTTGCCATTGGCGAAACCATTTTCAGTCAATTACAATGTTCATCAAGTTTCACGTTCAGTCATTATCTTGTCGTTTTTGGCATGGGCATTCATGGGGACTGGTTTGATAGTATTTGCACATAGGCCGCAAAGTGGGGGGCCACAATGAAGGCAAAGACAGCAGAAGAAGATCAGTGCAAGAGGTACTAGGATAATCATTAGGCAGAGTACGGACTTGACGCTGCCCTACTAAACAGAACACTACTCTAAAACAATGCCAGCAGAACAGTAAGAACAATCACACAAATTCACTTCTGGTGGACCATTTTTGGATGCTAGAGGCGGAGCCACTTCCTCTTCCATGGCAATTCAGTCAAATGGGAACTTATCTAACATTCACTTTATATAATTGCACTGGAATCGCTTGTGCAACTATGCCCAAAGTCTGTTCTAAGCCTCTTTGGTAGGCTTCTATCGTCCATCCATTGTCTTCTTCCACGTTGGGCCTCTCGATCCAGACCTTTCCATGAAATCAGTGCTTCTTAGTATCTGTTGGAATGCCCTCCCGGCAAACACTCACAGCTCACTCAAAAGTCTCAATGTCTCAAGGCAGGGCACCAGTGTCTCTCCTCTGTGGCAGGCAATACAGATATCGTGCTCTTCGTTGGTCGTGGGCTCTGATCATATTGTGCAGACCCAAGTACTGTTTAATCAGGAAAGAGCAACAGAGTTTCAGGTTCAGCAACATTCTCAGGTTCCAACACTCGTTATTCAGTGTCAGAGGGCGCTCGGGCTCTTCCTTCATTCTAATTTTCCTTTCAACATGGGTACCACAAATGTAGTGGCTTTTGTCAATCTTGGATCCTCCGGTGCTCTGCCCTTCTGTTGGAGCAAAGAAAAGGAGGGAGCGGCCAAAACTTAGGCCAAGGGGGTCAAAGGGCCGCGCGCTGTCAGAGGTTACCAGCACATGACAGGTAGAAAACTGAAGCCTCAAACCCGTCCTGCCGTCAACAACAGGGATCCTTCTCTTTCGTTCTTTTGCACTGAAACTCTTGTTCTGCAACAAGCAGGGCACCAGCTCCTTCTTCTTTTCTGATGTCCAACGCCGTCTGATGGACCAAGCAAAATGCTTTGGAGATGCCATTGATGACGCGCTGGCGATCGCTGTCCAGCCTTGCTACTTACTGGGTGCTGGGATTGCAGGTCCAAGACGTCTGCTCCTCATCTGTAGCTGCCACTGATGGGAGTTAGGACTCATCTTTATCATCGTTCTGCAGGGTATTATGACTCTTCCTTTTACTCTGGAAGATCCTGCAGAACCGAGTGATGTGGGAAATGTGACACAGTTGTTAGTTTCCTTCAAATTAGCGCAAAAACAATTCATTGTATTTAACAATGTGACTTCAAGCAGGGGGCCTGCAATCTTCGAGAGAGTGGCCAGACGCCATGGGACTACTCTGGTCTAGAATGCCCTGTCACTCTCATAGGATACAAAGGCAAAGGCAGTACTTCTAGTCTCTTCAATTGGGTACTCTTCATTATCCTCTGCCATATAAGGGTAGATTGCTACATGGGAATTCTATCTGAATGTGTTGTCCTCACACATAGTGGCATTGTCTAATGGGGTAAACATCTTTTGAATTATTACATCTGTGTGTTCCTACATTCCTTATCTAGAACACCTCAAAAGGGAAAACGCATGATACAGATTATCAGGGACATGTAGATACCTCCCTTTAATAATTGTGAATCAGGTGCACTATGCAATACACAGGCTAATGATCAAATGTGGAAACGAAAGACAAGGACTAGAGAGTCCTGGTATTTCCTTTTTTTTTTATTTTTTTTTTTTATTGTTAGCAGGCTGACGAAGAGAGCAGCAAACAATAAACAGCAAATCCAAGAAAAAGTAATAATTGTACATAAAACACAATACATATATATAATGGGTATCATATAGAGCGTATACAAAATCAAATCAGTACTGTAATCGAAAACAAACAGAAAAAAAAAAAAAAAAAAAAGAAGAGAGCAAAGGAAAGAAAAGAAAAGCGAGAAAAGAAGAGATAAGGGCAGAAACAAATGTAGAGAGGAGCAATATCGTGTTAACAATCTCAGAGCACCGTAATGATTATCAAATAACATAGTCTTTTCATGAGTATAACATCAGCGTTCAATGAAAGTTCCCCAGTTTTTTTCGTATTTTTTCATTGCCTTTATGCCCCTAATGTTTGCTAAAGCGAGCTCCATTGAGTGTATTTCGGTTACTAATGCCCACCAATCCCAGATTTTAGGTGTTTCTGGGCTGACCCAGGCTCTAGCCAGAGTTAGTTTAGCACAAGATATTAATATCGTGATCAAGGCAGCTTGTGGGAGTAGGGCTGGATAGGTATCTAATAAGACAGACGCAGCTGTTAGCGCGGGTATCTGAATCTGCTTCATATTCAAAACTTTTTCAATTTCGCCCCAGAAAGTTTTCAAATTCGGGCATGAAAACAACATATGTACCAGATCTGCTGCTTCAGTAAAACATTTAGGACATTTAGTACGATCGCTAAAAGTATTGTTGGAAGTCCATTTAGAGATTCTTTCAGGGGTATAGTATAGCATGCATGTTGTTCTAAATTGTTGAAGTCTTAAACTGGATGATCGTACTCGTTTGTTGATATTCATAAAGGAACTTGTTATCTGTTTGGGAGTTATATTTATTCCCAATATTCTACTCCATTTATCAGCAAGCTTACTGCAGTCATTGAGTTTGATAGCAGTGAGGGTTCTATATGTCTCACTTATGACAGATTTATTTTTTGATGAGTGTAGGCAGGTCCAGATATCCCGCTCAGGAGCTTCCAGAATTTGTTTTTTGTTGATCAGATAATCATGTATCTGTAAAAATTTGTATCTCATATTTTCAGATAAATTGTATAGTTGCTTAAGAGTATTAAAATCCATGAAACCCTGAGTGTTGTATAAATCCCCTAAAGTAATAATACCTGATCTGGACCATCCATGGACTGTGTTATCATTAAAGATATTTGGGAGACCAGGGTTTCCCCAAAGTGGTAGCTCTGAGTGAAAAAAATTAGTGTCACAAAAAGAAAGAATATTGCCCCATATCTTTGTTATATCTCTAGCTGTCTTAAATTTGACTCTTTTGAAGTAATTAGGATCGTTAGTTCTAAATAAGAATACATTTGAATCAGATTTTAGCATAAAATAATGGAAAAATAAAGCCCTTCCTTCATTGAGTAAAGAGCGTATACGATTGATGAAAGCAGACCAAAAGTATAATTTAAAGTCCGGAAAATTAAGCCCGCCATCATGTATATCATTTTTCATGAGATTTAATGATCTTCTCGCCTTTTTATACCCCCATATAAAACTGCTAAGTATACCATCCAGTTTCTTAAAAAATTGGTTATTTAATGCTAGTGGTATAGAACGAAATAGATATACATATTTAGGTAATACCTTCATTTTTATCAAATTAATTCTGCCAATTATATTCAAAGGTAGCCTATGCCACTTTTTTAATAAAACGCTAGTAGATTTGAGTAATTCATCATAATTTATTTTGTTGATGTCTTGTACTTTAGCTGTTATTCTTATTCCCAGATAGGTGGCTACTTTGCATATCTCGGACACTATCACAGGTGGGGCATAGTTGACTATTATTTGCGTTTTTTGTAAATTTAATTTATAGCCCGCTACCTTGCCGTATTTTTCTGCTTCTAAAATTATTCCTTTTTGAGCCTCTACAACATCTTCCGTGTAAACCGCTATGTCATCAGCGTATGCTGTTATTTTTAATTCTTGATGTCCTGATTTAAAGGGTATTATCTGGGTTTGAGATTGAAGGGCTAACAAAAAAGGTTCCAAAGAAAGTGCAAATAAAAGAGGTGAGAGAGGGCAGCCCTGTCGAGTTCCTCGTAAGATCCTGAAATCTGAAGATACCAGCCCCCCATAGCTAGTAAAAGCAGTTGGTTTGTCATACAGTGCCTTAATACATTTCAGAAATTCCCCACCAAATCCTAATTTAGACAGTATGCACCATAGAAAATCCCACCCCACTCGGTCAAAAGCTTTTTCAGCATCTAACAGGATCATGCCGAGTGGGGTGGCATCCGTCTCTGCAACATCAAATGCTGTAATGGCCGTGTTAACATGTATGGTGGTGTCTCTCCCAGTAATGAAGCCATGTTGCTGTGGATGGATAATCATGGGCATAATGGGAGCCAGTCTTAGAGCTAGGATTTTGGCAAACATTTTCGCATCTGTATTTATCAGCGAAATGGGGCGATAAGACCCTCTTTCTTCCTTCGGTTTGTCCTTCTTTAGAAAAAATATTATTTTAGCCCTATTCCAAGATTGTGGTGTTTTCCCTTCAGGGCCTACAGATTGAATTACTTTTAGCAAGAGTTGTTCAAGTTCTTTTAGACATACTTTATATATTTCTAGCGGTATAGTGTCTTCCCCTGCTGCTTTTCCTGAGGGCAATGAAGCAATGGCTTGATGTAGTTCCAGCATTGTTATCTCGTCAGATAGCGAGTCTATCTCTATAATGTTTTGGGTGTCAATGGTGTGTTTTTCAATGTATTTCTGTATGTCATCTATGCTAGGGATCGTTTCCGGAGTGTATAGATTCTTATAGTAGTCAGCGAATTGATCTAAGATGTCTTGGGGTTTATTATAAAGTTTATTCCCTCTCCCCCGTATATTTGTAATTGTAGCACTTGCTCTATCTTCAGCGGTTTTATAGGCCAGGGTTTTCCCAATTTTATCCCCACCTTCATATTGATTTATTTTAAATTTATGTAGGCTATTTATGCTTTTTTTAATAAATTTAGATTTTACTTCGTTTTTCAGTGACGTGAGTTTAAGTCCTATTTCAATGCTCAATGGCGAGTTAGATTGGAGAGATGATGACAGTAGTTCCTCTTGGATACTTATGTTTGATATCAAAATGTCGTTCTTTTTTTTTAGTTCTATGTTTTGTCTAATCACGTAAGCTTGAGTATAGCCTCTAATGCTAGATTTACAGGCATCCCATACTATTGCTGGTGATGCTGAGTTCAAGTTTATACTTATGAATTCTGTGAGGTGTGATTTTAGCTCTGTTATATATTCTGTATCCGATATTAAATGTCTTGGGAAAGAGAAAGGCCTAGGGGTAGTTCTAATATGTGCTGTTTTAAATGATAAAATTATAGCATTATGGTCTGAAGAAATACGTGGGCATAAGAGCATAGAGCTTGTATTCAATAAATTGTTGCCTATAAATGCCATATCGAGCCTTGAGCATAATTTATGGGGTGCAGAGTAATAAGTATATCCTGGCTTACTAGCATATAAGTTTCGCCAAGCATCTTTCAAATTATGTATACGACAGATGTCATTAATAGAAGCCCTTGTTTTATGCATTCTTTGATATCCCCCAGATCTAGTAGTATCTATTCTATAGTCCATGATGCAGTTAAAATCACCCATAATAATGAGTTCTCCAGTCCAACCTAGTAGCTTAATATTCAATTCATCAAATATAGTAGGGTCGTCTATTTTGCATCCATATACCACGCATAAGACATAGATAGCATTCTCAAAACGTATTTGAGCAATAGCCCATCTGCCACTTTTATCACAGAATGTTTGTATTGTCTCAGCTTTGAACCGTTTATCTTTAAGTATAGCAACTCCCCTAACAGATTGGCCATAGGTTGAACTGATAATAACATCGTATCCTAGATGGTTAAGAAGTTTTCTATCTTTCCCTGCGATATGTGTTTCAGACAGAAGAACAACATGAGAGTTATGTACTTTTAGTTCTTCTTTTATCAAAGTTCGTTTATTTTTGCTGTTTAGCCCGGCAACGTTCCAGGCAAGGCATTTTATTTCATACATCTATAAAGCTGTTTTAAAAAGCAAAAAAAGGACAGAATTAAAGTTTTGCGCTCAAAGCTTATCTTATATTGTCCATAGTGGTAGCTTAGACTCATGTATTGCGTTCTATGATTATGTTTAATGTACAAGAAAATTCCGGTTTCATTATTTAAGTCCCCCATCTCAGCCTGCAAACTGTTTTCTTTATTTTTACCTCCCCCACCCTCAACACCCCAAAGTGCGGAGAACACTCTCCCACCACCCCCCTCCCCCCTAGCTCTCACCCCAGCCGGAGAAGAGCCACCCCTCGGCATCTGCTGCCGCTGGATGGGCAGCTGGTTGGCAGGTCGACACCGGTGCCCCCTCCCTCTCTTCCCTTAAGTGATCCATAGATCCATAGATCCATGAGTCCAATTAAGAAGAAATAATTCTGATATTAGTATGGCATATTATAATATACGTAACCAAAGTAAAATTAACTAGTTAAACAATTAAAGCTAAATTTGTTTGTGGATAGGTTCTTGATAGAGAATAAGAGGTTCTTTTTACAATGTCTCAATTTATGTTAGTTCTTAGTTCTTAATTTTGAGAGTTAGTCTTGCTTGAGCCAGCTGTGGTGTCGGCTAGATATGCTTCTGCTTCTTTTGTGTCTGTAAAAAAATAGGTGCGGCCCCCTTTTATTACCTTTAGGCGTGCTGGTTCTTGGAGAAAAGCTTGGGCGCCACTTGATTTAATTGGATCTATCATCTTACGTAGCAACCACCGTCTATCCATAGTGTCCTTACTAAGGTCAGAGCGGACAAAAATCGAGATCTCACCTATGGTTACCGGAGTATTAGGACGGGCTCTCTGCCAGATAGCCTGGCGAAGCAAAAAATTGCCAAAAAAAACTAAGAAGGCACGTGGAAACTGGCCCCCTCTGTTTCTCTGTATTAGAGGAAGACGGTGTGCTCTCTGAATTTGTGAGTCCCAGTCCCAATCCGCTAAATCGGGGAAAGCTTTCTGAAGTAGCCCCACTAAGTAGGCCCTCGGATCAGATCCTTCTCTTCCCTCCGGTATGCCAAAAATTCTTAAATTTGAGCGTCTCTGTCTGTTTTCCAAATCCTCCACTTTTTGTTGTAGGGTCGCAATCTGTGTTCCATGTTTGTCGGATGAGGATGCAGCTTTAGCGCTTATTTCTTCCACATCGGCAACTCTTTGTTGTAGTTCCACGATATCCTGTGAGACGCCTCCAAACTTTCCAGTCAGTTCTTGTAAGGTTGCCTGTACCTTGTTATTGTCTTCTCTCAGCTGTAAGTAGTGCTCCTGAGCTTCAGCCCGTTGATTGCTTAATAGCTGAAGTATTATATCCAGTGGGGAGGCATCGGTTGAATCTCGTGAGTTTGATTCCTCTTCAGGAGCAATTGTATGGCTATTATTTACCAAGATATTGCGAGGAGATAAGAGTTCATAAGAGGAGTTCACAGAGGAAGTGGGGAGAGCAGCATTCGTTGCTGTATTTGTATCTGTTGTGGCTAAAAGAAGTATTTGTGATTCAGACCCCTCACCCTCTGTTGCTGGAGTATCTATGGTAGAATCTTGCAGTTCCTGCGGCATTGATGTTGGCATTTGTCCAGAAAGATTATCGGTTGCAATGTTGGATGATATATCAAATAATTGTGGTGAGGTAGTTGGGGGACCATTTTCCCCATTGTTAGCATCACTA
This sequence comes from Lissotriton helveticus, assembly GCF_964261635.1. NCBI lineage: Eukaryota > Metazoa > Chordata > Amphibia > Caudata > Salamandridae > Lissotriton > Lissotriton helveticus. The sequence continues at coordinate 253,160,940 of NC_136065.1, read as the reverse complement.
GTCATTCTTTGTGCAGCTTTATTAGAGGATAGTTCTGTTGGGCTCGCTCCTGATAATCTTTGTGTCATATTTTTTACTAGCCCTTTTGCCACCATCCATCTTATCAGCGGGCTTTTGTCCTGTAAAGTTTTGGTCGGGATCTGGCTGTTTTTTATCGCAGGGTTGTCTGTCGATAAGCTAGGTTTAATTCCTTTTTTCTTTTTTGCCTTTGATTTGTTTCTTTGTTTGCTTCCTTTCTTTGTTTTTATTTTAGTAGTTATAGCGACATTATTCTCCTTCTCCCCTTGCTCGTCTTCTGTTTCAGCATCACAATCTTCAAAAGAGCTTTGTTCAGTTAAATCTGTCAGCTCTTTTGCAAAGTCTCCCACTAGCCCGCCTTCGGCTGATGCTATTGTAGGAGCCATAGCCATAGTTCCTAGATCGGTGTTGATTACAGAGTCAGTTAAATCAATGTCTATCTCGCCGGTTGTATTTTGAATGTCTGTACATGGGCTAGGGATATTATCTTTGGCATTATCTTTAATGGTGGTTTTATCAGATGCCTCCCCCATTTGCCCAGTCTTCCCACTCGTTGCTAAAGAGAAGTTAGACTTTTTCAGTACCTGCTTTGCGGTGCTGCCGTCTTCTTGTTGTTGTCCTCCCGTCGTGCCTGAGACTTCAATCGCCTCCGCAGGCTCTGCAAGGACAGCAAGTTTCATTTTCTTCTTTTTCTCCCCTTCCTTGCTGGTAGTTGAGGCATTTAGCGCGGTTGAGACAGCAGTTGAAGTAACGATAGCAGGCACCTCTCGAGAGGTATTCCCTGACATGCCCGGATTCTGTGAGGTCACAGGAGCAGCAAGCGCTGCTGTTGTCGGGCTCGATGAGCTTAACGAGCTTGGTTGAAGCGGTGCCTGCGCGGGTAAAGAAGGAGGAGGCGCCGGTTTGCCCGTAGTATTTTTGCTATTCCTCGTGACTCTGGGGGGGTTCTTCGGAGACATTCTTCTCCGTCTCCAAAGACTCGAAGCCTGCCGTCTCAGATGGCTCAGGTGTGCAAGCCCCGATGAGCTGAGCCCAGAGCCGCTGAGCAGACCGTGGATCGTCCGCCGAAGAAGCTCAGCTGTGGCGGTGAGAGAGAGCATCGGTACAAGTTTGACTTCGCTGGTTTTCCTCCCGGCACTGCTCGACTCCCTTACGTAGGTGTCAGCTCCAGTTCTTCTTATTTATTATTATTTATTTATTTCCGCTCTTTCTTTCGTGGTTTTCGTGGCTATCACATCTCCCTGTGGAAAGTTTAGAGAGGAGGCTCTGGGCGAGCTGCTGGCGTCGATCCTCACTCCGCCATCTTGGACCGAGCCCCAGAGAGTCCTGGTATTTCCATGATTAAAACACATCTGATCCCACTGAAAATCAAAACAACAGGAATAAAAGGATAAAAACCAAACTAGAATAGGCATTGAAAATATGTCATGCTCAAAAAAATAAACGTAAAGTATCCCCTATTGAGGGGGGAAACTTGTTTACTATAGTAAAAGATCTTATTGAGTCAGTTAACCAGTCCATCACTACCCTGACAGTCAGACTAAAAAAACATTGAAGTGGGCATGAAGAAAATTCTTGAAAACCATTCTGGTCATATAAAAGGGAATTATACATAACATGGGGGTCCTTAGTACATCACTGCAGTCTGGGAGTGTGAACTTGAACAATACACCAACAATAATAAAAGGGCTGACTGGTGAACGGAATACGGGAAAGGGAATGGGACTAGGACACAGTTGCCTAGGAAGCAGCAATATCATGAGAAAAGTAAGGTCACCTTTAGCAAGCGCCACAGATTTATAGTTCATCCATAGGGTCCAATCAAGGAAAATCAATCTAGGCTGCTCGTTCCTTAAAGGAAGGGTCAATAATGTGACTAACTGCAGGTGACACATATTTAATCCTGTATAACTATTTTATTTTTCTTCAATACCATTACAGCCAAATAGACATACACTGGTGAAGTGTTGTCTGTCATGTTCACAGCATGAAATATTATATCTGTGAAATGTAGTAACCAGAACAAGTCCAACCAACTGTTGTGTAGCGATGGGCATCGTCATAACCATCCCCTCACAACACAGAGGAGCTTGTAATAGTATTGCGCACTGAAGCACTGCGAGTCGCGCTACCACAGGCTGCGCCTTGGGCTGGGTGTAATCTTAGCTTTTAAAAAGACAAACCTTGACTTTCAGTCGACATACTTTTAATTTTTACTTTGTGGCAAAAGCTGCTCTGCCTACCTTTCGCCGTATGCCTCCCACTCCGACCCCAGTCCACTGCAGCTGCCTGCTGTTTGTGTGGAGGGCGGACCGGTGAAGCGAGACACGCCCCCACCCGCCAGAATCTACTTAAGGACTCAGTTGTGGGATGCGTGATTGAAGCACTGAAGCACTGCGAGTTGCGCTACCGCAGGCTGCGCCTGGGGCTGGGTGTAATCTTAGCTTTTAAAAAGACAAACCTTGACGACATGCTTTTAATTTTTACTTTGTGGCAAAAGCTGCTCTGCCTACCTTTCGCCGTACGCCTCCCGCTCCGACCCCGTTCCACCGCAGCTGCCTGCTGTTTGTGTGCAGGGCGGACTGGTGAAGCGAGACACGCCCTTCCCAGCAATGCCTCCTTTGGCCACGCCTCTTTCTTCTTTGCTGGGGAATAAAAAATGGCCCACTCCTAGAACGCGCAGCGGGTGCGCCAAAGGCAAACCCGTCTGCGCCCGTCCACGACAGGTCGGGCCCTGGAGCCAAGGACCATGCTCAAATCATCAGTTTAACCTCTGATACGCTACTATCACTGAGACCTTCTGGGAAACTCCTGCCTACTTTGACACCCACCACTCTTGATTACATCACAACGAATGGCATATCTGTACCTTCTCCCGAAGGGGATACCCTCATCACTTCTACTCTACAACTTCCTGCAGCCACCAATATAGCAGACAGTAAACAAAACACTCTCCACCTCATTTATCTTAAGCGTTCATTGGCAAAACATAAACTAGACATCTTCCTGTTGCTCACAACAGATAAGCCAGATATCCTTCTCCTCACCGAAACCTGGTTAACCCAGGATTCCTCACCTGGCATCTTAGCGGCCCTCCCCTCTGATTATTACATCTTGTCAGCAAACTGGGCTTCGGGGAAGGCTGGAGGTGGAGTTGTTGCTATAATCAATAAAAACTTTAAATTCACGACCTTGACCCCTCTTGTACTCCCAGACGTAGAAAACCTGGTTATAAAATTAAATCAATCTGGAGACAGGCTCGCTGGTGCTAGTTCTCATTTACCGTCCCCCCCAGGAAATGCCTACCTTCTCAACTACGTTAAGCGAATAAATCACCACGTTAGTGATAAACCACGCAAAGGTTCTCTTGGCCGGGGACATGAACTATTGGTTCAACGACGATTCTGGGGGACCACAAGCTGTGGAATTTTCGGAATTATTGTCCAATTTAAACCTAGTTCAACACGTCCATAATCCTACTCATGAAAAGGGCCACATTTTAGATCACATCTGGAACCATAATATCTCACTCTTTATATCTAGCATCTCTCCCTGTATCTGGTCAGATCATCATTTGATACAATTCACTATCTCAGCCAACGCCCATAAAAAGCCTGTCGCATGGGTGGGGGGTGAAACCAGGAAATGGAATTCCTTAAATAAAGCAGATTTTATCGAAACCTTGGAGAACTCAGTACCCACCGTCTGCGGTGATGTCAACATCATGGAGGGGAAAGTTACAGAATGGCTGTCATCAGCTAGCAACATTCATGCCCCTATTGTCAAATTCTCGCGGGCCCGCAATTTTGAGGCACATAAATGGTTCTCTAAAGACCTCAAACAACAAAAACTTGGGTTACGTCAAACTGAAAGGAAATGGAGATCAACATACTCAGTTGAAGACAGAGATTTCTTCATTTTAGCTCGTAGAGATTATAAAATAGCCATCTCCACTACCAAATCAGCTTACTTCTCAGCTAAACTCCTCAACGCTCAAAACAAATCAAAATACATTTTTAAAATTGTAAATGATTTATGCAATGACACGAGAACTTTGCCAACGCAGACACCTACTCAGGAACTCTGCGACACTTTAAACCACTATTTTCTTAAACAAATCTCCTCTCTTAAAGCCAGCCTTCCCAACACCACCAACTGGGAACCACTGGAAGATATCTCAGAGAATCAGAGCACTCTTTACACTCTTCAACCTCTATGTATCGAAACCTTAACAGCACTTATGGCCCGGGTTATATCCGGATCCCCCGACGAGTGTTGTCCCCTGCATGTCTCTAAAGAGATATTTACCACCATACCTCAGAGTGTGCTTCCTTTCTTCAATGAATCTCTAGCCCAGGGTACGGTACAGAGCGCCTTTAAGCACGCTACGGTAGTTCCCCTTATAAAAAAACCTGGGGCAGAAGTAGAAGGAGAAGGAAGACGTGATCCGTTCAGCTTCCTTAGTTTCAAATTAACAAGATCAAGTAGGGAAGGATCACTTGTCCTGCATAACCAGGGTATGCAGGTTGCGTATCGATATGTCCCAAAGAAAAAACCCTCATTCACGTGTTAAGTTGGTAGGGAAAGCGGTATATCTTGTTTCTCCGCTATTTCATCACGTGTTTGCATAATCATTGGGTTAGTCGGAGGTTTACCCTTGGTTAAAACAGTAGTGATCAGGTTTACCCTTGGTTAAAACAGTAGTGATCAGTGACGTGATTGGTGTTTAAAAAAAGGTAGTTGAAAATCTCGTACAGCCAGAACATTTTCTTTATTGGGTCTGGATTCAAGATGGTAGGTTAGTATGGCGTGTTCGAGAGTTATTAGGCTCTCACACACTGTGATTAATATTTAAAAGAGGTTGACATGTTTCAGCCCTTGGTTGCCTGGATAGGTCAAGGGGGCTTTCATCAGGACCGAGGTGCAAGGTGTGTAGAGACCGAGGGAGTCTCTGTGAGTGTATGTCAGCAATTTTGAGGCAGAGCACATTAACAACCCCAACAACCCCAACCAACAAAAGGTTTTATTCTGGCGGCATTATATAGATGACATAATCTTGATTTGGGATGGTGACATGGAAAGCATCAAAGACTTCCACTCATGGATCAACATGAGAGATGAATGGCTCAAGTTTACCTATACAGCTGATAAACAGCAGCTCGACTTTTTGGACATCACCATCTACGCTGAGAATCAAACTTTGCAGACAAAAACCTATTATAAACCGACAGCAAAGAACAGCTTACTCTCATTTCAGAGTTTTCACACTCGCCCCCTCAGGGAAAATCTCCCTTACAGTCAGTTTTTAAGACTACGCAGAAATTGCAGCAAGACAAAGGAATACAAAAAACAAGCAATGAGCCCCCACTTCAAAAACTTCAAGGTCAAAATCTGCCTTTAGTTTCTGCATCGTGTTCTGCGCTTTCTAGCGCCCACCTTCTCCTTACTCTGAAGCTGTCAAAGACAATAAGCCTTCCTAACTCTTTCTAACCTGCAATAATTAACCCTATTTAAAAATACATGTTATATATATATCACTACTTTTAGGGGCCACAATTTATTTCTATTCTCAGATTATTAAAACACTTACTGTGAATAATTCACAGAACCTAATAACATAACATACCAGCATAGAACAAACGTTGGTTACTACCCCAGGCTATGATACTCATTTTATCAACCTCAAATAGATGAACGTTTCAGTAGGTCCAGCTAGAATTAGAACCTTCAACCATGATGTTAAACACAAACCTCTGCACGGGCACATTGGCTCACTGAGCCATAAAAAACAAAAAAACAACCCCAAATGAGAACAACCTGCAAATTCCAAATGCACACATATTTTTCCTCTTAAACTGAACTTTTGATCTGTCCATATTTACTTTTCATTAGTACTTTTGTAAATCAAGGGTATCATCAAATCACAGGGGATGCTACTTTTCTAACTAAATCCCTTTCAATTATCTTTTGCGACGCATTGATGGCAATGAGGCCAAATTAAACTCATTCCTTGCACTTCTCCCATATTCTCACACATTCACAGCCACAATGCTTTAACCAAAAGGGGTGTAGTACCAGGCTTTACATACATATCATGACTCGGGCTGCCCACAGATGGGGCAGGTTAACTCTCAGCCAAGCGCGTATCATTAAGGCGGCAACAATATCCAAAACAGCTCAATTTACTAATACACGGCCTAATGATTGCTGTCGCATTATTCCTCATTCAATCATCACAACCAACTTTCAAACATGGCCATGTTTAAACATTCACAACACATTCAACCTTACTTCTCTATCTGTACACGCAAGGTTGGATGCAACTTTTTCCTGTTGTAGTTCTATTAATTTCTGTTTATCGCTTTTTCTAGCCTCTTTCTGTAACCTTGCCTGAGCCCTTCTCTCTCTTTCAGCTCCCTCCTTTTTCCATTGGCCTAGGGCGTCAAACATTGCTTGTCACGACCTCCTTTTAAAGACCTGCGTTTCTACAGCTTCAATTTTGTGAGATTCAAATGAACCACATATGGGCCACTGAGTCTCTTTATCCTTGGACGTGTATTTATGCCATAATGAATTATACATTATGGGAGAAATACCGTATTTTATGTACATATCCTTACTTGAGGTACCTTCCGGGGGAGCCGGCTGACTATCTTCTAGCACCCTCGATCGAGATATACAACAACCTAACCATCGTGCAAATTTACTAAAAGCGGGCATGTTTTTCTAGTTTCTTAAAAAACGTCTCTACAAATTTCAGAAAATTGGACAAATAGTCCACTTTACCCGCTTAACTTTCGTTATTTGCAAATATCGAAATTCCAAGTCTGGATAACCAAAAATACCAAAAAGAGGTGTCATCAACAGCCTTATCAAGCGGATTTACCAAGTACGGGCATGCTTTTCTATGTTATCTTAAATAATATCTCTACAAATTTCAAAGGTTGGACAAAAAGTCCAGATTACCTGTTTTATCTTCAATCTTTGCAAAGAGTGAAATTAAAAAAAACAGACAACCAAAATCAAGTACAAACAAAAAGGTGTCGCAAATCAGCGACCCTACCAGAATCCTTTGTCTCGTTGTCCAGGTGGTCTCTTTACTGCAAAGATCGCCCAAGTCTATCGAGGGTCCGAGTCCCGACCGGAGCCACTTGCGGGGGTCTTTTCAGATGTAGTGAAGGTCAGGTGGTGACTATGAAGACAAGGGTCTTTTTACGTAGACCGGCCCCACCACCGTCCGTTCAACTTCCTCCTTCAGGGCCCCAAGACCGGGCAATCTGCATCTCTAATCGGCCCCACGTCTGGGCGGCAATTGTGGATTTGGGGGTCTTTTGGCAAACCACCAAAGGTGTCAGGGTCACCCTATAGTCTACTGGGGTCCGGAATACAAACTGAGACCAACGCTGGAGCCAGAGAGAAAGGATATTTATTACAATCTCATGAGATGGAGAGGCCTCAACAACAGACACCCATAGCTGTCTGAGGAAGCAGTCTGCCTTAGTGATTTGGTTCTGCACCTTATATACCCTCTATCCTGCCCCAGGCATGTAAGGGAGTTGTATCAATAATCTTTTATTGCATTCCTAAACAAATAGTAAATCTGGAGGAACAGCAGGTGAGTAGCCTTTGGGTTTTTTCGCAAGATATGGGCAAAACATTATAATTACATAGTACACGGAGGTCACTCTGATTAATTGGTACTGCAGGGTATAGCATGATTACATGTCAAACAAAAGTTAATCTGATAAGCACAGGTAACGGGGAGGCCCCTGTAGGGTGTAGGCGAAAAGCATGTTTATATAATGGAGTCCACAAATATTTAGCTGTTAACCACTGCAGGGCACAGGTGAGAGGTATGATTACACAGCAAGCAGGGATAGGCCTGTTGATGGACGCCTGCAGGGCACAATGTACAGGGTGAGGACGATAAGCATTTGAGAATTTCCCTGTCCAACTGGTTGAGCACGAGCTGGCCAGTTTGTGGCAGGCCAAAACATGAACAGGGTGTGAGTGTCCGTGCAGGAATGTAACAGGTCAAAAGTGGAGCTTCAAAGTGTTTGTGATATGGAAAGAAAGTCAGTCAAAAGAGCACAGCACAAAATGGTGGAGTGAATCACAAAATGGCGAAGTGAATGGCAAGACAATAGACCCACTTTTCCACATTGGATACATTCTCAAGGTACTTACAGTCTGTTCAAGTTTCTTTCACTCCAGGCTTCTGTCCCTATGTCCCAAGCTTCTCATGCTGCAAGCTCCAAGCTTTCCACTCTGTTTGACTGCAGTTTTTAAGTTTACACATTGCACATCATTGTGCCCTTCAGCACATAATGCCTGTAATATGCTCAGTGCCTCACCGCACAGAGCTTCTCAAAGCCTCTGTACGTGTTCATTTGTTCATTGACTGTCTACGGAGCTAAGATCCCCAACTCCTCTGTTTTTTGTGTCTCAAGCTATGCATGCTGTACATCCAAGTGTTCTATTTCAGAAAAAGTCTGACATTGAAATGCATCACTGTACCAAATATTTAACACTATGGGTATTTTTTCAGTAATGTATTATTGTGCTTTATGTTTATTTCAATGGTTATCATTGTTTCTATTGAATTCTTAGTATGTTCGAGACACGGAGGACGTATTATCTCAATTTCAATGAATATCATTAATTTCATCACAGGTTTGATTGTATCCAACATGTATCACATTCATTTTAATGTATGTAAGGTCTGCTTCAGTGCATGTTATGTTAATTTCAGTGTGTGTCTTCATCATTTCCATACATGTCATGTTCATTTTAACACATCATATTCAATTCAACGTATCATAGCCAAATTAATATGTCCCTTGTTCATTTTAACATGCTTCATATTCATTCAAATATGTTCTATATTCATAAGAAATTAGGAGATATTGATTTCTCATTTATTTTAATGTGTGTCATATTCATCTCAAAGCATGCGTAATTCATTTAATGTCCATGTCATATTCATTTCATTCTAGATCATACTTAACACTTGTTAAGTTTATTTAAATGTGCTTTACATTCATTTCAATATGTCATTCAGTTAGACATGTCATAGTCATTGCAATTTATGTCATAATTATTTTACTGCATCACATAATCATTTTTGTGCATGTCATATTAATTTCATCATTGGTCATATATTTTTTAACACTGGTCACCTTCATTCTAACTTGTGTACCATTCACTTCAGCATATGCCATATTCACAATAGTATATTGAAGAAACAAGGTTACTGGTTGTTGGGGTGAAACCCTATTCAAGCAGCATTCCGGTCAGGAAGAAGTCACAAGCAACCCAAAATTAACCTGTGTTTACCCTTCTGGTAGCTTGCCACAAAGCAGTCAGGCTTATCTTCGATACAATGTGGAACATATTTATGCAGCATTTAGAGAGTAATCAATTGAAAACACAAGACTAGAAAAATCTCTGATCAATTTAGAAAACTAGAGCACAATTTAATAAAATATTTGAGACCAAAATGACAAAAATCCAACAAGTAGAACGGGGATATGAAATTCTAAAGATTTATCTGAAAAGAGTGCTGTTAGAAATGGGATTTCCGGTTGGCTGAGGCTTGAACCAAAGCCAGGCAGAAACCACCACTCTAGTCAGGGCAAGGGAGTTACACGCCAAAGATAACCCCTGCTCACCCTCTAGGCAACGTGGCGCGAGCAGTAAGGCTTATCCCGGAGGCAATGTAGGTTAAGTGTTTGCGCGCGCACCCAGCAACAACACCCAAGGCCCACCACAAAGGAAACTCCACACAAGGTTATGTATAAAAATAGCCTTTGTATTATAGCAAACACATTAGATAAAAACACACACTTTACAATGCGCCAACAGGCACGGGCAGAATTTACAGGGGATATATGTACAGGACAGGGCCACATGGACCACTGTCAGGAATAGGCACTTTTAGAACTAGAATACTTGGTATAATTACACTTTGGACATAGCACAAAAATAGAAAATAGAGCACACAACCAGTAATCACTGGTAACAGGTAAGTACCACCTACGCAACCCTAACCACCTTAGGAGACTGTCACGCAGGGAAACAGGACCTCACTAGCAACACCTGTACTAGGAAGAACAACCACCTAAGTATCACAATACATTTAGGGGTATAGGTGTGAAAACATTACACATGATGCATCACAACACATTCAGAGGTGAAGGAAGAACACATGATGCATAAAAACACATTCAGTGGTGCAGGAAAAACACAATTGCGCAGAAATCACATAGGCCACAACCCGTGACTGTCCCCTGGCCTCTCTGGGGCTAGGACGCCCTGTGTCCCAAATGTCAGGGGGCCTAAACGGAGCAGCTGCCCACTAAGTGCTGGGTAGCTGTAGCAGCAATGGGGCCAACACGTTGGAGCCTCGTGGGCTCTGAACACCAAAAACACTTGTGGGTCCGTGAGCCTCGCTGGGCTCGAGAACAAAATGTGGGACAAGGTGCGAGCGGCCCGCTGCCTTCCGGGGCCGTTCTACCACTAAGGAGAATGCCCGCCTTGGAGCCTCTCAGGGCTCGTAGTCAAGATATGCTGCCAAGAGCCTCTTGGGCTCTAAATAAAAGAAATGCCACCTTCGTTGTAGTTCTTCGTGGCCTTGAAACAAGCAAACTGCCTCACTCTTGGGAAGGGCAATGACAATCTGCCCCGATATGCTCCCTGTCCCTCTCAGCACTAGGGAGACTTGTGGGAGCGGCCCACTGCCAGTCGAGGCAGCTCGGTGATGGGTGCGAGGAGCCCTGCACCTCCCAGAACCCAACAACCCGGGTCTTCACTCACCGGGACTTCTGCTGGCGAGCCGCACGTCTCTTCTCACGGCGGCGGCTCCTGGTGCCTCTGCGTTGGTGTCCTCCCTCACTCAGGGCTTCTCCTTGGGTTTTGTGGCGTGGGCAGTACCCAGGGCTATCCCTCGCTCTCGGGAGCCCCGGGGAGAGACGGCCACGCACTCCTCTCTTTGTTTCCGCGTCCTGGGCGGAAGCCCTTCCGGGTCGCGGCTGCAGGTTGCTAGGGGACTCCCAATGCTGTGGCCAATCACAGCGTGGCGTTCCCCTGACGACAGCGACCTCGGCGAAATGGCCCCTCCAGCTCCCGGGCCGCCGGCGGCGAGTTGAACACGGGGCACAAACACTGGGCAAGCAAGGGGTGGGCACCCTCTGGAATGTAAGCCCCAAAAGCGGCAAACCTGCAGGGTGGGCTCCTGCTAGAGTAACAAGAAAGCGCTCCCAAGTGCTAGGGGGACCAACCCAGCGCTTCCAGGCACTGTAGGGAAAATAAAGCGCTCCCAAGCGCTACAAATATCCAGGAGCCAGGGCAAAGCTCTCCCCAGTGCGAGGATGCCCCAAAGGATAGAAACAAGTCCTTCAGGAGGTTGGGGGGGGGCAAGGCTCGGCCCAGGATCCAGCTCACAGGCCCTCCAGGCAGGGAGGCAGTCCCCAGTGGCGGTCCTCCTGGCGCCCAGCAGCAGCAGCCCCCTCAAGGAAAGGATCCAGGAAGAGAACATTTTGTAAGGGGACACAGCCCCTTTTTATACAGTAAATCTCTTTGTTGTACAAGGTGCAGGCAAGGGTCAAACCAGATACAACTGGTTCCTGAGCATCTTGTTTTGCTCAGCCCCTCTGCCTATTCATAAGGTGGGTCAGGCACATCAGACACACCACAGGGGTCGGAGCCAGCATTGCAAGTTAAGTGGTGCCCTGGAGCACCTTGATGTGCTCAGCCCCTCTCACTATTCAGAGGACAGGCTAGGGTCATCAGTCGCACCACAGGAGGTGGAGCCAGCATTATGTGGGGAAAGCCCAGCCCTATTCAGGTCCCAGGTGCACCCCTCCCTCACATCAGCATGCTAATCTCTCCACTCACCCCCGGGGCAGACCCATCATGACTCATGGAGCCTGGCACACCAGCCAGCTCCAGCCAATCACCCGCTAGCCTGTCATTTCACCTTTTATACACAGACAGGCCAACTTCTAGAAGTGGCACTTCCACACTAGACACAATCACGCCACACACATCATCGCACAGCATTCAATCACACGAGTCCGCAAATACCAAACTCGCACCTGCACTCCCCACGCATCAGGAACTAACATGGACACATACATTCCCCATGCATTCCTATGGGAGGGCAGGCCAACCTTACCACACGCACGCACTTTACCCTGGGACACAGTGGTAAAGTGCGCAGAAACCAAAAATCACTATCACCAAGTCACAATTAAAAAGCAAAAAGTTTAGGGGTGGACCTGCCAGAAGGGCCAAGTCCAACAAGTGCTTAGAAGCTGTGGAAAAGTACATTTTGCCATGTTGTATGTGCCTACGTGTTCCCCATATTTTGTTATATGTGCATGATCGATATGCATGTATTCCCCTCTGATCGATTAAAGACGCAATTACAATTACAGTCCATCTCTAGTATGCCAGTTTCCAGTCTTCGTGAAAGCAACGAATATTAGGCCTATGTAAACCTACGTTGCCACATTTTACAGTGTGCACGTTAATTCATTGAATTGTCCCCGTTTCTAGGCCTCAAAAGGGCCCGGACTCAGATTCAGCTCCTGTCTCCTGAACCCTCTCCAAGGAGCGATACAGCCCCCACCTGCATCCCTGACCCTTAGCTTACTTCTTGCCACGCAGTGCCCGGCCCGGCCTGGCTCTGCCTCCCAGTCTGCCAAGAATATGTTATGTTTCTAGTTATCAGTTCAGCCCTTCCTTCTCTGCATTCCTAAGCTACTGAATCGCATCAATAGTTTCCGTCATGGTCTAGCCTTTATGTCTCCATGCAAGAGAAATACTGTATTAATATTCATAGAATATTCCTCGCACACACAATACATATAGAATTATGCACGCACCAGTCTTAGTGTCCATTAGCCTTTGCCCTGATAACTTTTGGATTCTATCAACATGTACTCTAAACACCAGATACTAGATATGCCTTGGGTACATGTCGCTCTGACACTCCAGACTTTGGTCTCCTCTTCTAGCGCAGAAGTCATAGCCCCCAGTTCTCCCTGGTAACACGTCATTGCCCATTTGCGCGCACCACTAGGTTAGAGGTCCCAGCTGCTTAGGTAGCCCCCTCCATGTTTCCGCCCCGTTTATGACATATTCTGTTACGTTTACATCACATGTCTATGTATACGCCCTGTACACGCCTTCTTGTTACTTCATTTTGTCCTTATCTTTCGCGACTGCTACGAGTCACGCCTACTGCTACGCCTACTGTATTGAATATAATGCAATTGTTTTGATATATATACTGTGAACTGTTACTAAAAGTTGTCCAAGCCAAGCGCATTTATTCCCAGATCCTGCCCCCGGCAGCTGCCATCCTATTCCCGTACAGGCTGTCCTGTTCCTGTCCTTTATGCCTGATTAAAGCCTGTAAACTCCAGCTACCTCGAATCTTGACTCTTATTTATTGAGCTACCTGTCTATTGATTATTCTGAAAAATAGATCCGGTAATAAATTATTTATTTACCACATAATGGCGCCCGAATAGGGACTTGCCCTTTCCCCACGCGCCGGAGAAGCCACGCAGGCCCCCTGATCCTCTGCAGCCGTGACGGAACCATACCGTGCACGTGCAGATATTTCTGCTTCAAGTATCCCTCAGGCCCACGGAGGAGACGGAGGTTGCGGTCCAGCGTCCAGACGAGACGGTGAGGAACGCGGCGAGTCCCGACCAGAGCCCAAGCCGAGAGTCCAAGGTCCGAGGTATCCAGAGGCCCACCTGTAACTGAAGTCCGAAGTTCGTCCGTCCGTCGTCGTAGCAGTCCAGTCCAGTCCGAGGCCTTCCGTTCTTGCTGCCCGGTGAGTACCGTTGCTGGGGTAGTATCTAGACAAGGTCAATTAATTGTCTCTGGTCCGTGGGTTTGGGTACACAGATCCAACACGAAGTGTTCATCTAGGTGGACGGGGGTCCTGACGTGTCTCTTTATGGGACCGGTAAGTTTCGTACTGTTTTAGCAGTGCATCTAGTCATTCTAGTAAGTCTCTGTTCCAGTAAGTTCTGTTCTCGAGAAAATTCATGTATTCTGTCCGAACTGTTATTATAAATGTTATTCCATGTGTTTTCAATGTCGTGGTATGAGTGATTCGTTTTTCAGTTATTATTGTGTTTATCGTGTATTGTATTGTGTCCAGACTCCAGCCTAAGTTATGCCTCTGTTCTTGAAATTACGTCAGCTAAAAACTAGAAAAGGTCTGCTTGAGGAAGCAGTTCCTGTCCCGCCTAGGGACAGTCCAGGTCATTTTATGTATCATAAGCATGGCATAAGTGCCATATTATATCTAGACTTATGGGTGGAGTACACCAAGGAATTAGAAGAGAAATATAGATGGCCCGTATCAGGTACGTGGGATGCCGAGTGCATCATGCGAGTAGAAGAAGTATTATGGAAAAAGAAATCTAGACAGTCCCAGAAAGATGCCATCGAGTTATGGCGCAAAGAATCTCACAGAAGAACCGAAAAAGAAATCAGAAAGACAGAATTAAGTAGGGAATCCTCAGAAAGAGCCCAAGAAAGGGAATTAATCGAAGTAGGTGAACGAGTCAAAGCCGAACAGTCAGACAGACAGAGAAATGCCCTCATTAAGGGTATGTATCCTCTTCTTGCCGAGGGCTTGCCGAAAGCAACCCCGGAAGCACCATGTAATTTTCCGCCGTCATTAGTTCCGATTAAGCTACGTCATAAACCGACCACAGCTGATATTTTTCTCTCGTCCTAGTTGGACGACACAGTCCCAGAATATGCAAATACTGTTCCGCCAGCCCCTGTAAATAATGTAATTCCAGTTCCTCCAGCCACCGGGGCACCCGTTGCAGCACCTGTTACGGCACCCCCGGTCCAGCCCACAGTCCAAGTACCCGCTACATCAGTCACTCTGCCAGCCCGTACGGTACCAGTCGACGATTCTAGTTTAGGAGCCGCGGGGGGGGGGGAAGTCCTCCTTGTACCCCGCCGCAACACAGACGTGTGACATTACTCGAGCTACATGCCCGAGCGTTACAGCGGTCGCCCAAAAATCAGTCAGTTGCCGATATCAAGCGAGCTCTCACTGAATGCCGTTATGACCCAGTCCCAGGCGATAATGATATGGTCATATATTCATTGCGTGTAAGACGGGTAACAGAGTATTTGGACACCCTACCGAATATGAAAGAATATCTAGACAGAATATATTGTTTCATCCGTACAGGAGTAGATCCAGAAAGTATTGGCGAAGCCATGTCTCAAAGAAAAGTTGAGATCCAGCTCATGCTATTAAAGTTTCTAATTAATTGTTTAATAAGGGAACAAGATTATCCAACTAAAGATTCGACCGAAATGAAAGTCCTGACAAGATGGAGTGATCATATAGCCGAGGGAAGACACAAGACACAGAACTGTATAGACAGTATGTATAGGAAGATCCGTAGGGAAATAATAAAGTTACACGAGAAACGAAAAGCAGCACAAGTAAGTGAGAAAGAAGACAACTCTTTTACTGAAGAGGTAGACGACGAGAATCCCACCAGAATAGCGTATGTAGGTAGTACTAGACTTCCCGACCGGCATTCACGCCTAGATCACAAGAAAGTTTTTCCTCTTCCAGCACCAGAACAAGGTTTTCTTGAGCAAGTATTTCAAGCTACCGATCACATTCTGAAATCACGAATCGGTTATAGTGAACTTAGTACTATGCATGAACAAGAACTAGCCCGATCAGCAGTCCGATGGACTACTGATTCTACCACTTTTCCAGACGAAATAGTGGCACAAATGTTTCTGAAATTGCCCCCAGCCGAGCAACGACTGGTGGGTATGTATATGATCCAGCACCTCATTACACTGTATGAGGGTCAGCATTCTGATCCAGGTCCGTTGCATGATGTTCTGAACGAGTTACTCCAGTATAGATGGAGAGGTCTAGGTACCGATTTAATTAGTATCATTCTAGAACAGCGCCACAAATATAGAACGTTTTTGAATCCGCATTTTGTTCACGTCTCACCTCCAGAAAGTAAACCATTTTACATAGATAGACAGCATCCGTTACGAGAAGTACACCCAGTTAGGACAGCGGGTGGTGAAATGCAACGAGTATTTGTTTACACCCCTATCACCAAGATGGAACTCCTAGAGATGAAGAAATTAATTCCCTGTCACGACAAAGATCCAGCAGGGTTCCATCGAGAATTAAAAGACATGCTCCGTATGGGAGAATACACGTATCCAGATATCATTAAAATGTTAAAGGTCCTGTTGCCCGCAGGGGTATATGAAAAACTCAAGGAAAAAGAATGGGAGGTGGGAGAGAAAAAGATTGATTGGACAGCTCTAGAAGCTGAAGATAATATACGAGTACCAGGTACTGGTCTTGGGGACAAATGTAAAGAATTGCCCGAGTTATTGATACAAGTTTTGCCAAGGTTACTAGCCACGAAAAAGGAAGATTGGGATGCAATCTCAGCTTGTAAACAGAAACAGGATGAAGACACTAGTGATTTTTATTCTAGATTTGAAAAATGTTTTATTATTAACAGTGGTTTGAAGACGAGTAGTGAGTCGTACCCTCATCTTTTTGTTACTAAATTAGTCGAGAATTCAAGTCCACAAGTTAAAAATCGAGTTTTGAAGGTCGAAAGTACCTGGCAAGCTAATACCCCGTCACAAATGCTCCAGATGCTCCAGTATCACCAGAACAGAATCAGGGAAGAGCAAGAACATGAAAGGAGACGTATGAAAGATACGAAAATGAAAGTATTAGTTGCACAATCTGTTCCACAAGACAGTCAGAAGAGGGGTCCGAATCAAGCCAGTCATCCTGCAGCTCCCGTTAAAGGGACATGCAATTACTGTAAACAGCCAGGTCATTTTATAAACGAGTGTGCAGTTTGAAACACAACATAGCTACTGGTAAGACTAAAGAAAGACCACGTCCGCCTAGACAAGAACAAGTTTCACTGACTTCTCAGTCACCACAGAATGCACAACAGACAGTTCCAGCACCGCAGCCCATCGCTGCAACACAGCATGTTACACAGCAAATGTACCAGTATGCTCAGTCAGAGTATCCAGGGTATCAACAGTATTCATGAAACAGCCTAGAGAGGGAGGTAGGCTTGCCTCTCATCGAGATACCTGTAGATCAAGAGGGTCCCTATGTACACAGTCAAGTATTAGGGAAAGACAGAAAGTTTCTGATTGATACAGGGGCAAGTAGGACTACTATCAGTCATGACGAGGTTCCAGGGGCTCCGCTCTCAGGCTCTAAAAATGTTTCCCTTGGATTTTCAGGAAAGCCAATTGTTAACGAAATTTCGAAACCAGTTTCCCTAGAAGTTGGTCCATTGTCCCGAACTACTGATTTGTTACTTACGAAGTCATGTCCAGAAAATGTGTTAGGTATTAAAACACTGAAGGAATTAGGTGCAGTAATTTGCTGCTCCCCAGAAGGAGTCCGATTGTTTTTGAGAGACTTTAAAGGTCACTATGTATTACGTGATTTTGATCCAAGATTACTGAATGTCCCGCAGCATTTATGGGCGCAAGGTCCAACTGATGTAGGCTGTATGCACATCACACCCCATCGTGTGACTCTCAAACAAGGAATAGTCTTGCCACGAATCAGACAATACAGATTGCCACCTGAGGCTGTAGCAGCCTTATCCAAAATTATTGACGAGCTTATTGCTCAAGGAGTGGTTGTAGAAACTGACTCCAATGTATGTAATTCTCCTATCATTCCGGTCCTGAAACGTACTGATCCAAATGCACCTCCAGTATATCGATTAGTGATTGACCTTCGAGAACTTAATAAATGTATCATACCCCAGTATCCAGTAGTCCCAGATATTTCTTCTCTATTGACAGCCATTGATTCTGAAGCTACATTTTTCACTGTTATCGACCTCAAGAATGCATTTTTCAGTGTCCCCATTCATCCAGACAGCCAGTACCTTTTTGGTTTTTGTTTAAATGGAAGGAGCTATAAATTTACACGAGCTCCTCAAGGTTTCACAGAAAGTCCTAGTATTTACAGTCAAGCACTTAAGAGACAACTAGACAATGTTCACATGCCAACTGACACTGCCCTGCTCCAGTATGTCGATGATCTACTGATCACAGCCCGTTCTGAACGTGACTGCGAGCGTGCGTCACTTACCGTTCTGTATTTCCTGGCCGAGCAGGGCCACAAGGTGTCCCCTTCCAAATTACAATTCTGTGTCCAGCAAGTGATCTACTTAGGCCACTTACTGTCCAAGTGGGGTAGGCAGTTGACACCAGACCGTATCCAGTTAATAGCGAGTCTTCCACAACCCAAGACACAGAAGGAGGTACGAGCTTTTATTGGCCTCACTTCTTATTGCAGACAATGGATTCCTCAGTATGCATTTCTAGCCAAGCCACTGATACAGTTAACGACACAGGAGGCAGCCGTATCGACTGTCCTCCCTTGGACATCTGAACATACACTTGTTTTTAATGAATTAAAGAAAGCCTAATGCCAAGTACCTGTTCTAGCTACACCGAACTACAGTAAGCCTTTTACACTTTTTGTCACAGAACGTGATGGTACTGCATTATCTGTTCTCACACAAGATCAAGCAGGACAGTACAAGCCCTGTGCTTATTTCTCGAGCACATTAGATCCAGTAGCCCAGGCTCTGCCTGCGTGCCTCAAGTCAGTTGCAGCCACAGCTCTAGCAATCAGACAAAGTGATTCCATAGTATTAGGACACTCCCTGACAGTACAAGTTCCACATTCCGTGGAAGTTCTTTTAAACCGAACACAGACTCAGCACTTGACAATTGCACGTTTAACAGGTTATGAACTGACACTGTTCCAGCCACACATAGAAATCAGACGCTGCAACATTCTAAATCCTGCTACACTGTTACCGTCCGTTACTTCAAATCCTGCCACACATGACTGTGTGGAAGTTGTTAACACTATGACTAAGCCAAGACAAGACCTGACAGACATTGCATTACCTAACCCCGACCTGACACTTTATGTGGATGGTTCATGTATGAGAACTAGTACAGGAGAACTAGTAGCCGCGTATGCAGTGACTACTGAAACTGAAGTTATAGAAACACATCGTATTGACACCCTGTCTGCTCAAGCAGCAGAGCTAGTCGCTCTGACCCAAGCCTGCATACGTGCCAAGAACCTGAAAGTAAACATATATACAGATTCACGTTACGCATTCGGAGTCGTACATGACTTTGGAGTGCTCTGGCAGGAGAGAGGTTTCATGACTTCTCATGGAACCAAGATTCAGCATGGTCTCCTCA
Organism: Lissotriton helveticus; assembly: GCF_964261635.1. Taxonomy (NCBI): domain Eukaryota; kingdom Metazoa; phylum Chordata; class Amphibia; order Caudata; family Salamandridae; genus Lissotriton; species Lissotriton helveticus. The sequence goes on along the minus strand of NC_136065.1, from coordinate 253,141,599 downwards.
TTCAAGCTCTGTTAGATGCAATACATTTACCGACAGCTATCGCTATCATGAAGTGCAAAGCATATACGAAAGTTACTGACATTATTTCCCAAGGTAACGATCTAGCAGATCGAACAGCTAAGCTTACAGCTCAGACTCTAGACATTCCAGTTAACACAACACAGACATTCAATCCAGATCAGACTATTTGTATGACAGTTAAGGACCCTACACAAGATGTCATAGACATACAGTTACATGCTACTCCCGAGGAAATCAAGAAATGGTCCGAACAAGGAGGGGTCCAGACAGATCAAGGATGGTTGACGAAGGGAAAAGCCACATGGTTTCTCCCCGACTCTATGGTTCAAGTCATTATTAATACCGCACATAGTCCAGCACATCTAGGAGAAAAAGCTATGTTAGACAGTATTCAGAACCTTTGGTTCAACAAGCACTTACGAGCTGCAGCCAAGCAGAAAGTCCGTACCTGTATGATATGTTGTCAGTTCAATCCAGGTAAAAGTGTCCCGGTGGAACAAGGTGGATTCCAACCTCCTGACCACCCTTTTGAAGTCCTCCAGATGGATTATATTCAGATGGAGCGATGTCGAGGTTTCAAGTATGTCCTCGTAGTTGTATGCGCTTTGTCCAGGTGGACAGAAGCATATCCAGTTCCAGATTACACAGCCGCGACCACTGCAAGGCAGTTGGTCCGTGAATTCTTTCCCCGCTATGGACTCCCTAGGGTCGTGTATTCTGATAACGGCCAGCCATTCTCATCTGAGCTTATGAAACATGTTTCCCTTCTGTTAGGGTACCAATGGAAGTTCCATTGTGTGCGCCATCCTGAAGCAGCCGGTCTCGTAGAGAGACATAATCAGACCCTGAAAATTCGCATTGCCAAAGTATGCAAAGAGAAAGGTGTAGACTGGCTAGTTGCCCTGCCAGTAGCCTTATTCTATATGCGGATGGTTGCACATTCCAGATCAGGTCTGTCCCCGTATGAGGTCGTATTCGGCCGCCCCCAAACATGTGGGGTACACCTAGACCCCGCAGTATTACAGATGTTTCCAGTAATATGCTGACAGATTACCTAGCTTCCTTGATGTCTGCCCTACACTCTTGTCGTTCACAGGTTGCCGCCGCATTTCCAGACAACACCGAGGTGAAACCGCATGAAGTCATTCCAGGAAGCCTCGTGTTGGTGCGGAATTTTGATCGTTCGAGTCCGCTGGAACCCCGTTGGAAGGAGCCTCGCCTAGTTTTATTGACTACAAGGACCGCCGTGAAGTTGGAGGGCAGGAAGGGATGGGTCCACCTGTCCCACGTCAAAAAATTCCATGGACTTCGTGAAAAATCTTTTGCAAAGGACTGTTCCATTACTAAAGACTGCCTAAAAACAGACTCTGAACTTGATTCCGAACTTAAAGTTCCTCTGTTAGAGAAAACTCCACAACAGAAGTATAAATTAAAACTTCGGTCTAGTAAATTAAGTCAGCCAGTTTAATTGTCTAAGTCCCTCTCGGGTGAAACGGTTAGACAGGTCCCTGACATGTATGAGATAGACCCCCATAGTGAGAGAGTTAGTCAAAACTCTACACGATGTATTGTTTTTCTAAGTTTTATATTGTTTTTAAGTCTTATGGTTACCTGCACAAGTTATGCTTTACATTTATGTTTTCCAAGTTCACATGTAAACAAGTTTTCTAACGCTACAGTAGAGCACACATTTAGTGATCTGCCTCCTCACGAGCTATCCTATCGTCTTGCTATGCGAAATAATACATTTATCAGAATGTTACACTATTCACACCAGACCAGCAATGCTACTAATTGTTGGGTGTGTGGTCGACTCCCCCCTTTCCAGACATCGAAGGGAGTTCTGCCACTCTTTCCTTATCCGTTTTCACATAATGGTTCGTGTGGAGCATGGTCCACTTTAACGTCATCCTCCAATGATATGTCCCTTCTAAACAGAACATGTTTTCCAGACAAACAAGGTCTCTCCCATAGAACAGGGTTAGATCTAGAAAATGAAGTATATGATTTAGGTAATTATTCCTCGAATTTCATGGTCCTGAATGTTCAGTCTGATACTACTCCAGATTTACCTACTATTTCAGTACTACCAGTCAAAGGCGAATTATGTGTCAGAAAGAATGGTTCCGCACATGTAGGACATAGTGATTGTACTACTATTGTCGAGTATAGTGACAGTGGGAAATCTATTTTCAAAGCCTCACGTCATTCTTATTTTGTTTGTGGTCAGACCGCATATGTTCGTCTGCCCCTCGATTGGGATGGAACATGTTACATTGCCTTCCTACTGCCACCAGTTTTTCTAGCCCCATCCGATTATCACAGAAACACACATCTAGTGCACGTCAGACCTAGAAGGGAGATCGAGTCCCCAATTGTCGATCAAACTGAAACTACTCTAGAACAGTATCAAGACTTTAATAAAGGTTTCTTCTTCTTTATAGGACCTATCCAGAATAGTAAGTTAATACGTAGGTTAACCAGAACCCTTGAAGCAGTAGTGAATGAGACTACTTCTGCTCTAGGTAACTTAACCGAAGAGCAATCTGCTATGAGATTTGTTGTGCTCCAAAATCGTCTCGTTCTTGACGTCATACTGGCCGATAGAGGAGGAGCATGTAGAGTCATCGGATCTAGTAGCTGCATTTTCATTCCTAATAACGCGCCGTCTGTTTATTCAGCTATAACCAGACTTCATAAAATTGCCCATCAGTTACACCAGAATCCAGGCACCTGGACATGGTCCGGTTGGCTCTGGAGTATTATATCTGCCTGGGGATGGAAAGTATTGTCATTCCTAGGTATTGCAGTAATGATCATATTCAGTTGCTGCCTCTGTATACAATGTGGCCCTGCGATTTGCGGCATATGTGCTACCTCTTGTATTCCTAGTCCTAGATCCCGTTCCAAGACAATTCGAGACGAGCAAATGATGCTATATGAAATGATAGATGGTATCATGAAAATTGATGTTTCCTCATGGAAACGTAGGGCACAAGGAGGGAATGTGGAAAAGTAAATTTTGCCATGTTGTATGTGCCTACGTGTTCCCCATATTTTGTTATATGTGCATGATCGATATGCATGTATTCCCCTCTGATCGATTAAAGACGCAATTACAATTACAGTCCATCTCTAGTATGCCAGTTTCCAGTCTTCGTGAAAGCAACGAATATTAGGCCTATGTAAACCTACGTTGCCACATTTTACAGTGTGCACGTTAATTTATTGAATTGTCCCCGTTTCTAGGCCTCAAAAGGGCCCGGACTCAGATTCAGCTCCTGTCTCCTGAACCCTCTCCAAGGAGCGATACAGCCCCCACCTGCATCCCTGACCCTTAGCTTACTTCTTGCCACGCAGTGCCCGGCCCGGCCTGGCTCTGCCTCCCAGTCTGCCAAGAATATGTTATGTTTCTAGTTATCAGTTCAGCCCTTCCTTCTCTGCATTCCTAAGCTACTGAATCGCATCAATAGTTTCCGTCATGGTCTAGCCTTTATGTCTCCATGCAAGAGAAATACTGTATTAATATTCATAGAATATTCCTCGCACACACAATACATATAGAATTATGCACGCACCAGTCTTAGTGTCCATTAGCCTTTGCCCTGATAACTTTTGGATTCTATCAACATGTACTCTAAACACCAGATACTAGATATGCCTTGGGTACATGTCGCTCTGACACTCCAGACTTTGGTCTCCTCTTCTAGCGCAGAAGTCATAGCCCCCAGTTCTCCCTGGTAACACGTCATTGCCCATTTGCGCGCACCACTAGGTTAGAGGTCCCAGCTGCTTAGGTAGCCCCCTCCATGTTTCCGCCCCGTTTATGACATATTCTGTTACGTTTACATCACATGTCTATGTATACGCCCTGTACACGCCTTCTTGTTACTTCATTTTGTCCTTATCTTTCGCGACTGCTACGAGTCACGCCTACTGCTACGCCTACTGTATTGAATGTAATGCAATTGTTTTGATATATATACTGTGAACTGTTACTAAAAGTTGTCCAAGCCTAGCGCATTTATTCCCAGATCCTGCCCCCGGCAGCTGCCATCCTATTCCTGTACAGGCTGTCCTGTTCCTGTCCTTTATGCCTGATTAAAGCCTGTAAACTCCAGCTACCTCGAATCTTGACTCTTATTTATTGAGCTACCTGTTTATTGATTATTCTGAAAAATAGATCCGGTAATAAATTATTTATTTACCACAAAGCACAAAGGGCAAACTGTGGTTATCTGGTCATGCCGGACAAGGACAAAGTTGCAAGTTCAGTCTGATCGTGATGGAGCAAGCGTTGGATACATGGACCAGATGATGCCCACTGAACAAAGTACCTTAAAATCTTAGTTGTGGAGTGTTGCGGCCTCCCGTGTTGAGGATTTATTGTGCAAGGGTAGTTCCGAGGAGCTGCGGGGAGGTGACGTGAGGTCCTGCGTCAGAGATTTCTACTGCAGCTGTTCTTCCAATGAGGCCGTCAACAGGGCTTGTCATAAGAAGTCCTGCACCTTTGTTGAGGATGTTTTCGATAGAGGCTTGTGATGCAAAGTCCTGTGGCAGCGTTGTGTTGCACTGCAACTGTTCCGCATTGCTGCAGGCAGCAATGCGAAATCCTGCATCAGGGATGCATTGTAGGATGGTTTGATATGGAGCTGTGAGGAGATGCACTGCACTGTGTCAGTTCAGCCTAAGAGATGACAGCTGGGCTGGCAGAGCCCCTACAGGCCAACTTCCAAAGTTCCAGGACTGGGGTTGCACTATTTGAGTGGGCAAGACTTAAAGCAGGCAGAATTTAGGTCCTAGGTTCAAGATGGTTGGAGCCTTTTCAGTCCCCATGGCTTTTATCTAGAGCCCAGCTAACTAGCCCTTGGAGACACTCTGGTGGCCCTGGGATCAAGAAACAGGTCCAGTCCTTTTCACTCAGGCAGCAGAGTAGCAGGGCAGAGACAAGCAGTCCTTCTCGCAGCAGAGCAGTCCTTCTGAGTCTTCCATACGTTCAGCTGTGTACTGGAGAGTTGAGTCTGAGGGTCCAATATTTAGACTTTGTGCCAGCTTTAAAGTAGGAGAAGGTTCTGTAAGTTTCTACCCCCAGTGGTGGTTGGAATTTCCTCCCTCCCTACCCTGGCTCAAGACTAGTGTCAAACCCTTTGTGAGTAATCAGAGGCAGAGCCTTTGTGATGTAAAAGTGTGGCAGGTGACAGCTCCCGCCCCATCCCACCCCCCATCAACTCAGAGAAGGCCCATACTACCAACAACTATTCCCCCTTTGTCTCACTGTCTGGGAGAAATGCACAAAGACCAACTACCAGCTACATCTAGTCATGTGACCCAGCATATAGGCAGCAAGCACCAATGGGTTGGGACAAATAAATGCCAACTTTGTAAAACTACCATTTTTAGAATTGTGACTTAAAATCCGACTTTACCATTAAAGAGGGATTTACATTTAATTATTTTTTAAACCAAACTCATCTTTCCTAACTGCTCCCAAATTAAAGTTATGACTTATTCAATATAATAAGGTAACCCAATGTTTTCCTATGGGAGAAGCAGGCCTTGCAGTAGTAAAAGAAAAATGTGGGAGTTTTTTACTGCCAAGACATGTAAAATGTATACGTAGATGCCCAACCTTTTAAATACACTGCACTCTACTCTATATGCTTTTTAGGGCCTAGCCTAAGGGTTACTTATGTGTATTGAAAAGGCATGTTTAGGCCTGTTTATATTGTCAGGTCAAAGTGGCAGTTAAAACTGTACACACAGGCTGCAATGTCAGGCCTGAGACATGTTTTGAGGCCTACATAACAGAGAGGCACTAGAGTGCAGCAGGCCCTCTAGTAGCATTTAATTTACAGGTCCTGGGTGCATGTAGTCACTTTACAAGGGATTTGCAAGTAAATTAAATATACCAATTTGGGGTAAGCTGATGTGCCTGTGTTTTAGGAGTGAGCACACATACTTTAGCACTGGTTAGTAGTGGTAACAAAAATGAGATCAGCAATAATGGAGAAGCACCGCAAAAAAAATTGCGGAAGACCACCTTAAGGCTGGCAGGTCTAACATGTGCCCACCTAGTTGAAACTGGGAATACTGGAAATACTCATCACTAAGACAGAAGAACTTGGAGAGACCATCAGCATTTGTGTGATGTGGACCAGGACGGTGTAAAGTCCATTCCTTGTAAGGAGATGGACAACCCCAACAGCTTGGTATTTTCACTCCTCATTTGCATGAACCAACTGTGAGGCCTGTGGTCTGTATGAACCAGCAAGTGAGTACCAAACAAGTATGGTCTCAGCTTCTTCAATGCCCGGACCCCAGCAAAGGTCTCTCTCTCAAAAGCACTCCACCTCTGTTCCCAGGGGAAGTAACCTCCTGCTAATGAAGGCTACCGGTTGGTCTAGGCCCTCCTCATTTAACTGTGCAATGACAGCCCATACACCATGCTCTGAAGCATCTGTTTGCACAATGAACTTCTTGGAAAAGTCAGATGCCTTGAATACAGGTGCTTTACAGATGGAATCCTTGAGGGTGTCAAAGGCTTTCTTACAAGCCTCTGTCCAGATCACCTTTTTGAACTGCTTCTCTATTGATTTAAAAGTGTGTCTTAACCATTTCAACATGCGTCTTACTCATTTCAGAGTGTATAATATTAATTTCAAGGTGTGTCACATTCTTTAAAATGTGTTTACAATTAGTCAGTATGCCATTCAATAAGTTCTAGTCATGCATATATTTATTATTAAGTGCTTCATAAAGAGGACAGAAAATCAGCACTTCAGTGATGATGAGTGGGAGGCTGTTTTTAGATGACTTTAAAGTAGCCTGTAGAGTTAGACAGGTGTACCATGTTGAATCTATTTTACATACCGTGCTCTCTCCTACAGAATGGACTTTGTCAGCCCCTTCAGGATGCTCTGCTGAACATCACACATAGACATCCCAGTTCAGACATAGAGAATACCCAGTTTTAGGCTACCCACTAAATATTTCCTATCAGGACACTACAAACAGTTCTTATAACGTGCACAAAAACCCCAGGTCCAATAATCTATAATCAGATTTTCGTCTGATCGTCAAACAGTACTCTCTCCTCAAAACACTACTGTTCACCATCGTTCCAGACACTCCTTCAAATGGTCATGCTTAGACAGCACACACCACCATACCATTCACCATTCAAATATTCAGATACATTTATCAAAAACACTTTACCTTCATATCAATCCACGCAACCACTTTGACCCCAAACATTGAATATATTCTTTTCTAATCTCACACAATCAAACACCGTTTTACATCAGACACAATTGAAGATCTTCACAATTCCACGAAAAAAAATAGCGAATATAAAGAATACACCTTACTGTCATGAACATTTTGCTGGCACTATGCACATGTTAACAACATAATTATACATCTTATTCCTTTTAATGAACCATGTACGTTAATTTCAGTAGGGTTGTTAATTTCAATGTGTCAAATATTTTAGGGCTCGTCATATCCCTCTCGGTGTATGTCATACACTTCATTGAGTGTCATATCCCTTTCAGCATATGTCATATTCGTTTTAGCACGGTGATATTAAGTTTAGTGTTGGTGATACTTATTTCAATATGTCTTTTTCAGTTTTGTGTATATGTTAATCATATTAATTTCTCAGTAGCATAGTAATTCTAACATATTATTGTTCAAATATGTTTTAAATTCATTCTGGATGTGTTCCATTAATTTAGATGTGTTGCTAAACCTTGTGAGATGCCTTTATGTAACAAATACAGGTTTGAAGCGTCAATACCTTTAGATTGTGCCATTTTGTGAATCGTTTTAATTGAAACCATTGAAGATAAAAAGAATAAATTCCTCTTTGAAAATCTACCTCCGCCTTGCACCTTGGTGAGGGAGGGTAAACCTCCTTGATTAGGCAGAAGCGGTTTTGTGGAGTGAAATTATGACACATGTTTCATGCTTTTGCACTGCAGAACAAAGGAAGGCAGGCAGCAAGAGAGATACTGTAATAACCTTCCTTTTAAACTCCTTTGAAGTCAGCTCAGAAGAGTGTCACGAGAGGCGCACGAGGTGTGACAGGCTGTTTCATATGCAAGATTTAAATTGTCTAAGCCCAGAGCCTCCCTACCTCTATGCCACCTCTATTAGAGAAAAGGGTATTGTCGACATGGCAATCCAGGTGACGTGCATGGACTTTATATGTGTGCTCGGCAGACACAGGCCAAGATTGACTAAATATACGTTGTGTAAAGGGTATATAATTGTGCAACATGCTGAAAAATTGTGCAACACCCTATTTACAAAGACCGCAACATTGCCACATTTTGGAGAAGTCAAGCATTGTGCCATTGGGCAAGTCGAGAAGGTTGTGTGTTTCATGCGATCAGTATTTGAATATCGCTCTCCCGCACAAATATCTCTGCACAGACAACTGCCCATGTGTACATCGTGCCATACATGTAATATTGCAGAGAAATACGCCTTACACCTGGAAATATTATTCAATGTTCTGCTTGTCCATTGTTTGTACCCAGTTTAATTTGTTGTAAGGATATCGTGCACAGCCAGATCATGCTAGTTTTGATTTTGTCTAAAATCCTAGACTTGAATGCGCTGTTCCCACCCTGTAACGAATACATGACGTTACAACGCATACATTTACAATGCATGCCTTTACAACGCAGATTTTACATCGTAACATCCTTTACAGCGCACTCCATTACATCGCATGACACTACGTCGCATTTTTAGAAACTACCTTTACAACGCATTCCATTACATTGCATTATACCTTTACAACGCATACCATTACAACACATAAAATTACATTGTATGTAAGGTAAGTATTGGATAGTATAGGGGTAAAAATTACTATTCTAACCGCAGGGGGTGCAACAGTGCAGTAAGTGTTGGATAGTGTAGGAATAAAAATTACTATACTAACTCCAGGGGGTGCAACAGTAGGGTAAGTGTTGGATAGTGTAGGGGTAAAAATTACTATTCTAACTCCAGGGGGTGCAACAGTAGGGTAAGCTTTGGTTAGTGTAGGGGTACTATGCGTTGTAATGGTATGCGTTGTAATGCCTGCGTTGTAGTGACATGCGATGTAGTGTCATGCGATGTAGTGTCATGCGTTGTAATGCCTGCAGTGTAGTGACATGTGTTGTAAATGATTTTGCGATGTAATGACTGCGTAGTAAGTGTAGTGCGATGTAATGTTTGCGTTGTAAAGGATGTTTTTCCCCTGTAACACCCTCTTTCCGTAGATCATCAGGAGTTGGCTTTCTGTAACGCTGTTTTCAGGGCTGTGCTCATCACCTTTCAGCACAAAGTATCGTTTACACTTGAAAAGTGTTTAACGCTTCAATTTTTGCAACTTTTAATCGTGTACCTCCAACTTTCTTCACAGAAATGTAGGTGTAAGGGTACAGTAAATCTGAGCCAGTGTGTGAGTGACAGGGGAGTCAACCATTACAACGCGGCCTTTACACCACAATACATTTACAGCGCGGTCATTACAACACAAGTCGTTACAATGACTTGCGCTGGATGGTGCTCTATCCTAAGGAATAGTATGATTTACTATTCCAACACCTTCCCTACTGTTATGTAGGCTGGAGTTGGAATAGTAAATCATACTATTCCTAAGTCCAGCGCCTCTAGCGCAAGTCGTTGTAACGACTTGTGTTGTAATGACCGAGTTGTAAACGTATCGCGGTGTAAAGACCGCGTTGTAACGTCATACATCCGAGTGACAGACTTCAGCCCTATCACTGCCAGGGCATTCCTAGTTTCACCACATTACTATAGCAGATGACTGGTTGATGCTTGGCGAAAGGCAGCCCAGGGTCACAACTATTCCTGAACATTTGGGGAGGGAGCTAAGACTCCCAGCCAGGGCCGGCTCGAGTTCTGGTGGCGGCACTTACGTGAGTCTTTTCTGGCCCTCTCCTCCCCCATAACCTCCTTCTCCATGGTTTCCCTCACTACCACTCCCCAATAGTACACCTCATCTCTCCATAGCTTCTCTCTGACGTACATTTAATTTTTTTATAGTGCTAGTCATAGTTCACTCAGACTCAGTTCAGTGATCTGCATGGTACATGTTCTTTGCAGCAGGCACATTAACCCTCCGCGCCCCACACGCTACTTTATGATGAGCCAAAACTGCCACTAGGCAAACTTCCAAACTCTAACCAATAGGAACATTAATCACCAGATTTATCTTGACATTTTTATTGTTGCATAAAACTGTCTGATGCACAAGGAAGTTCAGGTGCTTTTAAACCCAAAATATTTTAAAACACAGCGCCCTCCACCAAAGTCAAGGTCAGGTGCTGCTGCACTGGTAGTACTGCCCTAAATCCAATCCTGCTCCCAGCAAAGGGGCAGGACGAGCAATTCCAGAATGGGGTCAGAGCTAACCTCTTAGCCATTATTGGAGTAAGGAGGTGTGTGTAAGTGGTGGGGTGTGATACTTCCCCCAAATTCCAACAAGCAAAACAAGTTAACAGATTTCTTGTAGACGATTTAAGGGAGACTAGACTTCTTCCCTCAAATTTTTTTGAAACTTTTGGGATCAAATTTGCTAAGACACCGCAGTCCCTTATAGGGCATTCATGAAATATTCCAGTACCTGGAGTAGATCTTGTTTTTTTCAAATGTCTAGAGTCAGAAATTACTTTCACTATACCAAGGTCATACTTTTTTCCTGGGTGAACACCTTATGATAAGAAGTACATTAAATATGACAGTACCAGAAATTTACCATGGCTACTTTAGCCACATGCATAGGTACCTCTAAACATTCCCTACGGTATACAAGAGTCAGCATTTTGCTTTTGACACCCCCTATAAAACGAGTACAGAAAATCTTATGACAAGAGTTAACTCAAATATCAGTACCAACATTTTGCTATGGATCCACTCCATATGCTAAGAATTAAGTTAATCATGTCATGGCCTTCGGCCAGGTGTAGTGGCGCGTGTTCTGTGTTTTTGCCTCTGGGTATGACTGGGCTAGCAGCTATCTCAGTTAGGCAGTTTAAGTTCCCCCAGCCAATGATGGCATATTAATAGAAGCATGTCAGAGCCTGCAGTTTGCCATAGGTAACAACTCCCATCCATATGCTATTAGTGCCTTTGTCTATAAGACAAGAATAACCTCCAGTAGGCCAGCCAGCAGCACACTTGCACGCATAACATATATACACTCACACCTACTCATTCTCTCGAACAGACATTCTTACTATATCTCTTTCGTACATTTGTACTGTCACACTCACACAGAGACACACCACCACCCACACTTCCACTAGTGATCTGCTTTTATTGTGTTAGTAAAGCTTGCCCTGCTGCTTCTGCTATACCTGTCTACATGCTATTAGAAGATAGTAATATATTGTCGTGTCAATGCTAGTTACAAGTATGATGTCAATGAGAAGTGCACTTCCTTAAAATAGCTGTACGGGGCTAATATTCGGTTTCATGTGTGGATCAAGCAGTTACAGTATTGTAAATTAACTAATCCATGTTCTAAGGTGTAATATCACTGAATCCAACTGATTTTATGAAATGCTTGACTTCTTTGGGCACCATGGATTTTATCCAGTAATACTTTGAATTTTGGGGTTTTTGACCCCATCGTACAATGTAAAAAAAACATGTCTCAGAATGAAGCATTGTGGTGAATGGAAAGCCAGGAATGGCTGAAGGTGTCACACAATCCTCAATCCAGCACTATACTCCAAATCCTCAGCCCAAGTCTCTCTCCTTGTGCCATCCCACATTCTCAGTCCACACTTCCCCTATTGCACCAGCCCCATTGTTGCAGATAAAATTAAGTAGGCATCTAGTACTACGGAAAAATCAGGTATTCTGTGGGTGCCTTTGTAGAAATATGTGCATATATATGAGAGTTGAATAAAGTTTATAACTTTTATATGTGCAGAGTAAGTTGTGTGCTCATGTAAGTGCTGGGTGATGGTGTATAGTGTGAGTGAGTGCAGCATGAGTGGTTCCAAGTGTAGGATGAAAAATGTGCCGATGGGATTGTTGGGTGAGCTACATGAATGTAATGCAAGAGGATGACCCATGGGAGTGTTGTGTGAGAGGAGTACATGCAGAGTGAGAGGAGTGAGTGCAGGGTGGTGTGAACGGTATAAATGCAGGGTGAGGGGTGCGCCTGTGTGTGGTGCAGAGTGAGCGGCGAGAGTGAAAAGTGATTTGTGAGAGTGACTGGTGAATGCATGGTGAGAGGAGCTAGTGCAGTGAGTGGTGTGTCCCTATGAGTTCCAGCAGGCTATTGTCTCTGTGTGCAGACACGATGAACAGAGTACCTGTATGAATGCAGGCTGTGAGGTATGCCCATGTGAGAGGATGAAGTGCAGGGTGAGTGGTGTGACTCCAGGGCGAGTGATGTGCTTGTCTGCATGGTGTGAGTGCAGAGTGAGTGCTGTACCCATGTGAGTGAAGGGTGAACTGTCTGAGTGACAGTAGTGCCTATGTGAGTGCACAGTGAGCGATGTGACACTGTTAAAGTAGGGTGAGAGGAGAAACTGCAGGGTGAGTGATGTTACATATGAGTTTGGGTGCGGGTGAAAGTGCAGAGTGGGAGGAATTAATGAATGGTGAGTGATGTGCTTGTTTGAGTGTGATTGCAGAGTGAGCTATGAGAGTGACAGGTGAATGAATTGTCACATAAGTGCATAGCTAGTAGTGTGCTTGTGTAAGTGCAGGGTGAAACGTGCAAGTGCATGGTGAGGGTGTCAGTGCAGTGTGATCACTGTGAGTGCAAGGTGAGCGGTGTGCTCATGTGACCGCAGGGTGAGTGGAGGGAGAACGGCGTTAGTTTATGGCAAGGAACATGAGTGCATTGTGTTCGCTGTGAGTGCAGTGTGAGTGGTGTTCTTGTGTGAGTGCAGGGTAAGAGGAGGATGAACGCTGTGAGTGCAGGGTAACTGTGCGAATCGAGTGGTCGCTGTGAGTGGTGAAAGTGACAAGTGATTGAGTTCTATGTGTGTGCAGGGTGAGCGGTGTGCTCGTGTGAGTGCAGGGTAGGAAAAGGGTGAACAATGTGAGTGCATGGTGAGCGATGTGAGTGCATGGTGAGCGCTGTGAGTGCAGGGTGAGCGTGAAAGTGAACGGTGAGCAGTTAGAATGAGGAGTGAGTTGTTTTAGGGTTTAAGTTGTAAGCTAAACGATTGCTATAATAACATAAATCAGGGATCAGGGATGGAGGAAATAAACAATGTGCTGATCCTGCAATAACATTTCTTTCTCCTGATTAGTCTCCTGATTAGGGCTGCCAGTGATCTGCCCTATGGGCATTGTGCGCCTGAGTCAGCCTCAAGTTAGCAGGTCCTTTGTAGTTATATTTCTTTAACAAGCGGTAAAGGACATAAGAATTGCAGCCTCCAGTGCTTAATTTGCGAAGCAATAAGTGCCAGGGCCCTGTCAGCCAATGCCCCTGCTAGCGCTGCCAGTGATGGTAGCAACACAACTACTAACCATCACACTCCTACAAGTGTGACACTGCAGACTATTCCAGGACTCCCAAAGCTATACATTGGGAGTGTGCTATAGGTATTAGTAATTGTCAGTGTATATTGAATTAACAAATAACTGTGGTTGCGCTCATCTCTCAATTGGAAAAACAGCGCCACCATGTAGCAGACTGCCATATGTACCTGTGTTGACAATTAAGTGCCGATGTTGACAATTAAGTGTTGGTGCCGAGCACTGGAAAGCCCTAGTTCAAATTAAGCACTGGCAGTCTCCCCTTGCAAAATGCAAAAGGATTACACCAATACAATCTGTAGGATTCAGGCTGCTGAAAATGAGGCACTATACATGTAAATCGATAAGGTTAGCAAGCATGACTGCAAATAACTAATTGCAGTGGTTTTGACAGGTCACCCACAGTCAGAGCAGTTTTTTGTAATTGACGGAATCCGTTTTGGTAAACAGGTGGTCAAACAATAAAAAATAATTGTGCCACCTTCAGGCTCATGAAGAAATGCTGTTGCAAGGAATCAAAGTGAAAATGCATTAATATATCACCTACTTACTGTACTTATTCAACAACGCCTACTGTGCATCTACTTTATACTTAGCAGCTCTAAAAAGGTGTACATGTCCCTGTCCCTGTTTAACAAACATATAAACCAGGGGTCTCCAACCTTCTCTGTAGTGAGAGCTACTTCTGATCAGTGAAAATCATCGTAAGCTACTGAAGGTCAAGCAAGTCTTGCATTGACTCTATGCCTAATGTTCATAGAGCTAGATACTAAGGTTTGAACAAATAACTGTGACCAAGGGCCATATGTATCAAGGAACCATTTTGCGACTCTGTAATAGCGATTTTTAAGAAATCGCTATTTCAGAATTGCAAAATGGTATGTATCAAGAAAAATGCATTTTTTTGCGATTTCTTGACATTCCTTAATTGCGAATTCGCAAATTGCGAATTCGCAATTAAGGAATACTTTCCCATTCATTTCCATGGGCCTCCTGGCCCATAGGAAGGAATGGGAATTCATTCACAATTTGCGTTTCGCAATTTGCTAATCGCAAATTGAGAATAATTTCAAGGGTGCAGGGGTGGCCAAAGGACACTCTGTTGCACCCCTGAAATAAGTATGGGTGCACATGTGGTGCACATACATGCCCTAAGGGCATGTATGTGCGTCACATGGCACTTCGAAAAAAGCTGAAATGTGCATTTTTCAAGGAAGTCGCAACTTACCACCAACTAGAAGTTGGTGGTAATTTGCGATTCCTTAGGGGATTTTGGAATTTTGTTTTGCTTGATACATTGCATTAAAGGAATCGCAAAATTTGCGATTCCTTAAATGCAATCGCAAAATAAGGAATGTCAAATTTTGCGGTTCCTTATTTTGCACCCAATTTCTTTCATACATACCATTTTGCAAAAATGAGTTCGCAAACGCCGAAATTCTGCGAATTTCGGCGTTTGCGAACCCATTTGGCCTTGATACATATGGCCCTAGGACACTATGACAGGGCTGCCATGTGTTTTAGAGTGTTGTCTTTGGTGGTCGTTGAACATGTGTGTGTATAAATGGGATATATGTGTTTGGGTGACGACTGAAAGCCTACGCTGTACGTGCGGCAGGGGACATATTTTGCTATATGTGGCATAGTTACATGTATAAAACAAACATAAAACCTTTTTTTTTAAAGAGGAGATATTTAAAGTGCAAAAACATTTCTACAAAAATGTTTATAATATGGAACATTTTTCTGCACTTTAAAGTTCTTCCACTTAAAATAATGGCTTTATTTATCAGTTATTAATATGATAATGTGTCCACCAGCCACTGGGAGCAAGATGCCTGCTGTGTGTAAAGGCAACACTTTAAAATGGGAGAAATTTAAACTGAAGAGTTAACTTTGTTCATATGAATGCCATAAAACCCATCTAAATATTCTCCCAATTCAGAGTGTCACATTTACAAACAGCAGGCAACTTGGTCCCAGTGGCCTGTAGCCACTGTGCCATGTAAATAACAGAAAAGTACAGCCATTTGGTTAAATGAGAGGAATTTAAGGTGAACAAAAATTGTTTCAAACAACATTAAGACATAAATGACGTTATTGAAAGTGGAGAAAAACATTGAGACTTAATGTTTTATTGAAATATTTTTCTTCACTTTAAATTTCTTCCATTAAAAAAAACAAAACTATTTTTCAGGGCAAGAGGCCTGTTGTTTGTAAATGTGATTTATTGATACGGGAGAAAATTAAAATGAAGAGTTAACTTACTCATTAAAGTAGCTTTTCATTATAGTATTCTCCCATTTTTAAAAGTATTCAAAAACACAATTTTGTTCTCACCTCCAACATTAAGTTTCCAAGGACTTTTATTTAAGAGTTAAATGCCTCAGTGCTTTAGTTCTTTGCCACTGTGCATGGACCACAGAACAGCAATGACCACATCTGGGACTATTGTTTTATTTTATGTGCCACAAGTATTTACTTTGGCAACAGCTGCTTGACGTGACCTGTCATTAATTCTCGATAAACGTGCATTTGTAAGAGGCCTAAGGCGAGGCGAGGTGAGGCGAGGCACGGCCGTGTGGAGTAATCAGCGGAGCTACAGCGCCTCATATACAGCGCTGGGAAGCCCTTCCTCGATAGTGCGAAGGGAGGGGTTCCTTTGCAGCTTCCACCTCCCCTCCTTGAAGAGGCGGGCTCTCATAGACTCAGCAGCAATGGAAGCCCCGAGGCTGACTCGGCTTGTCCAGACTTCCTGTATCAATGAATAAAACGCTTCTCTGCAGCTCAGGAGCGCACACAGAGCGAAGGTGGCAGCTCGCGCCGCCTACACGCGAAGGCGCAGGAGTGCACCACTGGCACGGGGGAGAGTTGGGGCGCTGTGGGGAGAGGGCATCCAGCGAGGGAGATTACTGGAAGGGGAGACGCAGATGAGAAGGAACACCCAAGGTATGAAGGCTGCAGAGTGAGACATCCTGGAGGAAAGAGACCCACCCTGCACAGCGTGAGGGAACCTGCTGAGAGTGACACCCAGGAGTAAGTCTTCTGCCAGGCTGGAGAGTGACTGCTGCCCGCAGAGTGAAACAACGAGCTGAAGAGAGCGCGCTGCAAGCAGAGGGGGGCGGAAGCCCTGCTGCCCGAGGAATCTGTGGTGAGCTTATTTTAAATTTCCTCCAACTTCATTGTACAGGTTCCCACGGTGTCAGGCTGAGAAACGCTGGGCTAATGATTGGTGTACTCCAGTGTATATAGACTGTGCTTGATGCAAAAACATAACTGTTCACTTGCTGGAGGATAATATCATCTGGGCGAGAAAGGGACATTGCATTCTGGGACTTGGAGTTTCATTTTCAATTGTAAGTATGGGTCTAGAAAATGCTTTTACGTGAGGATCTGTAAAAGCAAGGATTGGATGAAGGTGTCACTGATGTCATACGGCCACCAGGCAGGTAGGACTGCTGCTGCTGTCACCTCAGTCACTGATGGTTTCAGTCATACTCTGCCACGCACTGGGAAGTCCCTCATTCTCTGCCAGCCCCCATGCGGGCAAGCCATACCTGGGCCAGCCTATTAGAGGTCCAGTCACGCTCTCAGTTCCCAGGTATGTCCCTTCACTCTGTGCCAACCCCTAGCAGGCCCAGTTTCGCATAGCCACTTATTTAACTCAAACTCTTCATGCCACCTGGGGATTGGGTGCCATTGTGCCAGTCACCCTGGGACTCAGTCACACATCTCCGCCCCTCCAGTTCTGTCCCATTCCGGGGCACCACCCCGCCGCCTAACACTCCACGGGAGTTTCTTTCCTACTAGTCCACCAGGGGTAGGTCAGTCTCTTCCATCCCCCTGGCCTCTAGGGCTAGTCCCCCTCTGCCAGCATTTGGGGTTTGGTCGCCTTGTGCCATCCTCTTGAGTTGTATTCCCATTGGACCAGCACCCCAATGTTGGGTCATTTTCCAAACTTCGAGCTTATTAGGGGCGTGGATTCGGGGGGGGGGGGGGAGGGAGATTAGCTGGCTGCTTGGGGTGATACAGCCCCTTGATAAATGTATATTCAGGTAAATTATTGGGTACAGGTGCTTTCAGTCAGGTATTGTGAGGTGTCTGTCAGATTTCACCTGAAATGTTTCCATGCACAATGACAAAAACCCACACAATCTCTTCTCTCTGTTTTGAAAGTCTTCAACAATGTTGATTATTTTACAGAATATTGTGCTGTTTCCCTCAGTACCCCTACCAATCCGCATTCCTCTCCCTTTCCTCTGCCTCTTAAGCTCCTCTCGTGCGCCCTGCTTGTCCTGTATTGTATTTTAACTTGATATACTGGCGTGATTGTTGGAAAACCTGCTGCTCACACCCTCCAGTCTTACTGACCCAGCTACGCCCCTGGAGCTCGTTCATATTCCCGTGGGGTATCCGCCACACTCCTCTGGGGTGTTGTCATACTCTGCCAGTCATTTGCACCTGAGTCACACTCTTTCACACTTGTGTAGGTTCAGTCTTTCATGGCCACTTCCCTCAGGACCCAACCACATCTCCCACCCACTGGGAGCACATTTGTATGTTGCAACTTCCCCTGTGATACTGCCATGGTTTGATGCAATGCAGTCGTCCCCTTTAGTTGTTACTACACTGCTTTTTCGAGCCTTTTCAGTTTCTCACTGTGCCAGCCACCTGTGGGTGATACATAGCACTCAAGAAATCCTGGCATCCAGACCTATGACACAGCGAGACAGCACCTGTCACCTCTGAGACCACGTGGCTCATGAGACTGGCTCAGGGATACAAAGCCTGTCACCTCTAGGACTGTGTGCCTCATGGATATAGAACCTGTCAAATTTAGGAGTGCATGGCCCACAGATACCGAACCCGTCACCTCTAGGACTATGTGACTCAGGGACACAGAACTTGTCACCTCTAGGACTGTGTGGCTCAGGGATAGAGAACCTGTCACCTCTAGGACTCTGTGGCTCAGGGATACAGAACCTGTCACCTCTAGGACAGTGTGGCTCAGGGTTGCAGAACCTGTCACCTCTAGGACAGTGTGGCTCAGGGTTGCAGAACCTGTCACCTCTAGGACTGAGTGGCTCAGGGATAGAGAACATGTCACCTCTAGGACAGTGTGGCTCAGGGATACATAACCTGTCACCTCTAGGACTGTGTGGCTCAGGGATACAAAACCTGTCACATCTAGGACTGTGTGGCTCAGGGATACAAAACCTGTCACCTCTAGGACTGTGTGGCTCAGGGATAGAGAACCTGTCACCTCTGGAACTGTGTAGATCAGGGATACAGAACCTGTCACCTCTAGGACTGTGTGGCCCAGGGATACAGAGCATGTCACCTCTAGGACAGTGTGGCTCAGGGATACAGAACCTGTCACCTCTGGGACCGTGTGGCTCATGAGACTGACTCAGGGATACAAAGCCTGTACATCTGTAGAACTGTGTGGCTCACGGATACCGAACCTGTCACCTCTAGGACTGTGTGACTTGGGGATACGGAACCTTTCACCTCTAGGACTGTGTGGCTCAGGGATACAGATCCTGTCATCTCTAGGACTGGGTGTTCCATGTGACTGGAATATGGACGTAGAGCATATGAACTCTAGTATTTGACAGCTCATGACACTGCAGCAGCTACACAGAGGCCAGGGCCGGACTGGGAACCACAACCGGCCCTGGCAAAGTGCTCAGACCCCCCCTCCCCACTGGACGGGGGGGGGGGGGGTATGGGGGACGAGCTCTTTGCAGGGCCGGTTTTCAGCTGATTTTGGTACAGGGCCGATTTTGTCCAAAACCGGCCCCCACCCGTGCGGCGCACCGGGGGAATTGCCCGCTGCCCGCTATGGCCCGTCCGGCCCTAACAGAGGCGGACTGGTCATGGGACTCACTCTCTCTCCTCTAGAACTGGGTGACTCATGAGACTGCACGGAGATAGCAAATGTATCACTTCTTGAACTCAATGGTTCATATGATTGGTGCAGGGAGGCCGAGCTTGTAACTTCATAGGACTGGATTACTCAGAGTTCTGCAAGCATCTTTAGGACTTGGTGGCTTGTGAGTCTGGCACAGGGATAGCAAGACCATCCCTTCTAGGAGTCTAATCAGAGGTGCAGCTAGAGCCAAATTTTAAGGGGGGCTGATAAAAATTTCGAGGGGGGGCTAATTCTTCCAGCAGGGGCTCTAAGAAGGGGTGAAAACACAACAAAGCCTTGCTAACAAGTACATGGTCTTTTAAAGATGTGTTAAGTACTCGGGTGCGGCTGCAATAAGACGGTCGCTACACCAGCCAGCCCGGGGGGGTCTGAAGCCCTGTGAGCCCGATGGGCATTGCGCACCTGAGTCTAATCGCTGCCTTTTCCTCACCGACCTGCCCTGCAGCGCCAAGATGTCCCTTCAGAGATGAGCAGCGTTATCAAAATAACATAACCTAACATAGGAGTCGATGGGTTATGAGATCGGTACAGATGGTTCACAAGATTATTGGATGGGCACAGAGCCTGCCACATTTAAGACTGCGTGGCTCTTTAGATTGGCTCAGGACATAGAGGCTGCAACCTCTAGGAGTGAATTTCTCATCAGATTATTACAGGAGTATAAAAGCTGTCGCCTGTAGAACTGGATGACTCGTGAGACTGTCATACAGAGGTTGTCTCCTCCAGAAATGGATTGCTCTTGAGACAGGGATAGGGTGCCGAGTCTTTCTAGGATCGTTATCCTATTGTTATACTGATGTTTCTCTATTTCTAAGATTT
Organism: Lissotriton helveticus; assembly: GCF_964261635.1. Classification (NCBI taxonomy): domain Eukaryota; kingdom Metazoa; phylum Chordata; class Amphibia; order Caudata; family Salamandridae; genus Lissotriton; species Lissotriton helveticus. The sequence continues at coordinate 253,121,297 of NC_136065.1, read as the reverse complement.
TCAAGAAAATATATGTGATGATGTCCTGGCTCTTCCACCTTGACATATTAAAAAAAACTTTTAAACAATGACCGGTACAGGGTCATAGTGCCTGCCACCTATCGGAGTAGATGGTGCAGAGGACTGACCTAGGCATTTTCGTCTTTTTTTGTAAGCCATTCAGTCTATGAAACGAGAACACTTGCTCTTGATTTCGGCTGGTCCTTTGCCAAAATGTGAGATTACAGATCCTGGTCGTTCTGTTCCTTGTTAATCGATCAAAATAGTTCATTATAATTTAATATAAACCATCTAAACCTGTGTGGATAAATAGATAAATAAAGCAAAATTAGTCAACTAAGTGGTCTTCAAGATGGCGGTAATTTAGGAACAAGTATTTATCAATTAAGGCAATATAGAAGTAATCAAGTCAACTAATTCTTTAAAGAACTAAAAAAGTATGTGAAAATAATTTGTGTAAAATATAAATACAGTTTTTAAAAAAAGTATGTAAAGTTTAAATTAAAAAGACACAGGTCCAGTGAATGTCACCAGTAGGATTGTTGTGTTCGCAGTAGAAAAAATTATAATGCCCCCAGTTGAAAAAATAAAAATGGTATTTATATTTTAAAAAATGGAGTTAAAGTGCCAGGCATTGTAAGGATTAGGAGCATCACTGTTGAGGATGGCGTTCAAGGGTCATGGCTCCTTGACATCACTACGCAATACTCCAAATTAAACAAACTCAGCATCAACTATGACAAAACAAAAGTCATGTGCCTTAACTATTGTAAAAAGAAATCAACACACATCTGATTTATGGATGAAAAGAAATTGGATGTCACAAACAAATATCACTATTTGTGAGTAATCATAGATCACAGGGGCAGCTTCACACCACAACGAGAAGAAATAAAAAGAGAGGCCAAATGACAGCAATATCTTTAAGAAATTTGAAAAAAAAATTGCTGGGCCGAATCTCTCCCCACTATAAAGCTGATCCAAGCCAAACTGATCCCATCCATTACCTATGGAAGTGAAGCAATGAGAGGCAGGGACGCTGAAACAGTAAACGGAGCAATAACAAGAGCGATGCTCATGATTCTTGGACTCCCGCGGTACACCTCACCGGCGCAAATTCGACTCGAATTCGGGCTGGTAAAAGAAGAGCTGGCACGCAAGGGAGTTTACCTCAAAAGCTGGTACAAAATCAGTAGGTGAGAGGCAAATACCCTTAACGCACTACTCTGGAAAGAACTTCAAAGTAAAGACAATAGCCCAGCAAGGCTTTTTCTGGAGGACTCCATAAAGCAACTGGGGGCGTGACAACTGTGGGATCTACAAGGGAACTTGGCAGGCTTTAAAAAAGCAGTAAACAACGTTGTCTGAAAAGAATCTCTCTTACAGGACAAAACCTCACTGACGGAGCGAGCACACGGCTGGCTAACTGTACACACCTACAATAAACTTGAACCACAAACGTATCTTCTGACCAGCTTCACTAAAAAAACAAAAGAGTTATTCCTAAAACACCGGCTAGGAGTTTTGCCCTCCGTAGACCACATGGCCCCGTGGCTGTGTCCTCCAAAACCAGCTAAATGCCGCCTGTGCTGGAACAAGACCACCACCGACCAGCTCACTACCTCCCTCAGCCAGAACCCGCCCGCCTGCACAACGGACCCCAACGAAGCAGCCAGCAACCTCACACAGTGGATCACCAACTGCGCAGATGACCTCGCACCACTGAAGACCCCTCCCAGCAGACCCGGCAGCAAGAAAGCCTCTTGGTTCACCGACGAACTTATGA